>NC_056625.2:28044418-28754418 GCF_002870075.4 Lactuca sativa | reverse complement strand
CACCGAAGTGGTGCTCCAGACGACAGAGAAGATCCAGTAGGTCCAGAGTAGGCTTCAGACTACCCAGAGTCGGCAGAAAAGTTATGCCGACAAGCACCGTTCAGCCTTGGAATTCCAAGTCGGGGATATGGTCCTCCTGAAGGTGTCGCCGTGGAAAGGCGTCATCCGATTTAGGAAGCGAGGCAAGTTGGGCCCAAGGTTCATCGGGCCATACAGGGTTGTAGACCGGGTGGGCAAGGTGGCGTATAGTTTGGATCTTCCAGCTGAACTCCGCCAAATCCACAGCACTTTCCACGTCTCTTAATTGCGGAAGTGTTTGGTAGAAGACTCGGCCGTGGTGCCTTTGGAGGATATTCAGGTCGATGACAGCCTGAATTACATCGAGCGGCCTGTGGCAATCCTCGACAGGAAGTCGAAGGATCTAAGGAACAAGAGGGTGGAGCTCGTGAAGGTGCAATGGCAGCACCGAAAGGGATCGGAGTGGACTTGGGAGCCGGTGGAAGAGATGCTGGAGCATTACCCCGACCTGTTTCAGGATCGAGCAGCAGACTTCGAGGACGAAGTCTGAAATAAGTGAGGGAGATTTATAGCACCTAGTTCCTGGTACGTACTCCTTGTGATTAATATTTTAATTTTATGCATTTTTTCCTTGGACTCGGCGAGCTAAAGGACCAACTCGCCGAGTAGAAGCGGGATAAGGCGCAGGGTTTAAACTTTGTACTCGGCGAGTCGGTCCCCGGACTCGGCGAGTAGACCCTGTTTGGACAAAACCCTAATCCGGGAATTTTCACCCTATTTAAACGCTCTAACTTGCCCTCCTTAGTCCATAACACTTCCAGAGAACTGTAGAAAGAAACCCTAGCCCCCATATTGTTCTTGAGAGTGATTTTGGCCTTGTGGAGAAGGTTTGGAGCATAGAGGAAGGAAGAGGAGGTTGAAGTGTGCAAGGAGGGGAGGTAGATCCGGAATCTACACTGTGAGAAGCTTCCATTCAGGTAGAAAAGTTCTTACCTTGATCATTAGTTCATTAGATCCCCTTTTTGTCCCAAATTAGTGGTTTCAAGCCCTAAAACCTCAAATTCCATGTATTTATGCTTTAAGTTCTGAAAGGACTTCATATTGGGATCTTATGGACGTCCTAGAAGTATAAAGTCTCTGTGGTTGGAGTTATTGAGGTCCCTATTGAGTGTATGACCCCTTAAAGAGCTTGGATTTGCCTTCTTGAGCTTATAGGGCCATGCATGCACGTAAAGTTTGCAACTTTACGTGATAAGCATGCCCTAGGAGCATAGATCTATGGGTTAGAAGCGTTGCATGTCTCAGTTTTGGTCTGTATGGGAAGTGGGTCGAAGGGACTCGGCGAGTCCTAAAGTGGAACTCGGCGAGTTCTATGAGGGTGGTCTTAGACTCGCTGAGTTAGATGAACAACTTGGCGAGTCCAGTCAACTAGGAGTTGAACTTGACCAAGGAGTTGACCTTGGACTAGGGATGGGTCAGTCAATTGACCTAAGGATATTTATGAGTGACTAATCTATGTTTATGGGTTTGTAGCCGGAGGATTACCGGTGCAGCAGCCAGACGTCTAGCAGTCGGACTTTCGGTAACTACTCTTCGAGGTGAGTTTCCTTCCAATAGTAACAGGTATAAGGCACCAAGGCCGGCCCGAATATACAATATGTTAGTGTCGGAGTGTGGGCAGAGCCCGTATCTCATGGTTGAGTTTGATTATGATATATGCCGGTATGATAGAATTGTCTATACTCGTTGTCTGTGTGATATTTGTATGTTATGGTTAGCAGCTGAGTGTGGGAGAGGCCCCTATCTCTCTGATAGTGGAGTGTGGGCGAGGCCCGTATCTCTCGGATAAGGGAGTGTGGGCGAGGACCGTATCTCCTAGATAGCGGAGTGTGGGCGAGGCCCGTATCTCCCAGATAGCGGAGTGTGGGCGAGGCCCGTATCTCCCAGCTAGCGGAGTGTGGGCGAGGCCCGTATCTTCATGAGTGTGGGCGAGGCCCGTATCTCCTAGTTGTTCATTGTACGTTTGTATGGTATGAGGTATTATGGGGGAACTCACTAAGCTTCGTGCTTACAGTTTTCAGTTTTGGTTTCAGGTACCTCTTCTTCGAAGGGGAAGGAGCTGGCGCGGTAGCGGCCCATCACACACATGCCTCGTTTTCCGCATTATGAGATCTTCCTGGGGATTTGTACTCTAACATTATTATGTTTATGAAAAGGTTTTCCAGACATGTGATATCTTTTATGAAATGTTATGATCGGTGAACGTTTTTATTTCTAATGCTTTACTAAGTATATGTTTTAAAAATGAAATTTTTGGCTCGTATTTTTTGGACGTTACACGCGGGCCATGTAAACGTAGATTTCTGCGCAGTATATTTTTGCATTTACGCGGGCCGTGTAAATGACAGTGTTAATTTATGCGGGCCGTGTAAACGTAAACGTGGGTTTAAAGCAGTTTTTCACCATTCTTAAAGGGGGAACCGACTTTTTACTTAGGGGGTCGACTTTTGGAGTGGAGATGGAGAATTTCTTGAGGATTTTGAAGTTTATTAACACTTGGAAACATTTGATTTCATTTTGTAAGAACTTCAATTTCATTTTCTAGATTTGTGATCTTGTTCTAGTCATGAGTGGCTAGAACCCTAGATTCTCCAGCTTTATGTCTTGACTTCTAGTTGTGATTTCAATCATATGACTTGATGTTTTCTTTCAATTTTCTGTCTAGTGAATTTGATTTTGTTTCAATCGAATGTTTGATTCTAATTGTGATTCTTATTGGCCATTTGAATTAGGGTTAGATCATTCAAGTTATCTAATTGCAAAATCCGTAATTGTTTTGTAAATTGGAATAGGTAACAAGCACTAAACTGATTTCTATTGAATGAATTTAGTGTAACAACCCGTTATCCCGGGCATTATAAACCGAGTCTTGTAACCCCTTTTGAATGTAATGGGAATATCATCGTTAAATGAATTGTTCAAAAGCTCTGATTTGGAGTACGCTATGTAGTAGATATCGTCTTAAAGGTTCCAAATAAATAAAGAAACACTAAAATCTGAGTTATGGCGAAGAAGCTATGACCATTCTAGATTTCTGTCAAAACCGACAACACCGACCAAACGAAAAACGCAAAATTTCAATACGATAACATTTAGCCTTAGGTATCTAAATGAAAGTCATAGATAACATTAAACCGTGAGCGTACACAAAAAGAACGTCCAAATCTGACTTCGCATGAGGAAGTTATGATTTTGCAAAGAAATTCCTTAAAAGCGATTAGTTATAAAATAAATAATAAAAATAATTTTTGGAATTTGCCAACGGAGTCTAAACGAAAGTTGTAGATCGTAGTCTCACCTACGCGTGGATATAAAGACCATCGAAAACGGAGTTCGTATGAAGAAGATATGGATTTTTGAAGTTTATTAAATAAATTAATTAATTATTTAATTCAAAATTCGGATATTATCCGAAGAGGAGTCAGCGTCCTTCTCCGAAGTACGCGCTGCGTACTCCTGTACGCCCCGCGTAACCGAGAGGATTGGCCTCGGATCGTCCACGTCGCCATATCCGAGGAAGCCGACCCGTCCGACCCGTCCGACCCGTCCGATCCGACGTCCCATCCGACCCGGTAACCCAAGAACCCGTCCCATCCGAACCGAAGCAGTCGAGGCTTCGGTCATGCATGACGTACGCGTACGCAGCGCGTACGAGCGTACGCCCCGCGTACCGAGGCAGACTTGCCTTCCTATAAATAGAATGCGAGGGTTTCCAAGGAAAGGGTTCATTTCTCTTCTCTCTCTCTCAGCATTTCCTCGTTTTCCGTGTCCGTTCAAACCCGAAGCTCTGGTCTTTTTGGCTCAAGTCCCGAAGGCCGATTCCACTCCCGAGATTCCCGAGAATCCCAAGAAAAATCAGTTTCCCGAGACGAAACTCTGCTCGGTTTTCCACCTCACAATCTTCAAACTGTCAAGTGAGTTCATATCCCCTTCGAACACTCTTTAAATACATTTTAAATGTTTTATACTCTTTTTGGGGAGGAATACAAGTAAACACACGACTAAAATCGTGTGAAACACCGATCTTTTGCTATACTTTTCATACTGTTGTTTTAACTATCTTATGAAGTTATTATGATGCAAAACACCTCACAACACAGCTTTACCCCCTTGGGATACAATATGTTTATATATAGAAATATGTTTTATCTATACGATTACATACAAATACATCATATCAAGGGTAACATTCTTTACTAAATCATTTTATGCATTCAAAGAATTTATGATTTATGCTTTGTCAAACATTGTGAAAGAAGTTAAACTTTGCATACAAACTACTACTTTAATACAGACTTAGTTGAGAATCCATGAGTCGTGTATATCTTCAAACGTTACTTTCTTTATTAGAAAATAATGCTGCAAGTCCTGTCTATAACCAGAGTCTCCCGTTCGGAGAACGTGTCAAATGTGTATAGATCTATACGGGAAGTCATGATCCCGCGCCCTGACTGTTAGCTACAGTCCGTCTTTTGGGGTGACAGTTGTCATAACGCTACGACGCCTGAAGAACGTCGCTACAGGCATATTATGTTTAGTATGGTTATAAAACTCATCGGATATACAATTATTATGGTATTATGCTTTTATGAACGAGTAGTCATTAAAACTATTCTTCATCTAATAAGTGCGATCTTCGTATAGCTTTACTATGTAAAACTATGCCACACCTTTCGAGCACGTCGATTGCTTGCGATTTTCGGTCTTAGAGACTGCCAGTTATGTCAGGGAAATAAGGGTTTTTCCTGTATACAAACCAAACAACTAATAGGAAAATAAGGGATTTTCTTGGTACAATTAGTTGCAATTTACATCACGAACATTCATATGCATTGCATACTTTAATAAGAAAATAAGGGTTTTTCTGGAAAACATGCAAACACTTTCGAATGGCATACATCTTCTCAAAACACTACTTATGAACTCACCAACTTAAATGTTGACACTTTTTCTTTGAAATAACTTGTATTCACAGGAAACCGCTAGCCAGGTAGCAACTACTTCTGAAGACTAACGCATTGGCGTTAGTAACATATTTTGGATCACCATTTTATATTTGATTTCTTTTGCAAACATGTAACACCTACAATCATGTAAACTTTTCAAACATATTTATATTATGGTGGTGTGTACTTTCCTTTCTATGAACTGTTATGATACTGAATATGATGTCCTCCGCCCCCGAACGATTCCGCCGTTCAGGTTTGGGGGTGTGACATTTAGTGTAAATCTTATTCACACATTCTTATGCTCCCGAGCTTATGAGGAGTATTGAGTGTTGTTGGGAACATTCACATAAAGTTTAATGCAATCTTTCAACCTAATTATAAGAGCTTGTTTAGATTAGATTGGTAAGGTTAGGATTAATGAAAGAGCTTATTTTGGTTAATAAGTGTGGTGAATGGGAGGTGCTAGATCTTGTTAGCATTTCCATGTACCAATTTAGATAGAATTGAACAAATATCATTTCATCCTTGGAATCACATTGCTAATTTGTCTTGCATGGAGTTGGAGTCCTAACAAATCTTGAATCTACTTCATTAAATCAATCATTTACTTATTGCTTTATTCTATAGTTTAAATCATTGCTTATAAATTCCCCCCATTATGTGACCATTTCGGTACCTTACGCAAAAAGGTATAAACACTTGTCTCGTGTCTCTGTGGATCGACCCTACTTACCTTGTACTACATTATTAGTGCATAGTAGTAGTGTTTAAGGAGTCATTTGTACCCTTTATTTGTTGGGTTTGACACGTTCAACATATATATATATATATATATATATATATATATATATATATATATATATATATATATATATATAAGGATGGGGTCAACACATAACCAAATTATATCATCTAACCACATAACCACCTTCCTAACCGTGAGATTGTATTTAAGATAAAAGGGTAAAATGGTTAAAACCACTAAGGATGTGTTTGATATACGTCTGACTGAGTCGGGTCAAACGTTTTTGGCTTACTCGGTCGGCTAAAGTTGTTTGTTAAACATATTTTAGATGTCTAACTTGGTAAGCTAGATCTGAGTGGCAAAGATGGGGGATATCGACTGACTGAGAAAGGGAAAGACGTTTCCAAAAGTGCCACTGCCCTACGTTTCAATTTTCAGCGCCTTCATCCCCGTTTCTTCTCTCTTTCAGTGCTGGTTTTCTTATCATTCAACCAGCAAGCATCATCGATGATCTAAGCCTCTTTCCTCTTCTTATTAGGTACGATTTTGCCTCATGAGGAGGTGGAGGATATGGTTGTTGGAACTGTGGTGTTTGTTGGTATTGGTCATTTCCCCAAGCTTGGGATTGGTTCTTTCTCCAAGCTTGGTTGTTGTCCCACCATTGAACATGTTGAGGTTGATTATAACTCCATTAGTTTGGCCAGTAGTAGCTTCTTATTTCTTGCACTTATTGGCATTCTCCTTGTAAATATGGACACATATCGGTTAGGTGTCCCTTTTGAGTGCAAAAATTACAAGGAATAGGTGTAGGTTGCACACTTTGGTCATTTCCAATCAACATAACTATATGGACTAGCTTGGTCTTTAATGTAAGGAGTGCTCATTTCCGAGCCACACTTTTTGTTTTTTTTTGTTTTTGTTTTTTTTATAGAGATGTCCATGCTCACAAAAATCTTGACATAAACAATTAGTAACACTGTGTCCCTGGCAACGGTGCCAATTTGTTAAGGGTGTCAAGCCTAACAAATAATATGGGTACAACAGACTCCAAATACACTGCTTTAAAGCACTAAAAAGTAGTACACGACAAGCAGGGTCGATCCTCAGAGACACGGGACAAAAATCTATACCCTTTTGCACAAGGTATTTTAGTCACAAAAAAAGGGTTTTGTTTGCAAAAGTAAAATAATAAAATAATGTTAGGTGCTATTTGTGCACCTTTTTGCACACCTTTTAGCCCCATTTCATGCATCTATTTATCATAGTTATTCTTCCTTTTTCTTGCATTTCATCATACTCATGTTAGTATCTAGAACAACCATATTTGCACACTTTTATGTCTTTTTCAGGTAAACCGGAGGTTGGAACGTGCTTTGGGAAGTGTCGTGAACCGTATTGGATTTACACTGCAAAATCAACACGGGCCGTGTGGACCAAAAAGAGGAGCTGTTAACCCTGCTGAACACGCGCCGTGTCAGATTTACTCTGTCCAACACGGGTCGTGTTCGACCCAGAAACCAACTTTTGGCAGTTTTTCCTATCTTTCATATTACGGGTTAAGGGCCATTTTTACACACACACAACATATCAGAGCACATTTGGAGAGGGGATTTGGAAGGTTTTTGCAAGGATTTGATCATTTATCATTTGGAAACATTATTTCTCTTATTTGTAAGTTGTAATTGTACATTATTTCCAATTATTCCATGTGTGGCTAGAACCCTAGTTTCTCCAATTTCATGTTTTGAATTCTTGGTAGTGACTTCAATCATATGACATGATGTTTGTTCTTGACTTTTATCTAATGAATTTGATTTTGCTTCAATCGAATGTTTGATTCTAATTGTGATTCTTATTGGCCATTTGAATTAGGGTTAGGTCATCCAAGTTATCTCTTTTACAAAATCCGTAATTGTTTTGTGAAATTGAACAAGTAACAAGCATTAAATTGATCTTTATTGAATGAATTTAGTGTAAATCTTATTCACACACTTTTACACTCCCGATCTTGTAACGAGTATTGGGTGTTGTTGGGAACATTCACATAAATCTTCATGCAATCTTATAATCTAATTCTAAGAGCTTGTTTAGATTAGGTTAATAAGGTTAGGGTTAATCAAAGAGCTTGTTTTGGTTAATTAATGTTGTGAATGGGAAGTGTTAGAGCTTATTAGCACTTTCAAGTACCAACTTAGATAGAACTGAACGAATATTGTGTCATCTTTGAGTCACATTGCTAAGTTATCATACATGAAGTTGGGGTCCTTACAAAATCTAAATTTAATTCACTCGTTTAGCTGATTGTGTGTGTTTTTAATTTGTTTGTTTAGTCATTGCACTCTAACCCCCCCCCCCCCCTTTTACTATTGGTGACCGTAGTACCTTGCGCAAAGAGGTATAGAATAATTATCCCGTGTCTCTGTGGATCGACCCTACTTGCCTTGTACTACCTTTCTAGTGCAATATAGTGGGATTATTTTAGAGTATATCATACCCTTTATTTGTTGGTTTTGACATGCCTAATAAATTGGCACCGTTTCCGGGGACACGGTGTTACTAATTATTTATGCCAAGATTTTTGTGAGCAGGTACATTTCTATAAAAATAAAGTTCCGCTCATAAATGAATACTCCTCACATTGAAGACCAACTTTTTGAGCTAGCTCAGTTAGTTATGATGATTGGAAATGACCAAAGTACGCAACCCACACCTATTCCTTGTGATTTTTGAACTCAAAATGGACATCATTCCGATGTGTGTCCATATTTACAAGGAGAATGGGAAGAAGTGAATGAAATTGGAAGCTACTATTGGCCAAATTAATGGAGTTTTGATCAACCTCAACATGATCAATGGTGGGAAAACAACCAAGCTTGGGGAAACAACCAATGCCAAAAGTCATACCAAGCTTGGGGAAATGACCAATGCCAACCAACTCCACAGTTCCAGCAACAATATCCTCCACCTCCCAACAAACTGAAACTTCAAGCATGTCTTTGGAAGAAATTGTCAAAAGCATTGCCACTACTACCCAAATCTTCCAAGAAACAACCAAAGCCAGCCTCAAAAGCATAGAGCAACTGTAACGACCCGTCCCCGGTATGATGATTCCATAGTATTTAATTAGAAGTTTGCAAGAGGGACTCAGCGAGTTCATAGCCTGACTCACCGAGTAGGGACGGGATTTCGAGCACGTGTTAGTCGGCGACTCGACGAGTCCATATTCGGGACTCGGCGAGTCTGCCTGCCTGGAAGAAACCCTAAATCCCCGGGTTGCTCACTATGTAATCCACCTTATAGCCCCCAATCTCGCCTCCTTCACCCTCAGAAAGCTGTGAGAAAACCCTAATCCATCCTTGAGTGATCTAAGTGTTCTTGTGCTAAATTTTTGAAGGCTTGAAGAAGGAGAAGAAGAAAGGAGCAAGGAGAAGAGGTGTAGAGCAAAGATCCAAGGGCAAATCAGAGTTCTTTGAGGTATTCTTCGGATTCCCTCCTGTTTTATGCTTTTAACCTCCATTAGAACTCTTCTAGATCTAGTTTGATGCTTCTCTCAAGCCTTATGATTGTATGGATGCCCTATTATGTCGAGATATCCTTAGATCTATTCATTTAGGAGTTGTAGAGCCCAGATCTATTGCCTTTTTGAAGTTACCTTGCATGAAAACCCTAGATCTAGCCTTTATTATGCTTTTTGAGCCATTCTAGCCTCATGGATGCATATGGGCACGTAAAGATAGAGTCTTTACGTGCTAATCGAGTTAAGGGAGTCCAGATCTATTAGTTTTATACTCTGGTTTCAAGCAGAATCGAGTTTTGAGTTGTTGCATGCAAGCGACTCGGCGAGTCGAGTCGTGAGTCCCCGTTTTTCCCCTTTTGAGTGATGACGAGTGGAAGCCTGTGAGTAGTAGAGTGGACTCAGTGAGTCGGAGAGCAGACTCAGTAATGGAGGGACTCGGCAAGTTGTTCATACAACTCGGCGAGTCCAAGGCAATCTTCCTAAGCTCAAAAACAACTCGTCGAGTTGTTCATATGACTCGGCGAGTCGGATGAAGATTATCTGAGCTCTTGGATAAAGAGAGTACTCGTCGACTCGATGCCATACTCGACGAGTAGCCACGAGTGGGGTTGTGAAATGAGATTAGAGACTCGGCGAGTTGGTGGCCCAACTCGGCGAGTCAGGTCAACTGTGGGTTGACTTTGACCGGGAGAGTTGACTTTGACCAAGGGTAAAAGAGTCATTTTACCCCAGTGCAGTGTTTAGTATTTGATTGAGTGTGTTTATGGCCTTGTAGCCGGGGAGATACCGGAGCAGCAGCAGTTAGCTTCCAGAGCCATTCACACAGCAGCCAGTTCACGAGGTGAGTGTTCCTTCCAGTAGTAACGGGTCTAAGGCCACAATGCTAGCCCGTTTAGCTAGCAGTCAGCTTCGGACCTTGGTCCAATGTAGTAGTTAGTATGTTTGATGCCTTCGTGGTTCAGACAGGGTTATGTGTTTATGCTAGATGATATGTTTATGCTATGTTCAGTCAGCTTCGGACTTCGATCCGATGTAGGGGACAAGGTCCCAGTCAGCTTCGGACTTCGGTCCGATGTCAGCTTCGGACTCCGGTCCGATGAAGGGGACGTAGGTCCCAGTCAGCTTCGGACTTCGGTCCGATGTCTCAGTCAGCTTCGGACTTCGGTCTGATGTCCTATTCAGCTTCGGACTTGGTTCGATGTAGGGGATGAAGGTCCCAGTCAGCTTCGGACTTCGGTCCGATGTTTCAGCCAGCTTCGGACTTCGGTCTGATGTAGGGGGCAAGGCCCCGGTTAGCCGGACCTCGGTTCGATGCAGTGGGCAAGGCCCAGTATGTGCTTTATATGTTTGTATGGTATGTGGTAGTTTGGGGGAGCTCACTAAGCTTCGTGCTTACAGTTTCAGTTTTGGTTTCAGGTACATCCGCAAGCAAAGGGAAGAGCTCGGGATGATGGCATCGCACACACCACAGCTACAGTTTTTATCCTGGGAGTTGATCAGTTATCTTAGATATGTTTTGAGACAGTCATGACACCGCTTTCTCATTTGTATTTTAGTATGGTTTTGAGATTTGCTACGTATGGTTTTAATATGATAATACTCCGTTCTAATATGATAATACTCCAGCTGTCTGATGAAACCCTAAAATTCAAGGGTTTGCACCCTATTTAAACCCTCTTATCCGTCCCCAAGCTCGCCCCCTTCACCCTCAGAGCTCTCTACTTCGTCAAAGCCTTGTTCTTTGTGAGATTGAAGCATTTTGGTGTGTTTTCTTGAGGATTTTGTGTGGGAAGGGGAGTAGATCAAGAAGAGAAGAAGGAGGCCAGGCATCCTTGTGTTATCTCAGTGATTTCCTTGAGGTATAACTCAGTTTCCCTCTGTTTTCATGCTTATAGTCCCTTATATCTCCATGAAAGTCCTTCTTCAGCCTTTCCCCAAGCTTGATTGTGTATTAGGGTTTGTAATAAGTTGTTTAGCCTCTAGATCTAGGCATGATTGAGCTCTAGGAGCTTGGATCTACTGCCTTTATGGAGCCATATTACATAAAAGCCCTAGATCTACTCTTTTGGTGCATTTTGAGCCCTAAAACCTTCATTGGTGTTTATTTACACGTAAAGTTGGAAACTTTACGTGTTAATCAAGCCCTAGAAACCCAGATCTATGAATGGCATGAGCTGGATTCAAGCAAAATCGGGTTTATAGTATTTGCATGTGGCAGACTCGGTGATTCGTTCATCGGACTCGGCGAGTCGAGTCGCGAGTCCCTGAGTTTTCCCCCTTTCTATGTTGCGGGTTGGAGTAGTGAGTCATGGGGTGTGACTCAGTGGGTTGGAAGCCAGACTCACTCATGAAGTAACTCGGCGAGTTCAAGGCAATCTTCTTGCCTCAAGAACAGACTCGGCGAGTTCTTCATACAGCTCGGCGAGTCGCATCATAGAGTGTTCTTCGGATGAAGATGAACTTGGCGAGTTGTTCATACAACTCGGCGAGTAGGATGAAGGACTATTGGCCTTTGGTTTAGAAGGAAAACTCGTCGAGTCAATGCCTAACTCGACGATTAGAGACGAGTTTATGGTCAGACAAAGGGATAGGGACTCGGCGAGTTGGCAAGCCAACTCGGCGAGTCGGGTCAACTGGCAGTTGACTTTGACTTTGACTCTTGGTTTGGTTAGGGGTAAATGGTCATTTTACCCTAAGGTCGGTTAGCAGTATTTGACTAAGTGTTTTGTGGGAATTATAGCCGGAGGATTTCCGGAGCAAGAACAGCAGAAGACAGTCAGTTCCCACACCGATCAGCAGCTACTTTGAGGTGAGTTACCTTCCAGTAGCGGTGGGTCTGCGGCCACAATGCCGGCCCACCAGTAGGAGTTGTATGATAGATGATTGTCTCTATGATATTCATCTAGGGTTGCTACTACCTGTGTTATGTTATTATGCTAGTATGATACGATGCTATGTGCTAGTGACAGTAGGGGGAGATAGTCCCCCAGATTACCAGTCGATAGGGCCGAAGGGGTGGTCATGCCCAGCCATGCTAGATAGATTATATGATATATGTGTTATGTGGTAGTAGTAGGGGTGAAATAGTCCCCAGTACCCGGTTGAGAGGACCGAAGGGGAGACCAGCACCCAGATATGCTAGTCAGTATCCGGTCGAAAGGTCCGAAGGGGAGGCAAGCTCCCAGATATACTGGTCAGTATCCGGTCGAGAGGACCGAAAGGGAGGTCAGCTCCCAGATATACTAGATAGTATCCGGTCGAGAGGACCGAAGGGGTAGGTCGGGCACCCAGATATGCCTGACAATATATGTATGTTATGTGATTGTATGGTATGTGGTATGTTGGGGGAACTCACTAAGCTTCGTGCTTACAGTTTTCAGTTTTGGTTTCAGGTACCTCTTCTTCGAAGGGGAAAGAGCTTGTGCAGTAGCGGCCCATCACACACATGCCTCGTATTCCGCACTATGAGATCTTCCTGGGGATTTGTACTCTGACATTATTATGTTTTATGAAAATGTTTTTCCAGACATGCGATATCTTTATGAAATGTTATGATCGGTGAACGTTTTATTTCGAATGTTTTGCTAAGTATATGTTTTAAAAATGAAATTTTTGGCTTGTATTTTTGGGATGTTACACACAATTATTAATAAAATCTCATTCTATCATAACTCGGTTCCACAAAGCATTTCCCAAAATCGAATTACATAAAACTCCATGTGTGTGTGTACAAATCATGACAGCGCCTTCCCGCGCTCCTCACTAGTACCTGAGACACATAACACAAAACACTGTAAGCAAGAAGCTTAGTGAGTTCCCCAAAATACCACTCTAACATACATTAGCCACTCAAGGCTATAACTCCGCTGACCCTCTGGTCGGTGTGTCTCAGTGGGACCCTCCAGTCTCAACTCTCTCTGTGGGCCCTCTAGTCCTAACTCTATAGACCCACTGGTCCTAACTCTGGAAACTCTGAATAATGCATATCACATATCACAATAACACATAAATAACATACAATATACTAGCACATGGCTCTGTTACCACTCTAGGTAATGTATAGTTAGAAGACTCACCTCAGATGTCTCGGTAAATCTCTGACTCGGTAGAAATATGGTCTAGCCTCTGCCTAATCATATAAAGTAAATACTCTCATAAATATAACTCTCGAGACTAGACTCAACCCTCTCTTGGCATCCTCAGAACGGTAGAAGACCATTTTACCCCTCTCTTGACACAAAGACCCCATTGTTGACCAAACCCTCAACTTCAACAAAGTCAGCGGTCAAACTTTAACCCGACTCACCGAGTGCACTTGGGTGACTCGGCGAGTCTACGCATGTCCACTACCCCTCTAGTCTCACATGACACGTCGAGTCTTTCCCCTGCTCGACGGGTTACACCTGGCATGAATCGCGGGGCCACCCCGACTTAACTCATCGAGTCCCATTATGAACTCGGCGAGTTCTGCCTTGAACTCCAGTCCTCTAATTCCCTCTGACTCATCGATTCATTCCCCTAACTCGGCAAGTACTCACTGAGTGAACTATAGGAAACCCTAGCCCTACTCGCCGAGTCTATTCTTGGGGCTCTGCGAGTCTACGCCATGCTCAAGCCCAAAAGACCACCTGAGTTCAGATCCGTTCCTCTAATCCATATATATGGCCTCGTTAAGCAATATAAACACGTAAAGTCTAGATCTTGATGCCCATGCAAAGATCCAATGGCTCTATATGAAGAAATGGCCTCAAAATGTCACCCTAAGCTCATATTACACAATGTCACCCCATAAAGATCATGGAGTTAAGGTCTCTGGACCTCTTTGGATCCAGATTCGCAGCCTCAACACAAGAAGGGACCAATTACACCATCAATCACACTCTAAATGGGCTAGAAACCCTAACTCTCAAGGATTAACACCCAAAACTGAAGAAGGATCGAATATATACCTTAATATGAAGTTCTTAGGCTCTGAAATCCACAGAATAGCGCCTTTTTCAGCTCCCTCTTGCCTTGGTCACCTTCTTCTTGTTAGGTTATGAGCATTCTAACACTCCTAAGTGTACATGAAACCCTAAATACCTTGGATCTATGTTTTCTCTATTATACATGCAAATAAGAACTTCCAAGGTATTATCCTAATCTAGCATACAAAACAATGAGTGTAACAAGATAGAATACATACCTCTTTGATGTAGAAAGTCTTCATGAAGCTTGAATGCCTAGTGCCCCAAGTGTGACACCTCAAATGGTTCACACAACACCAAATACACTTGGAATAACTTGAGAGAAATCTACACTTCATGAAATCGGCTAGCCCATCTCTAGAATGATACTAGTCACCGATTTTGTCAAGAATAAGATCTTTATATAGTGTTACAATTAGAGTAAACCCTAATTGTCATGACTTTCCATTTTCTTGGATCCATGGGTTCAAATACACCATGGAGCATCCATGGACCATCCTATGGGTTTTAGCCCAACTTGATTATCCATGGAGCATTAGCCCACTATACAAGTATGGATGATTTACACAATCAACCCATATATTTAATTAGTCTTCTTTTGATCACTTAATTAATCCTAGATTAATTCTTGATCAATACTAATTAAATAATCTTATTATTCTTATTATTAATATACTAGAACTTATAATATATTAATAACCATAAGTGTCTTATTTCTCTCATTATAGTCTATCCAAGTGCATGATGCCATGCAACCCAAATGAACCATGCTGAGTCGGGTCAAGTCTTACCAATTATAGTTATGGACTTAGACATTAATCCAACAGTCTCCCACTTGGATAGGTCTAAAACTAATATTGCATATGACTTCAGGAACCGACTGGCAATCGTAGCTCTCAAAAGCTTCTGTCGAGCTCTGACCTTGTAGATGAACTCTGACCTTTGTCAGTGACTTGTCCATTAGATAAGGGATCATATATTCCTCCATTCTAGATATCATATGGACTGAGACATGGATTATAATCATTCTCTCTGTCCATTTGTTGTTTCCCGATTTCCAATTAATGACGACTGACTAATTGAACAAATCAAATCAGTCATGGCCCGACCGAGCACTTCCATTTGTCATCATCAAATCATCGAGGGGCCCACAGATATCGCTTTTATCCCGAAGGTAAAAGGAATGGATAAACTTCGACTCATATGGCTTGTTCTACTACTTGTTGAATCATACACAAAGACACGTTTTATAGCACCGAGTTACCAAATGCGTTTTCGTGCAATCAATGTACAACCAACTCATAGTAACAACTCATATCTCTAGGTTTGAAGAATATAAGATATTATCATCTCATGATCACTCGTGATAAAATCCATGAAGTGATTCCAATGAGTGCGGGTTGAATCCAATACCCAGAACTTATGAGCACTCATGAGTGTTGTAGCCCTTTGTCCAACACCTTAGACCTCTACAAGCCAACCCATGACAGTCTTAATTCATATCTACTTCCAACATATGACTGAATGTGGATGGTTTGAATAACTTAGTCATTCCGGAAGAATAACCCAGTTTATTCGGGAAGTCAAAACATGCAAAGTGAAACACAATAATAATTGAATCCAATATGGTATCAAAACCTATGAACATAAATAAAACACCTTTTATTTATCACCATATGATTACACATTATTCATTGTATACTGTTTCAGCTATCAACTTTATTCTTGAATTTAAAACAATAGTTGTCCCATGCTCCAAGCATGTACACTATGTTTTTCTAAACACTAGTCATGCCACACACCAAGTATGCATACTATGTTTTTCTATGATCTTTACTTTGTGAACTAGATCAAATGAACATGACTTCAATGATTCTCTTTTCACACTCCCAAATCCTTACTGCAAATGCAAGAATTCCAAATTCATGTCATTTACTGAAATATGTTAGATTCTAAACTTATATGCATTGATCCTCTTGTAATGATTATGCACAAAGTCAGAAAGACTTGACAACAATCATTACAGAGTATTCCAAAGGAGATCAGCTCCTTGGAAACATCCTTCTTGCATTAAGTTTCCTAATCTTACACAGATTGAATAATTGCTAACTTTGAAACATTTCCATATTCCATTTTGACTATCACTTCTGAACAGGAGTTGCCTCCTTACAAATTATGTCAATATGGTCCTTCCAAAATTATCACTATACTTCCAACTGTCCTTGAGCACCCAATCTTTGGTAAACCTTAGATTGTCCTCGACAATTGTTTAATCCTTTTAGTCATATCCAGTTCTAAACCTTTTCCCTTCTTAATGCCCCAGGCATTTGGAAAATTTTAGAAAGGATGAATATAGCACATGTAATCGATCCTATATCCGAAGCATATGGGAATCGATTCATGATGTCTCACATAAAGACTAAACCAGTATTTTGCTGTAACATTTCCATTTCAATTTGCCAAGTTCTCATAATTCAGATTATGAAAAGGGATGCTGTAATCATAATCGAATTTTAGAACGCAAATAATGGACTCATATACAAAATTTCCTTATGTTGAGCCATTCCAACATGAAATTCATATATATCCTTGACTAAATGATTAAAACCTCACGATCTAAGCTTACAGATTTGAGATGAAGTATAATTTCCTCTCCCTTAATTATAGCAAAACAACTCTTTCCCGATTGAAACTTTTGTTTTCTATAATTAACATTGCTAACTTGCAATACTTATCATAATTATCATGCTCCCACTAACATGATGATTATTAGCATAACACTTATGCTCCCACTAGCTTTGACATGTACTCAGAAATCAGCTGACTTTCTTACCAAAGTTCAGATTTCTAATACTAGATTGTTTTGATAAAACTTTATCAAAATCATACACCTTCCCTTAGATAGCACACTTGTGTGTCTAAACAATTATGAAGAGGGATGCCGTAATCATAATGGTTAGACCTTTTTGCCACTTCTCACAAGTCCACGTTAGTGTGCCGGTAAACCACACACGCTCCATTAACGACTTTGAGAATATAAATATCACAATTGCTATCTAGCTAAAATCTACTTAGTGAAAGTGTTTCCTCACCATCATTTTCATGAATCGGAGAGAAACCTTATGACACTTAGATTTAATGGTGTATGTGTTCTTATCCATGTGAATTGTCAAAACCATAGTCACAGGAAAAGGATAATGACAAATCCAAACTCATATGGACTGAACTCAATCTTAACTTCTTGCCACCTGGCAGCTCAAGGGCCTGCCATTGCTTCCAAGTTGTTTTGCAACACATTGAGAACTCTAAGAACTCATATGCAAAGCCAACTTTAACTGGAATGGGCACAGAATATGTCAACATGATAGGTTATAAACCTCAAGTCGTGTGCTAGTGAAGAACTTCAAGTTTTATTCTTGATTAGTTCTTGAGACTTTCAAGACCTTTAAGACTCCCACTGTCCTCTTGACATATAAGACTTTCTTGTCAGTTATTCAAGAGATAGTGTGGATTCTAATCAAGACAAACACTTCACAAAATTGGCCTAAGTTGGTCTTTGTTTTATCCAAAACATCACAACTTACCAATTTCAAATGTACAAGAGTAGAAAACTTTTACTCTTACATTTGACAAGTGTTTTAAACCTTCTTTAAGACATGTCACTCAAGTTACAATCTTGGAGTATGACTCTAAGACTTGTATTGGAACGAAGTATGACTCATCTTCTTGATTTAACCATTTCAACAATTCAAATTCCTCTTCTTAGTCATAAGAATACACTAAGATTTCCTTAGAGAACTAACTTTGATATGGTTTCTTAATCATTAAGATGATCACAAAAACTGATACTAAAGTACTCTCCCATCTTTTCAAATTTGAGAAACTTTTATCCTTCTGCCTAAGTTGATTCTTCTTATTCGCTCTACCTTACATTGAAACTTTTCCAATGTCTCAAAATTATACTTTAGCCTGTAAGTATAACCATATTTACTAAGCTTTAGTAAATTATGACGAATAATCTTATCGATCTTTTGTGGTGGACTTAATCAGTGCACAAGAATGTGTACTCGATCCCTTAGTCCGTTACTTGACTTACACATCCATGTAAACAAGTAGTTAGTCTTAATTTTCCAATACTTGAAAGTTCTCATTCATCATGCTATACAACTTGCATGATTCCAAGTTCCGGTCCAATTGAAACTTGGGTGATGAGAATCTTTCCTTATTTGGTAAATTTAGACATTACCACAAATGAAAGAATCAATTTCATATTTCCACTCTTGCTATTAATGGAATCATATAAGCAACAATTTTTCCTCAAATGCCATTGTAAGGATATTTTAAAATAAATAAAATCTAAAATTTTTCTTTTATTTTAAAACTTTGCGGAAAAACTTATCCTTACAATCCATATGAAAACTTGTTGTTATCTATTCCTAAGCAATATCTCATAACTCCTAAGAAGTAGCTCAAGAATCCGATCTTCAAGCTACACGATAGAAATCCATCTACGCGATCGGATTCAGCATATTCTTTCTTTAAGTTTCTTTACTTTTCTTTGATTCTTAAAACATCAGCATGTGACCCAGTCACATCATGTATAAAGAATCTCAGAATAGAAACTTAGCAGAGTTAGATAGTGGACTTTACCTGAAGTAGAGTCAAACTTACTGACTTTAACATCCTTAGGTAAATTTGGCAGCTTCTCAACCAATGCCCCTTTCTTTGGCAATATAAACATATGGACCCTTTGATAATGGTACACGGGACTATCACGGACTTAGCTTTTTTCTTTACCATTTGGTCAACCGAGTTGACTATGGTCAATCCCTTTCCTTAGGAAGAGAATGCTTTTTCTGGATTTCCATTGTCACCATTGTCAATGTCCATAAAGTTTTAGGAAGTTGATCTTAGCAAAGATCATTAAGGGTCTTGTCATAGTTTATTTCATAGGAATCCCAAAAGAACTCACTATGTGACTTAGAAGGTGATTGAGCCACCAACCTTCTCAAGACTTTGACACCCAACTCTCCCGACTTGTCAATATGTGACTACATCTCCAAGATGTGATCACACCTAGACCTTGCCTTGCCAATAGGGCTTGAGTGACGTTAAACTTTTCAAGAACTTGTGGGTTAGGTAGAATAATTGGAGGAGGTGAAAGAAGTATGATTTCCAAGGAACATCATCTTCATTTAGGAAAGCTTGTTTCAAGAGATTTGGGAAGATCATAACTGTCTAAACCAGACATCTTTTGGGAGATATTCAAGATAGTTGATCTTAAGTCCTTAATATGACACCCAATATGAAATATTAAGGCTAGGACCCAACAAACTATTTTATAACTTAGAAGAGGTATGTCTTAATCCAAGCTATAAAATATTTGAAGGTAGGGGAATGACGATTCACCAGTTTCCACCAAGATAAACGAAATGTATTATTAGGTTTTAATTGGTTTTGAAACTCCTAGATCTTTTGAGATTCATTGAACTGTTCAATGGCATGTTTCAATCTTGAGTGTGCCCTTCAGGTTTTGTGACTGGGATGTCGAGGATCACAAAACAAGGTGTGAAGTAACCATGCAAATTACTTGGTACCCTTAAGTGTTTACCCCTCAATCGATGTGCCGGTTAACCACACACGTTCCATCGATACTATGATAAACATTAATTTACCCTTTACCTACCTTGTTAAATACGAGTTAGTGTGCCGGTTAACCACATACGCTCCACTAACTGACTTAAACAAAGTGCAAAGTGTAATTTCATGGATTAGCATCTTATTCATATTTTCCTAAGTAACTAAGATTGGGTATTATTAAGAGTTTAGTTACTTAGTATTTATCATTAATACTTTTAATGAAGCGAGAATTCTAGTCCTGTCAAACCTGTTCGGCTAACGACCCTCCACCAGTCAAGCAAGCGGTGGGTGAGAGTGGACACCCATTAAGTTGTCATTTTATAGGCAACAACCTTATACCCACCTTATAGACCGGCTTCGTGAATGAGGCGTACTAGCGGTAAGACTGACTTTACTCTTATACATACATATATATATATATATATATATATATATATATATATATATATTATTAACTTATAATATTATAAAGTATAAGGGTTGAATTTTAACTTTTTAAAATTCTAAGGGCTAACTTGGAATTAAAGTGTTCATAAGAGAAAACTTTACAAATTCCAAAACTTGAGGGCAAGTTTTGAAACTATTCAAAACTAATTAATTCCATAACTTATGTGTTTAAAGTAGTTTTAATCCAAAAACTCTTCAAGTTCCATAACTTGAGGACAAGTTATGGAAGACTTTAAACTAATAAAAGAATTAACTTTTCTTTATTTTATAACTTATGGAATTAATGTAGGTTACACTTTTTTTTTAATTTATTATTTAATGAAGAGACTCTTGGTCCTCCATAACTTGAGGACAAATTATGGAGTCATAACACCTTTTAATTAGAACTAGACTCTTCATTTTTGTAACCTTTGCCAACTTTTATGAGTTTTATGATTCTTAAATGTGACTTTTCATATAACTTGAGGACAAGTTACAAAAACACACTTTGGAATCAACTCTTAGATTAAAATGGATTGAAAACAACTATTTCACTCAACTTTTCTATTAATCTAAGCAACTCATAAGAACAAGATAATTCAAATCAAACTTTTTCATGTAATTAGTCTAAACCTTAAACTAATACAAAACATGAATCTATTGACAATTATCTTTGAAATTGGATTAGCATGAACATTACCACATCAAAAACAAGTTTATAAGTTCAAAAACATCTTAGGGTAATGTTCCTAGTCCAATTCCATCCAAAAAAGTTGAATTTATGTTGTCTGGGGGTCCAACTCGTCGAGTGCATGAACCAACTCGGCGAGTTGGATGCTTTTTTCCTTGGACTCGGCGAGTCTGCTGGGCAGACAGCATCAAAACTCGATTTTCCAGCTTCTTTTGCAAGTATAACAAGAATCAAAACCAGGCACTAATACCACTGTTGGGTTATGAGCATTCTAACACTCCTAAGTGTACATGCAACCCTAAATACCTTGGATCTATGTTTTCTCTATTATACATGCAAATAAGAACTTCCAAGGTATTATCCTAATCTAGCATACAAAACAATGAGTGTAACAAGATAGAATACATACCTCTTTGATGTAGAAAGTCTTCATGAAGCTTGAGTGCCTAGTGCCCCAAGTGTGACACCTCAAATGGTTCACACAACACCAAATACACTTGGAATAACTTGAGAGAAATCTACACTTCATGAAATTGGCTAGCCCTTCTCTAGAATGATACTAGTCACCGATTTTGTCAAGAATAAGATCTTTATATAGTGTTTTAGGGTAAACCCTAATTGTCATGACTTTCCATTTCCTTGGATCCATGGGTTCAAATACACCATGGAGCATCCATGGACCATCCTATGGGTTTTAGCCCAACTTGATTATTCATGGAGCATTAGCCCACTATACAAGTATGGATGATTTACACAATCAACCCATATATTTAATTAGTCTTCTTTTGATCACTTAATTAATCCTAGATTAATTCTTGATCAATACTAATTAAATAATCTTATTATTCTTATTATTAATATACTAGAACTTATAATATATTAATAACCATAAGTGTCTTATTTCTCTCATTATAGTCTATCCAAGTGCATGATGCCATGCAACCCAAATGGACCATGCCGGGTCGGGTCAAGTCTTACCAATTATAGTTATGGACTTAGACATTAATCCAACACTTCTTGCAAAAACACCCACACGAGGATCAAAAATGGCCTCTCATTCCTCACAAATGCTCTAGATCGCTTAGGGTTTCACTCAGGGGTCTGGTAGCCGCAATTGGTGGCTATAAGCCCTTTTAAATAGGCCTCAAACCCCGGGGATTAGGGTTTCATTAAATAGTGCGGACTCGCCGAGTCCACTAATCTACTCGCTGAGTCCGGTCATTAACCCGGATGGAATTCGCAACTCTACTCGGCGAGTCTAAGCATCAACTCGCCGAGTTCCTCCAAAATCTCCAAAATAAATGAATAAATAATGTACCTGGAAATCCTGATGTTACAGTTAGGTGCTATTTGTGCACCTTTTTGCACACCTTTTAGCCCCATTTCATGCATCTATTTAGCATAGTTGCTCTTCCTTTTTCTTGCATTTCATCATACTCATGTTAGTCTCTAGAACAACCTTATTTGCACACTTTTATGTCTTTTTCAGGTAAACCAGAGGTTGGAACGTACTTTGGGAAGTGTCGGGAAGCATTGGTGGAGATTTCGGGATGATCGGGCGAAGAACGAAAAAGTTGGAAAAATCAAGTTTGCAATTGGAGTCAGAGGAGTACACAGGCCGTGTTGGATTTACACTGCAAAATCAACATGGTCCGTATTGACCAAAAAAAGGATCTGTTGACCCTGCTGAACACGGGCCGTGTCAGATTTACTCTATGTCCAACACGGGCCGTGTTCAACCCAGAAACCAACTTTTGGCAGTTTTTCCTATCTTTCATATTACGGGTTAAGGGCCATTTTTACACACACACAACATATCAGAGCACATTTGGAGAGGGGATTTCGAAGGTTTTTGCAAGGATTTGATCATTTATCATTTGGAAACATTATTTCTCTTATTTGTAAGTTGTAATTGCACATGATTTCCATCTTTTATTCTTGTGATCTTGTTCTAGCCATGTGTGGCTAGAACCCTAGTTTCTCCAATTTCATGTTTTGACTTCTTGGTAGTGACTTCAATCATATGACATGATGTTTGTTCTTGACTTCTATCTAATGAATTTGATTTTGCTTCAATCGAATGTTTGATTCTAATTGTAATTCATATTGGCCATTTGAATTAGGGTTAGGTCATTCAAGTTATCTCTTTTACAAAATCCGTAATTGTTTTGTGAAATTGAACAAGTAACAAGCATTAAATTGAGCTCTATTGAATGAATTTAGTGTAAATCTTATTCATACACTTTTACACTCCCGAGCTTATGAGGAGTATTGGGTGTTGTTGGGAACATTCACATAAAGCTTCATGCAATCTTATAATCTAATTCTAAGAGCTTGTTTAGATTAGGTTAATAAGGTTAGGTTTAATCAAAGAGCTTGTTTTGGTTAATTATTGTGGTGATTGGGAAGTGATAGAGTTTATTAGGACTTTCAGGTACCAACTTAGATAGAACTGAACGAATATTGTGTCATCTTTGAGTCACATTGCTAAGTTGTCATACATGAAGTTGGAGTCCTTACAAAATCTAAATTTAATTCACTCGTTTAGCTGATTGCGTGTGTTTTTAATTTGTTTGTTTAGTCATTGCACTCTAAAACCCCCTTTTTTACTATTGGTGACCATAGTACCTTGCGCAAAGAGGTGTAGACTAATTATTCCGTGTCTCTGTGGATCGACCCTACTTGCCTTGTACTACCTTTCTAGTGCAATATAGTGGGATTATTTTGGAGTATATTGTATCCTTTATTTGTTGGGTTTGACATGCCAAACAAATAACAATCTACTTTAAAAAGATGAAGAAAATGAAATAAACTTGTAAACAATTTGATTGAATGGTTTGAATGGTTCTAGTTCTAATTCTCAATGTTGTTATTCAACTTAATTATGACTTGATATAATTCATGATTGCTATTCTAAGTTGGTACTGAAAAATATTAACACACTCTAATACCTATTGGTTGTCAAATTATCTAACCAAAACATGTTATTTGACTAGACCTAGCTTTACTAATTCAACCTAAATAGACTCTTAGATTGTAATAAAAACTGCATTAAGTTTTGTACAAGCTTCCCAACAATGACCATTTCTTCTCGTACGCTCGGAAGTGTGAAAATATGTGATATATGTTTTACAGTAAGAAAACTTATCGTTTGTTTCCAATTATTAACTTTATAGAACGATTAGGTGCCCTTAAAGTTAATTAACAAAATTCAATTCATGAAAGTGGTCAATCAAACAGAAATCAAATTCAAGGATTCTAGTTTAAGCAAAAACATAATCACTAGAAAAGAATCACAAATCAAACATCAAATCATATGCTTTAATTCAAACAATCAACATGTTTTGAACAAGAACTAGAAATTAGGGTTTCTTAGCCATACATGGCTAAGAACAAATCAATAAAAAATAAAGATGGAATTGAAAATGTTTAATGCTTACAAAAGGAAACCAAATGTGTTTGCAATGATTTGGTCTTCTCAAAGGCTCCAAGAAATCTCCCCAAAATTGCCCCAGATCATCCAAAATTGCTCCAAAACCGTCCCTGTGAAAAGTGTTGTGATCCCCTTTGTTTTATTAATACTCACGTGCTTGCCATAAGGCCATGCGTTTTTAGCATGGTCATTCCTTTTGCCCATGTGTTTTGGCATGACCATTTGTCTTGACCATGTGTTTTTGGCATGGCCTATGCTTTTTTTTCTAAAAGTCCAATAAGTTTTCATTGTTGACTCCATCTTCAGCCTAGCTTCACCACGAGTCATGTTGCTCAAATATAATATGAGAAAGGACAAACACGGCTCGTGTCGGTGTGACATGAATCGTGTTTCAAACGTAGTCCATTGCTATAATGATAATGCAACAATGACTCTGGTTATGTCTTCATGTTTTCTTCCATGGCATGACCGGTGTATCTTCTTTTCATGCTCCAAAGCTCCATGTTCCATGCTTCAAGCTCCAAGTTCCATGCTCCAAGCTTCACGCTTTATAATGCCTGCAAAATAAACAAAATAGTGAAGTACCAAACATTCTTAATAAAATATGCATTGCCCAAATAATTAACTAAATGCAAAAATTATGAAGTAGAATGCTATGAAATAACGAAAATAAACATGCAAAATATATGCATAAAATACACCTATTAGTAAGTAAGATGATATGTATTAGTTTAAGGATATGTAACCTCTGGATAGATATTTAGCTAACTATTTTTTTAAACATAATAAATGGAATTAGTATATTTTATGGTTTTCTCATATATTATATTTTAAGATAAAAATTAGGCTTCCGACCTCCGACAATGGCTCCTTGATTTTGCAAAGATAGGGGTGAAAACTCGTCTTTTTGACAAGGGTTATTGTCACTATAGCCCAACAATCCTTAGTATAATGGTTTAAATGGTCCCTCGTGACTTTTTTTGTCTTTAAAGGGTATCAACTTGTATTTTACCGGTCATTTTGGTACTTTTACCCACATTAGAAGGTAACACTGCTTTGTCAAGTGCCAAGTAAGCATGTGAGTCAACAATATCCCATAATCTTGAAAACCTGCAACAACTACAATTAAACATGGTGTCAAACTCCTCTAAAAATCTATACCTACAAGTCGAACAATCAAACCCAGATTCATATTCCTTATTTTCATGATCAAATCCTTCAGCTCCATCCATCTACCCATCACTCGAGACCAAAGATCTCGCTGAGAAACTATTCCTGGACAATATTCAAAGGCATGAAAAATTCATCCGCTACATCCAGATCCCAATTCGAATATTCCATTTCAGTAATCATGAACTTCAACAGACTTCAAATCGCTTTCATGGTGTGCTTGAGAGCTAATACGAAATCAGTTAGAGTCAATTTTGAGAAATGAAGGTTTTCGTGACGCGATAAAGGGCCACTCGAATTCAATCTTCTCTCGATCAATTTTTTGTCCTTTTCAGCTTCCTGCAATTTCTCCGTCAAAAACACAATCTCATAATCATTGAGTCGACTCTGGTTCTCTAGCTTCTTGTGTGTTAATGACCCACATCTCCAACCTCTTTCCTCTTGTCTGCAAATCGCTGGCAATATAACGAACAATCTCGTCCCTTTCCCACCGATTCAAATGCCCCTTGTAACAAAAAATAGATTCAAGGCCACAAAACTATTAATTAGACCTAAACTTCACACTTCAGGAATTCAATTACATCTCTAGAGTCATCAATTTCAAAATCAGAACTCAGCAATCGGTTACGAAGATGGAACGAACTTCTTCAAACATTTTACTGGAAGATGACTTACATAACGGAAACAAAGAGAAGAGAAGCATAGAGGAGATGGAATTGGAGTCAGATGCGAGGTTATTCGAGAGCAGGAAGGTTCTGTCATGGCAGAACCAGCTTAAACTTCGTGCTTTTGTCTTGAGTTTTATTTTGGGGATTCTGTTCACGTGCATCAGTATGAAGCTTAATCTCATAGCCGGAACTATAAACTTTCGACCACAGAACATGACGTTTCACAGCAGATCAAGGAGTAAGAGAACCAGAGCACCATCAAATAACAACTAAACATCAACACCACCGCTACCTACCACTCCTACCGCTCCAACCTCTGAAACATCCAAAACGAAGAGAGAAAATTATGCGTCAACTACTTCTTCATCCTGCGATACGACGTCAGAAACCGGCGCCGTTATGCGTTGCACTCATTGCGCATCAGAGAAGATGCCACAATGAAGAACGGGTCTGTTGGGTTCGAATATGTAACACTTGTTAGGGTTTGTTGACTATTTTAGTTGACCAAATACAAGTGGCATATCAAAATTGATGATTAGGAAGGGTTCACCGGATGACCCTTTCATATTTTTGATAATGACCTTTTAAAACGGTAAAATAAAAGTACGTACCCCTAAAAGGCAAAAAAAAAAAAGTTACGATGGATCATTTAAACCAATATATGAAATATTGTTGGGCTATAGTGACAATAACCCTTTTGACAATATGTTATTGAAGTATATCATATATTTACATCTGATCAACTCCTTATAAAACCCCAAAATCCAAACACTGAAACGTCTATATACCGGATAAGCCACTAAGTAGTTGTTTATAAATATACAGTAGTATATATTAATTTTTAATATAAATGATTTTGAGTTAGGAGTTAAGTTAGGATAATGTGATATCGTCGTATAAATACTTAATGACATGAATGTAATGCTTACACATCAAGTAACAATTGTGACGTTTATTTAATACAATTTGTTTCGTTTATTTCTTCTTTTTGTCATGGTAGGTGATCAACTGTTTTTGTATCAAAAAGTTTTAAAACAGATGTTTTGGTTGTTAAAGGTTAAAATTATGATGAATTATCATATGGTTAAAAGTAATCCAATTCAAAATTATGCTATTTAAAGAAACAAAAAAACTAATTTTTAATTTTTTATAATATGATGTGAAACAAAAAAGGTTAACTTTAAAAAACTGGGATATGATACCACAAAAGTCTAATTTTTTTTTTTATATTTTATTTATCTTACGCTCTTGGATTTTAACACCGATGCAGTAATACCGAATCCGAAGTTTGACTTTCATTCTCCGGTCAAACAAACGCCGACCTTTTCTGACGTATCTTCACGTCTCTTTACTCTTCTACCCGTCATCCCTTCTATGCCACCGGCTACTTGAAAGGGGTATTTTCGTCAATTCGTCAGTACGGAACCCCGTTCTCCCACCCTCCATTCATTCAACAACCACTGCCGCCTGATAAATTCGCCAACGTCTCACCGGACCTTCACTGCCACCCCCACGTGTCACCATCTCATTGGATTCTCTACCCTCTAAATAACCTACACCTCCCCTACCTTCATACCCTCTCACTCAAAGATAGGGTTCCTCTCTCTCTCTCTCTCTCTCTCTCTCTCTGGAAATTTACGTTCACATAGCATGCAGATCTATAATCAACCGGTTTTATATTTATAGATCCGACTGATATAAAGCTACAGATTTTGTATAGATGATGGGCAGGGCGATTTTGTTTCGTTACGGCGGTTTTCTGATTCGCTTGGTGCAGGTCGGGAACGGTATCGCCGGCGGGATCGTTTTTCGCCGTTGTACCTCACGGATGACTCGTAAATGTTGTGAGGGAGAATCATTTCGGTGAACGCCGGTCCCGCCTTGCATCAACTGAATCGGAAACCGTCGTGAATGTTTGATAGCAACTGCGGTTTTTGTCGGAAACATATTGGTGGACTCTGGACTTCTTTGATTTGGATTCGGAAAAGTCACAAAAGATCGATCTCCATCGGTAATTTGGATCTGCAGTTTCAATTCGATTTGAAATTGATGAAAATCATTGCATTCTTCTATAAAATTTGATTTGGTGGTATGCTAATTTTTAGTAGATATTCATTGAATTGGATTTCACTAGGAACGAAAAGCTGTATTGTCGTTAATTGAGTAGATCAATCAAGTTTCTATGCTATCGTTTAGCTGTTAAATGATTTGCTCTTTTGGTTCCAAGTAAAGACCTGCACTTTTAACTTTGGATGCCCTATTGGATTATTGGAAGTTCAAAGTTCATATGAATTGCAAACAATTGGGGAAGAACATGTTAACCAGGTTAAAATCGAAGTTACCTAAATCTCTCTGTTATTATAAAGGCTAGATATCATAAGTTTAAGATCCAGCTAGATTAAACAAGAAAAAAACAAATCTTGATTGGTTCTCCATTTCGCTTAGTGAGCCATTGTGTTCACATTTGGTTAGACATAGCTTTGGTTTTTTCTTAATTTTGCATAAAAATCTTGATTTTTTTAACTATTTTGCATCTCTGTGAGTACATGTAATACTTTTTTTGTTCAATATGAAGAATCTTGTTATCGTTTTCTGTTTTTTAGTATATTCAAATAATGTAAGTCTTATAGATCTATTGTTTGAGTCATGTCATGTATATTGTATTGCTAAATTCATTATTGGGTTGTTTTTTATGACCTTCTGTATATTTTAGCAGCTTGTGACATTATATGCTATTCTCAGAAAGAACTTTCAGCTGTGTTTGTGTAGCATAGATCTG
Organism: Lactuca sativa; assembly: GCF_002870075.4. Taxonomy (NCBI): domain Eukaryota; kingdom Viridiplantae; phylum Streptophyta; class Magnoliopsida; order Asterales; family Asteraceae; genus Lactuca; species Lactuca sativa. The sequence goes on along the minus strand of NC_056625.2, from coordinate 28,725,355 downwards.
TGTGACTGTGTCCCTGAGTTCTATAAACTAAAACAGCCTCTTGGATGCATTTTTTGTGCAACCTCAAATCCTCAGGTACTTTCTTTCTTTTTGATGTTAACTTTTAGTAATTTGTTGGCAAGTTTTTGTTTGTTTTCTAATTACAGTCAATTTACTTGTTATTTTAGCACCTTTTTTTATTTAAAATTGAGTGTAATGATCATCTGTTTAACTATTATTAGTTTTTTAGTATATTTTTAGTATGTTATTGTTTTTTGATAAGAAAAAAAAATACAAATTCCGAGAAAAAAAACTTGGAAAAAAAAACCTGAAAAGCATTCATGTGAAACCTAAAAATAAAAACCAAAAACAACTATGCTACCATAGCTATTTTTCCTAAAAACCTATTTTCAGGGTTTGGTTTAGCCGTTTAGGTTCCAGTCAAAATATGAAATTTTTTAGGAAAATAACTTTAAAGTTTTAAAATTATATAAAAAAATACTATTCAACTTTTTTAATATATATATATATATATATATATATATATATATATATATATATATATATATATATATATATATATATATATATGGGAGAGTTCAATTGAGAAAAAAAAAAGTTGACAATGGGAGAATAATTCTCAATCAATCATTTATTTTTGCTGCAAAATCCTTCATTGTACCTGTGGAAATGGGAAACAAATGCACATGTGTTTTCCAACATAACATATTTCCTTAAACTATGCTAATCATTACCTTAATATATATAAAAACATATATTTTTTCGTTTTTTTTTTAATTTTTATAAGCTGTTTTTATCAAAAAATAATTTTAAATATACCAAAATTCATGATTTTTTATTCTCTACAAATAGACATCCATATTGATATAGTTTTAAGATAAAATAAAAAATTTATTTTTTTTATATTTTCAGCTATCGTTATTCATAAGTGAATAAAAATGAATCAGGTTTTTATTACAGTACATTCGTTATTCAGTTATGAATAAAAACTATGATTAATTTTGTTTTTTACAATTTAAGTATCATTCATATATGAATATAGCATATAATAAACATAGTATATTCATATTTAAATATTAGACGATGCATTCACTTATGAATATTACATAGTATATTCACTTGTGAATATTAGATGGTATATTCACTTATGAATATTAGATAATATTTTCATATCTGAATATTACATAGTATTACATGGTATATCACATGTGAATATTACATAGTATATTCATTTGTGAATATTAAATGATATATTCACTTATAAATATTACACAGTATATTCACATATGAATATTACAAGGTATTTTCACAAATACATATAATTTTTATATGTTATTCACATATGAATAACATACAGACTTGCATATTTGTTTTTTTGTTTTAATAATCATATACTGAGAAAACATATTCATATATGAATATATGAATATAACGTGGTAATTTAGTTCATGCAATTCATCAAACAGTTGAAGTGCATATAATTTAACTTTTTTTGAAATGTTAAAAACATGATATTTTGACCATTTAAATCTTACAAAAGAGTAGATTGATAGAGAATTATATGAAATTTTTCAAAAAAAACGATTTGATATTTTTCTAACCTCAATTTTCAAGTTTTATTTGATAATCGATGTTGAATGAATGATATGAAGTGGATTTTTGTTGATTATCGATGATGTTGATTTAATAACGCTGGGAGTATAATTAATCATAGATGTTGAAGATCTGATCGTATTCAAGCACAATTGAAGGTTGAATTAAAAGAACCAAAACCGAATTTTTGTTGTCAACTGTTGAATCGTGTTGATTATTGACGAAGATCGATGATTGATTAGCACTGGATGATGTTGATGATGGTTTAATTGAAGAAATCTGAATGATTGTTGAAAGTTGGAGAAGAAATTTGGATGATGAACGATGAATGGGTTTGAACTACAGATACGTATTTGAGATTGAAGATTGTTCTCATATTTACAAGTTTGTCATCGTGTCTTTTTATGCTTGAATAAAATGAGTGGCTGAGAATGATTCCCCCATTCTCAACCTTTTTTATTTTCTCAATTGAACCCACCTCTCTCTCTCTCTCTCTCTCTCTCTCTCTCTCTCTCTCTCTCTCTCTCTCTATATATATATATATATATATATATATATATATATATATATATATATATATATATATATATATATATATATATATATATATATATAGAGAGAGAGAGAGAGAGAGAGAGAGAAAGAAAGAGGGTTCAATTGAGAAAAAAAAAGGTTGAGAATGGGGGAATCATTCTTAGCCACTCATTTATTTTTGCCGCAAAAGCCTCCGTCGTACCAACAGAAATTGGAAAGGAATAGACATGTGTTTTCCAACAAAACATGTTTTCTTAAACTATGCTAATCATTACCTTAATATATATACAAAAAACATTGTTTTTTCGTTTTTTTTAATTTTTAAAAAGCTATTTTTATCGAAAAATGATTTTAAATATACCAAAATTCATGATTTTTTATTCTCTACAAATAGACATCCATATTGATATAGTTTTAAGATAAAATAAAAAATTTATTTTTTTTATATTTCAGCTATCGTTATTCATAACTGAATAAAAATGAATAAGGTTTTTACTACAGTACATTCGTTATTCAGTTATGAATAAAAACTATGATTAAAAACACGATATTTTGACTATTTAAATTTTACAAAAGAGTAGATTGATAGAGAATTATATGAAATTTTTCAAAAAAAAAAACGATTTGATTTTTTTTCTAACCTCAATATTGAAGTTTTATTTGATAATCGATGTTGAATGAATGATATGAAGTGGATTTTTGTTGATTATCGATGATGTTGATCTAATAACGCTGGGAGTATAATTAATCATAGATGTTGAAGATCTGATCGTATTCAAGCACAATTGAATGTTGAATTAAAAGAACCAAAAACGAATTTTTGTTGTTAACTGCTAAATCGTTGATTATTGACGAAGATCGATGATTTAGCACTGGATGATGTTGATGATGGTTTAATTGAAGAAATCTGGATGATTGTTGAAAGTTGGAGAAAAAATTCGGATGATGAACGATGAATAGGTTTGAACTACAGATACGTATTTGAGATTGAAGGTTGTTCTCATATTTACCAGTTTGCCACCGTGTCTTTTCATACTTAGATAAAATGAGTGGCTGAGAATGATTCCTCCATTCTCAACCTTTTTTTATTTTCTCAATTGAACCCACATATATATATATATATATATATATATATATATATATATATATATATATATATATATATATATATATATATATATATGACGGCCTAATTTTGTAAGACCGTGAGACGCATTTTTTTATTTTTTTTTGTATTTTTTTTATTTTTTTTATTTAATTCAAGTTCCGAAAATAATATTTTAAAAAAGAATTTTTGGATTTTTTACATTTATTTTGCATTTTGAAATTATTTTTTAGAATATGTACAGTGTAATATTCTAATAGAATATTTCACATATTTTTCAAAAAAAAATGGAATTTTTTTTTTATTTTTTTTAGTTAATTCAAGCTCCGAAAATAATATTTAAAAAAAGATTTTTTAGATTTTTCCATTTATTTTGCATTTTAAAATTATTTTTTAGAATATGTCGGTATAATATTCTATTAAAATATCTCACGTATTTTTCAAAAAAAAACGGGATTTCTTTTTATTTTTTTTTTTATTTTTTTTTATCTTTTTTGTTTTTTTTAGTTAATTCAAGTTCCGAAAATAATATTTAAAAAAAGAATTTTTGGATTTTTCCATTTATTTTGCATTTTAAAAAAAATATGAGGGTTTAAATGCACTAGAAAAATAATATAATGGTTTTTTAAATGTTTTCATGAAAATATATTAGGTTTTTCTGAAATCAGAAAACCTTAAATAAGAATTTCCGAAAATATAAGGGTTTTAGTGCACTACAAAATAATATAGTTGTTTTTTTAAGTATTTGATGAAAATACGTTGGGTTTTTCTAAGGTTTATATATATATATATATATATATATATATATATATATATATATATATATATATATATATATATATATATATATATATATATATATATATATATATATATATATATATATAAAATCGTATTTTACATATATAAAGAAATAACATTTTTTAAAATGTAAATATGATATTTAATTAAACATTTTTCCATTTATAAATTTGTTTTTTTGTTTGAATACATATAACATGTTACAAAAAAAATAAATAAATAAATAAAAAGTACAACGCTTTAGTTTAACACCCCATGTCATATAGTTTGTTAGTATTTTTTTATACTGAACAAAGTAAAATAATGTTTTTTTGTGTATTTTGAAACTTTGTTAGCATTCTAACTCATTTTCACATAACACTAGTTAAACTATTTGAAGAACTATTATAGATGATGCCGAGAACATGCTTTTTGAATAGAATGAGAACTTTTATATATATATATATATATATATATATATATATATATATATATATATATATATATATATATATATATATATATATATATATATATATATATATATATATATATATATATATATATATATATATATATATATATTTGTCATCTTAAATTTTAAAGATACAAGATACAAAGTTTTTTATTCAAATCAATTATGTATAACAAAATCATTACTACTTGCCAAAACTTTAAAGACTTAAATTAAAAAAGGTTATTAAAAAATTAATTTGGAACAAAATAACAATTTTAAAATATTAAATCCATTAATTCAAAGTTAATTTACATTTCTTAAACTAGATGTCGATAATAATGCATTAAATCAAACGTATAAACATACAATATAAATATAAGTTCTAAACATAAATATTTTAATTAAAAGTGGTAATTTTTCTTATTACATAATAACTAATAACAAAATCTAATAATTATTTTCTCGTAAGAAAACTATTCGTCCAGAAAACTATTTATCGTCGCTGCTTTGCGCGGACATACATCTAATATATATATATATATATATATATATATATATATATATATATATATATATATATATATATATATATATATATATATATATATATATATATATATATATATATATATATATATATATATACTAGCCGTTTACCCGCGCAAAGCGGCGAATGACAAATAGTTTGTTTCGACAATTAATTTCTTTTCGATGGAGAATGATTATTTTCAATTCAATCATTAGTTTGTTTTAGAAAACATGTCATATTAAAAATAAATAAAATTCATGAAATGATCAAATTATAGGGTGTTGAGTATTTATTTGAATGAAAAAAGATCCGGTCAAAACCTTGGAAGAGAGGATTTATAGGAATTTGTTTAAATTTTAACATTATTTTATTAGTGATTAGTTGTACAATTAGCTTAATGATTTGGACGTCTTAAAAAAATATTATTATTTTATTCAATCTATTTTTAGAAATAGTGAGATTTGTTTTATAAGATAGTATATATATATATATATATATATATATATATATATATATATATATATATATATATATATATATATATATATATATATATATATATATTTTTATTGGCATTTTCATACCGAACAAAATTAAATAGTGCTTTTTGTATTATATGAAAACTTTATTGAAAAATGAACATGATTTCATAATTACTACATGACAACTTTATCAAATTTTTGTTGCTTTTTAATTTTTTATTAGTCAAATAAAAGTGATCTCACACTTATTCGTTTTATACCACAACTTTATATTAGATGTGTGTCCGTGTAAAATGACGGTGAAAAAATTGTTTTTTTACGGCGAAATAATTATTAGAATTTATTAGGAAAATCTTCAGAAAAGTCCTAAAATTTTATATTAATTTACAAAAAAATCTCAAACTAAAATTTGTTTACGAAAAAGCATGAATTACCAGTAAAAATTACGATTTGACCCTTTTCTCTGATTTACCGGTTTTATTACTTACATGTTTATTGAAGTCCTATTATTTTATCATAATTTACGAATAAGTCTCAAACTAAAATTTAGTAATTTTCTCCATGTACCATACGTTTTATTGGTTTCATTGCTGACCTGAACGTCTAATCATTAAATGAGTTTATGAGATGGACATGTTGGGTTATATAATGTTATGTTTACCATAAAACATGATATCTTGATAAACTGTATATTTTTTTGGAATATAAAATATATCCAACGAAGACTGCAATAATTACATAAATTAGCAATAGCTGCATCATTTTTTATGTTTATAAGAAATTTCGAATTGTCTATCTAACCTTATGTAACCCAATATATCCATCTCATTAGACATTAGCTCATATCCTGCCTTTTTTTTCCTTGAAACACACATTTTATTGATTTCATTGTTGACCTATATACATAGTTATAAATGAGTCGATGAGATGAATATCAAATTTTACAGTAAATGTAGTATTATACAACCCATCTTATTAACAAATTTAATGAATAGATGTCTAAATTAACAATGAAACCGATAAAATGTATGTTACGTGGAGAAAATGGTTAAATCAACACTAGATTTTTGTTTGGGACTTATTCGTAAATTATGGTAAAATAAAGAGAATTTAATGAAATATGTAAGTAATTAAACCGGTAAACAGGGAAAAAGGGGTCAAATCGTCATTTTTACCTGTAATTCATGTTTTTTTGGTAAACAAAGTTTAGTTTGAGACTTTTCGTAAATTAAGCTAAAAATTTAGGACTTTTCTGGAGAATTTTCATTTTATTATTAGTTATTATGTAATAAAAAAAATATTTTTCTATAAAATAATTATGTTTATACATTATATTTATATTGCCTATTTGTGCCTAGTTTAAAAAATATAAATTAATTTATATGTATGAATTTAATATTTTAAAATTTTCATTTTGTTCCAAATTGAATTTCTTAATTCAGGTCTTCAAACTTTTGGCAAATATTAATGATTTATTTATATATAATTGATTTGTACAAAAAGTTTTATAACTTATATTTTTAAAAATTAAAGATATGATTAATATAATTTATAATATAGTATCAGATATAAGATATAACATGTTTGAAAAGATGTAGTATCTATAACATGTTTGAAAAGATGTCTTTCCATTGAAGGGGTTATAATGAACAAAGGTACAAATATGCAACTTATGAGTAGGATTTAAATAGTTCGTGTTAGTTCTAAAAAATATACCTGTCAAATTCCATAAAAACAAGTGTAGTTTACACCTAGTGGTTTTCTTGTTTTTTTTTCCAGAAAAAAAACACTATATGGATTTGTAGGTATTTCTCAGTAATGAATTGCAAAAACCGAACCAAGTATTATTTTTCCACTTGGAGGTGCTTTAGATAAATAAATTTCATACTATATTGTGAAGACATATTATTTGGATGGTTAAACCGAATAGATTTCAAACTATAATAAAGATTTGTATAAGATTCAAAATCTGTTGTAGTGGTTTTGTTTTGTAAAAAAAAAAAAAAAAAAAAAAAAAAAAAGAATCAAAGAACCAAAATGTTTAAAACTAAACTGGTTTTCATAAAATTATCTATATCTCAATGGACGAATTTCAGGATCGAATTTAAATAGACTTGGATGAATTTTTTAAAAGGTGGCATAGTCCGTTGATAAATGATTATTGAGCATTGGAAATACTAATCTTTTTTGGTGTAATAATGTTGATTACGTTGAGATTTGATAACACTTAATTTAAATTATACTCCGTATTAATGTTGTAGTCTGTTTTAAGGTTTTGATCCTTCCTTACACCCCCTTTTCATTGCTCTTAATTTAAGATGTGTTACATATCGTGATCGACATATTTATATCGAAAACTACATGTACTTCTTTTTATAAAAATCGTTGTATACAACTATACATGCTAAGGCCAACCGGTGTGGGTATCACGAATACGTCTGTGGTCTAGTTGGCCACGAACCACGGACGTGCACACTGTCCCGGTGGTTCGTGGTCGACCGTGGTCGTTGCAAAATGTGCTCGGGACAACGAAATGAAACGAGGATTGCTATTGGTCGAATATTTTGAGCCGTTGAACGGCTATTTTGTGGCCGTTCCTTTTTTTTTTTTTCAAACTCAATTACAAAACTCAATACCAAAACACATACACATACATATACATTCTACACTCAATTACACCTATGGATCCCTCGATAAATATGGAATTTTTAAAAAGTTTTGACTCGGATGACGACGTAGAATTCGTCGAGACATTCTTCAATGTTGTGCAACACGTTCACGCCGAAGAAAGTTCGAATGCAGCGCGTACAAGGACGGTCGTCAATCGTGATCGCCAAGCCGCACACGACTTATTGGTACGTGATTACTTTGCCGATAATTGTCTTTATAATGACGACTCATTCGAACGTCGTTTTCGTCTGAATAAGACTATATTTTTACGTATTAGTAATGCTTTAGAATCTCGTTATGATTTTTTCAAACAAAAACCCGACGCTAGAGGAAGAATGGGTTTTAGTAGTATACAAAAATGTGTGGCTGCTCTTAGGTATTTGGGATACGGTATAGCATTTGATGCATTTGACGAATACTTGAAAATATCCGAGAGGACCGCGGTTGAATGTGTAGATTGGTTTTCTGCATGTGTTTATGAGGTTTTTCACGAAGAATATTTGCGTAAACCTACTCAACGTGATATTGAGAGATTATATTCGGCTCATGAAGAGAGGCATGGATTTCCCGGTATGCTTGGCAGTCTAGATTGTACGCATGTGGCTTGGGAAAAATGTCCAACTGCATGGCGTGGTCAGTTCACTCGAGGAGATATAGGTGAACCAACTATCATCCTAGAAGCTGTTGCATCTCAAGATTTGTGGATATGACATGCCTTTTTTGGAGTAGCGGGGTCCAACAACGACCTTAATGTTCTTGGTCAGTCTCCACTTTTCAACGATATTTGGACCGGCAAAGCACCTGATATGACGTTCACGGTAAACGGGCACGCGTACAAATATGGTTACTACCTTGGTGATGGGATATACCCGGATTATTCTACATTGATGAAGGCATACTCAGTTCCTCGAAATGAAAAAGCAACATTGTTTACAAAAAAACAGGAATCAGCGAGAAAGGATATCGAGAGGGCATTTGGAGTCCTTAAGCAAACATGGCATGTAGTGAAATATGCTACACGACTTTGGGATAAAGAAAGAATTAAGCGAATGGTCCTAGCATGTATTATAATGCATAATATGATTATTGAAAATGAAGGTCGAGCGATTTGCACGTATGATCCGAACGACGTTGTCGTTCCAATTGAGGAGTTCGTACCCGGAACGAATGCTTTTTTGGAGCGAGTTGTCGAAATCCATAACAGTGAAACGTGTTTCAATCTTCGAGAAGATGTCGCGGAACATTTGTACCAACATAGCATGAACGACGATTAGGATTTTTATATGTATGTTTGTTCGTTTTCTTATTAATGTAATGTTTGTTTTCTAGATTAACTAAGTAATGTAGTTTAAAATTGTTATTTTATTTTTATAATTAATGAAAAAATAGTTTTAAAAAAATAAATGCTTTTTACTTTTAAAAATTGTAATTTTATTTTAATTTTTGGATTAAAAAAAAAAAAGTAATGTTATTGTATTTTTGAATTAAAAAAAAAGTTATTTTATTGTATTTTTGAATTAAAAAAAATAAAAATAATGATGTGGAGTGGTGTGTTAGTGGTAAGTATCCCATGTTAGCGGTAATGGAATGTGGTGCTGATGTGGCACCCACCACATATGTGGTATGTGGTGGGTATAACGGATGGTCTAATATTTTCACATCTTCTGTGGTTTTGTATAGGTATTTGTTCACTTTTTCTTTTGATTAATCCTAATTGTTGTATGGATTTTACCCACTCTTTTTATTTTATCTAGCTGCAACAATTTTCCACTTGTATTCGTTTATTAGATTATCTTATTAATTATTAAAAAATAATAGTAATAATACAAAAAGATAACAACGGTTCTTTGTTTTGTCTATGACAATTGTTGTATGGTCTTTACTTTTTACATATTGTTTTGTTTTTCAGTTTTGACATTTGTCTTGTCCTAACTAGCTGACTTGGATTTCCAACCTTACTCTTTGTTTATTTAGTATTTCATAAATTACCAAAAATAGTATTTTTGAACATTCAAATCAGTAAAATTATGGCAAACCTTTCTAATAATTACATATTACAAACTAATTTCAATAAAATGTGAATGAGTTATAGGTTCGATTCTTTCATAATATATGATTATAAAATAGTTATACATTTTTTTTTAAAATAGTTATACATAATAAATTATTTTTATCAATGTCTAGAATTATCATTAATATCAACAATGAGAATTATCAAAACCAAGGGCAAGTCTACTCCCACTCACGTCTTTATCTTTTGGCAAGAAAACGACCAGGTTGGATAAAATCACCACACATAATGGATGATATTTCATTATCAATATGTAGAAAAGTGTTATAATAAATAAATAAGAAAGAATATATGCATAAAAAACATTCATGTTCTACATAAAAATAATATCATTAGGATATATTGTGAGCGGCCATTGTTTATCTTCTTTCCACACGAATTACACAAATATATACAAATCTTAGAAAAATAGTCATTAACAAAGTCTAAAATGATAAACAATGTTGGTAAAGGCATAATCATCCCCCGTAATCAAAGAATTTAACATTATCACTTTGTTTCTTTTTTTTCTCCAGCCCATCTTCAATATTTTTGTTTACAATCCTTGCAAACTGATGTTTTCTTGTTACGTTACTTTTCTCATTTCTTTCATAATACGATTCTTCAAAAAATAGACAAATTTCTCTATTGATAAAAAATGGGACAACGTCATTTTTAAAGTTGTGGTCAGAATTTTTTTTTTTTTTTTTTTTTAATGTTATCAACTAGTTGTAAAACCAATGTATTATATGGGTTCATTTAAAAGAAAAATTAAATATAAAATTCTTAATATTTTGAGAAATTTGAATTTATAACAAAAATTTGAAAAATATTGAATTATTAAAACTAATGTGTTTTGTTTTTTAATTTAAACTAATAATTTAAATAAATAAACATAAGAAACTAATGAGCCTTAATTTAGAAATTTTGAAATTAGAAGAAAATATCAATTAATGATATTGATAAGCATTTATTATTACATTTATAACAATTATAACATTTAAATATTATATGGAATTTAATAAAATGGAAAAAACCATAAAATTAGGGCTGACAATTCTCGACACGATACGAAATAAATGAGTTTGGGTTAAGTTTTTCAACCCGCCAACCCGTTTATTAAACGGGTCCTATATGGGTTTCTCAAAAAATAAATGGGTTGACCCGCCAACCCGTTTATATTCTTAATAAAAAAATTATTTTATTTTTAAATGTATTTATGTATCAAGTATTAATATTTAATAAGTATTATATAATATATACCATTGATTCATAGACCATTTGACTGTTTTGACATTTTGACTCGTGGTGGATGGTCTAAGGTCGTAAGTCGTGACCTATAAGGCTAAGTCTGTAACATGTTTCTATGAATGTTTTTAATTTTCATTTGGATGTTTAAGACTTAAATGTCTAAAATTCAAACCCACGAACCCAAATCTGACCCACAAACCCGCTAACCTGTAAACCCGTATAAATAAATGGGTTGGCGGGTCATATATGGGTTTATGTTCCAAACCCGTCAACCCGTGATCCGCCAACCCGTGACCTGTATATTTAAATGAGTCGTGTTTGGGTTGACATATTTTAACCCACCAACCCGCCAACTCAAACACGACACGATTGTCAGGCCTACATAAAATGTCATGTGGAATAAATTTAAGTAAAAATAACCACAAAATGACATGTGACCAAATCAATAAGAGTGTGACATGTGGCAAAAAAAAATTCATTTATTAGAGTTCAAGATTAAACACATCAATTATAGGACTTAGTTTGTTGTTTCCTGAAATCCCATACAAAAGATGCGATTTTAAAAGATTTTATAAAAAAGCAGACACGTGTTTTCAAGAATCAAGTGTCTTAACACCAAATCGCAATATTATGTACTTTTAAATAGACACAAATGCACACAGAATCTTGTAAAAATCATCGTTGCTTCGTTTGGTAATGAATTTTTGAGATCTCACAAAAGTCTTAGCTTTTAGATTTTAAAAGTCCAATTAAAAAATGTTTAAAAGTATCAGTTTAAAACTTTTAATTTATAACAAAAAAACTCATAATACAAAAATTTATTTTGGGTAGCGCTTAAAAATATATGCATGTTAAAACAAAATTAGTAGGTCGTCCATAAAAAAATATGTTTCTATCGTTCACATGTCATTTATGTAACTTTACATTTTTTTTTAAATTTACAACTAAACATTTTTTACAAATAAAAATACAACTTTCAGCTTCAACTACGGGCTATCAACTATCAAATATTTCTCACAAATAAAGGTTTTTATTTGCTTTTAGGGTGTGTTCCACAAAAAATTTTGTATTACACAAGAAAATATAGATTATAATATGAACACAGTCAAAAAAATTATAGGATATAGCTTTATGAATTCCATTTTCAAATCCTTCCACTCAGTCAAAAAAAAATATCAAATATGGAAACAAGATGAAACATAAACAAGCTCCATATCCAAACTTCAACAGAAAGAATTCAACAGTAATCGAATAGATGTGAAAAAAAAAAACAACACTAATGTCCTAATCAATCAAGAATCTGAAGAAAAAATAAATAAAACAATTTGCCCATGATTTGATATGATGAATTTGAATCGTAAGTTCTACTTGTTACCAACGACAGAAACCAAACCTCCATCGCCGGCCTCTTGTTCATCCAAAAACAAGTCGTCGGTGCCCCTGATTCCGGCGTGTATCACGACAACAGCAGCCCCAACAGATAACGCCACCAATAGGATCGTTCCGACGTCAGTGCAAGCCAATGCGAAGATCGTTAACAAACTCAGAGTCATTAACACAACACGATCATCAAAAACATGGTTGAAAATCACAACAGGATTGCGGGGATCACGGAAGAAATAAAGGAAAAACCAACCAACAAATACGATCAAAAAGGTTATCATCGAGATTGGTTGATAAATCAGACTGAGGAAGAGTATGAGGAGGATAACCATGGCGTAATTCACCCGGAAGTAGTTGAGGTTTCGTTTGACTCGACGGGTGGCGTCGTCGTAGCTTAGTGGCCGAGTAACGGCGGAATGGTTGAAAAATTCTCGCCATGGGCGACGCCTGGCGATGAAGTTTTCGGTGTGGAACCTGGCACGTGCAATCAGTGTGTTAGGAGTTATCGGTAGCGGTAGCGGCAGCGGTAGATCGGTGCAGGCATTGGCGGTGGTGGGGGCGGTGCTGGTGGGGAGTGTGCCATAACCGGCGTTTGAGTTCTTCGACATTGTTGGATCAGTTAGGGAAAAACGGAGAATGAATCCTTGGATTATTGATTTGTATGGTGAAATTGGAGACCAGATCTGGAAAAAGGTGACAAGGCCAGCGGTGTTAGAAAAAAGTTAAGTTGCAGAAAGTTTCATTTTCACCATGAAAATGAAAAGGCTGAAGCTTTTTTTTGGGTTTCAATTCAATTGTTGCTGAAAATCAGAGTGAATCCACTGAAAGTGGCAAAAGTTTGATCTTTGATTAATTTTATTATCGAGTATAGATTCGGAAAAAATGGTGGTTGAACCTGTCAACTCGTGTTACGGGAAACTTGATCTGTTGTTCATCGAACAAATGTAAGGCTGACAAACATATAAAATACGATATTCAATCCCTAATCAACGTAAACGTGTACCCAATTCACAAAATACTTCACCCATGCATAGAATCAGGATTATCCAAATTGCTTTTATTTCAGATAATTTGATCGACACCAAAACGACATTTGATTCTACTTTCTAATGGCGTATTGAGTTATTTTGGTTCTTTCTAAATAAATCAAGGGTTACCACAAAATAACCATATTTTAAGTATTTATCATAAAACAACGATCCATTTATCTTTGATTATATGGGGCAACTTTAGGTTAACACTAAACACATCGCAAAGTTCTACATTTTTTTTTAATAATGTGGAGATTTTGGTTACATATTTCATAAAAATCAAATGAAAATTCTTTTCAATCTTGTGATCATCTTCAAACACAATTTCTTTCAATCAAAAAAATAAATTTACAAAACAATATATTTAAAATATTTCTTTGGAATTAATATATATCCATTATGGGTTGGTTAATTTGGTGGCGATAAAGTTACTTTTAGCAAATCATCAGATCAGGTTATCAAGAATTGTCTTCTTCACATTTCACATTTCTGTTCCCACATTTTCTCCTACAAAAAAAATATCAAAAACTTAAAGCAAAAAAAAAAAATGAAAAATCAAACAAGAGGTTGAGAAAGATGTAGTATGATATACCATGCATGCATCTAACGAACTGGTCAAGTTCTGAGAAGCATAATGTTGTATCAAGCAAGGGCAAAATGGGAAACGGTGGTTTATAATTAAAAAACACAAAATGATGACGATCCGGATCATTACTCGGTTTTGCAGTCTCAAGTAATCTCATCAACACTTCCCTATCAAAACATGGAAACACATTTTCACCAGCTACACATAAACCTTCCTCCCAAGCTGAATTCAATACCTGTAAAAAATCATAATCAATAAAGATTCATTCTATAACCATCATTATAAAGATCAAAAAAAAGTCAACAAACAACCTGCCAAGTCAACCCTTCTGGATCATGATTTTCCTTACTAGAAAGATTAAGATTCGATCCTGGACACACAAACTTCACTGCAACCGAGTGTTTCTTAAGAACCTTAAAAAGCCTCGAGTATCCATCATGGTTATCAGGGTTATAATATCCAGCTGTCAACTCAGCTGCATGGCTTTTAGATCTATACCACCAATAAACAGCTGGAATCTAGACAAAAATTTCATATGAGTGAATCTCATATAGTAAATTTCAAGATTTTTACTAAAGTATTTACCTTAACAAGTATCTGTATTTCTTCAAATGCTAGGGTTGCAAGAGAGAGGATAGTATTGGCATGATCTATTAAGAATTGGGAATACCATTGAAGGAAGAATCTCCCATAATGGCTTCCATAATCACCATGTTCACAAAAGAAACCAGTTTCTTGTGGACTCGAATTGTAGTCACCACAATTTTCAGGTCCTCTACCCCAAAAAGTTTGACCACGAAGACTTGAAGATTTGACTAGATTTTGTTGCATGTATTTATCGTAACACTGCAAAAAAGATTTGTGTCTTAGATGGGTAGTAATAATTTAATATTATATTAATTTGTTGTTAGTTACACTAATCAAAATGGTAATTAAGTATATATATAAAAATACCTGGAACTCACCAATACCAGGATACCTCCATCCCATTTTTTCTGAAAAAGAAGGATATTTAAGCTCTCCATTGGCACCAAGTCCTATTTCAACACCAGTAATAAGACCTTCAACAAACATGTCATCAAACTCTGTTCTGAAGCTTCTCATCACATCAAAATACACCTCAGCAGCAGTTCTTCCTTTCAAGACTCTTTCTTTATCAATACCCCATGATAGACATTCAGTGTTTCTTCTTCCTTCACGATCTGTAAAGAAAATGTCTTTGTTTTCTTTCCCAATTTCAACAACCCATTGAGGGAGGGGTATAGAAATAGAATCATTCCCTCCATACTCATGAAATGCTAACCCTACCTTTAGAATTGAAGGAGAAATTAGATTTTTTTTTTTCATATGATAATAAGAATCAAGAAGAGTGATGAAGGAAATGTTGATACCTGTAACTTGAGCTCAAATTCATGGATGATGTTGAATAGTTCACGGTATCCAGACCAACAGTATTTCTGTGGGCCCTGGGCTTCAATGATACCCCACCAACATTCCACAAATACACCATCCACATGCAATGATTTTAGAAGCCTGAGCTCCTTTCTAACAGCTTCCCGATCAATCAACTGGCAGAATTTGTTAATCAACCCAGTCTGAAGTGAAATTATGTATAAAATAAATTTCATTTGTTGTTGATTGTTTGATATTTATAGAATGTGTAGAGAAATAATGAGTGGAATTAGATAGAGATAACAAACCACTTACTCCAAGCATCACATAAACAGGAACATATGCAGTGCCTAAAAAGTTTAACCCTTGGTCCACTATCTGGCCTTCTTGAATAAGCTGCGATGATGAAATGCAGGGTCAAAGATGATTTTCCATGTAATTGGAAGTGTGTTTTTCAATTGCAGGGTCAAAGATGGTCAAACCTGATCAGTCTCCAAACAATCGTGTGAATTGATAGGGCTGGTACTGTATTTTTCACATTCTGTGGTACCTATTCCTGGGACCACAACAGAATCAAGAGAAGCAGGTGATGGGCTCTCATCGATTCTGAGAACTGATGATGGAAAATCGAGTGATGTTTTCACTGAATAACTTTTCAAAGAACTACTGGATACTGGACTTTCTACTGACCTTCCTGGATACACACCCTGTTGAGAAATCATGTGTTAGTACAGCATTACTTGAAAGACCTAGAGAGGAAAGGTGATTTGATCATGAAAATGATCTTTTGTTTTTGATGATGAAATTGGCATGAATGGAATCATGCTGACATGTAGAGAAATAAGAGCCCTAATAAATGAAATTATAATTGAAAGTAAAGAAGAATAGTTCACCAATTTAGAAGACGGTGTAGATTGGCGAAATGTAGTGCCATCGGCCTCGACGGTCCACCCAGCTTCGCGGGCAAGGGCGGCGAGTACGTCGTTCATGTCTGCGCGTGCCGGTAGAGGGAAGTTGCCGTATTGTCGGAGACCGGCTAGCATACGACTAGTGATGGCACGGCGGTGGCGTTCTCGAAGCTTGGTTCGTTCTTTCTCTTTCTCTCTCTCATTTCTACCGCCCCTAGGACTGGTGTTGATCGTTGTGGTAATGGTGGAGATGCCCATCGCTGCCGCAGCGAAGCCTCGTGGGCGGCGCTGCTGATGAGGTTGCGAATGGTGATTGTGGGGGCTGCCGTCGTGATTGTCACTATTCATTTCTACTGCATTTTCTCCCCGCCAACATTAACACTGAGAATTCACTTATTTATGATTTAATCGGAGAATTCCGTTAAAATCATAATATAAAAATATAAAAATAATAATAATAAAAACACAAATTTAGTCTAATATCACGATTTCTTCCATATTCGAAAATTAAGTGTTTATGATGAAATATGGTATTTTGCAGTTTTTTAAAAGGGAATATTACTTATTAAGTTAATTATTTTTCGGTTTATTTATGTCTGGGTAACTGTTTTTTTTTCTTTTTAAAATATCTAGGTAACAAACTTGTTGAAAGTGTTACCATTATAACCTAGATATGTACAAAAGAAATAGTTACCCAAACGTGAACAAAATAAAAAGTAATAGTAAATTACACTAATGGTCCCTATGGTTTGAGTTATATACTCCGTTCATTAAGGACTACTATATGACAGATCATGACATGACCCTCATTGATCTGACATATTTTCTAATTGCTGCTGAATCAGCAATGATTTAGCGTATTGGTAAAGTAAAATTTATTGGAATATCTATTTCCCAAATTTCCATGGACATAGGTAATGACAACGTTGATAGTCCATAAATGATTTCTTCTCATAAGGGAGAGAAACTAACCAAGGTCAAAAAGTTTAACCGTAAAAGAAAGGCTGACTCTAAGATAGTTCCACGTGTCACTCCTAAAGAGTTCATTTGTTTCTATTGTCAATTGAAGGGGCATTGGAAGCGAAGCTGTCTTGATTACCTGAGAGATCTAAGAGATGGTAAAGTCAAATTGTATGGCTCTACTTCAGGTACATTCACTATCTAACTCTATTAAGTTCCTATTTATAGATTCTTATTACATGATGTTAAGTTACATTTTGATGCTTTGCAGAATCTAAAGAGAAATAAGGAAACTTAAAGGAAAAGTAAGTTGAGTCTGATCATGAAGAAGTGGATTTTGGTCGCATGGTCGATGATCATATTTTGAGTTGTTGCTTAGGAGTTATGATAGATTGCTTAGGAATATCTAGAAACATAATTTTCATATGTATTTGCGTTGTAAGGACAAGTTTTACGCACATTATTAATAAAATTGTTTTATCTACTTTATGTTTCCTTGTAATGGCATTTATGGAAAATTGGTTTTTATATATTTCTATTATTAGCAATGTTGAAAATGGATTTGATTCTTGGTTATATCGTTTGTGGTAGTGTCGTAAATTGCCAAGTGAGGAAGGATTCTCATCACCCAAGTTTCAATTGGACAGAAACTTGGAATCATACGATTTGAATTGTGTGATGTATCAAAATCTTGATCTTTGGAAAATTGGGACTAATTCATTGTTCACATATGTATGTGAGTCAAGTGAAAGACTAAAGGATCTAGTACACATTAATGTGCACTGGTCAGATCCACCACAAAGGACGATAAGTCAATTCGTCATGATTTACTGATGGTTCAGTAAATATGGTTATGCTTACAAGTTTAAGTGTAATTCTGATACATTGAAAAGTTTCAATACACAGCAGAACGAATAAGAAGAACCAAATTTGGCAGAAAGATAAAAGTTTTTCCAATCTGAAAGGAAATGAGATTACTTTAGTATCATGTTTATCGGTTGAGTACTTTAGGCCAGTGATAGCGCAGGGTAAAGGGGGGTGAACCCCTTGTGTAACACTCTAAAAATTTAAGTCAATTTTAAACTTTTCAAAAACAACCCGATTTCATAAAATTATTACAAAAAGGTTTTCAATACAATTAATTCAGAGTATTCCCAGAATCACATCACAAAACATAATCATGAGGAGCGGTACGATCACGCCTTTGCCTTGCCACGGTCTCCTGAAGAACCTAAAAAACATTAAACCACAACTGTAAGCCCGAGAGCTTAGTGAGATACCCCCAAAATACCAACCACATTTACCATACATGCATAACATGCCATATTATAACAGAACACAGAACAGCCATGCACTTCGGGTCTACTATGTGACTGGTCCGCCACACCGACCAACAGTCCACCTGGTCCACCCTCCGAGTCTAGCTACATACATCGAGTCTACAGTGTGATTGGTCCGCCCGCACCGGGCCTTCAATCCACCTGGTCCACTCTCTGAGTCTACAGTATGACTGGTCCGCCCGCACTGGGCCTTCAGTCGGCCTGGTCCACTCTCCGAGCCTCGACACGTCTGGTTCGTCCTCTTGGGGCCTACAGCCTATCCGGACCGCTCGTTGGGCCTTCGGAATAACCGGTCCGCCCTGAGTATGTTGGCCTACAGCACAAAGCAGGTCCCGCCTCAACCCAACCCCAATCCAACAACCATGTGCACATAAACATTCAATCATATAACATATAACATCCAATCAAACCGATCTAACAAATCACATAGCATAACATCATCCTAACCAGGATACCGACCTAACCGGTCACTAGCATAGCATCATCCTACATACCAGGATTCCGACCCTAAACAGGTCTCTAACATATACCATCCTAACTACCAGGATGCAACATAGCAAAGCAATAACATAACAACGATACCCGGATCACAATCCGATAAAGGGCCGGCCTTGGTGCCGTAGACCCTGTTGATATAGTGAGGATAACTCACCTTGCAACTGCCGACCGAACAGATAAACCCAAGCTGCTCCGACCACTGATACGATCTCCAACACTGGCCAACACCAAAACTCTGAACTCAAAACAAAAGCCAACAATTACCAAAATGCCCCTGGAAATCAACTGGTCAACCCTTGATCAAAGACAAAGTCAAAGTCAACCCCTGACTGACTCTACTTGTCGAGTCAACCCGATGACTCGCCGACTCCTCATGCACAGAACTTCCCCAATCCGCGACTCAACTCGCCGAGTACAACAACTCTGAGTCCTTTCACACTCGACTCACCGAATCACAGCTCAACAAGAAGAAAGGTTAGGACCTCACGACCAGACTCGCTGAGTCCAAGAATAGACTCGCCGAGTTCAAGGCTATTTGCAACCAACTCACCGAGTTGTTCTTCCAACTCACCGAGTTCTTCTTCCAACTCGCCGAGTTCCATCCTATCTTCAAGCAACTCGCCGAGTACACCTTTGTGACTCGCCGAGTGCCTCTAGATCTGAATCCATACAGAGGCTTTCCAAGCCATGCAGTTGATCCAAAACGTAGATCTACCCTTCTACAACCCATCCATCACGTAAAGTGGCAAACTTTATGTGAATCCAAAGAGATCTAGGCATTTTACACGCTAGGGGTAGGGTTTGGGACAAGATGGCTTCACCAAACACTCAAGAACAGAGACTTTAATGCTATCTAGACCTCCTCCATTCCAGATCTGAGGTAGCAACCTCAGATCTAACTTCCAACTCACAAAACCACAAGCTATTCTTTCCAAATGCTCCAAAGATGATGAATCTAGAAGAATGACAGCCCAAGAAACGAAATAATACCTCAAAAGAAAGCTCAAAAGAAGAGAATCTGAATCCTTGCAAAGCCCCTTGCTCCAAGCCTTTTAACTCTCCAAGATCTCTTTCAAAATCTCTTCTCCAAGGTTCAAAAGCTCTTAATCCACTCACAAATGCGTCTTAGGGATTTCTGGACTTCAAGAGAGGGTAAAGAGGCTGAGGGAAGGGTTTAGTGTCCTTTAAATAGGGCTCATCCTCCAAAATTAGGGTTTTCTCCACTTAGCACCAACTCGCCGAGTCCAGCCGATGACTCGCCGAGTTGGCCACTTAACACGCGACCAGAGTCGCGACCCTACTCGTCGAGTCCACTCATGGACTCGCCGAGTTGCCCTCTCACACTTACACTTTTAGCCTTTCAACTCTACTTCCGATATTCCGGGATGTTACACCTTAGATGTCAAGTGTAAGTGCTCGGGTAGTATCGGAAGGATTAGCGGTTGATTAAAAGCGTTATACTCGAGGGTTGTAGTGATTGGATTGTTCTCAAGATGTTACTTTCAAGGATTAGACCAAGAAGGCAAAGTATGCGGTGATTAGAAATGTCGTGAGAGGTTGCGGGGTTGTTAGCCGAAGCGGACTTCGAAGACGAAGTCTAGTTTAAGTGGGGGAGAGTTGTAACACCCTGAATTCAGAAGACCTAGAAATGAAAGGAAAACTCAAAATCAAAAGGCAACTCGTCGAGTAGGTAGGATGACTCAACGAGTAAGAGCATAATTTGGGTCACGGGTTAAGTGACCTACTCGACGAGTTCGGGGACCAACTCGGCAAGTTGGTCAGGGTTTGGGAAACCCTACATTCAGTCTGTAACACCCATAAAATTCAAGTCAATTTAAAACTTTTTAAAACATTTAAAAACCATTAAGTTATCGCAATTTGTTTTCAAAATAGTTTAAGCATCAGAGTATCCCCAGAATCAATCATGAATATATGAGGTGGTGCACGATCACGCCTTCGCCTTCCTACAATCATCAGAAGTGCCTGAAACATAATCAACAACTGTAAGCCTAAAGCTTAGTGAGTTTCCCTAAAATACCAACGCCATACAAGCATAACCATATCATATAACAAATACAGACAGCATGCATAATGAGCCTTCAGCCTGACTGGACCGCCTCGCGGGCCTTCAGTCTATCTGGACCGCTCTCCGCGCCTTCGGCACGTCTGGACCGCCTCGCTGGCCCTACAACCTATCTGGACCGCTCGCCAGGCCTTCGGCCTGACTGAATTCCTTTGCAGGGCCTTCAGTTTATCCGGACCGCCCTGGGTATGTTGGCCTACAACACAAAGCAGGACTGCCTCAACCCAACCCCCAACCAAACAAACATGTGCACATTAATATCATACACTAGCTCATTTCATATAACAGTCAAACCGATCTAACAGATCACCAATCATAGCAACATCCCAATAACCGGGATACAGACCTAACCGATCACTAACATAGCATCATCCTATAACCAGGACAATCATGTGCACATAGATAATATATAACAGTCAAACCGATCTAACAGATCACAAGGCATAGTAACAATCCTATAACCAGGATATCAACCTAACCAGGTCACTAAGATATATACAGATAATCATATGTATCTAACAGATTACATAGCATAGCAAATAATTCTCGTGTGTTCCGATTAATTCCCCAAATTAGGGTTTCATTGCATAAGGGTTTTCCAAACTCTAATTAGGGTTTCCTACCTGATACTAGCCCATTTATCAAATTGATGGGCTTTTAGGCCAAGTAGGGCTTTATTGGGCCTATTAGGCCCACTATAATATCATTAAGCCCACTAGGGTTTTATTTGGGTCAATTAGGGTCCATTAGAGCTTACAAGGCCCATTAGGGTTTCAAGCACCCTAAACGAATCGAACTCCACGAGGTAAAGCCACCGCCACCCGACACGGCGGCTAGTGGTGGCAGCCACCACTCTACTGTGGTCGTTTGAGATTTCTATTATTATTTTCTTTGGCACCATTACAATGTACAACTCGATAATACACACACCTAAATACATAGCAAAACATACACACACAACCACCTCCCACTGTGGCTGGTGTGATGAAACAATGGCAACAAGCGGTGGCCACCATGGCTGGCAGCCATGGTGGTTCCTTCCCTCGATTTCCGTCCAGCATCACACGCACACAAATTCTCACTACTGGACATGCACCCAAACGGAACCCTTGAGGCAGCAGCATAGGCGATTGACGACCGGAGGGACAAAACAACCGCAACGGCGATGCGACGGAAAAGGCTGGTAGTTACGGCCTCTACAACGAGGGTGGCGGCTCCAGTCGTTCGCTGGTACGAAGGCGACTGAGAAGGCTCCAAAATCATGATAGAAGCGGATACAACGCCGGAAAGAGATGAAGAAGATGGCAGTCGATTTGGAAGGAGGAAATCTGGTGGCCCTTGTCGCCGATTGGAGCGGCGGCGACACTCCGTCTTCAGCAGAAGTGGTGTGACAGCGGTTGGAGGTGAGAATCTGATAGCAGCGCTCGTCGTCGAAGGGCAGCAGCAACGACGCTCGTCATGGCGGCGGTGCAAGGTGACTTTAGAAGAGATGCGGTGATTGGGAAGCAAGAGAAGGGGAACGATGGAGGTCCAGTGCTTGCTAGCTGATCGGAATGGCGTTGAGGCGGCGCCGTTCGGAGGGGGTATAAGGTGGGTGACGGCTGGAGTGTTGAGGAGCATTTAGGGTTAGGGTTAGATGGTTATGAGACTATATACCCGGTTCCTTAAGCTCTTTCCCATAATAACAAAAATAGTCCCTCCTTGTATTATTTTTTTCGAAACAAATCCCCAATTTACCATTTAAATCCCTCCTTCTGAAAATATTTACAAATAAAATCTGAAATCTTACCAAATGGCCCTTCCATTACAAAACTCTTTTCAAGTTAGGTCCAGAACTTACCATTTAGTCCCTGCTCCCAAGAATCTTTTTAACATATGTCCAAATGATACCAAAACACCCCTGAATTCTAAAATCCTTTACAAAAATAAATCCCAAAATTACACTTTAACCCTTGAAACTAACATCCAGTTAATTATTATTTGCTTTTGGGTTATGAAAATCTAAAATAATAATTAAAATTACTTCTCAGGGTTCTGGGTTTATTATTTAATTATTCTATTTTTAACGGGATGTTACAACTCTCCTCTACTTAATTTGATTTCGTCCCCGAAATCGTTTCTTCTCATTCCTTACACGCCAAACAACTTGAACTATAATCCTGAGCATACCCTAGCATGCCCAAGGCAACCGCAACCAACCCACATAGGGTTCTGAAACCTGATGATAATTGAATTCCTTGCAATATGATTACATTTACTCGTTCCAAAATCTTAAATCTCGAGGCAGTCTGACTCCCTGACAAACCGCCCATATTGTATCATTTCTGAATTCATTGCACTTATCTCCTAACTAACTATTCAACTCCTGATAACTAGGGTTCCAACATCCGGATACTTCTCATACACCTGAGAACCTAACTCGTCAATAGTGCCCTAAACACATAAACTCTCCAAAACGGTAGGCTGCCTTCTGATTGCTTTGAAATCCACTGAGACCTCCCGGGTCCTAATTCACATGGAATACCAAATTTTTACACGACTGCTGAACACACGATCAATGTTACAGTCGCTCCACGCGACTTCCGGAGGAACTTCGATTAGCAATAATTGTCCTAGCTATATCGCCATTCATGGCTCCATCAATCCCTTTGATCCATCTGATCATAACAGCCTGAAAACCTGTCACCATCAAATCAAATACTAAAAAAAATGCTACCACAATAACTGTAGTCTTACATCATGTATGGTCTCCAACGACCTATCGTTACCTGATTCCAATCATGTTGTGGCCTACCCATAATCCTGTGAACTGGTCCATCCTGATCTAATCATCTGAAAAAAAAATCTGTGAATGCTACGGTTACCCCCGTAGTCTTACAACACTTCCCATACCACCTGATCACTAATGAATGCTATGGCTACCCCGACCGTTTTACAACACTTTCCATACCGACCGAACACGCACTCGACCTAACACATAACTTAACGCAATTCATGGCTAGAGTCCCAACCTAATTTCCCAAAATTTTCTATCAAGCACCGAGAAGACACAATTCACATGATGGGGAGTTTTACCAAACTCCCAACTCACACAACCCTCAAACCAACAGCCACTTGAGTTGTCTTCCTTCCTGACAACGATGCGAGACTTATCCCATTTTCAAAACCGCTCCTGCTTCTGCATTCCAGAACAATTCTCCCCCACTTAGATTCAACCAAGTCTTCACAATACATAAAAATTTGAGAATTCCCAATCTTTCTCACTTCCAATGATCGATCCTATAACAACCAACACTTACTAATTAGTGCTACATTACTAGCTAATCCCAAATGATCACACACTTCAAAAAAACTAGTTGAACACTTCCTGAATCCCAGTTAAACCAATAGTCCCTATTGCTCGAATAATCCCACACTTAAATCTTGAATTCCGAAAGATAGATGCTCCAACTAATATCTCAATAACTAGCTACTTCCGTTGACACTTTCATCCGCCAATCAGTAATGGTTACTAGAACCACTGAATCCTGACAATGCTGAATAACCATACCGTGGGGCCTTGTCCGCAGACCTCCCACATAATACCCATCTTCTCAAAGTACTGCTCCAACAGATCCCTATTTCTCAGCTCTAAAAAAATCATACCGTTCAGGGTCTTGCATCCTGACTCACTCACCAATTCAATCATCCACAACTGAACTACGGTAGCTGATACAATATTTTCCCTTAACTAGGCTACAACTACTCCCAAGACGTAGTCTCTAATCTTGAATGTGCACTAGATGGCAATCAATCTTTACCACCCGATACAAGAGATCCAAGGCGATTTGGATCGTAGCTCCTACGAGTCGGGTCGGTAATCGAGGACACCTCACAAGATACTCATGGCATGTTGACCCACCTGCGCTTACCAGCGACGACATTCGGTCTCCTATCTCTGCGACTAGCTGACCCCGAGTTGGAATATAACCTAATCATGGGGTCCCAACTCTACTCACTCCTTCGAGCTCAAAAACTGGAAGGGTACAATCCGTTTCCTTGAAAACAACATTCCAATCCTTCCATTAACCATTCTACTTCCAGCTGAACATAATCCTCACTCCCTTCTGGAGTCCCCGTGACTCGAATTCCGGCCTCGGACCAATCCCACAAAGTCTCAAATCTAGAAATTCCTATGACAACTTCCCCCGCTCAACCTGCGGAATGTACGAGTACTAAACATCCCCCTGATCCCAAGTAATTGCAGCCCTCTGCTCACCAAAATATGTCCCAGTAACAAGTACCCACCAATCCTTCATCCCAAACCCAAGCAGGTTCAGAGCGCGCTTGACCTTCTAGTCAGTAGGACATGAACATGTGAAGCAACATCCCTCCACGTCAGATGGACACCTCATGGCTATAACCGGGTCCTGAACCCTATCAAATGTCGGGGCTTCGCATCATCAAAGTCCTGATACTGGAAAGCCAGATTGGCTCCTCCCCCCGTCGTTGTTACAGCTGCTATAGCTGCCACGACAGCCGTCTCGGCAATAGCCGCATAGCGCTCATCAAAATACTCAACCATGACAGTCTTGATAGACCTAATAGTCTCCGGAAGCTGTCCCCGAACCATCTCGATCACCTTCTCCCGGATGATCCCACCGACACGTTCCTCTGACAATATTGGCCTATCCTGGCTGCCAGCTCCCGATCCTAACCCAAATCCAATCTCAAGACGTCTCGCAACCACCATTCTGGTGACACACCCGAAAGATCTCGGATAACCCATATAATAATAGGGAACCAACTCTTAACCAAACCCTAGGGGTTGTGACTTCCTTGACACACGTATGGGTCATGTGCTTTCAGTAGTACAGGCCCATACTACCTTCCACACCCACCCATATTTGTCTCAAGTATCACCACAACGCCCTAGCTGAATACATAACATGGTGAAAGCTTAATCCTCACTCCTAGAGGAATACTAAATATCTCATAACTGGCCTTCCGGCCTTACAACCCAACCATCCATGAAACTTCCACAAACCCTGCGACACTAGTGTATGCTAGCCATACATAACGCTGGACCCTATAGACTTTCGAATATCCAATCCTACCCTAAGCTCCCAATCAAACAAGAACAGAACATAAGGCCAAATCAAATATTCTCAGACTATAATATCTTAATTATGTATGACTGTGATGCATACACTATGCAACTACAGTAATGATGTCAATTTCATATAAAGGAAGCCCTAGGCTAGCAGCCATCATGTAATCAGGAAATTCTAGCATACAATTCCTGAAGATCCCTAGCCTAGTACTAGCATGTTGTTCTAACATATCACATAATCAAACAACTGTATGGTATTTTGGGGTCTACTTACTGGCCCCGGCTGATCGTACACACTGCATCCTCTTTTTTTTTTTGGAAACCAATTTCTTAAAAAAAAAAATTTAAAAACCTCTCCTTGATTTGAGACTGGATTCACACGAATGTTCCTCCAATTCAATCAAACCAAGGCTCTGATACCAACTTGTAACACCCATAAAATTCAAGCCAATTTAAAACTTTTTAAAACATTTAAAAACCATTAAGTTATCACAATTTGTTTTCAAAATAGTTTAAGCATCAGAGTATCCCCATAATCAATCATGAAAATATGAGGTGGTGCACGATCACGCCTTCGCCTTCCCGCAATCATCAGAAGTGCCTGAAACATAATCAACAACTATAAGCCTGAAGCTTAGTGAGTTTCCCTAAAATACTAACGCCATACAAGTATAACAATATCATATAACAAATACAGACAGCATGCATAATGAGCCTTCAGCCTGACTGGACTGCCTCGCAGGCCTTCAGTCTATCTGGACCCCTCTCCGTGCCTTCGGCACGTATGGACCGCCTCGCAGGGCCTACAACCTATCTGGACCGCTCGCCAGGCCTTCGGCCTGACTGAATCCCTTTGCAGGGCCTTCAGTTTATCCGGACCGCCCTGGGTATGTTAGCCTACAGCACAAAGCAGGACCGCCTCAACCCAACCCCCAACCAAACAAACATGTGCACATAAATATCATACACTAGCTCATTTCATATAATAGTCAAACCAATCTAACAGATCACCAATCATAGCAATATCCCAATAACCGGGATACAGACCTAACCGGTCACTAACATAGCGTCATCCTATAACCAGGACAATCATGTGCACATAGATAATATATAACAATCAAACTGATCTAACAGATCACAAGGCATAGCAACAATCCTATAACCAGGATATCGGCCTAACTAGGTCACTAACATATATACATATAATCATATGTATCTAACAGATTACATAGCATGGCAACATCCTAAAGCCAGGATGCAGTCATAAAGGGCCAGCCTTGGTGCCGTAGAACCTATTGATATAGTGAGGAGAACTCACCTGACACTGCTGAAGTCGCGCGGATGAAACTCCAGCTGCTGGTTGACAGATTCCCGAACTGCCAACATCAAACAATACCCAATTAATAATTGGGTTCCAAGCCCAAGGTCCAACTCACACACTAAAGGCTCAATAGTCAAGTCATGGGGCAAAACCTAACATATGGTCCAATTTTCTAAATTGGGCCTAGACCTATATGTGGTCTTTCCTTAAGGCCCATACAATTATTCTAGTCTAAACTCTTGGTATTCTCATGGCCCATTATCACATAATCATAAAAGCTCAATTATGGCCCATCAATGGCCTAATTTTCCAAATTGGGCCCAAGATTCTCACATGGGCCTTATCCTAAAACCCATATAATTATTTAGTCCATTTGCTTATTCTTGGGAGCCCATTCATAGTCCAATCACCAAAGCCCAATAGGAAGGCCCAAGTAAAATTAGGGTTTCACATAAAATGATGATTAGGGTTAAGTTTCCTACTTAACCCATTAAGGACTTAACCCATTAAGGACTTAATCCATTAATTCTAATATTGCTTAGATTAATTTTTGTCAATGATTATTATTTAATATTTCAAGTTATCAAATAATTCCCGTGTGTCCCAATTAATTCCCCAAATTAGGGTTTCATTGCATTAGGGTTTTCCAAACTCTAATTAGGGTTTCCTACCCAGTACTAGCCCATTTATCAATTTGATGGGCTTTTAGTCCAAGTATGGCTTTATTGGGCCTATTAAGCCCACTAGGGTTTTATTTAGGTCAATTAGGGTCCATTGGAGCTTACAAGGCCGATTAGGGTTTCAAGCACCCTAAACGAATCGAACTCCACGAGGTAAAGCCACCGCCACCCGACACAGCGGCCAGTGGCGGCAGCCACCACTCTATGGTGGTTGTTTGAGATTTCTATTATTATTCTCTTTGGAACCATTACAATGTACAACTCGATAATACACACACACTTACATTAATACACACACCTAAATACATAGCAAAACATACACACACAGCCACCTACCACGGTGGCTGGTGGTGACCGAACAATGGCAACAGGCGACGACCACCATGGCTGGCGGCCATGGTGGTTCCTTCCCTCGATTTCCGTCCAACATCACATGCACACAACTTCTCGCTACTGGACATTCACCCAAACGGAACCCTTGAGGCAGCAGCATCGGCGATTGACGATCGGACGGACAAAACAGCCGTAGCAACGACGCGACGACAAAGGCTGGTAGTTACGGCCTCTACAACGAGGGTGGCGGCTCCGGTCGTCGGCTGGTAAGGAGGCAGCTGAGAAGGCTCCAAAATCATGATAGAAGCGGATACAACGCCGGAAAGAGATGAAGAAGATGGCGGTCGATTCGGAAAGAGGAAATCTGGTGGCCCTTGTCGCCGATTGGAGCGGCGGCGGCACTCCATCTTCAGCAGAAGTGGTGCGACAGCGGTTGGAGGTGAGAATCCGGTAGCAACACTCGTCGTCGAAGGGCAGCAGCAGCGACGCTCGTCATGGAGGTGGTGAAAGGTGACTTTAGAAGAGATGCGGTGATTAGGAAGCAAGAGAAGGGGAATAATGGAGGTCCGGTGCTCGCTAGCTGATCGGAATGACGTTGAGGTGGCGCCGGTCTAAGGGAGTATAAGGTGGGTGACGGCTGGAGTGTTGAGGAGCATTTAGGGTTAGGGTTAGATGGTTATGAGACTATATACCCGGTTCCTTAAGCTCTTTCCCATAATAACACAAATAGTCCTTCCTTGTATTATTTTTTTCGAAACAAATCCCCAATTTACCATTTAAATCCCTCCTTCTTAAAATATTTACAAATAAAATCTGAAATCTTACCAAATGGCCCTTCCTTTACAAAAATCTTTTCAAGTTAGGTCCAGAACTTACCATTTAGTCCCTGTCCCCAAGAATCTTTTTAATATAAATCCAAATGATACCAAAACACCCCTGAATTCTAAAATCCTTTACAAAAATAAATCCTAAAATTACACTTTAACCCTTGAAACTAACATCCTGTTAATTATTATTTGCTTTTAGGCTATGAAAATCTAAAATAATAATTAAAATTACTTCTCGGGGTTCCGGGTTTATTATTTAATTATTCTAGTGTTAACGGGATGTTACACAGTCTTTATGGCATACCCCCCAGAACGAGATATTTAGTGAAGCATGACTCATCATGGAACAAACCATGTCTAGCAGGGTTCGATTACGCCTCTCAGCTACACCATTCAACTGTGGTGCCCTAGGTGGCGTCAATTGCGAAACGATTCCACATTCCTTGAGGTAATCGTGGAATTCAAGACTAAGGTACTCTCCACCTCGATTGGATCGAAGCATCTTGATTTTCATACCCAACTAATTATCCACTTCCTGCTGAAACTCTTTGAACTTTTCAAAGGTTTCTGACTTGTGCTTGATTAAGTAGATATACCCGTATATGCTATAATCATCGGTAAAAATCACATAAAAGCGACTTGCATCCCTTGTGTTGGATCTAAAGGGCCCACACACATCGGTGTGTATGAGATCCAATAAACCCTAACTCCTCTCACAAGAGCCAGTGAAGGGTGACTTGGTCATCTTTCCAAGCAAACAAGACTCGCACATATCATCGTCCCTAATGACTCCAACACTCCATCCTTTTGGAGTTGGGCTATGCGTTTCTTGTTGACATGTCCAAGACGACAATGCCACACGCATGCTTTGTCCAAACCATTGGAAGAATCAATACATAACACATCATTTCCTAAATTGTCTACAACCATCATAGTTTCATATATTCCATTACAAGGCAATGCTTCAAAATAGAAAACACCATTAAGATAAGCATTAATAGAACCCTTTTCATTATGAAATGAATATCTAAAACCTTGTCTATACAAATCATGAAAATGATGTTTCTTTCCATATCTGACGAATAGCAACAATTATTTAAATCTAGTCCTAATCCATTACTAAGCACTAAAGAGTAAACTTGAATCTTGGTAACATGCGATGATCTTCTGTTCCCCACAATTAAGTTTATATTCCCATGCTCCATATCCCTATTTATTCTTAGGCCCTGCGTAGGACGGTTTGATCTTTCCATCCTTGATATCTTGCAGATATTTTGGGCAGCTTTATTTCTAATGCCCTATTCCGTGGCAGTGATGACAGTCTGCATCCTTGGGGTTGGAGTTGGGTTTAACAGAACCAACCTTTGTTCCACTAGAAGAGGTGGCATTATGGGACTTTCCCTTATGATGGCTCTTTGAGGGAGCCTTCTTCTTCTTACCCTTCCCTTGCCCAATTGCCAAGACTGAGGCAGCAGCAGGAGTAGGAGTTTGTGCAACGGACTTGTCCTTGAGGTTAATCTCAGTAGTCCTCAATAGACCTTGCATCTTGCTCAATGTGACCTCCTCTTTATTCATGTGGTAGGTCATGCGAAATTGGTCGAAGCAGGGTGGAAGCGAATGTAGAATGATGTCAATCACCAACTCTTCATCGAAGTTAACATTTAACTTCAGCAGGCGGTCAACATACCTCTGCATCTTTTGCCGATGAGCAATGACAGACTCTCGGTCTCTCATCTTGTTCGTGATCAACAATTTGATGATCTCGTACCTCTCCTGCCTCGCACTTTGGTGATATCTTTCCACCAAGTCCTGATGCATTTTGTAGGGATAGAAGTCCTCGTAGGAATTTTGAAGTTCAGCAGTCGTTGTCGCTAGCATGATGCAATGGACTTTCATGGCATCACACTCATGGGCCTCTAAGGCAGCGATCTCTTCGGGAGTGGCAGTGTTCATGACCACGTCTTTCAGCTCCTTATCGAGGAAATATTCTTTGTCCTCGTAGCGGGTGGCCATTCTTATGTTACAGATCCAATCATTGAAATTGTTTCCATCAAAGATCACCCTCCCACACAAGTTCATGAATGAGAACGAGCCGGAAGCGTTGTTGTTCAAGTTTGACATCTGAAAAGGAAAAAGGGGACAAAGTTTGATTAGATAAGAATCCCCAATAAAACACCAAAATGAAAAATTAAGGCTAGGATCCAACATTATTTGCAATTTAGAAGAGGGATGTCGTAATTTAAACAACAAATAATTTGAAGGTAAGTGAACGACGATTCACTAGTTTCCACCATGAAAAACAAAATTAAAATTAAGTTTTAAATGTATTGAAAACTCCTAGATCTTTTGAGATTCATTGAACTTTTCAATGACATGTTTAAATCTCGATATGCCCCTCAAGTTTGTGACTGGGATGCTGAGGATCACAAAGCGTGTGTGAATAACCATGCAAATGTATATGGTGTCCCTCAATGTTACAGTCACCTATTCGACGTGCCGGTTAACCACACACGCTCCATCGAACTATGACAAACATCGAGTCATCTTTTTCCACCTTTGCTTGGAGCCCAATTAGTGTGCAGGTTAACCACACACGCTCCACTAACGTCGTAGCAAGCGTACAAAGTGTAATTTCATGGAATTGCATCAATTCACTTTTGTCTAAAGTATCTAAGATTGAAAATTTTGTAAAAACATTTAGTTACTTTATAATTTCATTATACTTTTAATGAGGAAAGGGTTGTCCTATCCTACCCGTTCGACTAACGACCCTCCACCAATGAAGAAAACGGTGGGTGAAAGTGGACACCCATTAAAGGACCATTTTATAGGCCATAACCTTATACCCTCTTATAGATCGGCTTCGTGAATAAGGCCTACTAACGGTAAGACTAGCATTTAAGTTATACATATATAATAATTATTCTTATAATATTATAATAGTACAGGGTGAATTTTAAATTAGGATCAAATAGAAAATAATTTAAATTAAACATTTAATTTAATGATTATCTAAATTTGACCTATTCCATTTTATTCACAAGATAATTCATCAAGTGATTCAAATAATCAAATTTTATCATATAAGGAATTTATTATTCAATTAATTGGTAATTATCTTTTGTTTTGATAAGGATAATCACATAATAATAATAAAATTAAGATTTTATTAGTCAAAAACAGTTTTGATAATTATCCTTCAGCAAAACAGCAAGAAATCGTGAGTTTTCCTCTGTCTGACTCCCCGACTCGCCAAGTCACTTATTGGACTCACCGAGTCGGTCCGACTCGCCTAGTGCAGCAAGTGACTCGCCGAGTCAGGTCGGGCAGAGGGCAGAAAAATGATTTTTAGCAAGATGAACATACAAGGCATCAATACAATAGAAACCAATCAAGGCTCTAATATCGTTGATGGGTTTTATACAAAAGAACATCCTATGTGCTCATGCAAACCCTAAAGTTTGGATCTAGGTTTCTCTATTGTACATGTAATTCATCCAAGACTTATGAATCCTAGATCTAGCATACATATTTCGAAATTATCATATAAGATCATATCTAGATGATTACCTCTTCAAGGATGGCTTGAATCTTCGTCTCTTGGAGCTTAGAGTCATAAATGTCACTCCTATAATGGCTTACAAACACCAATGGAGAGAGGGGTGGAGGCACAATTTCGGCTATGAACTCTTCTAGGGTTTTTCGTGGCCGAAAACTGATGCCCTAAGGGTCTATTTATACTTGTGCTGCTAGGGTTTCAGTCAAAACCCTAATGGACGACTTCGGCCTTAAGCATTCCAAGGAACCTTCTGGAATAAGGCCTCCTTGGCCGAAATAAAGATGGACACATCCTTAATTTCGTCCATACCTAATCCATAAGGCTTCTCATCTCAATATTCAACTATCACACAATTGACAGTTCTAGCCCGCTTTATTAATTAATGTCTTTTAGCCACCTAATTAATTCTTAATTAATTCTTGTCTAATATTAATTAAACTATATGATTTCTCTTTTAATATATTATTCATATAATATATTAATAAACCATAATAACCTCTCTCTTCATAAATCATCCTATCAAGTTGCTTTGGTGAAGGCAACCCAAAAGGACCATGCACAACCGGGTCAAGTACATACCAAATATAGTTACGGGCTTAGACACTAATCCGACATTAGCATGTTATTTAATTATATGTGTATAGCGGGAAAGGCCCAGAGACAGGCGGGGCCTAAGAGAGACAGACCTGTATACCGAGCGGGGCTTGATGCCAGGCGAGGCCTGATGCCGGGCGAGGCCTGATGCCGGAGCGAGTCCGATATCGGGATAAGTCCCGATGCAGCGGGCGGGGGCCTAATATGTGGTTATATGTATGGTATGTGGTAGGTTGGGGAACTCACTAAGATTCGTGCATACAGTTTTCAATTTTGGTTTCAGGTACTTCCGGTAGCGGAGGGAAGAGCTCGGGATGATCGCATGACACACACCATTGGTTTTTAGCGTAGGATGTTTCACTCTGATATTTTGACATGAAACTCTAATTGTAATGTTTTGAGATATTGACTATGTTTGGTGAAAAGATTTGATAACTATGGTTTTGATTAATGATTTAAAATGAAATTTTAGGTCATGATTTTTGGGATGTTTTAGACATCCCTTTTCATATTTTGAATTGTGAGAAATGACAATTAGTGTGAATATTCGGGACTTATTGCTATAAGTTATGAAAAGGTTCAGACACACACATAAACTGTCTAATGAAAAGTGTATGAGCTTGAGAAGTCTAGACATAGAATTATCGAAGCACCACGTATTAGAATTCTGAACTTTGGTAAGAAAGTCAATAGGTATTGATTTCTAGAAGTCCAACTGATTTCTGAGTACATGTCAAAGCTAGTGGGAGCATAATTGTTAAAATGATAAGAACATAATTGTTATGCTATTGGGAGCATAATTGTTATGTTAAGTGTTGCAATTTAGCAATGTTATTTATAGGAAACAAAGTTCTAAATTTGCAAAGTTGCAGAATTTGGAAATTGTTTTGCTATAGTAAGGCTTAAGGGAGAGGTCATTTATACTTCATTTCGAATCTGAAAGCTTAAATTGAAATTTCAATCAAGCTTAGTCATGGACATATAAGAATATCATGTTGAAGTGATTCAACATAGGAAGATTCGACATACGGAAATATTATAGCAAGAAACTGTCAGGTCTTTATGTAAGACATTATGAATCGTATTCCATATTTTTCAGGTATAGGATTGATTGCATATGCTACAATATTCCCCTGTTCTGATTTTTCCAAATGTCTAGCGCATTAAGAGGGAAAAAGGATTGGAACCAGATATGACTAAAGTTATTAAACAACTGTCAACGAGAATCTAAGGTTTACCGAATATTTGTTGCTTGTGGATGGTTAGAAGTATAGTAATTGATGGACCATATTGATATAATTCTGAATAAATATGATTCTATTAAGAATGGATTGTCATATGGCAATTAAGGAAATGTTTCCATAATGGGATATAGATATTAAGAATCTATGTGTAAGTTGGAAACTTTTATGCAAGAAGGATGTTTAAGGAATGTACCTTGAATGTAAGACTTCATTTCTGGGGAATTGTCTTGTAACAATCTCATATGGAATGCTTTGTAATATCATTGGCCAAGTCTCTCTGACTTTGGAGTCTCAACATAACGAAAGGATCGTTGCATGAAAAGTTAGACTCTAACACATTCTATTAATGGAAAAAAAATTTGTATTCTTACACTTATAAGGATTAGGAAATTGTGAAATGAGCATCGTTGGAAATGTGTTCAATTGATCTATTTCACAAAAGAAGGACCATAGATAAACATAGTGTGCATGCTTGGAGCATAGGATGACTATTGTTTTAATTCAAGTATTGAGTTGATTAGTCGAAATAGTAAACAATGAATAAAGTCTAATTAATATGATGATTAAATAATAAGTGTTTTATTTATATTCACAAATTTTTTAGACCATATTGGATTAGGTTATTCTTGTGTTTCACTTCGCATGTTTTACTTCCTGAATAATAATATTGTTCGAGCATCCACAGTCGATCACACTTTGGAAGTAAGTAATGAGGTATGACTGTCATGAATTCGACTATAGATTATCTAAGTGCTTAGACATAGCAAATGTTTACAGCAATGTTTGTGAGTACTCCTGAAATAAGAATTTGAGTATTGGATTAAACTCACGCTCATTTGAATCACTTCATGGATTTTATCACGAGTGATTATGAGACGATAATATCTTATATTTTTGAAACAGAGACATATAGTTGTTGTTTGCGAGTTGGTTGCGCATTGATAATACGTAAATGTATCAGTAACTTGATGTTATAAAACGCATTGTTGTGTGTGATTTGATGAGTAAATAGTACAAGCATATGAGTCGAAGTTTATCTTTTCCTTTTACCCTAAATGGGATAAAAGTGATATCTATGAGCCCCTCTATGATTTAGTGATGACAACCTAAGCGCTTGGCCAAGCCTGGACTAAGTGATGGGTTTTGAGAATTCTAACACTCCTAAGTGTACATGCAACCTAAATACCTTCGATCTATGTTTTCTCTATTATACATGCAAATATGAACCTTCCAAGGTATTCATCCTAACTAGCATAATAACATTGATTCAAATGAATATATCAAGTTAGAACTACATACCTCTTTGATGTAGATTATCTTCATGAAGCTTGATTGTCTAGTGCCCTAAGTGTGACACCTCAAATGGTTCACACAACACCAAATACACATGGAATAACTTGAGAGAAAACCACACTTCATAAAAATCGGCTAGCCTTTCTATTCCCACATAGTGGCCGATTTTCTCCAAGAATAAGATCATTATATAGTTCGGGTTACACCATGTAAACCCTAATTGTCATGGCCTTTCATTTCCATGATCCATGGGTACAAATACACCATGGAGCATCCATGGAGCATCTTATGGGTTTTAGCCAAACTTGACAATCCATGGAGCATTAGCCCACTATATAAGTATGGATGATTTACACAATCAACCCATATATTTAATTAGACTTCTTTTGATCACTTAATTAATCCTAGATTAATTCTTGATCAATACTAATTAAATAATCTTATTAATATATTAGAACTTATAATATATTAACAAACCTTAAGTGTTATTTCTCTCATTATAGTCTGTCCAAATGCATGATGCATGCAACCCAAATGGACCATGCCGGGTCGGGTCACGTCTTACCAATTATAGTTATGGATTTAGACATTAATCCAACAATCTCCCACTTGGATAAGTCTAAAATATTATTGTGTATGACTTCAAGAACCGACTGGCAATCGTAGCTCCCAAAAGCTTCTGTCGAACTCTGACCTTGTCGATGAACTCTGACCTTTATCAATGACTTGTCCATTAGATAAGGGATCATATATTCCTCCATTCTAGATATCATATGGACTGAGACATGGATTATAATCATTCTCCCTGTCCATTTGTTGTTTCCCGATTTCCGATTTATGACGACTGAATAATTGAACAAATCAAATCAGTCCAGGCCCGACCAAGCACTTACATTTGTCATCAAAAAATCATCAAGGTGCCCACAGATATCGCTTTTATCCCGAAGGTAAAAGGAATGGATAAACTTCGACTCATATGACTTGTTCTACTACTTGTTGAATCATACACAAAGGCACATTTTATAACATCGAGTTACTGAATGCGTTTTCGTGCAATCAATGTACAACCAACTCATAGTAACAACTCATATCTCTAGGTTTGAAGAATATAAGATATTATCGTCTCATGATTACTCGTGATAAAATCCATGAAGTGATTCCAATGAGCGCGGGTTGAATCCAATACTCGGAACTTAGGAGCACTCATGAGTGTTGTAGCCCTTTTTCCAACATCTTAGACCTCTACAAGCCAACCCATGACAATCTTAATTCATATCTACTTCCAACATATGATCGAATGTGGATGGTTTGAATAACTTAGTCATCTAGAATAATGACCTAGTTATTCCGGAAGTTAAAACATGCAAAGTGAAACACAATAATAATTGAATCCAATATGCTATCAAAACCTATGAACATAAATAAAACACCTTTTATTTATCACCATATGATTACACGTTATTCATTGTATACTGTTTCAGCTATCAACTTTATTCTTGAATTTAAAACAATAGTTGTGCCATGCTCCAAGCATGTACATTATGTTTTCTAAACACTAGTCATGCCATACCCAAGTATGCATACTATGTTTGTCTATGATCTTTACTTTGTGAAATAAATCAATTGAACATAACTCCAATGATCCTCTTTTCACAGTCCCAAATCCTTACTGTAAATGCAAGAATTCCAAATTCATGCCATTTACTGAAATTTGTTAGATTCTAAACTTATATGCATTGATCCTCTTGTAATGATTATGCACAAAGTCAGAAAGACTTGACAACAACCATTACAGAGCATTCCAAAGGAGATCAACTCCTTGGAAACATCCTTCTTGCATTAAGTTTCTTCTAATCTTACACATATTGAATAATTTCTAACTTTGAAACATTTCCAGATTCCATTGTGACTATCACTTCTGAACAAGAGTTGCCTCCTTACAGATTATGTCAATATGGTCCTTCCAGAATTATCATTATACTTCCAACTGTCCTTGAGCAACCAATATTTGGTAAACCTTAGATTGTCCTCGACAGTTGTTTAATCCTTTTAGTCATATCCAATTCTAGACCTTTTCCCTTCTTAATGCCCCAGGCATTTGGAAAATTTTAGAAAGGATGAATATAGCACATGTAATCGATCCTATATCCGAAGCATATGGGACACGATTCATGATATCTCATATAAAGACTAAACCAATCTTTTGCTATAATATTTCCATTTCAATTTGCCAAGTTCTCATAATTCAGATTATGAAAAGGGATGCCGTAATCATAATCGAATTTTAGAACGCAAATAATGGACCCATATATTGAATTTCCTTATGTTGAGCCATTCCAACATGAAATTCATATATATATATATATATATATATATATATATATATATATATATATATATATATATATATATATATCATTGACTAAATACGATTAAAACCTCAATCTAAGCTTTTAGATTTGAGATGAAGTATAATTTCCTCTCCCTTAATTATAGCAAAACAACTCTTTCCCAATTGCAACTTTTTGTTTTCTATAATTAACATTGCTAACCTGCAATACTTATCATAATTATCATGCTCCCACTAACATGATGAGTATTATCATAACACTTATGCTCCCACTAGCTTTGACATGTACTCATAAATCAGCTGGACTTCTAGAAATCAATACTTTATTGACTTTCCTACCAAAGTTCAGATTTCTGATACTAGATTGCTTTGATAAAACTTTATCATAATCATACACCTTATCTTAGATAGCTCACAGGTGTGCCTAAACAATTTTAAGAACTATGAAAAGGGATGCCGTAATCATAGTGTTGATTATTTAGACCTTTGCCACTTCTCACAAGTCCATGTTAGTGTGCTGGTAAACCACACACGCTCCACTAACGACTTTGAGAATGCAAATATCACAATTGCTATCTAGCTAAAATCTACTTAGTGAAAGTGTTTCCTCACCATCATTTTCATGAATCGGAGAGAAACCTTATGACACTTAGATTTAATAGTGTATATGTTCTTACCATGTGAATTGTCAAAACCATAGTCACAAGACAAGGATAATGACAAATCCAAACTCATACGGACTGAACTCAATCTTAATTTCTTGCCATCTGGCATCTCAAGGGCCTGCCATTGCTTCCAAGTTGTTGTGCAACCAATTGATAACTCTAAGAACTCATATACAAAGCCAACTTTAATTGGAATGGGCACAAAATATGTCAACATGATAGGTTATGAACCTCAAGTCGTGTGCTAGTGAAGAACTTCAGGTTTCATTCTTTATTAGTTCTTGAGACTTTCAAGACCTTTAAGACTCCCACTGTCCTCTTGACATATAAGACTTTCTTGTCAGATATTCAAGAGATAGTGTGGATTCTAATCAAGACAAACACTTCACACAATTGGACTTAGTTGGTCTTTGTTTTATCCAAAACATCGCAACTTACCAATTTCAAATGTACAAGAATAGAAAACTTTTACTTTTACATTTGACAAGTGTTTTAAACCTTCTTTAAGACATGTCACTCAAGTTACAATATTGGAGTATGACTCTACGACTTGTATTGGAACGAGGTATGACTCATCTTCTTGATTTAACCATTTCAACAATTCAAGATTCCTCTTCTTAGTCATAAGAATGCACTAAGATTTCCTTAGAGAACTAATTGTGCTATGGTTTCTTAATCATTAATATGATCACAAAAACTGATACTAAAGTACTCTCCCATCTTTTCATATTTGAGAAACTTTTATCTTTCTGCCTAATTTGATTCTTCTTATTCACTGTCATACATTGGAACCTTTTCCAATGTCTCAGAATTACACTTAAGCTTGTGAGTATAACCATATTTACTGAGCTTTAGTAAATTATGACGAATAATCTTATTGATCTTTTGTGGTGGACTTAATCAGTGCACAAGAATGTGTACTCGATCCCTTAGTCCATTACTTGACTCAGACATCCATGTGAACAAGTAGTTAGTCTTAATTTTTCCAATGTTTGAAAGTTCTCATCCATCATGCTATACAAATTGCATGATTCCAAGTTTCGGTCCAATTGAAACTTGGGTGATGAGGATCTTTCCTTATTTGGTAAATTTAGACATTACCACAAATGAAAGAATCAATTTCATATTTCCACTCTTGCTATTAATGGAATCATATAAGCAACAATTTTTTTTCCTCAAATGTCATTGTAAGGATATTTTAAAATAAATAAAATCATCATTTTTCCTTTTATTTTAAAAACTTTGAGGAAAAACTATCCTTACAATGCAAAAGAGCATGAAAACTTTGTTGTTATCTATTCCTAAGCAATGTATCATAACTCCTAAGAAGTAGCTCAAGAATCCGATCTTCAAACTATGCGATAGAAATCCATCTACCCGATCAGATTCAACATATTCTTTCTTTAAGTTCCTTCACTTTTCTTTGATTCTTAAAACATCAACATGTGACCCAGTCACATCATGTATCAAGAATCTCAGAATAGAAACTTAGCAGAGTTAGATAGTGGACTTTACCTGAAGTAGAGTCAAACTTATTGACTTTAACATCCTTAGGTAAAATTGGCAGCTTCACAACTAATGTCCTTTCCTTTGGCAATTTAACATTTGGACGCTTTGGTAATGGAACATGGGACTATCACAGACTTAGCCTTTCTCTTTACCATTTGGTCAACCGGGTTGACTATGGCCGATCCCTTTCCATTGGGAAGAGAGAGCTTTACTAGATATTCAATGTCACTATTGTCAATGTCCACAAGTTTTAGGAAGTTGATCTTAGCAAATAGATAAGATCATTAAGGGTCTTGTCATATTCTATTTCATAGGAGTCCCAAAGGAAATCACTATGTGACTTAGAAAGTAGTTGAGCCGCCAACTTTCTCAAGACTTTGACACCCAACTCTCCCGGCTGGTCAATATGTGACTACATCTCCAAGATGTGAGCAAACATAGACCTTTACTTGCCAATAGGGATTGAGTGGCCTTAAACTTTTCAAGAACTTATGGGTTAGGGAGAATAATTAGAGGAGGTGAAATTAGTATGATTCCCATGGGACATCATCTTCATTTAGGAAAACTTGTTTCAAGAGATTTGGGAAGATCATAAATGTCTAAACCAGACATCTTTTGGGAGATATTCAAGATAGTTGATCTAAAGTCCTTAATATGACACCCAATATGAAATATTAAGGCTAGGACCCAACAAACTATTTTATAACTTAGAAGAGGGATGCCGTAATCCAAGCTATAAAATATTTGAAGGTAGGTGAATGACGATTCACCAATTTCCACCAAGATAAACGAAATGTATTATTAGGTTTTAATTGGATTTGAAACTCCTAAATCTTTTGAGATTCATTGAACTTTTCAATGGCATGTCTCAATCTCAAGTGTGCCCTTCAGGTTTTGTGACTGGGATGTCGATGATCACAAAACAAGGTGTGAAGTAACCATGCAAATATACTGGGTACCCTTAATATTTACCCCTTAATCGATGTGCCGGTTAACCACTTATGCTCCACCGATACTATGATAACTATTAAGTTACCCTTTGCCTACCTTGTTAAGTCCAGGTTAGTGTGCCAGTTAACCACACACGCTCCACTAACCGACTTAAACAAAGTGCAAAGTGTAATTTCATGGATTAGAACCTTATTCACTTTTTCCTAAGTAACTAAGATTGGGTATTTATAAAAGGTTTAGTTACTTAGTATTTATCATTAATACTTTTAATGAATGGAGAATTATAGTCCTTGTCCTACCCGTTCGGCTAACACCCATTAAACTGTCATTTTATAGGCAGTAACCTTATACCCCCCCTTATGGACCGGCTTCGTGAATGAGGCTTGCTAACGGTAAGATTGACTTTACTCTTATGCATATATATATATATATATATATATATATATATATATATATATATATTAACTTATAATATTATAAAGTATAAGGGTTGAATTTTAACTTTTAAAATTCTAAGGGCTAACTTAGAATTTAAGTATTCATAAGTGAAAACTT
This sequence comes from Lactuca sativa, assembly GCF_002870075.4. NCBI lineage: Eukaryota > Viridiplantae > Streptophyta > Magnoliopsida > Asterales > Asteraceae > Lactuca > Lactuca sativa. The sequence continues at coordinate 28,682,750 of NC_056625.2, read as the reverse complement.
TTTCAAATTCCAAAACTTGAGGGCAAGTTTTGAAACCATTCAAAACTAATTAATTCCATAACTTATGTGTTTAAAGTAGTTTTAATCCAAAAATTCTTCAAGTTCCATAACTTGAGGGCAAGTTATGGAAGAATTTAAATTATTAAAGAATGTAACTTTTCCTTTATTTTGTAACTTATGGAATCAATTAAGGTTACACATTTTATTACTTAATGAAGTGACTCTTGAACCTCCATAACTTGAGGACAAGACTCTTCATTTTTTGTAACCATTGCCAACTTTTATGAGTTTTATGAAACTTAAATGTGACTTTTCATATAACTTGAGCACAAGTTACAAAAACACATTTTAGAATCAACTCTTAGATTAAAATGGATTGAAAACAACAATTTCACATAACTTTCTATTAATCTAAGCAACTCATAAGAACAAGATAATTCAAATCAAACTTTTTCATGTAATTAGTCTAAACCTTAAACTAATACAAAACATGAATCTATTGACAGTTATCTTTGAAATTGGATTAGCATGAACATTACCACATCAAAAACAAGCTTATAAGTCCAAAAACATCTTAGGGTAATGTTCCTAGTCCAATTCCAGCCAAAAAAGTCCAATATATGCTGTCTAGGGGTCCAACTCGTCGAGTGCACGAACAAACTCGGCAAGTTGGATGCATTTTGCCTTGGACTCGGCGAGTCCATCACTGGACTCGGCGAGTCTGCTGAGCAGACAGCATAAAAACTCGATTTTTCGGCCAATTTTGTAAGTATAATAAGAAAACAAGCCTAGGCTCTGATATCACTGATGGGTTTTGAGCATTCTAACACTCCTAAGTGTACATGCAACCCTAAATACCTTGGATTTATGTTTTCTCTATTATACATGCAAATATGAACTTTCCAAGGTATTCATCCTAACTAGCATAATAACATTGATTCAAATGAATATATCAAGTTAGAATTACATACCTCTTTGATGTAGATTATCTTCATGAAGCTTGAGTGCCTAGTGCCCCAAGTGTGACACCTTAAATGATTCACACAACACCAAATACACATGGAATGACTTGAGAGAAAACCACACTTCATAAAAATCGACTATCCCTTTCTATTCTCACATAGTGGCCGATTTTCTCCAAGAATAAGATCATTATATAGTTAGGGTTACACCATGTAAACCCTAATTGTCATGGCCTTTCATTTCCATGATCCATGGGTACAAATACACCATGGAGCATCTAATGGGTTTTAGCCAAACTTGACAATCCATGGAGCATTAGCCCACTATATAAGTATGGATGATTTACACAATCAACCCATATATTTAATTAAACTTCTTTTGATCACTTAATTAATCCTAGATTAATTCTTGATCAATACTAATTAAATAATCTTATTAATATATTAGAACTTATAATATATTAACCAACCTTAAGTGTTATTTCTCTCATTATAGTCTGTCCAAATGCATGATGCCATGCAACCCAAATGGACCATGTCGGGTCGGGTCAAGTCTTACCAATTATAGTTATGGACTTAGACATTAATCCTGATGGGTTTTGGTCATAAGACATCCTATGTGCTCATACAAACCCTAATGCTTGGATCTAGGTTTCTCTATTGTACATGCTTTCAATCCAAGACTATAAACCCTAATTCTAGCATATGGAAATCGATATTAACATATAATTAGGTTTAAGATATTACCTTGATTGTTATGTAGCAATAACAATCCTAATTCCTCTTTGAATTGACTTTGGAAGGCTTAGAGTCACAAGTGTCACTCCTCTAATGGCTTACAAACACCAAGAGCAAATGGAGAAGGTATAAAGAGAGAGGGGAGGTATTAGAATTCGTCTCTAGGACCTCTTGGGAAGGCATGGACGAATTCATGAGCCTTGGGGTCTTTATATAGGTGTAGAGATTAGGGTTTTAGTCCTTATCCTTATCTAGTTGCTTGCCCACCAAGTAACCATAAGATAAGCCTTGAAAACCCTTATCCTAGTCAAATTATAAGGCCTTATCACCTTAAATTTGTCAAAACTATTAATAAGATAATCCTTACCTTATTTTGTAACTATCACATAATTACAATTCAGCCCCTCTAGTTTAATTAATTACATTTGATCACAAAATTAATTCTTAATTAATTATTGACCAATATTAATTAAACAAATATGATTTCTTCTTTAATATATTATTCTTATAACATATTAATAAATCATAATAACCTCTCTCTCTATTTATTTCTCCAATCAAGTTGCTTTGGTGAAGGCAACCCAAAAGGACCATGCACCATCGGGTCAAGTACATACCGAAATAGTTATGGACTTAGACACTAATTCAATAGTCTCCCACTTGGATAAGTCTAATAACTATTCTGCATATGACTTCAGATCCTGATCTGCAATCGTAGCTTTCCAAAGCCGTTGTCAACTCTGATCCTATCAGATTTGCGTGTCCTTAGATAAGGGATCATATATTCCTCCATTCTAGATATCATATGAGATATGATTTCAAATCATTCTCTTTGTACTATATCTCGATTCCCGATTTATGACGACTGACTAATTGAACAAATCAAATTAGCCCTAGCCCGGCCGAGATTTACGTTTGTCATCACTAAATCATCGAGGGGCCCAAAGATATCGCTTTTATCCTACTTTGAATAAAAGGAACGGATAAACTTTGATACAATGCTCGCTTGCACTTACTCATCGAATCACACACAACAATATGTTTTATAACACCTAGTTACTAGTGCGTTTACATATTATCAATGTGTAACCGATTTGCAAGATACAACACACACATCTCGGTTTCAAGAATATAAGATGTTATCGTCTCACCAATCATTCGTGATACAGTTCATGGAATGATCCAAGTGAGTGTGGGTTTAATCCAATGCTCAAATCATATTCATAAGCACTCATGAACGTTGCAGCAAACATTTGCTTATGTCTAATACTCTTTTAGACAATCCACACACCAATTCACGACAGTCTTCATTCATATCTACTTCCAACATATGAACGACTGTGGCCCGTTCGAATAATTCGATTATTCTTAATAAATTCAATTATTCTGGAAGTCAAAACATGCAAATGTGAAAAACAAGAATAATACTAATCCCATATGGCCTCAAACCTTTGAGTATAAATAAAACTCCTTTTATTTATCACCATATCGATTACTCATTATTTGTCGTTTCGGGTAATCAACTTCTTACTTGAATTATTACACTTGTCCCATGCTCTTAGCATGCACACAATGTTTACCTATGGTTCTTACTTTTGTGAAATATATCAAATTGAACACATTTCCAATCATTCTCATTTTACAACTCCAAATCCTTTTTCATAAGTGTGAGAATATCAAATTCTTGTTACTTATAAAATATGCTAGATTCTAACATTCTATGCAATGATCCTTTTGTAATGTCACTGCACCAAAGTCACAAAGACTATTGCCAATGATATTACAAAGTCCTCTATCGGACATTGTTACAAGACAATTCCTTAGATATGATGTCTCTCACTCAAAGTACATTCCTTTGAACATCCTTTTGCATAAAAGTTTCTAATCTAGACATAGATTTTTTTCAATATTCAATTCCCAATATGGACACGCTTCCATATTTTCCATATGACAACTTATTCTTAATAGAATATTTTCTATTCATAATAATGTCGATATGGTCCATTCAATACCATGCTTCCAACTACTCACAAGCAACCAATCCTCGTCGAACTTTGGATTGTTCTTTGATAGTTGTTTAATTATTTTAGTCTAAACCAATTCTAGTTCCTTTTCCCTCTAAATGCGCTCGACATTTGGAAAATTTTAGAATGGTCAAACATTAAATCATTTTCAATCAATCCTATACCCGAAGCGTATGGGACACGACGCATAATGTTTTATTTGCTATGTTCTCAAAATTCGAATTGTGAAGACGAATGTCGTAATCATAATCGAAATTTTAAGAACACACTATGTACCCTTGACTAAATTTATTAACATTTCTCAACCTAATCCTTTAGATTCAAAATGAAGCATAATATTCTCTCCTTTAATTATAGCAAAACAACCTTACAATCCTTACGACTTTGCAAGGTATAACTCTTGTTTTCTATAATTAATATTGCCAACTTGCAATACGTGCCTTAATAATCATACAATCATAACTTTTATGCTCCCACTATCATGATGATTATTATAAACATAACACTTATGCTCCCACTAGCTTCGACATGTATTCATAAACATCTTAACAATGCTTATTGAATTTCTTAAGTTCATGTTTCTCATACTTAGTGCTTTGATAATCTATCAAGGCTTCTTGAACTTATACACCTTTGCCTTCGATAGTTAATATGTGTGTCTAAACACTTAAGACTAATTGCCAAACCTCACAATTCAAATCATGGAAAGGGATACCGTAACCATAATCAAATTCGAGAATGCAATTTTACAATCACTATCTTCTTAAAATCTCTCTTAGTGAAAGCATTTCCTCACAATCATTTCCATGAAGGAGGAAATCTTATGACACTTAGATTTTAATGGTGTATGCGTTCCTATCCATGTGGATTTGTCAAAACCAAAGTTTACGAAAAATTCAAACTCATATGGATCGAACTTTCTTGATCTTGATTTCTTGCCTTCATGGTAGCACAGCTGCCCACCATGTCTTCCAAGTAGTTAAGCAGCTCACCATTTCCTATCAATGTACTTTCCATTGATCAAGGTCTTTGCCTTTTATGCATTCAAATGAGAACTCATAGGACTCACATGCATAATTAACTCAAGTGGAACGGCACAAAAACAAAATAATGTCAACACGACAGGTTGTAAACCTCAACTCGTGTGCTAGTGATGATCGATAAGGTCTATTTGATTTGTTCTTGAAGCCTTTCAAGACCAATAAGACTCCCACTGACTCCTTGACATATAATATTCTTTTGTCAATAACCATTTCTTGACAAACAAATATTCAAGAGTTAGTGTATCTTTTATTAAAACACTTCATAAATTGGTCCTAGTTGGTCTTTGTCTTATCCAAGACATCACAACTTTCCACATTTGATGAATGTTATAAACCTTTAATACTTTTCACTCATTGTCACAATCTTAACTTTAAGACTTGTCATTGGAACGAAGTATGATAGACTTCTTGATTTAACCATTTCTTCAATCCTTGATTCCTCTTCTTAAACATACAATTGTGCTAAGATTTACTTAGAGGATCAATTGAGATATGGTTCTTAATCATTAAGACCTATCATAAAGCATAAAAGCTACTCTCCCTTCTTCTTAGAATGGAGAAACTTTTATCTTTCTGCCTACTTGATTCTTCTTGTTCGTTCTACTATTGATTTAAACATTTTTCAATCAATCTAGAATTACACTTAATCTTGTGAGTATAATCACATTTACTAAACCTTTAGTAAATCATGACGAATATCTTTGTTACTCTTATGGTGGACTTGATCAACACATAACTTTGTGTACTCGATCTCCTAGTCCTTCACTTGACATTTTGTCAATGAATTAGTCTAATTTCCAAATATGAAATTTCTCATTCATCGTGCAACCAAGTTGCATGATTCTAAGTTTCTGTCCAATTGAAACTTGGGCAATGAGAAACTCTCCCTATTTGGTAAACTCTCGACTTTCCATGAATAACATAATAAGAACCAAATCCATTATTGCTAATAATAGAAACATTTTAACATCAATTTTTCATACACGCCATTGCAAGGATAATATAAAATCAAAATTTATTTTATGCGGAAAAATTTGTCCTTACAATGCAACTCATTGAAAAACTTATGCTAATACATCTTTCTTAGCAATCTAATTCTAACTCTAAGTAGTAGCTTAAGAATCTAATCTTCGAGAAATGCGATCAAAATCCATTCCTTCTCAGTTAGATTCTGCTCACTTCTTCCCTTAAGCGTCCTTTTTCTTTTCTTCGATCCTACAAAACATCAATTGTAATCTTATCACATTATGTTTTAAGAATCTAGAATAGAAACTTAAAAGAGTTAGTCAATGGATATTACCTAAAGTAGAGCCATACGTTTTGACTCTCCCATCTCTTAGATCTCTTAGGTAAATAGGGCAGTTTCGTCTCCAATGCCCCCTCTCTTGGAAATAAAAACAAATTGACTCTTTTGGAACAGCACATGGAACTACTTCAGACATCGCCTTTCTCTTATGATCAAACTTTTCGATCATTGCATGTCTTTCGTCGCCATTGTCTACATCCATAGAGCTCTCGAAGGCAGATTCACCAATCAACATTGCTTTTCTATTGCGCCAAACCATTGCTGATTCAGCAGCAACAAGCATATAGGTGAGATCTATAAGGGTAACGTCGCAGTTCATCATATAGTACTCTCTTACGAACTCACTATATGAGTTAGGAAGTGATTGAAGAACCCAATCAACAGCCATTTCCTCACAGACAACGGATCCCAACATTCTTAACCTATCAATGTGTGACTTCATCCCTAGGACGTGTGCACACACTGGCTTTCCTTCTTTATGTTTACTTGCTAAAAGGGCTTGAGTGATCTTGAACTTTTCAAGCCTTTGAACTTGTGGGTTAGGGAGAATAATTTGAGGAGGAGGAGGAAGTGAAGCATGATCTCTTGTTCCTCGATCGAATCGTGGAATATCATTTTCATGTGGAAAGCTTGTTCCACGGGATTTGGGAAGACCATAGTTGTCGAACTTTGACATCTACAAAACGGGAGAAAAACAAATTCAAGTTAGTTGATAGATTGAGTCCTTAGTAAATCACCCAAACGAAATACTAAGGCTAGGACCCAACACAATATTCTACAACTCGGGAGAGGGATGTCGTAACCCTAATTGCAGAATATTTGAAGGTAAGTGAATGACGATTCACTAATTTCCACCACGAAAAACGAAAAAGAAATTTAAGTTTTAAATCTATGAAAACTCCTAGATCCTTTGAGATTCATTGAACTTTTACTGTCATGTTTAAATCTCGATATGCCCCTCTTGTTTGTGACTGGGATGCCGAGGATCACAAAGCGGGTGTGAATAACCATGCAAACTTACATGGTTCCCTCACGTGTTACAGTCACCTATTCGATGTGCCGGTAAACCACACACGCTCCACCGAACTATGACAAACATTGATTCACCCTTTGCTACCTTTGCTTAGAACCATTTAGTGTGCCGGTAAACCACACACGCTCCACTAACGTCTTTGCAAGGGCACAAAGTGTAATTTCATGGAATTACATCAATTCACTTTTGCCTAAGTAACTAAGATTGGGAATTTTATGAAAACATTTAGTTACTTTAATAATTCATTATACTTATAATGGAAGGTTTCGTCCTATCCTACCCGTTCGGCTAACGACCCTCCACTAGTCAAGAGTGCGGTGGGTAAGAGTGGATACCCATTCAATCGCCATTTTATAGGCAATTTCCTTAAACACCCCTCATAGACCAGCTTCGTGAATGAGGCCTACTAACGGTAAGACTGACTTTTACTCATACATATGTATAATGTTAGACTTTTAATGTTATATATAGTATAGGGTGTATTTTATACTTTTAAAATACTATGTGGTTAAATTTAACAATTATACTTTTAATTCAATTAAATTGTAAACCTAAACTTTTATGGATTTATTAAACCTCTTTTAATTATACACCTTAATTAATTAATAAAACCATAAGGGTGTGATTTGAACTTTTTCAAAACAATACTAGGGTTTTAGAATTTAACATTCCTAATTAAACTTTTAATCAACTTTTAAATTCCAAAACTCGAGGGCAAGTTTTGAAACATTTCAAAACATTAGGGTTTAGAATTTAAATATACATCAAAATTAAACTATTAATCAAAATTTAAATTCCAAAACTTGAGGGCAAGTTTTGAAACCTTTTTCAAAACATTAGGGTTTTAACTATTTAAATTTCAAAACAACAAAACTTTTGGGTTCAAATTTAAACTATAAAACCTAAGGGGAAAATATGAAACATTTCATAACATCAGGATCAAATAACAAATAATCTAAATTAACAATTAATTACATAATTATCCATATTTGATTTATTTAATGATTTCTTGCAAAACAATTTACCAATTTAATCAAAATAATTAATCAATTATCACATAAGGAAACAATTATCTTATTAATTGATAAATATCTTCAATTAGATCAAGAATATAGTCAAATATATCATAAAATCGGATTTATATGGATCTAATATGATAAGGTAACCATCCCAAAGCAAAAACAGCAAGAAATCCCGAGATATACTCCATCTGACGAGTTGACTTGTCGAGTCAGGCTTGGACTCGTCGAGTCTGCATGGACTCGGCGAGTCCAGCCTCCAGAAACCAAAAATCGAATTTTTCATACATATCAAGCATCAATACAATAGAAACCAGTCTAGGCTCTGATACCACTGATGGGTTTTGGTCATAAGACATCCTATGTGCTTATACAAACCCTAATGCTTGGATCTAGGTTTCTCTATTGTACATGCTTTGAATGCAAGACTATAAACCCTAATTCTAGCATATGGAAATCGATATTAACATATAATTAGGTTTAAGATATTACCTTGATTGTTATGTAGCAATAACAATCCCAATTCCTCCTTGAATTGACTTTGGAAGGCTTAGAGTCACAAGTGTCACTCCTCTAATGGCTTAAAAACACCAAGAGCAAATGGAGAAGGTATAAAGAGAGAGGGGAGGTATTAGAATTCGTCTCTAGGACCTCTTGGGAAGGCATGGACGAATTCATGAGCCTTGGGAAGGCATGGACGAATTCATGAGCCACTCCTCTAGTTGCTTGCCCACCAAGTAACCATAAGATAAGCCTTGAAAACCCTTATCCTAGTCGAATTCTAAGGCCTTATCACCTTAAATTCGTCCAACCTATTAATAAGATAATCCTTACCTTATTTTGTAACTATCACATAATTACAATTCAGCCCATCTAGTTTAATTAATTACATTTGATCACAAAATTAATTCTTAATTAATTATTGACCAATATTAATTAAACAAATGTGATTTCTTCTTTAATATATTATTCTTATAACATATTAATAAATCATAATAACCTCTCTCTCTATTTATTTCTCCAATCAAGTTGCTTTGGTGAAGGCAACCCAAAAGGACCATACACCATCGGGTCAAGTACATACTAAAATAGTTATGGACTTAGATACTAATCCAACAAATCCAACACTAAGTTGATGTGTTCAATTGTAGTTTGAGTCAGTCATCGTAAATCAGAAATCAGGAAACAAAACTTATACAGAGAGAATGATTGTAATCATGTCTCATGTCCATACGATATCTTGTAGAACGGAGAAATATTTGATCCCTTTTCTAAAGGACACGTTACTGATAAGATCAAAGTTCGACAATGATTTTTGAAAGCTACGATTGTTAGTCAAATTATGAAGTCATACTTGCAATAATAGTTATTAGACTTATCCAAGTGGGAGACTGTTGGATTAGGTGTCTAAGCCCATAGCTATATTTGGTATGTACTTGATTTGATTTGTAACATGGCCCTTTTGGGTTGTCTTTACTCATGCAACTTGATAGGATGACTAGTGGAGAGATAAAGAGTAGGATTTATTATACGAATGATAAATTGGTACTCATAATGATTTTATTAATATATTATTTGGAAATCATATTATTAATTAGTAACCAATCAGAAATTAATTTGATATTAATTTTGGGATTAAAGGAACTGATTAATAATGGAAGGGCTGTTTTGCAAATCATTGATAGTTGCAAAACTGGGCTGATGGACTCCATAGATTGAAGTGGACGAAATTGGTGGGTAAGACCATAAGATTTCGTCCAAGGGCACTAAAGAGGAGGTCCATGGGCTGCTTAAGCCTCAAGCAGGAATTAGGGTTTCCTCCAAAAACCCTAGCAGCCCACCCAATTATATAAATCCCCTACGCCTCTTGGAATTTTGACAATAAGCTTGAGAAACCCTAGCATAACCGATTTTCACCTCTCTCCAAGTCTTCCTTTGCATTGAGTGTTTGTGACTCCATTAGAGGTGCAACACTTAGGGTACTAGGCTTTTAGAAGTCAAGATCAAGCAAGGATTGTTCTGGTTATTACAATATAAACAAGTGAGGTAATCTTCTAACCCTAATATATATATATATATATATATATATATATATATATATATATAAATATATATATATATATATATATATATATATGAAATTCGAAATTGTATATACTAGATCTAGGGTTATTGCTTTGGTGTTCATATTTGTATGTTCAATAGAGAAAAACTTAGATCCAAAGCAATTAGGGTTGCATGATCACATAGGAATATAGATATGCTAAAAACCCAGTAAATTGGGCTCCCATAGCTTAACATATTAAGCTCTTAATCCTTAACCTTATGAGCTACAAGTCTCGTATTTGAACATGTCCAAGGTCTTGATGGATAAAGTTTCCAACTTTATCCATTAAGACATCCCAATAAGCCAAGATCTTAAATCCTATATTCTTAATGGTTGCATCCATTGCAGTGACACTAAACTAAGACATGAAAGTCTCATTTCTAACCACCACCATGGTCCAGAAGTCGAATAAGTCACATAAGGGTTATGAAGTTCAATCAAACTCCAAGAACAAGATGATATGGACAAAAAAAGCTCATAAAATGACATAGAGCTAGATCTAGAGATTTAATGAGCAAGGTGAAGACTTTATACCTCCAAAATGCCAGAAATGTGATGAGGATGTAAGATCAAAGTTGGAACCAAGCACACAAGCACCAAAATGAACTCATTATTCCTTCAATCTTCATAAAAGTGGCTTCACAGACACACACCAAATAAATATGTTGAGGCTAGGGTTTGCATGTGATAGGATCTTAGAGGGTGGAGGCTACTAAATAAGGAAAACCTTAGGAGTTAGTGCCTTCAAATAAGGTATAACATGAAGATCTGGGGTTTACACCAAAAATAGTCGCCATACCATGGACAAAACCTTGCCACGTGGCATCAGTTGCGAATGCACACGCCATTTCGACAATGCCACGTCGTTGGCAAACCAAAAATCCTCATAATTAGATTCTTAATTAAATTAAACTTGGAAGAAGCATACCTGGAAAACGAATGTTACAATCTCAGTGCATTAGCATCACATTTGGTTTGGCCAAGAACATATTTTGGCACGTTCCTTAGGGTTGAGCGTATTTTGGCATGCCGACAACACATTTGGCAAAAGTCTTACATTTGGCAAAACTCAAACATTTTTAGCCAAATGCTCCACCATATTCCAAATGATACATGTACATTTTCGGGTCTTCTATGGTCAAGTCACATTTAGCATAAGAAAATATGGGAGAGAATTGTTGGATTAGTGTCTAAGTCTATAACTATATTTGGTATGTACTTTACCCGGTTGTACATGGTCCTTTTGGGTTGCCTTCACCAAAGCAACTTGACAGGATGATTTATGGAGAAAGAGGATATTATGGTTAATTAATATATTATATGAATAATATATTAAAAGAGAAATCATATTAGTTATTTAATGTTAATCAAGAATTAATTAGGAAATTAATTCTATGATTAAAAGAAATTAATTGGACTAAGGGGACTGGAATTGCCAATTATAAGATAATTGGATTTGGGTTGTGGATCCTTATGGATATGAGTGGGACGAAATTAGAGTGGAAGCCCACTATGATTTCGTCCATGGCCTTGTTCCAGAAGGTTCCTTGGACTGTTTAAGGCCTAAGCTATCCAATTAGGGTTTTGACTGAAACCTGGAGCACACCTATATAAAGGACCCCAAGGCTACAATTTTCGACTACCAGAAGAATCCCTAGACTTCCTATAGCCGAAATTGTGTTTCTTCTCCCTCTTTTAGATCATCGTCTTGCCTTGGTGTTTGTGAGCCATTAGAGGTATTACAATTGTGATACTAAGCTTTTGAAGATTGAAGACTCTTGCTACTATCAAGAGGTAATCATCTAAACTTGTATTAGTTGTAGATCTCAATTTTTATAGCATGCAAGCTTTGAATAAATTGCATGTACAATAGAGAAACCTAGATCCAAAGCTCTAGGGTTTTGCATGTGCACATATGATGTTCTTTTGCTCATAACCCATCAAGAATATTATTTCTTATCATCCTTTCTGGTTATTTTCAATCCCTTCCATTAAAAAAACTCATGAAATAAAGCTAAACGTGAATTTTTTGCTAAATTTTGGAACAAAAATCATAAAATTAGACTATTTTTTTCTCTTATTTTTTCTAATTTTTCCCATAAAATAGCCAACAACCAGAAATATGACCATAATAGCCATAATTTTCGCAAGTGACTATCTTCGAAATTCTATATAGTCTGCAAGTTTTTGTTTTTTGAGATTTCCGTAGGTTACCTATTGCAAAAATTATAATTTTTCATTTTTTTCTTTATAGAAAAAAATTTATGTGTTAACAATTGGGAAAATCTAGGTGCTTGTGATTTTTTTTTTTTCTATATTTTTGTAGGTTATCCTTGTGAGGAAGAACTCTGATAGTCTAATAATTGTTATCGAGTTCATATTAGATAGTTATAAGTTTTTTTCCATAATTTTTACCAAATAGGCTGCGTTTTAGCTAAAAAAAATAATAATTTCATGACATCTAAATTAAGAGTGTAATATATGCATGGATATACCTTGTTACAAATAATACAACTAAAATTGAGTTTGTATACAAAATTTATAAAGGATCCTACTTTAGATTTAAAAAGTTCTTAATTTTAACATCCAAATTTGGAATATAATATTATCCATACAAATCTATTGTTACAAAGAATACATTTATAAAAAATCAACATAATTCGTATGAAAAAAAAGTATAAAGGTTTGAAGTTTGGAAAAAAAAATTAAAATTTTGGTATCACCAACCTACAAAAATCTTATGTCACGTGCAAAAAATTTTGAATTTTTGGGCTATTTTTTGAAAAACCCTTAAAAAATACTGGCATTATGATATTCTCATGAGTATATTACAAAATAAATTTATCATTTAAAAACATAATTTTAAAGCATCTCCAAAGGTAAATCTGTGCTATCACTTATTTCTTTTGACACCTCATTATTAAAAAAATATTGATCTCTAAATAAATAAAATCTCCGATGGTTAAGTTTTTTTTATGGTTTTTTCTATGAATTTAACTTATTAATCCCCATCTATCTAAAATGTTCTATAAAACCTTATCATTTATTTTTTTTGTTTTTTTAAACATATTATATTTTAATATAAAATATTTTAATTAAGGTTATCATTAGAAATTAATATATAAACATTTTATAAAGTATAAAGGAAAAACTATGATATAAATAATTAAATAGTTAAATAAATGGAAAATGTTTAAAACTAAATTTTCATTAAATGTGTAAAAATAAAATATGATAAAAGTCAAAATGGTTAAGGGGTTAAAGTGTTATAGTATATTGAGACTCTATACATTGATATGGAGTGCTCAATATAAATATACAAAAAAAACTAAACTATCGCTATGAAAATAAAATAAACTCAGAGATTCTTAATTCCGAGTTCCGAGTTCCGAGTTCTGACCCATGTAAGCGCCGTTGCGCTATGTTATGAACGGCAAATTGCGCGGTTGTGCACCAACGGCCTCTCACAACCTTACTCCACCTGACTTCGCCAGCCTCCGGAACCAGCTAATGTCGACGATCGTGTTGTTCCAATCCAATTTTAGAAAGTGCTCAATGCGTTTGCGAAGTATCGAAACGTCAAAACAGTTCAGATAATCGAAATTAGGTATGCAGCTCTCATGTTTTGAATTTTGGTAGCATTAAACCCTACTTAAAAGTAATGAATCGAAGTCCAGTGAATCCAACCCTTCTCAAATCAGTTCTTAAAATCCATCACTTGTCAAACTCTGCGTTTTCATCCCTACAGACTTTACCCGATTCTAAAACAAGTTCATTCCTAAACCCACTCTACAATTTTCTCCCTCACACCCAAAACCCTAGCAAAATCGTTGATACTATATGCACAAATCTCAAAGAAAGAAGAACCGCTCTTCTTGAGAAAGACATGATCCCTCATCTGGGCACCGAAGAAGTCTCAAGAGTTCTTCTTAGATGCCAATCTGATCCGTTTGCAGCTCTTACCTTCTTCAATTGGGTTAAAAACGATCTAGCGTTTCTCCCAACTATTCATAACTACTGTCTTATGTTGCATATACTAGCTTGGTCTCGCAAGTTTCCACAGACAATGAAGCTTTTCTCCGAGTTAATAGAGCTCAACAGGAATAAACCTGAAAAAGCAAGTATTTTTGAAAATTTGGTTCTGTGCACCAAAGATTGTAGCTGGGAACCAGTTGTATTTGATATTCTTCTCAAGGCATACCTAAAAGCTGGTTTGATTCACGACGGTTTTGTTACTTTTAGGAAGATGGTGAAGCTTGGTTTTGTTCCAAAAATCATTTCTATCAACTTTCTTTTAAATGGGCTTTTGAAGTTGGATCGAATCAATGAATGTTGGGGAATTTATGAAGAAATGGGTAAAATCGGGGTACATGGTAACACGTTTACTTTCAACATATTAACTCATGTTATATGCAAGAGTGGGGATGTTGATAAGGTGAATGGGTTCTTAGAGAAGATGGAAGAAGAAGGATTTGATCCTGATATTGTCACATATAACACATTGATAGATAGCTATGTCACAAGAGGCCGATTAAAAGATGCACTCTATCTTTATAACATCATGTGTATAAGACGTGTGATGCCAGATTTGATTACTCATACATCTCTGATAAACGGGCTTTGTAAAGAAGGTAATGTAAAGGAAGCTCATAAGTTATTCCACAAAATGATTCAAATAGGGCTAAACCCAGACATATACTCATACAATACTCTTATATGTGGTTACATTAACAAGGAAATGATGCAAGAATCACGCATGTTGCTTCATGAAATGATCAGAAATGGGATTACCCCTAACAAGTTCACTTGTTTAGTACTTATAGAAGGATATAAAAAGAAAGGAATGTTGATTTCAGCTGTGAATCTTATTGTAGAGCTTCAAAGATTTGGAATATCAGTATCTAGAGATCTTCAAATTGATCTAGTCATTGCTTTGTGCCAGGTGGATAAACCTTTTGCAGCCAAGAGTCTATGGGAACGCATAGTGAAAGATGGTGAAGAAACTTGTATGATTAAAATCTACAATGAATTGATTGTTTCATTTTGTAAATCTAATTATGTAAATGAGGCTATACAGGTAAAAGACGAGATGTTTTTCAAGAATGTGAACCCAAGTTTGGTCACTTATGGAGTAATCATAGAGTGTTTGTGTAGACTAAATAGAACCATGGAGGGTGAAGCTTTCATGAGGGATATGATTGAAGTAGGCATCCAGCCTGATATGACAATTTTCAGATCTTTGGTTTTTGGGTATTGTAAAGAGAAGAATCTGAATCAAGCGGAGTCATTATTAATCTTGTTTGCAGAAGAGTTTCAAGTATGTGACAATGAATGCTATAATGAGGTTTTCAAAGGGTTTTGTGAGAAAGGTGATATGGGTAAGTCAATGGAGTTTCAGAAAAGGATGCAAAAAATTGGATTCACTCCAAATAGTCTGAGTTTTAAGTATGCAATTGATGCTCTCATTGTCAACTCTGGCATGCTTCATACATATTAATTTATATCATGTATTGCACCATTTTGTTGCACACAAGGCACTTATATATATACATGACCACTTATTCATCTAAATTTATGTACATATATGCGTTTTATCATTTACATAATAATATCTACCAAACCAGAACTGAGTCACTGACAATCGGACATATCTGAATCTTGATCCCAATTCACTAGCCCTTAGTGCTCACTGTCTTGACAGGAGTTTGTTTCCAATAAATCCGACCTCCTCCATTCATATCTTTGCTTTCTTTGGGCATATAAACCGCATTTCTTGCTGTCTTCTGTGTAGGGGGTGGGGCCCACTGTCCAGAACTAATAGCCATATCTTTCAAATTCTTAACTCCTTCAAGGGTCTCAATGATCACAGGCATTTTGGGCCTATCTTTAGGGTTCAAACTCACACAATATAAGGCCAAAAGGGCAACCTCTTTGGCTCCTTTAACCGAATATTGTCCCCCTAACCGTGGGTCAATTATCGCACGCACCCTTCGGCTGCTAGTCAAATACGGCCTTGCAAAGTCAACAAGATTTTGTTCGCTTTTTGGTCTCTTTTTATCCATTGCCCTTCTTCCTGTCAATAGTTCTAACAACACTACTCCAAAGCTGTAAATGTCGCTCTTTGTGGTTAAGTGCCCTACAATAATTTAACATGTCAATACATTTCATTAGCAATAGCAATGAATTGTAATAATCTGTCCCACATCCATCAAACAAATTAGAATTGTAAGCCTCTTAGGGCATCTCCTACTCAACACCATTCATTATTGTAATAAAAAAAAAGATGTGGGTTAGATTCGTAAAATACTAATAAACATAAGGGTTGATTTTAAAAATATATGAAAGTTGGAAAAATGAAGATAACTAGAGTATCTTGTGTATCTGGTTAGAGAGTAACTAGTTAGTGATTGCACCAAATATTATACCATTTTTATCAATTAAGGGTGTGCATATTCGGTTTAAAAAGCCCGAACCACACACTTTATTTGGGTTAGCGGGTCTGGGTTTTAGTTGAAACTGCTTTGTTATTCGGTTTACAGTTTGCTGATTTTTATTTGGGGCCCTCCCGAAACCCGAATAAGAGGGGCAGTTGAGAAAAGTTCATATGATTCCATTCCTTTTGAGTGACGTCAGCTTAATAAAAATAATGAACTTGCTTTATTACTTTCAATTTTATATATAATTATTTATCTTATATATCTATGTCGTTTTGCTAAATTACTTCAATTGAGCACCGCCCCTAATCTCAATTATTGATTTGCATAAATTACTTCAAATTTGATATAGCACTATTAATTACACCAAAACATAACATATTTTATCTTAATCTTGACTAATAAATTCTCACTTTATATACTTATCTTCTCTTGTTAATTTATCTAGTCATTTAATATTTAATATAAAAGTAATAACCTAGTTTACACCAAAAAAAAAAAATCATTAGAGAGATCTTACCGGTGTTGACATATTCAGGGGCAGCATATCCATAGGTGCCCATAACTCTAGTAGTAACATGAGTGTTCGATCCTTCTGGACCCATTGTTGCCAGCCCAAAATCAGATAATTTCGCATTAAAATCCTGCCAATTTTCATTAGGAAGTGTTAAATTATCTCCATATCAGCATTCAGCAGCAACAAAACAATTGGTGTATAATGTTTTAGCCTAATATAATTATAATTATAATTATAATCATATTATATACATACGGAATCAAGTAAGATGTTGGATGTTTTGAAGTCACGATATATAACAGGGCTTTCAGCACCATGCAAGAATGCAAGACCTTTAGCCGCGCCTATTGCAATTCTTATCCTAATCCCCCATGCCAAACAAACCGAAATCCCTACGTAAATTTAACAACAAAATCCTTATCATCATTACTTTACAATCCCTAAAAATTAATAACAAATCAATAAATATTTATATAAAAACTTACTCTTGAACAAATGATTCTCCAAACTTCCACGAGGCATAAATTCGTAAACAAGAAGCCTCTCTTCTTCTTCACAACAATATCCAATCAATTTCACCAGATTAGGATGCCTTAGTTGACCCAGAAATATCACCTCCGCCTTTAATTTTTCAAAACAAATAAATAAACAATTTATTCATTTAAAAAAAGTAAAGTAAAGAAACCATGTATAGAGAAAAAGAAAAGCTTACAAGCCATTCTCGATGACCTTGTAATCCTTCAATATCAAGAAGCTTAACAGCAACGGGTTGAGGTTTTAACCCGGATCTCATGGTTTCATCGACATAACCCTTATGCACTTTCCCGAACCCTCCTTCACCCAGCAAAAAATTACTCGAGAAATTCTGAGTTACACCTCGGAGCTCACTCAGTTTAAAATCAAACAAGTCTGGTCCGAAGCTCTGTATGTCTTCATTAAGACGCATAGAAGACGACCTGCTTAGATCTGAGAAAGACATGCGTCTGAAAGAAGGTGATGGGGCTACATTTTTCGAGAATTCCGATTTTGAGGGTCTGCAACGGCTAAAGCTGTGAAAAACCTTGTTTTCAGCCGAACAGCAGTAGGGTTTCCATGTAGTTTTTGGTGAGTCCTTCGCTTTCATGATTTTTATGGATGAAAATTGGTTAGTGACTAGTGAGTAATGGTGGTGTATAAGTAAGTGTTAATCTTGTGGGATTATCATTATCTTGATATAAATGTTGAAATTGCAACAACTCTGCAACCACTCTACTAAAACTGGATGCTTTGTTGCAGTCTTTTCTTTTGTAGGGGTATTGTTTATGTTACTAGATTTGTCATTTAGGTTTGTCTTCAAACTGGTCCATTTTATGTATATTTTTATAACTTTAGAGAAAACCCCCCTTTTTAGCCAATTTTTAGCCAATAGTATGTAACCCTGAGTTACAAAAAGATTGGGTACATATATGAATGTGAACGTCAAGTACAGATTAAAAGATTTGTTCCCTATTTATTAGGTTTTGACTTGTTTGTTTTGTTTCTTTTAGATGTCTAGGCTAGAGATTCAACTAATACTCTCACCTAGATTTGTTTCTTACATGTCTAGGCTAGAGATACAAGTATTATCAAGTGTAACTTTGAGGACCGAAGGAGTAGCCCCATATGGTATGGTGGATTGGTGGGGTGAATTGGGAGCTTTCACCCGGTGGTGAACACCACATTGCTAGTGCACTCAAAGCGATGTAAGGAACCACGCCATGAGATTTTATTGCATTTTCTCTCGTTCTTTTCTCTTCTTCAACGGCTATAGATTTAATTAAAAAAACATTTTACCATTTTATAAATACCAACCATTTTACCATTTTGTCTAGAATTCGGGCAAAATTTGATATGATGTAGTATTTTAATTATTGTTATATTTTAATGATGGTTTCTTATTTTGGTTATGTAATTTTTATTTTCGAGCAATGAAATATTTTTTATTAATTTTGTGTTTACTAACCATTTTTAATTAATTTCTTCTTATTAAATTATAGCTTTTAAAATTATAGTAATTTTATTTTATCAAAAAAAGTAAAATGAAGTGAAGTGTGACAATTTCCTGGATTTTGAAGAGTGAAAGGAAAATGAGAAGAAAAAAGTAAAATGAAGTGAAGTGTGACACTTTCCTGGATTTTGAAGAGTGAAAGGAAAATGAGAAGAAAATAAGGTGTGCCAAGGTGACGGTGAAATGTGACCACAACGTCCTCCGGTCTAAAGAAATCATTTGATATGTGTAATTCAAATTCTCTGTTCACGAGTTCAACTTAACGAGGAAAAAAAGGAAATAAATGAAAGTTAAAAAAAATGTGCCTGAGTTTCATTCATGGAAGAAATTTTTTTCCTTTCAATTTGGAAGGATTTAGATAGAAATGAACAAAATGTTTAATTTTTCTTTCATTTATCTCCAACTAACTCGATAACACAAAATACAATTATCTTGTATTTTTCTTTCTCTTCTTTTTCTCTTTACTTTCTTTTCTTTTATTTTTCTCTTCTTTGTTAAACCTTCAGAACTAGGCGTAACGAAAATATTTAATATTTATGGTCATTAACAATTGTTTATTGTAAATCATATTTTTTTGGAATGATAATTTTCTAGTCTACTCCTAAGCCACTATTAATTTCATCTATGTTTTAGAAAGCATTTGAACCTTTAACCTCAAAAAGAATAGACAACACCTGATACCGTCTATAAGCCCTTTGGTCGTAAAACACACACACACACATATATATATATATATATATATATATATATATATATATATATATATATATATATATATATAATTTTAACTATTTCTTTTATCAATTTGCTAATTTAATTCATTTTTCAGAGGTGTACATGAGAATTTAAGTGGGTGAATATTTTAAATGGCTGTGTTGCCACTTGTAATTAATTAACATTTAAATAGTTTATGTTAAACTTGGGTGGTTGAATACCAAATACATTTGAAGGCATTCGCAACCAACATGGATGTTGTTTAGCACAATTTTCAAACATGTGGGGTGCTTTTGGAATTAAAAACTCATGAAACGGGAAGAACGATTTCTTGCCAGAATTATCCCCAAAATATTAAACTTTTCATTTTTGGCCTTTTCTTGTTTGAGTGAGGCCATCAATGACACCAATGGTCAAGAATCCCATGCCATTATTGTTTAGTTAATTAAGTATTCAACGATACTTGTAATCATATAATTTTTATTTTTGAATGAAAGTTTACAATTATTTGATTCTAGTTTATCTAAATGTGTTTTATTAATCATAGTCTTAAATTTACATGTAATTTTAATCAAGATATTTGTGATAAATAAGAAGATAATTAAAATATTAAATTTTCATTTATTTATATCTTTTTTCATCATGTCACAAATTAGTCGTATATATTACCTAATTTGTTTGGAATCCAATTAAAATAAAATAACACATGATATTATGTGTGTGTGTATTTGTATTATTATATATAATCAATAATTTATTAATATACAGATATAAAACCATATTTTTCTTATCCGTTTCTCATTTTTTTAATATTTCTTTGCAAAAAGGTGCAATGAGACATGCATGGTCCCAAGTCGGCACCTATTTAATCTTGATTTCATAGAAGTACAATGAGAAAACATGACAATAAGAGCAAGTACACTATGATGACGAATCTCATTAACTTTACGATTTTAATAGAAATATAACTTTTTATTCTATAATATTATCCTAAATGATAAATTATTTCTTTTAGAAAAAATATATCATTCAATATGTTACGTAATTTAATACAAGTTTGTTTTAACTAGAATCAAATATTTAATAGAGATATATACACTAAAGTCCTAATATTTTCATCGATTTGACAAGAAAGTCCTAAATTTTATTTTTTTGACAGTAAAGTCCAAATTACCGGCAGTTTTTGACACTTTTACCCTTTTTCCGGTTAGCCGGTAATGAAGTCTTTTTTGTCAAAAAAATAAAGTTTATGACTTTCTTGTCAAATCGTCAATTATGACTTTACTATCAAAAAAATAAAGTTCATGACTTTTTTGTCAAATTATTGAAAATATTGAGACTTTAGTGTATATATCCTTTTTTTGTTACAAATTTAATGGTATGATAATCTTTAACCATAAGAGTTATTGAAACTTTCTCTACTCAGCTAGATCCTATTGAAATGCTTAACGTTTGCTTCTTGTTAAATTGTTTTTTAATCTCAACAAATCGATATTGAAAAAAAAATGGAGATAATAATAAAAAAAAAAAGAACCAGGGTTGTGTTGGCCTTTTGCAGTCCTAAAAATGGAGAAATAAGAAACTGAAAAAAAGAAACCGAAAAAAAACAAAATTGTCTTTCTTTTTCTTCTCCACATTCACACCACTAGACACGTGTTGTTTGTGTTTGTATAATCTATCATCACTTTTTAGTTCAAGATTTGGTGGTGAAGTAAGAAGAAAGTTTTACAAGGGTGAAAAGACTTGTAAAACAGTATTCTTACTTTGCTGCCAAATCTTGAGCTAAAAGGTGGGGATAGATTATATATATACATTAAAGTCCCAATATTTTTAACGATTTGACAAGAAAGTCCTAAGCTTTATTTTTTTGACAGTAAAATCCTAATTGACAATCTAATAAGAAAGTCCTAAATTTTTTTTTTTTGACAAAAAAGTCCTAAATACCGACTAACCGGAAAAAAAATGGTAAAAATGTCAAAAACTATCGGTAATTTGGACTTTACTGTAAAAAAAATCTTGTTTATGACTTTCTTATCAAATCGATAAAAATATTGGGACTTTAGTGTATATATCCCTATTTAAAAATATAAGACTTGTTTACAAAAACAACCATTGTTTTAAAAGTATTTACATAAAAAAAATTATTGTTTATTTCTTTTTGTATAAAGGTCGTTGCTTATTTTTAGAAGCCACCTATGATTCTATGAACTCTTAACTCATTAACCGGTCATGAATGTTGAGGTAAATTTGCAAAAAGAAAATGAAACTTTCATTTGGATCATCAGGTTTTAATATTATTTTTGAAAATATATTATGATATAGTTGTTTTAATAATAATTAGACACATGCTTGGCATCCGTGGTTTAAAAAAAGTCTCATAGACAAATACATCTATCAAAACCAATGTTTTAAAAACAGGTTTGAACTGTTCGGGTCGGGAACTAAGGACGAGAGTGGTTCAATAACAACTGGTTTTATGCTAATTTCTAGACCGGATCAGACTGTACTGTTTCTTCAAAAAGTAGGTTGAATCGATGTTATATAACCGGTAAAAAACAGTTTGAAACGGTTTATTGGACTTCGGTAGTTGAATTTCACTTAACCTGTTACAAAACAAACAATATCCAAAGCAAATTGAACAACTCGATCGATTAGGTTAACCGGAGTGTACACAACTTATAGGCCAATGAACACCATTGTCATTGCCATATATAAGAAAATCATTGGTTTTATATACATATATGTATAGGAAAATAGATATACATAAAAATTATGGAAACTAAGTTGAACCGGCGGTCGGCGGTCGAACCAGTTAAACCGGTCAACGAGACCCGGTTCAAATAAAAATATGTTTTCAAAACATTGATCAAACTCATTACAAGGATGTTTCCAGTGGTTTCATTTACGTTCATGGTTGGACTTTCATGTAAAATGAAAAGGTCAAAGAGAAGAGTAAGGTGTTGTTTGTTTTTTTGAAGCCAAAATATATGCAGTCTGCGGACCACATCTGCAAGCTTCTGCGGCAGAAGAGGTGGACCAAATGTCTGCGGTCTGCAATAAGAAGACTGTTTGTTTTTAACGTCTGCAGCCGTTGAAATAAATTAAATTTTCAATCTTAATTTCATGTCATAAAGATTAAAAATGTATTTTCAGCAAAAAGA
Source organism: Lactuca sativa (assembly GCF_002870075.4). Classification (NCBI taxonomy): domain Eukaryota; kingdom Viridiplantae; phylum Streptophyta; class Magnoliopsida; order Asterales; family Asteraceae; genus Lactuca; species Lactuca sativa. The sequence goes on along the minus strand of NC_056625.2, from coordinate 28,659,666 downwards.
TAAAGAAAATAATAAAATTAATAAAAAAAAAACGGGTAGTCTTTTTTTTTTTGGTTAAAATGAGGTCTGAAGACCTTTGAAGACAGTGGCCCATATTTGCGCCAGGAAGACCTCGCGCAGACGTTTTTTGGTCTGCGCACTTCAAAGAAACAAACACTCTGCGAGGGCATATGTATGCGCGTTGTCTGCGCGGCGCAGACAAAAGTGCTTGCGCAGCTCTTCACAAAAAAACAAACAGCCCCTAAATAAGTTTAGGATCAGTTAGCTTTCTGATAAATCCTAATTTGCAAGTCTGAATTCGAGTAGGAAGCCCCCGTCGTCGTGTAGAATGAAGACATGTGATCAAGAATTGGGCTTTTTTTTTTCAAGAATAGTCCCTGAATTTTGGTCTGTTGTCAACTTCTACTCCAAACCCGTTTTCTTTGACATTTATGCTACTTTCGAAATGTTAAATTTATCCCACTAACTTGTATTTTATTTTCCATATTTGATTAATTTTATTTAACTTATTTGCATTTCAGTTTTCCATTATGCTATTTATTACCCCTTTAAAAATCCAAAAGTAATTTTAGCCCTTCAAATCAATTTATATATCAAACAAATTCTTTTAATATTATAATTATAACATTTAATCATTTTTATCATTCAAAAATAAATAATTGTAGCATTTATTTGAACATTGTATTCCCTTTATTGTCCAAAACATCTAGTCCGATTTTACAGATGTTATAATAATAGATAGTTTGTAACATCCTATTTCAAAGATAAAAAATTTTGATTTAACTGAATATTATAAAATTAATAAATAAACAAAAAAACCACTAAAATAATAAATAATAAAGAAAAATAATTAATTAAGTAATATTTAACCGGATGTTTATGAAGAAGTTAATAGAACTATTAACTTGAAAATAAGACAAGAGTGACTAAAAATGTCAAATTACCAAACTTTTTATAGCTTGCTTTGTCTTAGGTGTTGTTTGTTTTTTCGAAGAGAAAATACATGAAGTCTGCGGACCACCTCTGCAATCCTCTGTAGCAGAAGAGGTGGAACAAACGACTGTAACATTTAATAAAAAATATGTTTGTTTTTTTAACGTTTGCAGACTGCTACAGTAAGTTAAACTAAGGTGTGAAGAGGTTTGAAGCAATTGGTTTAGTGCTGACCCACGCAAAAGACGTGCAACAGTTTTTAAGTCAGAAGTGTTCAGAAAAACAAACAACTGCGAAGGGCCAAGTGATGCGCGTATGCTGCGCGGCGCAGCAATTAGACTTGGCAATCCGTGCCTGCGTGTCGTATATTTGTGTCAGACAAGAATTTACAGGACACTAATTTGTTAAACACGAACACGACATGAATTATAAAACGTGTTTGGGGTATCAAACACGAACACGACACATAAAAAATTCGTGTGACACGTGACACGACACGAATAGACATGTTTTTCAGCTGTGTTACATGAAAACACGAAAAACACGAATATACACATTTTTAATGGCTTTTTTTTAAGCTAGGGCTATAAACTAATTATTGAATTTTACGAATGGTCCATAATATATTATAAATATAAATTTAACCCTAAAGTATATATGTTTATATACGTGTTTGTATGTGTCACGTGTCAACACGAATTTGTATCGTGTTTTATACGTGTCTAAATAGGTAAATTCATGTTTGACATGTATAAGACGCGAAACACAAATTTAAAATACGTGTCGGACACGAATAAACACGAAACACGAATTTCTAAAACACATACACGGAAAACTCGTATCGTGTATCAAATTGTCAGGTCTAGCAGCAATAAGTGGGCTGAAGTAGTTTTTTTAAAAAAAAAAAAAAATAAACAAACATCACATTAGTCAATGTATTAATTGTTAGAAAAAGGGTCAATGGCGGCAAAAGTCTAAACTCGAATTGTAGTTGAAACCCTTGACAAATGGTGCCACTTACTAGAGACTAAGAAGGAAAAAGTCTAAACTCCAATTGTGGTTGAAACCCTGCCAAATGGTGCCACTTACTAGAAACTAAGAAGACGGAAAGTTTGTATTGCCAAATGACCAAAAATATTTGTGAATTAGTTTTTTTTCGCCCATTTAGAGGGTGTTTGGTTAAGCTTAAAAAATGATTTTTTTTTTTTTTAACTTATTATCGGTTCCACACCGGTATAAGTTAAAATGAATGTTTGGATAAACTGTTTTTAAAAACAAATTATAATGGCGTGGAACCGGAGATAAGTCATTTTTGATAAGCTATTAACCCCTAACTTATCAAAACTTCTTATAACTTATAGCTGTCCAACATCTCCAGGAAACATTTTTTTGGTCATTTTGCCAACCAATAAAAAGGGTTTATTAACTTATAGCATTTTGACACCGGATAAGCTAATCCAAACATTTTTAAAAACTTTGTTTTGACATCACTATAAGATAAAAAGTTAAAATCATTTTAAATAAGCTTAGTCAAACACTCGTTTAGATGAAAAACATGATTTTTGAGGGAATGGAGAGCTATGTGGACGATTTTGGAGAAGCTTTTGTGAAATAGAGAGAGTTTTAAAGGATTTGAAGAAGATTAGATTAAAGGTGTGCAAGCTTGGAAAGGTAATTCTCATCGCTAGTTTTCCTAATTTCTTCATAAAATCCCAAATTAGGTTTGGTGTGACACCAAATTCGAAAATGGAGCCTATTTATGAAATCTCTAGGAGTTATTGAGTGTTCAATTAATCATGTAATATGTTTCTAACATCACTCTTTTGCATTTTAGTGTTTGATTCATCATTTGATGGAGCTTGGGATTCTCAAACCCTAGATCCTTGATGGAATCCGAAGTTTATAAGATATGAGAAGTTTACAAGTTGTAATAAGTTTTTGTTCATGTATGAATGCTAGAAACATATGGTTAATCACCATTAAATCATTACCTCACCATAGAAGTACCAGATTCCATATCTACGGATGAATTAGTGATTTAAAGCCATAAACCATGTCAAATGTTGTACGTAAGCTACAATTAGATGTACTTTAGTTTTTAACCACTAAATTTGATATAAATCCATGAGATCTTAGCTAGTTAATGTATTTATCAATCCAATATTGCGTTCTACCGTTAATTCCAAAGTTTCTAGTAATGTTTGAGTGAAATTGATGATTCCAATGGTGAAACACTAGTGAAATGGAATGATGTAGTTTTTTTAATCAAACTAGACTTAAAATGACTTGGCATTGATCTAATGGAAGCAAAAGATTTAATAATATATATTTTAAGAGTTTTCAAAAGTAACAAAATGAATTGGTTACACTCACAGACATTATGGTTGGGTTAAAGCTTCTCAATTCCATTGACTAGCTTGGAATCGTGATGTTGGGAAAAATCATGAACTAGAATAAGAAAGTGAACTTATAAATTGTTAAATTTATTTGTATCTTAAGTCCTAAAGTGACTATTTGATGCTTTTATGGTTCACCATTAAATTTTTATATATTACCCATTCATTTTTATTAGAGTTTATAAATAGTTCTTGTAACTGCAGTTAGTTGATATATTCGTTGGGTCTTTTGTAACAGACTAATTAATGTTGAATCTGAAAAAAATAATATATGTCAAATTTAATATATTTACATTAGATTCTTTGATTCATGATCTGGAAGAATAAACTTCAATTTTAGGTTATTGATGTTCTTATTTAGACGATTTTTTCTTTATCAGTTTCTCATCCAATTTTACAGAGCGTATTATATTATTCGGTTATAAAAAGTAATTTAATATTCTTATTATGATGTAAGCCCCTTCTATCTAGAATTGTGGTTCCGCCCCAGACAACACCGTCATCGTTGTTGACGTATAACGACGACAATTTGACATTCAACGAGCTATTTCTTGTACCGATCTTAGTACCAGAGATTGATTGTTGTTATATGGAGAGCTTTTACATGTTGAAGGTAGGGATGAGATTTAGAACCGGAAACCGGACCGAAACCGTTAGAACCGGAATATATAGAACCGGTTTTGGTTCCGGGTTTAAAATTTGGCTTTATTCGGGTTCCGGGTAATCCGGGTTTGGGTCCATCGGGTCCGGGTAAACCGGGTCTAAAAACCGGAGCTGATGTTTGGAACCGGAACCACTTTTAGGGCCGGAACCGGTTTTTATGAAACGTTTAAAAGATGCATATCTCATCCGTTTCAACTCCGATTGACATACGGTTTTTTCCAACATGTATTTTAGAGTTTGTACATGATTTTAGACTATAAATTTTCCATTTTTAGTATTATATTCATTGACTTACAGTCCTCCAAAGTCGAGATATCAAAGCTGGAAGTTTTTAGTTTTTCAGTTTTTTTGTATTCGGTGAAAGGTTTAAAACATGCATATCTAATTCATTTGAAGTCGGATTGACATGTGGTTTTTTCCAACTTGTAGTTTACAGTTTGTACATGAGTTTAGACTATAATTTTGTCATTTTTGGTTTAACATTCAATGATTTACAGCCCTTCGAAGTCGGGATATCAAAACTAAAAATTTTCAAATTTTCAATTATTTGTTTTTGTACTTTATATTATGTGAAAATGTTAACACATGAAAATCTCATTCGTTTAAAGTCGGATTGACATGCGGTTATTTTCAGAGTGTATTTTAGTGTTTGTACATGATTTTACACTATAATTTTGTTAATTTTGGTTTCATATTCAATGAGTTAAAGTCATCCAAAGTCGGGATATAAATATGAAAATTTTCAAAGTTCAACCCACTAAGTAGTAAGTAATTATCAAAAATTCCGGTTTTTCCGGTTCTAAACTCACTTTATCCGGTTCCAACCTACCCATTTTGATGTTTCCGGGTTTTCCAGTTCTAGACCCACTTTACCCGGAACCGGTTCCTATATACCGGTCCGGTTTTCGGTTCTACAAAATCCAGTTAACCAGTTCCGGGTTTTCCGGGTCCGGATCCATCCGCTCCGAGTTTGGACCCACTTTCATCCCTAGTTGAAGGCACAAATCTTGGTCAAGATCCCAGTACCAAATAATTGTTCTGAAGTCATACGGTAACAAATATTCTTTGACTATGATGAGAAGTTGATATACAGTAACATTACTTCATAAAAAATAGGAAAAGTTTATTGAAAACAAAGACGTCAATGTAAAGTTTGAAAATGACAAACGAAAATATTCATCTCACTTATCATTTAAAGTTAGCCAGAGATATTAAGTTGTTTCAATGTTATGTAAAATTTTGACACTAATGTGTTTTTCTGTTCACTAGTAGCATTTACTTGAAAAATAGAATTTTTAATCTTGTTTAATTACGTTTTATTGTTTTCTTATTCATATAGATTGGAAATTAAATATGGGAAAAGTTACTTGGAGTGGTTGCATAGAAACGATGATGCCATGCATGAGGTATGTTCACTCCACCTTGTTTGGTGTCTTATATATATTATTCAAAATATGAATGTAGGGCACAGATAATTGAATAAAAGTTAATTTGTTCATTTAAATTAACATTAAGTAAAGTATATTAATTATTCAAATACGATGAATATAAATTTATGAAGAAAAGTCAATTTTGCAAGATAACCTTGATAGAAAAAAAAAATAGTGATTTTAAAAGTCGTAGGATAAATAGTTTTGGATGATACTCAAATTAAATACCTTAACAAAAAATAGAGTTTTCTTTTTTTAAAAATTAAACGATCGATATCGATAATTAATAATTAGTAAAATACTAATATATATTTGAGTAGTAATAACTAATAAGGCTATTTTCCAAAGTATGTCTATATGACTAAATGAGGCCATATGTTCACCTCTATTGAAGACCTTTCACGACGATTGGTATATTGATAAGAATTGAGCCCAATTGAGCCTAATGCAAATAAAAGCCCAATTGAAACAAAAGCGTCCTGATACGTTGATCCTTGTTATAAAAGAAAGTACATGTTTTTTTTTTTTTTTTTTTTTTTCTTATCATCATCAACTTGTAATATATTTTCTTGAATCGAATTTGGGTTTGCAACTGAGATCAGATCAAGATTATGATTGGATTTGCTACCATATATGTTAGTGTATGAGCGTGTGATATATGTCTATGTCTTGAGTGTAAGTATTTAAATTAACATGTGTGTTGCTCTTTTTCATTATTTTATTCTTGTGGATTTTTTAAAACATAAAAGATGTAATGTGATAAACCAAAACATGTCATATTACTTTTTAATAAACAAAATATTTTAATTAATACTTTTGAATTTTGATATATGGTACCTATATAGATGTTTGTAGTGGATCTGTTGGGTTTGAAAAAGAAATTCTTCCACCTTAAACGATTTTATATACAAAGTGAGAAATCTTTGTACCTAAAACTATTTATAAACAATTTTAGAGATAGGTATATTCTTTTAAATTATTAAGTGTTAATATTCTGAATTGCAAACAATAATAATGCATGTGAAATGACCATATACAAAATGAGAATATATAAACAGACATTTATGATTTTAATGCTTAAAACATGACCATCCTCTCCACCTTCACACTTACAAAATGTCTTTAATATATTTTTTCATTTAAATGTGTGTGTGTGTGTGTTTGTGTGTGTGTGTATATATATATATATATATATATATATATATATATATATATATAGAGAGAGAGAGAGAGAGAGCTAGGTTCAAATATGGATTGACATCTATTGTGTGGACGTGTGGATAATACTATTATGTGAGAGTTACAAAGAAAATATGTTGTTTGATAATATGAATACATTCAATCTTATATGATTATTTTAATTATTAAGCATTTTCAAATGTGGATTGAGATCTATTATGTGTACGTGTGGAGCTCTGGAGTCTGTCAGACCCACTTGCAATGACGTATGCAGTGACGACCCAGCCACCACGACGTGGTAAACCGTACCACGACGTGACAAAGGCAAATTTTGCCCTATAAATAGATTTGAAGGGTCAGCCGAGTTTGGTTGCTCAAATTCTCTCATCTCACTCATATTACCTCGATTTACGTGCAAAGAAGTACCCCCGAAGCCCCGGTATCATCTCGAGACCCAAAGCAAGTCCCGAAGCTCGAAGATCCCGCGAAGAAAAGAGTTTCCGAGTCGAAGCTCTGCCCGCAAGAAGCCCGGTGAGTGAAGTGAACCCAGTTTCACCGAAAAATACTACTTCTACAAGTCGTAGTGTCGCCCGATCATCTTCTGATCAAGTGAGTGTGTAGTTAATTTCTTCTAACACACAGATATGAAGTATCTCTATAAAATATGTGTTATGTGTTATATGTATATTATATCATTATTCGAAATGGGTAAGTGTGTGTGGTTGCTTTCTATTAACACACATATATAAATTATACTCTATAAAATACGTGCTATTTGAATATATACTATTTGTCATGTGATATGAGTGTCGAAAGAATTTGTTATACAGGTTTTATGTTGTATATAAACAAGTAAATTTTATCTACAAATATGTGGGTAGAACATGGGTAGATAATAATGTGTGATGAAATAAAAAAAATGTTGAGAGGCCTCGATGTCATTGTGATCCAGTCATCTAGCGGAATTTAGATGACAACCACAGACTCTCTAGACAGTCCCGTGGAACACCAACAGGCTCAGAACTTGTAGGTGTTAATGAACTTGGGTATTCGTTCGCTGTATTCCATCCCCCTCGTGGTTGCCTTATTTGACATATATTGTTGGGAAACCCCTGAAGCATGTGATGTCGCCCCGATGAAATATTCTTAGACTAGGTCCCTTGTGAAAGGTGTTTAGGGATATAAAGTGAGAATAACGAGAATGGATAATTGGGTTATTGTTGGTTAATGAAATCAAACTAATTATTTATTGTGGGTTGAAAACCCTATATGCTCACCAGGCTCCCAAGTCTGACCCACTCAGTTTTCTTTGTATTACAAGTAGTGGCGCCAGAGCATAAGTTGGATGACTTGTCAAGTTATTTTTGGATTATAGACCTGTTGTTATATTTAATTGTTGTAAGGTTTGTATTGAAATGTTTATGCTTTTGGTCTGTTTATCGAAACATGACATCCCGAGTATTGTAATATAATGAAAAATACATTTCTTTAAGAAATGCTTTGGTAAATCTTATTTTAATCATATTTTGTTTTGGGAACAAATTCCGCAACTATTTTTTTTCAAAGGATTACTCTGAAATTATTTTAAAAGCATAAATTAAACCGGTCTTTTCTGGTCGTGATTTTGGGGATGTCACACACACACACACACACACACACACACACACACACATATATATATATATATATATATATATATATATATATATATATATATATATATATATATTATAACCAATATTAATAATAAATAATTTAAAAAAATAGTATACTTATTTATACTTTTAATAAAATAATAATGATAAAAACAATAATAAGGTTTTTGTTTGCAGAAAAGTCCAAATATTTTGGTTCATTTTACAAAATAATCTCAAATTAATTTATTACCGGTTCCAACCGGTCAAAAAATGGCTAAAATGAAAACTTTGTTGGTTTTTAGGATTTTTTCATAAAAAAATTAATTTAAGACTAAAACGTAAATTGAACCAAAATTTCAGATTTTATTGAAGATTCTCCTAAAAGAAAGTACATGTTTTTGCGAGAGAAAGAAGATAAATCAATATCATTAAGAATTAAGAGATATATAATTATAGAGAGAAATCTATAAAGAATTTTGAGTGAGAGAAATTTTAATTGAACTTAGATTTTACATGAAAAAGAAAATTTCAATAACAATAAATTGTTAGAAGTAACCACCATAAAGATGGCATAGTGGTGATTACTTGATATTAAACTACTTCAAAATAAAGTGATTTTAGCGTTGAATCTCACAAAGTTTCAATCTTGGATATGGTTTGCGATTCAACTTTTTTAAATAGAAATAGTTAAAAACAAGCATGTTTGTTCATATTTTCAATAAAGTGATTCTTACATTTTGAAGGGTAAATATCATTCTCTCTACCACCCTTCGAACCAATGAAAGTGATTTTATAGTTAAACCTAACGACCTCACTTTAATTATCATCTTCTTATATACCAGTTCTCCCATTCTTATCGCTAGAGGAAGTGTGATATAAATTTATATGTAATTGGATGTGTAGGTATCTAGTATTGAATATATATGGTCAATGCATTAGAGTTAATAAACAATTACCAAAAAAAAAAAAAAAGATTCCACGATGATTTTCTTCATTTATTGGGAGTTTTTGTTTGCATTGCTCGTTTGATTTTCTTCATTTAGTGGGAGTGTTTATTTGCATTGCTCGTTTGTTGTTAGTTATGAACCCATTTATTTATGTCAAATTTGTGTGGATATGTGGAGATCAATTAAAATAAATAAGGAGTCAATGTTAGAGAGTGTTTGTAGGTCTTGATAAAAGAGTGTGTTTTCGGTTAAATTCAAATTGTTTGATATCATATTTTTTGCCTATGATTCGGTTTTATATCCTCTTATTCGATCCGGGACATAACCAATGTTGATTCATTCAGAAATGATTTGGTCTAGATTATCAAATAACCCTTATATTGTATTTTGGAAATATGAATTCAACATTAGAAATCTTAAGGTGAGTTGCATATGCATTTTTAGAAACAAACACCAACCAAATCCAAACAAGTTTTATGATATTATTATAAACCCTAATCATATAAAAGAATATGAAATTATTATTTTTCCTTGATCCAATATGTGCTTTGATTGAATGTTAGTTCAACTGAAATGATACCGTAAATTTTATATTGTTTAGCAATCTACCATAAACTTTTATGTACATAAACTAGATAAATTTGCTAGAATGAATATGTTCATTGTCATACAAAACCGACGTAAATTTTATATTGTTTAGCAATCTACCATAAACTTTTATGTACATAAACTAGATAAATTTGCTAGAATGAATATGTTCATTGTCATACAAAACCGACTGATCATTCCAAATTCCCTATCTCTTTTTGCAGATAACAAATTTAGGTTTTGTTAGTTCTTGATATATATGAAAATGAGTGTTGAATCAACCGTGGATGCCTAATAAGCTTTTTTTACTACTTGTATATCACAACACTATTTGTTATAACTTTATAGTCGGTCATAATACGAACATACAAACAATAATAATAATACAAACTAGTTGGGGAATTTTGCGTGGTAATTTTCTTGTATAGAGATTTTAATGACATTAAAAGCATCAATATTTAATGGTGTAATGTTGATGTTCAACTATATCCATAGAAGATACAAAATCGACATATATTTAATGATCATTTAACACTTCAAAAAGAAATAAATAAACTCTTTGGTTTTTCTTTAAACATGTTCTATTCATGATCCATGCCCCTTTAGATTCTTTAAATTAAATTTCGTGGGTGGGGTAGCTACCAAAATCAAAAGTGTGTAAATTTGGTTGCATCATAGAAAATAGCAAAGTTGTCTACAAAATTAAATGTTGACTGTTATAATTCATTAAATTTTATAGACCTGAATAATAAAAATCATATGAATATTTAATTGTTATAATTATTTCTAAATACGTAATAAGATTATATGGTTTAATTATTAAATTAGGGGAATAATTTCCGGAGATCGATGATTATTAGATCTGAAAAATAGTATTGAAACACTTGTCAATTCATGAAGCTGGCAGAGAAGTGGGTATTGGGTGCGATCAGAGTGCGTGACAACCCTTCTCAACGTTTCCACTAAACTCCCCCATTTTCTGCCCTCAAAATCCATCAAAGATTCTTCTCTGTGCGCTCTCCCTAGTCATGAGCCTTTTCGGTCTCGGCAGGCAAGACAAATTTCTTCAATTCTCAATCTTGTTTTTCAATCAGATTCCTTTTTATCTGTTTTGTATGTGTCAAGATTTAGGATGCATTGTTTTGGCATTTATTGATCTGGGTATCTCTAAATCATCGTGATTATGGTTAATTTTTCGTGTTTAGATTGAATTGATTCTCACTTACCTTCTTTTACCTTCCCTTTGTTCTAAACAATAATGAAATCAGCTTGACTTTTATTGTACTCTGATCTCATTTCAACTTTCGAAATTACGTACGCATACTAAATCTTCGATTAATTAATGACTACATTAAACTTTATATCATCAACTAAAGTAAACGACTGGTATTAATCGGGAAGTCAGTCACAGGTCATGCTTTGATTCTTTTCGAAATTGGGGAGTTTGTTTTGGTAAATATTAGTATTAGGGATCACAGAGTGCTGATGCTCATTGAGATATCTTGATTTGGGAATTTGTTAATTCGTGGACAGTGATTTGGCTTGATCAAAGTTGGGGGCAAATCCATGGTAAAAAAAATGTCCATAAATGGATCATGCGATTGATTGTCTGAAAAATGTTTTCTATTATTGTGGCTTTTTATAGAAGTGAAATGTTTCTTTACTGATTATATCATAATGTAAGTTATTGGGTTTAACAATGGTTGCACAACAAAAAATGCATCAAATATTACAATTTTTGTAAGATTATTCATCTATTTCATCAAGTAGCTGTGTTATTATGTCTCCTGAACATAGTGAAAAATGCCTAATTTCAGGAACCAAAGGACATTTCGTCCAAAGAAGAGTGCACCTTCTGGGAGTAAGGTTAATCATGCTATTTACATTTCATTTTTAATTTCCTAAAACTTGAGGAAAAAACTTTAAAAATAAAATTCTTTTTATTTACAGGGTGCACAACTAAGGCAACACATTGATGCTACTTTGGGTAGTGGAAACCTGAGGGAAGCTGTGAGACTTCCTCCTGGGGAGGATATCAATGAATGGCTTGCTGTCAACAGTTAATAAATATCCTTCAATTCAGACTTTGGATCTAATTTTGACTTTTTGAGTTTTGACTTATGGTATTCTTGATTTTCAGCTGTGGATTTCTTCAACCAGGTGAATCTTCTCTATGGCACCCTAACTGAGTTCTGTACACCAGAGATTTGTCCAACTATGACTGCGGGTCCCAAGTATGTATTCAAGATTGAATCTTTTTTTTTTTTTTTTTATTGTTTACACAACCAATATTATCTTTATTTAAACAAAAAAAAAATAAAAAAAATCAGGTATGAATATCGATGGGCAGATGGTGTGCAGATCAAGAAGCCTATTGAAGTCTCGGCTCCAAAATATGTTGAGTTCTTGATGGATTGGATTGAATCACAGTTAGATGATGAATCCATATTTCCTCAAAGGCTTGGTATCCCATTCACCACAATTTGCCTCTTTTAATACAACATTTAGATTGGATTTTGTTTATAAATTAATTGTTAACGAGATAATTTATGAATTATCTTTTTCAGGAGCACCATTCCCAGCCAATTTCAGGGACGTTGTGAAAACAATATTTAAACGGTTGTTTCGTGTATATGCTCATATCTACCATACACATTTTCAGAAGATTGTGAGTCTTAAAGAGGAAGCCCATCTAAACACATGTTTCAAGCATTTTATACTATTTACATGTGTAAGTTTTCTCCAAACTCAATTCTGTTCCATAAGTGGGTTTTGTGGGGAAATGAAAATCTTTTTTTTTTGACTTTTGATATGCAGGAGTTTTCATTGATTGACAAGAAGGAGCTAGCTCCACTTCATGAGCTTATAGAATCCATTGTTACTTATTGAAAGAAGTTGGTGTTGTTTTCATTTCATATACTTTACTTGACTTTGATTTTATTCGGGAGCTAAATAAGTTGCTGTGGTTACAAAAGTTGTGCTAACTAAGATTGTTGTTTACTGGCTTGTGTTGTATGCTTTTATTTTTATAATGCATAAGGTTCACTCGATAATTGTATGGAATGTGTCATGTGTTCTGTTTCATTCTTGCTGATGATTGAAATCTAAATCAATATCTTCACAATTCACATGAAGAAACCTAATAAACTATTGATGGCATATATCAGACAACACCCAATGAATAAGGTACAACTAGTACCATTTATTACAACGTACAAAGTACAAACACAACAAGTAGAAGACTGAACAAAGGCACACACAATGTACATATATCAAAGCTGAATATATGAATGCCTTTTATTATCTATTTTTTATTTTCAAAGCTGAATATATGAAATAATAAAAATTACACAATTGCTCTTTTTTTGTTTAATTTTACTTTATTTTATAACTTATATGTAAAGACATATTATATATATATTATAAAAATAGTAAATGATAGTGGTGATGGGTGGTGGTAGAGGCGGTGGTCTGGTGGGTGGTGGCAGAGGTGGTGGTGGTGGAGGTGGTCGTTTTCATATGTAATGTTAAAAATAAAAAATATTATATAGCTGCTTTGGTTTGTAACATTACAAGAAAACTGCATAAATGGTCTGTGTGGTTTGAATATTTCTTGGCTAAGGTCCAAAAATATTTTGACTAGCAAAATGATCACTTTTTGATGGTTTAGCTATGATTTTGATCCTTATCTCGTTAACTTTAATAGATATGTTGTTAATTTTTTTAAATGACAATTTTACTCGGAGACCATTTTAGTAGTATTGTCTTTTTATCAAACTATTATTACCATTTTTGCAGACCTACTTTTTAATTTTATTGGATTATTATATATTAACAAAATTTTATTTTTAAGATATATTTATATATAGATCAAATTTATTTAAGGGATTATTAATTTATTTTAATTTTTGTTAATTTTTTAATCGTTTTCTTATTATTTGGAATAAAAAACGCCAAAAAAAATACCCACCCTTCTTAATTTATTTTAAATATTTGGAAGATAACACATCAGTCACAACATCACCAACCATCACCACCGTCAGACCGCCTCCCTCTTCTAATGTTTACATGTAAGAACACCACAACCGATCAACATTCCTTGTATCTTTCTCTGTTCTTTCGTTTTGTCGGAGCTCGAAAACCACCACCACATGTGTCCTCCATTCTAGCCTCTACATAACCTTATACCATTGAAGCTTCAAACATGCACCATTAGAAAAGATTTGGCAGCTTCTATTAGGTTTGAAAACCCTAAATCTAACATTGTCGTCATCGATGGCGGTGTTGGTAACAAATGGACGACTGGAGGCTATTTCTTTTCATGGGTTTGTTGCGCATTGTGTAGGTAGTCGACAGGTGTAGTTTTCGTCAAGAATGACCGACTGTAGGCAGGGATAAACGATTTCTAACGAGATGTTGCGACAAGGCAAGGTGGTAGAAGTCAATATATGGAGCAACTAATCAAGAATACTTGGACTAAGACCTTTTGGTGGTTTGAATGGTGGTGGTTGTAGCAGAAAAAACAGAAAACAATTGGCTTAGTGACGAATATAGAGACTTACGAAGGACCGTGAAGAGGCTGATGGAGGTGGTTATCGGCAACATTGGGTGGAACATGTTGGTAAGGTTTCTGTCGGACGTTCGGTGAAGGTGATTAGTGGTGGTCTTGACGATTTTCGATGGTGGGAAGCAGCGTTTTTGCGTATTCCCTAAACTTTGTGGTGGAACTAATAAATTAATATTATATATCATAAATAAATTAATCAATGAAATAGAAAATATTTATTAATATGAAAAAAATTAGTAAAATAATATTTATTAGAAGGGGTGGGGTCGGTGGGATATATTTGGGTTTTTTTATTTAAAATAATAACAAAACAATTAAAAGAATATAAAGAAAATTTTTAAAAAAAGTTAATAATCTAATATATATATATATATATATATATATATATATATATATATATATATATATATATATATATATATATTAAAAATAATATTTATTAATATAGAATAATCCAATAAAATTAAAAAGATGGTATGCATAAGTAGTTTTTATAGTTTGGTAAAAAGACAACTACATAAATAGTCCCTCAAGGTAAAATTTTCATATTGAAATAAATTAACAACCTTAGCTGTAAGAGCTAATGGGGTGTTTGGGAGTGTTTTTTGAACTCTAAAAGTGTTTTTAGATAAAAGTGTTTATTGACTTTTTTTAAAAAGTCAATAAACAGTTTAAAAAAATACAAGTTTTACATGTTTTTTAAAAAGTGTTTTTTAAAGCTTATGGAAAAACTATTTTAAAAAACGCTTTTGAGTTTGACAAATAAAAAAGACAAGTTTTACATGCTTTTTGAAAAGTGTTTTTTGAAGCTTATGAAAAAACTATTTTAAAAAGCGTTTTGGAGTTTGTCAAACACTTTTTTTGATTTATTAGTTTTTCAAAAAGCCAATAAACTGTTTTGAAAAACAATCCCAAACACCCCCTAAGAATTAATGAGATTGGGAACAAAACCACAACCAAACCATCAAAAAAATGACCATTTTTGTGGGTCGAAATATTTTTGGACCCATAGAAATGTGCAAACCACCAGGACCATTTCTGCAGTTTTGTCTAACATTATCAAAGTGAGCTAACTGCTTCAGAGTTTAAAACCAGCTAAACGCACTAATGCAAGTACCAATTAATTAGCCAAAACACCCAAATGATGAATAATGAAATGTGTGCAAGCATACGTACAGTTATTTCAATTCCAGCTCTACCTCCATCTAACCAAACACCATATCAATTCAATTCAATCGAATTTAAAATACAGAAAGAAAGTACAAAATTAACTACACCTGACCTTATGCTAAGTACTCTGCTACTTCAAAAAAAGACAAAACTCTAACACCCCCATTATAACTGCTCATGAAACCCCTCATCAGGTGTAATATGAAGCATCCTAAACTCAGGCTTCCCACATTTTTTATCTGCAAAAATATACGACCCCACCACACCAGAAAGAACCAAGAAAACAAGCCCAAACATCTGCAAATTAGCCAACACCTGTCCACGAACCTCATGATCATGATGCAAGCATGACACCTCATTTGCTTCAAGCTTACATCCAGCTGGCATCATGGGCCCATACAGTGTAAATGCAGTCTGATAGAACCATAGCCCTTGAAGTGTCACAGCAATGCCACCACACAGATCAGCAGGAAAGCTTGTGGGCATTATGGCTCCTGCAACAATGGAGATTATGCAAAGGGCTACCAGTAGAACCAAGAGGAGATGGTAATGACCTTCTAGCCCTTTGTGTGTTGTTGAATGGAAGAAGAATAAAAGGTACTCTGCACAGAATGCTGCTGCTGATATTAAGCACAGGGCGCCTTCTGGTAAAGGCAGGAAGCTGAAAATGACCAAAGAAGATCAAAATTCAAGATTTAAAGGAAGAAAAAAAAATTGTGCAAAAACGACTATGGATAGATAAAAAGAGATGGGTAAAGTTGAAATCTTGGATACAAGCTGTGTTAGATTGAGTTGTGTATCAATTTTTATAAACTTAAGGCTAACTAGTCATGAATATTTGGAACTCGTTTACACAGTTTATTCGGTCCATAAAATAAAGCAAAACACTTTATCCAGACAGACATCATTACCCATTTAGTCACTTTACCCATACAGTACTTAATGAGAAAGAAACAGTCAAACAGCCCATTAGTTCTTTATAAGTCGTAATAATTAATAATAAAATGTAAGAGCAACTATGAATGATGAAGACTGACCTGGTTTTTTCAGAGAGCAAAGCAACAATACTGAAGAGGAAGAACATGAGAAGCATGCCTCCATGTTCAAAGTCATTCATGTGATGTGGGTTCAAGACACCATTAACAAAGAACTTAAGGTGGGTTGAATATAAAAGCTCTATACACATATCAATAAAAGCTCCGACTGCTATAACATAGAGCTCCAAGTATTTCAACTTCCCATTAAAACCTGGAACAGGGTTCCACATTCTTACACGAAATGATTTTGGGTCTGCTGCATAACGAACCACTGTGCTCCATATATGCCATACTCCAACCATAAGAAACAGTGTCCCTGGAACTGCGTGTCCAGCAAAAGATCCCATTTTTTTCACTGATTCTGTAACCAAAACTTTTGCCAATCTTGATTTTTCTTCAAGAACGGAATAAAAACCCAAGAATCTGAGATGGGTCTCTTTGAAATTCAGAGAAACAGATCGCAATATGAAATTATCTCACTCTTCTGTTATTCAATTTGGGGAAATCTTGTTATACCAGGTACAAAGTAAAGAAACTTCTAGTTTATCACCCTTGTTTCTTTCAAGTTCTTCAAACCAATTAGATCGGTTCCTGTTTCAACAAAGCAATTTCTTTAGTCAAAAAGAAATTCCCAATGTCATTATACTTGGGAAATTTCAGAAAAGTTTCTTCTAGATCATCATTACAATATATTATAAAAGTCAAATCAGTATCGCGGTCAAAAATGGAAGCTTGAAATCAAGAAAAAAAAACAGATCGTAAATGAAAACCCTATTGCTGCCGATTAGTACAGCTACGGTGAATCAGTCACGTATTGTTATTGCTGCAGAGTCGATTAAAGTTTAGAATAACTTCTTGTACATCATAGTAATATCCAACGGTCAAAAGTCAACCATAAGCAAAATAGAGAACGGAAGCTTGAAACAAGAAACGAATAGATCATATAAATCAAATACCCATTAACCTAAATGCTAGTACAGCTATGGTAAATAAACGAAAGGTGACTACGAACGAGCATGAAATTTAGAAAAAGAAGATATGAACTTATTACACATGAGTAATATCGAAAGTGTGATTGATACTTGTTTCATGATTACGATATGATCCGAAAAGCTTACTCAAATCAAGATTGAGGAGATGGTTATGATTATGGAGGAAGAAGGTGGGATCGGAATCAGATAGCGTTGCCGTCTGTGAAAAAGGAAAAGCGACAAAAAGAAATAAAAATGGTAGCTTTTGACGGCAAAATTTCTTATCGTAGGAAAAAGCTTTAAAAAGTTTGCAATTATGAATCATGATGATGGGTATTGGTTTAAATGCATAATTTACCATTTGGTGTTTTGGGTCCCACGGCTTTTGGTTAAACCCGAAAACATCTGCGTGTTGTTTCATTTTTACTCGTTACAACCGACGTTTAAGATTTGGGGAATAGATCGAAATGGAAAATTGGCATGACCATGTGAGATTTTTGTTTTTTATTTGTATTTTCTAATCGAAAAATTAGAATGCATATTTAAATTGTTCTAGTAATTTTATTTAAAACAAATAGACTTTACTTGTTATTTGATAACCGAAAAAGTTAATATCCACCCCAACCGAATCATTTTTAGACGACAAGATATGCGTACTCATTACATTTTTGGTAGCCCTTTCTATAACATGAAAAAGGAATAAACAAAAAAACATTAAAAAATTCCAACAAGTTCAAAATGAATAATATACTCTCACCAAGGTATCATAACTATCTAAACTTCTCATACAAATTCCAAAATATCATACTAAACTATCAGATCTTCATGGTATATTCATATCATCTCAATCGTTATTCGCTTAATATTTTGATGATTTTGGTCACTCTTACAAGTTCTTTATAGTTGAATTCAAAATCATATCCAACAAAGTTATGTCACAAGTCTACTTCAACATCTTCATTTCTAAATTCCAATACTTCTATTTTTTTTTTCATGTTCCTTCTTAGTCAACCAACATTCAAATTTGTAGATCATGACGGACCTAACAACTACCCTATAAAAAAAAACCCTTTAAATTTCAATTACACCCTCCTGTCACATAAGACTCATGATGTCGTCATCTACTTTAACTAACTTGTCTTTTGTAATATCTCAATATCAAGTAATTTTTATTATTGCTTTTATCTTTAACAAAAGGGGTACAATTGGTCCCTTGAAGAAAAAGGCTTGCATTTGTGGACATACGTAGGACGTAATTAAGAGTACGCGTAGCGTACTCATGTAACTTGGAATCGAGAGTGAACCGCTAGTACGTTGGGCGTACATATGGTACGTCAGGCATACTAGCCCAGACTCCAAACCCAAATATTAAGGGTTGCTCCCTATTTAAACAACATTAGGTCCCCTTTAGATCATCCTTATTAGCCACCATTCCCTCCCTAAACCCTAATTCTGAGTTTAAGTTGCTTGTATGAGTCTTGTGAGCTTATTGAGTGTTTTTGGTGCATCTAGAGAAGAAGAAGTGGGTGCTAGCAAGCTTATAGATCTAGGAACCTTTCATCTTGGTGCATCATTTTCAGGTATAAAGTTCGTACATTGGTAAGTTTTCCATTAGATCTACATGGTTGAAGTTTTATGAAATTTTGTCCCCAAGATTAGACCTTGTGAGTTTGGAGCACTCCAGGGACTTGTAGTTGTCCTTTCATGCATTATAGGACTTGTAGATTCATAAAAATGGTTGCTTGATCAATTCCTATGGCTCACGCAAAAGCAAAGTAACTTAGAATGTGTTGGAAGTTTAAGTTTGTTGCATTGGGACTTTTCTAGCCATGCCAAGGCTTAAAGTCGACGACTTTATGGAATAAGACACCTTAGGATGGTCAGATATGAAGTTGGGGTTGGATGTCTTAGTGGATTAAGACACAAAGCTGACAAGTTGAGAAAAATGGAGTACGCCGTGCGTAATCCTGGCCACCCCCACGTAGCCGGTTCCGATCCCAACCATACGTTGTTCGAGTTGTACGACCCGCATAAGAAGAGGTACGCCTAACGTACGCACTATGCAGTTGACTTTTGACATTTGGTCAAGATTTAGGGTTTTGGACCATGGGAAGGGCAAAATGATCTTTTTGCCCTTAGAGGACTTAGTTGTGGGATTTGGACTCGCGGGTTGAGTTTTGAACCTTAATTATTAATTAGGGTTAATTATTTCGTTAATTAGGCGAAGTCTAGTTCCGACAGTTCGGGTGTGAGGTTTACTTGTCGTCGGTATCAGGTAAGTCTCCTCACTTATTCTCACTTGTGTGATAAATCTATGATAACCAGCTGGGTCTAGCTGTTATTATTATGTTATGCTGACTAATGTGACTGAGACTGCTGATAGTCTCCAGGGCAGCTGATAACCCAAAAGGCATGCTGTTAGCCCACTGGCATTGCTGATAGTCCCCAGGTTTGTTGATAACCCATAATTATTTATTATGATGTATTGTATGTGGTATCATAAGGAACTCACTAAGCTTCGTGCTTACAGTTGCTAATTTATATGTGACAGGTACTTATGAGGACCGCAGGAAGACGAAGGTCTGATTGTACTGTAACGCCTTGTTTTAAATCGTTTCCCATTTCAGGGTGGTGATCAAGGAGTGTGTATTAGCAGACTTAGGACCCTTGAAGAATTGAGATTTGGACTCATTTGGAGGTGGATGATGTATTTGGATGATCTGGGTGTCCGGTTTGTGTTCTGGAGCCAAAGGGTATTTTGGTAATATGTCAGCTCGGGCTTTTATGGAAATTAGATGTTTGTTCGGGAAATTGTAACGCAGGTATGAGTTGATTAAGCGTAGAACTTCTTATTACCTTTTCATGGATATAAGGATCGTCGGAATCAGATTTACAACGAAGAAGTTATGGCCTTCGGAATGCTTTAGGGTTTAAGGGGAAACCCTAGTATGTGGGGCGTGCCTAGGGAGTACGTAGGGCATACTGATGCGAAGATTAGTACACGAGGCGTAATGTGGTGTACGCTTAGCATACGGCGAAAGAAGGATCGGGGGTGCGAGGTCTTGTACGTTGGGCGTACAAGGAGTACACGGAGCGTACGAGGTGTATATGAAAACCCTAATTTATGATGGTGTACCTTATATAAGCACTTTTAAGTCTTTAGTGCTGGCCTCTTTACCAACCTCCACATCCCCTAAACCCTAGAAATCATCCCTTAGCCTCCATGGTGGTATTTTTTAGCTCATTGTATGCATATTGGTGTGATTTGGTTCCTATTCAATAATATGGAGTTTAGTGCAAGGTTGTGGATTAAGGAAGAGCTTGTGTATCGTAATTCTCTACTTCATTTCCAGCTTATTTAAGGTAAAAAGCTATAAACTTGTTCATTGATGTCTTAGATCTATTATATCTGAGTTTTGGTTCCTTTTTGGCACTAAGAATGAGATCTAGTGGTTTGATACCACTCCAGGAGCTATAAGTTGCCACTCTTGGTGTTTTTGAGGTTCTAGATTCATAAAATTGTCTCCTTGAGGGTTTAAAATCCCCCATGCATGAGATTGTGTCCATTTGGTGAAAGTATAATGCTATATCTTGAAGTTGGGTTCTTTTGGGGTATGCAAAGTCACCAAGTCAGTGACTTTATGGTTCTAGACTCTGATTAAGACTCAGATATGTGGTTTGGACTTATGGACTTAAGCATTAAGAGCTTAATGAAGAGTTTGGCTTAATAGAGAAGTACGATAGGCATACAAGTATGTACACGCACCGTACAAGCCAAATAGCATGTACGCATAGCGTACACCTAAGTACACCCGGCGTACTCAGTCAGGTGGGATTTTGTGTATTGGGCTTCAAGTTTGGACTTTCTTTTGGGCTTGGGTGTTTGAGTTCTTAATGGGTCATCTGAGTACAAGTGTTTTGGACTAGGAAAAATGGTTTGGGTTTAGGATAAGGCCCATGTAAGGGGTTTGGGCCTAATTTGGAAAATTGGGCCGTAATTAGGCCTTGGTTGATTAATTGGCTTTTGGGCCTTTAGACTGTGAGTTTGGGCCTTATTCTTGGACCAAGATAGGTTATAGGTAAAATGGTCTTTTTACCCCAAGTATGGATTAATGTTTGTGGATTGGAACCCAATTGTTAATTGGGTGTTGTTTGATATTGATAATTCGGGGATCGGTCAGCCAGCAGTCAGGAATTATTTGTGTGATTCGGCAGTGTGAGGTGAGTCTCCTCACTATGTTTAACGGGTCGAAGGAACAAATGCCGACCCATGGTTTATTATGTTAGGATGTCAGATGTCTGCGTGACTCTTGCACATGTATGTATTGATATGTATGCCGAGCGGGGCTCGATGCCTTGTAAAGCCCGACGACTGTATTGTTGTAACGCTCGTGTTTCTAGGCTAAGCATTAATTTAATGGTGTAACTGTTAGGGTCAACACTTATAACCTACTTTGAAATAATAAATAGGAATTATTTGAATATTATCTGATTTTATGTGCCTTATATTTAATTATAAGATTCATTAAGTTAAGAATAAAAATAAGCGTAAAAAATAAAATAATAGATAGGTCCAATATCTATGAATAAAGTTGTAGTGGTTGTGACAAGGATTCCGGAGATATAAAAAACGCCGAAATCCGAGTTATAACGAAGAAGATATGACATGTCGAAGTTTCGCGTCAAAACCGGCACGACACTGGGAAACGTAAAAAGTTAGTTGATGATAAACTACTTTTTGTCCTTAGGAGTCTAAATGAAAGTTGTAGATTACGTCTCCACCTATGCGTGGATATAAAGAACTTCAAAAACGGAGTTCGTATGCAAAAGTTATGACCTTCTGAAGATACAGCTGTCTAAGAGCATGGCACGTTTCAGAAACCCTAAATTGACTGGACTCACGACGTGAGGAGTCAAAAAGTCACATTTCGAAGCTAGAAGTCTACGGGAACGATAAATCAAAAGCTCACGACGTGAGTAATGAATTCTCACGACGTGAGGAGTCAAACAGACACTATTCAAGCCTAGAACGCAGATGTCGAAGCTACGAGGTGATTCATCCATGGCTCACGACGTGAGCAATGAATTCTCACAGCGTGAATGGGCCGAAATCAGCCTATAAATAGAAAGTTCGACCTCATTCACTTCTTACACCAAATCTTCCTTCTCTCCCTCATTTTCTGAAGCCGTTCCGCGTCCCGAGCCCGACGATCATGAGCCGTTGACCGTTTTTAGATTCTATCTACTCCCGCTACTAAAGTGAGTGCATATTTATTTTCATCTTACACATAGATATAAGTATTTTATATAAATTACATGCTATGTATGCATATTGTCTGTATACTTGTTATCTATGTTAGACGAATACTATTATACATGTTTTAAATGATTTAAACTGTATATGTATTTTATATCTACAAATATATTGGGGATAAAACATGGGTAGATGAAATAATTGGTGTGTGATGAAATAAAATGATGAGAGGCCTCGATGTTGTTGTTGATTCAGTCATCTAGCAGAGTATAGATGACAACCACATACTATTCTAGACAGTCAAGTGGAACGCTAGCAGCCTAGTAGGCCCGAACATGTAGGTGTTTGTGAACAATGTGTTCACTGGTGTACTCTATCTCCCTCATGGTTGCCTTACAGACATTTATTGTTGAGGAAACCCCTTAGCAATAGTGTCCATCCCGATGATAATCCTTAGGCTAGATCCCTTACGATAGGTCTTTTAGGGACGTAAAGTGAGGATAACGGGAATGAGTAATCGGGTTATTGTTGGTTGATGAAATTAGTAAACTTATTTATTGCAGGTTGAAAACCTTATGTGCTCACTAGGCTCCCAAGCTTGACCCCATTCATTTTTCTCATATACAGGTAGTGGAAAGAGAGCACATGAGTGATGATCTGATGAGAGATCAAGGGATTATATGCTACTAGAATAAATAGATATTATAATGCCTATGTTGTTTATGTTTATGATTTTGATCTGTATTAACAATGATATCCCAAAGTTTTTAATATAATACATTTCTACGAAAATGATTTAATAAATTCTTTTTCATATTTTTTTGAGACAAATTCCGCATTATATTTCTTTAAAAATATACTCTGATTTTCAAATAAAGCATAAACAAATCGGTCTTTTTTGGCCGTGAATGTGGGGATGTCGCAGTTGGTATCAGAGCACTAGTTTAAGCGAACTAGGAAATTGTAGGATTTCTAGACTTGAACTTAGAATGCTAAGTGATGATTGTGAGATGAGTGTCTGCTAAATTTTAGACACGAGCACTAGTTTATTTTAGGAAAGATGCCTAAAATGCTTTTATGTGCTAAATGCTTTGTGTTATAGCTATAACTATAAAGATGCCTTATATGCTATTATTTGTTAGGATCTATGGTCTGTTGCCGACCGAATCTAGAAACTTTGTGTGTTTAGGATTCTAAACGTTTGACTACGATATTAGAACTAGCATGTAAACGTTTTCGAGTAATAAGGAGGATTTAATACATCTATCGTAGATAAAGTTTTCCTATCTTAATTCCCGTCACTACACACTGAACGTCTGATTTGGTGTATAGACCATCATGGCAAGAACCCGATGTGACATCCTCATTTTCACGGTCAGAAAAGACCGATTTGTTTATGCTTTGTTTTATAAATCAGAGTGATCGTTTAAAGAAAACGGTTGCGGAATGTGTTCCCAAAATAAAATATGATAACCATTAATCAAAACATTTCTCAAAGAGAATGTATTTTCATTAAATAATAAAACCTCGGGATGTCATGTTCCGATACAGACCAAAAGCATAAACAATAATAAATAGACCTTACAACAGTTATTCATAACTACTGGCATATAATCCAAAATCTCTCGTCAAGTCCACCAACTTATACTCTTGTGCCATTACCTGTAATGCAAAGAAAACTGAGTGGGTCAGGCTTGGGAGCCTGGTGAGCATATAGGGTTTTCAACCCACAATAATACAATTATTATATTCAACCATCAAACAATCAACTCAATTACTCATCCCTATCATGTTTCTTAGGATTTTACCCTAGGAATTCAACTACTCGTCATTCCTTCATTCCTAAGGATTGACCTAAGGAATTTACACAAACTTCCATTGCTACATAAGGCGCATCTGCCAACATTATCCTTTAAGCGCCTCTGCCAGGATTACGTCATACACTATGAGGCGCGACTGCCAGGTTTATGACATTCTCTTTTAGACACATCTGCCGACATTTTCTTATAAGCGCATCTGCCAAGATTATCCTATAAGCGCATCTGCTATTGTTATGACAATCTCTATTTGGCGCATCTGCCAAGATCACGACATTCACTACTTGGTGCATCTACCAATACTATACTTAAGTACATTTACTAGTATTATGTCACTTTCTCTTTGGTGCATCTACCAATACTATGCTTGAGCGCATCTGCTAGTATTATGACATTCTCTAATTGGTGCATCTGCCAATATCATTCTTGATCATCTTACATACATCCTCATTTTATCACATACCAACTATCTCATCTACCCATGTTCTACCCAACATATTTGTAGATATGGAATACATATACAGTTTAACTCATTTAAAAACTATATAAGACATTCATTCCATACTCATCTCAAATAAACAACAATATATAAACACATAGCACGTATTTTATAACAAATACTTCATATTTATGTGTTGGAAGGAAGTAACCACTCACTCTCCTAAACATATACGTCATACATTCAAACAATACTTGTATTATACCCGTGTTACACCCACACATATAAACAACTTTATCTCATACACATAGCACATATTTTATAGAAAATACTTAATATTTATGTGTCAGAAGAAAGTAACTACACACTCACACGTATAAACAGCAATATACTTAATACACTCGAACCCTACTTGTATTATTATCGTGTTTGTGAAAGGTAGTATACACTCACTTGATCAGAAGATGATCGGACAGCACTACGACTTGCAGAAGTAGTAATCCTCAGCAGATCTGGAAGATCTCCACAAAAATCGAACTTCTCACGGACAGAGCTTCGGCTCGGGAACCGCACTTCTCGGGATCTTCGGGATCTCGGGACTTGCTTCGGGGCTCGAGAACAATACCGGGGCTTCGGGGTATTTCTGGCACGCAAACCGATGCAAAACGGGAGAAAGAAGAGAGGAAATTGGCATTTGGGTCGGCTGCCCTCGCATCCTATTTATAGGAGGCTGGAGCCTCGGAGTACGCGGGGCGTACTGGTCCGAAAAACGTCACTGCGTTCGTCATCCGAAGCCACTTGCTGCGAATGTCGACACTTCGGAGTACGCGGGGCGTAGTCGAGTACGCGGGCGTACCTCGGATCAGACCGGTGACTCCTTCGGATAATGCTTCCGAATTAAAGATTAAAAATAAATACAAATTATTTAATAATCTTCGGAAATTCATATCTTCTTCATACGAACTCCGTTTTCGACGTTCTTTATATCCACGCGAAGGTGAGACTACGATCTACAACTTTCGTTTAGACTTCGTCGGCTAATTTTGACTTTATTTTTATTATTTATTTTTAATAGGCCGGGACAGAAACTTTCGTTAAAAATTCATAACTTCTTCGTTTGACGTCCGTTCTCGCCTAACTTTTTATCGCTTCGATACCAACAATGAGATCTTCGATTCTCATTTAGATTGCTTCGGCTAAATACCGCTCTAACGTAAATTCACTTTTTACGTTGCATTGCGTCGTGCCGGTTCTGTCGCGAAACTTCGACGGGTCATAACTTCTTCGTTATAACTCGGATTTTGGCGTTCTTTATATGCACGGAAACCTTGTGACATATACTACAACTTGGTTAAGATTAATCCTTCTAGATGATCTTCCATCAAAAAGTCATTTTTGACGCTTATTGTCTCTAAATTGACTAGCCCTGATCTACGGGCGTTACAATTATCTCCCCCTTAGGATGATTACGTCCCGGAATCATCAACGAAATAGGAATTGCAAAATGATTCCACACGTTATCTCTTCATCCTAGGTAATAACCTTAAATTCTATGTTTCCTTGAAAGAGTATTTAACTCTATGGCTTTCTTGACCGCAGACGATGCCCAATCTTGCATCTGCTTATCGTACTATGTTGTACTTTCAATCGTAACCTTCAAGTTACCAAATAATTCCTCATTGTGGACTCCTTCTTCTTCTCAGGATACATACTTTCCTTTATCTATTGTAACAAACCGATGGGTCGTGCTCTATTGAGCTCTCATCGCACGATGCGACGCTTAGACTCGGTTTTTAATAAAGTTAAATTCCATAATGGAATATACCTTCCTTCATATTCTAATGTGATTTAATCACATTTCATCATGTAGCATTTCTACCTACAAACTCCTTTTAACAACGAGCGCGACACTATCAATCGCATTAATTTCAACCTTCTGACTTAATTCAGATGTTACATCAAACTTGGTTCCATGAACCACGTAACAAACTCCTCGTAGTCGGACTCAATTTAAACATGACCACTAGGGTCGGAACAAGAACCATCTTACTAGTCATTACCGAAACAATGGTAATGACATACCAGAATAAAATGGAATCGATCACTAGCTTCTTGGTAACCTTGTGACTTTCCCTGATCCAAGTGCGAGTCCTGTGCTTCCGGTAGTATATGCATCTACTACCTTTCACACCTACTCGTACTCGTCCCAAGTATTGTCCCGCAGTCGACCAAGTCACCATACAAGAAAATCAGACAATCATTCAACACATCAGTTAGCAAAAATAGGGTTTATATTAATTCCTTGAAACGATTACACAAAAGTTCAAGTTCACCCTATACTATGCCTCTAATAGGCTACACCACATGTTACTTTTCATATCGCTACTTTATAATTTGATCTTTAGATATAAGATCCTTATTCCTGATTCCTTGCATTGCCATCTGCTTCATCAAGGATCATTTGAAATGCTCTTGCCTTTAGCTTTGGCGGCGCCTCTAGCCTTGCTGCTTGATTTTTCCTTGGGCAGTCTTGCTTGAAGTGCCCCTCTTCGTTAAATTCGTAACACACCTTTTTGTAGAAAATACATTCATCGGCGTAATGCCCATGCTTTCCACACTTGAAACATGTCACTTCCACGCCACATTTTCCTGAGTGCTTCTTCTTGCACTTATCGCACCACCGTTCCTCATCTCTCCCTCCTCCTCCAGACTTTGAGGATTTTCTTTTCTCATTAGAACCTGAAGTTCCTTCTAACTTTCTCTTCTCGCCAACTTCAACCTTACTGTCAGTTCTCCCCTTGATCATATTCTCAACAGACTTGGCAGCCCAAATAGCTGCCTCTAGAGTAGGTGCCTGACGCACTGGCACCGCATACTCCCAAGGGAGTCCCTTTGCTTACCGGTCGACTTTTGTCAGTTCGTCTGGGACGATGCGTAAAGCAAACTCCATCTTGTCTGTGAAGGCATTAGTGTATTCATCCACTGACATGCTACCTTTCTTCAATATCAGAAACTTATTCTCCAACTCCAGTAGATTTTGAGCCGAGCAGAACTTGCGCTTGAATTGCACCAAGAACTCTGCCCAGGTCAGTTGCAGTGGCTCATTAGGACTTAGGATCTTCCCCAAAGTGTTCCACCAACGAACAGCTCCACCTCGGAACTTACGCACTGCATAGATAGTCTGCAACTTACCTCTGCAGCCACAAGTCATGAAGACTAACTCCATTTCAGAGATCCAATCCATAACCCCAATCGGATCCTCCTTTCCATTGAAGGTCGATGGTTTGCAAGTTAGAAACTCCTTGTACTTGCATCCCATTCCATCATTCCTTCCATCATGATTATCTTGCCTAACTATCGGTGGGTTGGCTTGACCAATAGACCCACTAAAGTTTCCACCTTCCGAGTGCCCTTCATTTAATTCAGCCTCTTCCACATGAATTGACAGTTCTTCACGATTCTGTTGAAGCAACCACCTAGTTTCATCCATCTGACGATCCAACATTGTTTGAATCATCATTTGCACACCAGCCATGGTTATTGGCTCAGGTGCTGCTGCTACGACAGGTATTTGTTCAATCACGGGTGGTTGATTCCTGTTTTCATCAGCATTTCCAACTCCACTTCTTGTTCTCACCATTTTTGATCTATACACCGAATAAGGTGAAATTAGATTCTCAATCACGATAGATATTCAAATCTTCCTTATCACTCCGAAACGTTTACATGCTAGTTCTAATATCGTAGACGTACGCTTAGAATCCTACACACATAAGGTTTCCAGATCCGGTCGGCAACAAACCATAGATCCAAACAAATAATAGCATCAATATAGCTATCACACAAAACATTTTGCACATAAGAGCATTTTAGGCATCATTCCTAAAATAAACTAGTGCTTGTGTCAATTTAGGTGTACTACCTAACATATTTTAGACACACTCCTCACAACCATTACTTTTTATTCTAAGTTTAAGTCTAGAAATCCTACAAATTCCTAGTTCGCTTAAACTAATGCTCTGATACCAACTGTGACATCCCCATTTTCACGGCCAGAAAAGACCGATTTGTTTATGCTTTGTTTTATAAATCAGAGTGATCGTTTAAAGAAAACGGTTGCGGAATTTGTTCCCAAAATAAAATATGATAACCATTAATCAAAACATTTCTCAAAGAGAATGTATTTTCATTAAATAATAAAACCTCGGGATGTCATGTTCCGATACAGACCAAAAGCATAAACAATAATAAATAGACCTTACAACAGTTATTCATAACTACTGGCATATAATCCAAAATCTCTCGTCAAGTCCACCAACTTATACTCTTGTGCCATTACCTGTAATGCAAAGAAAACTGAGTGGGTCAGGCTTGGGAGCCTGGTGAGCATATAGGGTTTTCAACCCACAATAATACAATTATTATATTCAACCATCAAACAATCAACTCAATTACTCATCCCTATCATGTTTCTTAGGATTTTACCCTAGGAATTCAACTACTCGTCATTCCTTCATTCCTAAGGATTGACCTAAGGAATTTACACAAACTTCCATTGCTACATAAGGCGCATCTGCCAACATTATCCTTTAAGCGCCTCTGCCAGGATTACGTCATACACTATGAGGCGCGACTGCCAGGTTTATGACATTCTCTTTTAGACACATCTGCCGACATTTTCTTATAAGCGCATCTGCCAAGATTATCCTATAAGCGCATCTGCTATTGTTATGACAATCTCTATTTGGCGCATCTGCCAAGATCACGACATTCACTACTTGGTGCATCTACCAATACTATACTTAAGTACATTTACTAGTATTATGTCACTTTCTCTTTGGTGCATCTACCAATACTATGCTTGAGCGCATCTGCTAGTATTATGACATTCTCTAATTGGTGCATCTGCCAATATCATTCTTGATCATCTTACATACATCCTCATTTTATCACATACCAACTATCTCATCTACCCATGTTCTACCCAACATATTTGTAGATATGGAATACATATACAGTTTAACTCATTTAAAAACTATATAAGAAATTCATTCCATACTCATCTCAAATAAACAACAATATATAAACACATATCACGTATTTTATAACAAATACTTCATATTTATGTGTTGGAAGGAAGTAACCACTCACTCTCCTAAACATATACGTCATACATTCAAACAATACTTGTATTATACCCGTGTTTATGAAAGGGACTATACACCCACACATATAAACAACTTTATCTCATACACATAGCACGTATTTTATAGAAAATACTTAATATTTATGTGTCAGAAGAAAGTAACTACACACTCACACGTATAAACAGCAATATACTTAATACACTCGAACCCTACTTGTATTATTATCGTGTTTGTGAAAGGTAGTATACACTCACTTGATCAGAAGATGATCAAATAGCACTACGACTTGTAGAAGTAGTAATCCTCAGCAGATCTGGAAGATCTCCACAAAAATCGAACTTCTCGCGGACAGAGCTTCGGCTCGGGAACCGCACTTCTCGGGATCTTCGGGATCTCGGGACTTGCTTCGGGGCTCGAGAACAATACCGGGGCTTCGGGGTATTTCTGGCACGCAAACCGATGCAAAACGGGAGAAAGAAGAGAGGAAATTGGCATTTGGGTCGGCTGCCCTCGCATCCTATTTATAGGAGGCTGGAGCCTCGGAGTACGCGGGGCGTACTGGTCCGAAAAACGTCACTGCATTCGTCATCCGAAGCCACTTGCTGCGAATGTCGACAATTCGGAGTACGCGGGGCGTAGTCGAGTACGCGGGCGTACCTCGGATCAGACCGGTGACTCCTTCGGATAATGCTTCCGAATTAAAGATTAAAAATAAATACAAATTATTTAATAATCTTCGGAAATTCATATCTTCTTCATACGAACTCCGTTTTCGACGTTCTTTATATCCACGCGAAGGTGAGACTACGATCTACAACTTTCGTTTAGACTTCGTCGGCTAATTTTGACTTTATTTTTATTATTTATTTTTAATAGGCCGGGACAGAAACTTTCGTTAAAAATTCATAACTTCTTCGTTTGACGTCCGTTCTCGCCTAACTTTTTATCGCTTCGATACCAACAATGAGATCTTCGATTCTCATTTAGATTGCTTCGGCTAAATACCGCTCTAACGTAAATTCACTGTTTACGTTGCATTGCGTCGTGCCGGTTCTGTCGCGAAACTTCGACGGGTCATAACTTCTTCGTTATAACTCGGATTTTGGCGTTCTTTATATGCACGGAAACCTTGTGACATATACTACAACTTGGTTAAGATTAATCCTTCTAGATGATCTTCCATCAAAAAGTCATTTTTGACGCTTATTGTCTCTAAATTGACTAGCCATGATCTACGGGCGTTACACCCGAAGTGGAGTAAAAAATGTCAATGTAAATGACAATCAACAGCCTCAACCCCAAGTGATTGAACAAGTACCAGTTGTAGCAGCTGCACCTGAGCCAATGATGATGGCTGGGGTACAAGCTATGGTCCAGATCATGTTGGATCGTCAGATGGAGGAGACAAGGTGTTTACTTCAACAGAATAGGGATGAGCCTACGATACCTGTTGAACAGCCTAAGCTGAATGACGAACAGTCAGAATAAGGGAATTACGGTAGGACTGTTAGTCAAGCTGAACCGGCAGTGGTTAGGAGGAGCAACCAAGATGAAAGAGTCGAGAGGAATGGATGCAAGTATAAGGACTTCACAACTTGCAAGTCATCGAATTTCACTGGGAAAGAAGATCCAATTGGAGTTATGGATTGGATCTCGGAGATGGAGTTGACTTTCATATCATGTGATTGCAAGGGCAAACTACAAAACACATATGCAGTACGTCAGTCTAGAGGTGGCGTTGTTCGCTGGTGGAACACTCTAGGGAAGACCATAAGCCCCAACAAGCCACTACAACTGACATGGGCAGTGTTCTTAGTATACTTCAAACACAATTTCTGTTCGACCCAAAATCTGCTAGAGCTGGAAAACCAATTCGTGACGTTAAAGAAGGACAACATGTCCATTGATGAATACACCAATGCCTTCACAGACAAAATGGAGTTTGCTTTGCGCATCGTCCCAGATGAATTGACAAAAGTCGACAAGTACGCAAAGGGACTTCCATGGGAGTACGTTGTGCTAGTATGTCAAGCACCTACTCTGGAGGCAGCTATCTGGGTTGCTAAGTCTGTTGAGGAGATGATCAAGGGAAGAGTCGCCAGCAAGGTTGAAGTTGGTGATAAAAGGAAGTTCGATGGATCTTTATGGTACAACAAGAAAAGCAAATTTTCGAAGTCTGATTCGAAGAAGTTTGGAGGAAGAGGAGGTGAAGCAAAATGGTGTAAGAAGTACAAGAAGAAGCACTTAGGAAAATGTGACGTAGGAGTCACTTGTTTTAAGTGTGGAAAGCCTGGGCACTATGCCAATGAATGCACCTCGACAAGAAAGTTTGTTATGGGTGTAATGAAGAAGGGCACATATTGAAAGACTGTCCAAAGAAGAAGGAGGTAGCAAGGCCCAATGTCCCACTGAAACCGAAAGCCAGAGCTTTCCAGATGACACTGGAAGCAGCAAGAGATGAAGCAAATGTCGCTTCAGGTACCTTTCTCGTAAATGGATTTCCTGCCAATATATTATTTGATTCAGGAGCAAACTACTCATTTATATCACATAATTTTGGTAGAAGACTAGCATTGCCTACAGATAAACTTAATAATACTATAGTTGTAGAAGTTGCCAGTGGAAATTTCATACCTGTTGGTAATTGCATTAAAAATATCATCATCGACTTGAACGGGAATAAATTCCACGAGGAATTACTACCCATTGAGTTGAATGGTTTCGACATCATGCTAGGAATGGATTGACTTAGTACGTATGATGCTGAGATACTATGCAAGAAGAAGATGGTAAGAGTAAACCCATCTGGAAAAGAGTCATTTATGGTGTACGGGGACAAACACAGAGTAAATTCTGGAATCATTTCCTTGATAAAATCCAGAAAATGTTTGTCCAAAGGATGCACATCATACTTGGCATTTGTGACTGATACTAAGAAGGAGAAGAAGGAGATACAAAGTATACCCGTGGTGTGTGACTATCCAGAAGTATTTCCCGAAGATCTTTCTGGATTGCCCCCTGATAGACAAGTGGAGTTTCGAATAGACTTGTCGCTAGGATCAATACCAATAGCGAAAGCACCATACCGACTAGCACCGATGGAGATGAAGGAGCTTATGATGCAACTTCAGGAGTTATTAAACAAAGGTTTTATTAGACCTAGTTCATCACCCTGGGGAGCTCCGGTGCTATTTGTAAAGAAGAAGGATGGAAGCATGAGGATGTGTATAGACTACCGAGAGCTGAACAAGGCAACGGTAAAGAACAAGTATCCATTGCCAAGGATTGATGACCTATTCGATCAGTTGCAAGGTTCGAACTATTTCTCAAAGATCGATCTTAGGTCAGGATATCATCAGCTGAAGGTGAGAGAGTCGAATATTGAGAAGACTGCATTCATAACAAGATATAGACACTACGAGTTCTTAGTTATGTCATTTGGACTGACCAATGCTCCAGCAACGTTTATGGATTTGATGAATAGGGTTTGTAAGCCATTCCTTGGTAAATCTGTAATAGTGTTCATAGATGACATTCTAATATACTCAAAGAGTCAGCAGGAGCATGGCAAGCACCTGAGAGAAGTATTAGAAGTTCTGAAGAAGGAGAAGTTGTATGCTAAGTTCTCCAAATGTGATTTCTGGATTCGAGAAGTCCAATTTTTGGGTCATGTGGTTAACCAAGAGGGAATAATGGTTGACCCAGCAAAGATAGAAGCTGTAATGAAGTGGGAACGAACAAAAAGTCCCACGGAGATTCGAGGCTTTTTGGGATTAGCTGGATATTACTGAAGATTTATCCAAGGCTTTTCTTCGATAGCTGCTCCATTGACAGCTTTGACCCATAAAGGAGCCACATA
Source organism: Lactuca sativa (assembly GCF_002870075.4). Classification (NCBI taxonomy): domain Eukaryota; kingdom Viridiplantae; phylum Streptophyta; class Magnoliopsida; order Asterales; family Asteraceae; genus Lactuca; species Lactuca sativa. The sequence goes on along the minus strand of NC_056625.2, from coordinate 28,625,632 downwards.
TGCATGGAGTGAGAAACACGATGAGGCATTCGAGAAGCTAAAGAAGAAATTGTGTGAAGCACCAATTCTTTCTCTACCCAATGGAGTTGAAGATTTCGCAGTGTATAGCGATGCGTCGGGAGTCGGGTTAGGATGTGTTCTAACTCAAAGAGAAAAGGTGATAGCATATGCATCTCAAAAATTAAAGGAGCATGAAAAGAACTACCCCACTCATGATTTAGAGTTGGCAGCGGTAGTTTTTGCCCTAAAGATATGGAGGCATTACCTCTATGGCACGAAGTGCAAACTTTTCACTGATCATAAGAGTCTCCAATATCTTTTTAATCAGAAGGAATTGAACATGAGACAACGACGTTGGCTAGAGTTACTCAAAGATTTCGACTGTGAGATACTTTACTACCCTGGTAAAGAAAATGTTGTAGCTGATGCTCTAAGTCAAAAAGTAAACTTTGAAAGAAAAAGGCCAAGATCGTTACGAATTGAAGTTGTCTCGACGATTGTGGAAAGTATCAAGAAAACTCAGGAAGAAGCTTTGGAGAAAAATTGACCGAAAGGAAGAACGTTTAGGCAAAACATTGGTATTCGGTACAAATAAACAAGGATTGAAGGTATTCCAAGATAGATTTTGGGTACCTAAGATGGGAGGAATAAGGGATCTTCTGATGGAAGAAGCTCACAAAACCATGTACTCGATTCATCCAGGTAGCACTAAAATGTATAGGGATTTGAAACCCTACTACTGGTGGCCGACGATGAAGCTCGATATTGCAAAGTATGTGGCTGAATGTGTAACATGTGCAAGGGTTAAAGCACAACATTAGAAACCGTATGGGAGTTTAGAACCTTTACCTATACCCATGGGTAAATGGGAAGATATCACTATGGATTTTGTGACTAAACTGCCCAAAATGAAGAACGGTCACGACATGATTTGGGTAGTCGTGGATCATTTCACAAAGAGTGCACACTTCATAGTAGTCAATGAGAAATGATCTATAGATAAGCTTGCAAATGCTTACGTGAAGGAAGTGGTAAGACTTCACGGTGTACCATTAATGATTGTATCAGATCGTGATAGTCGTTATACGTCAAGGTTTTGGAAAAATCTACAGGAAGAAATGGGTACGAAGTTGTGTTTAAGTACAGCTTACCATCCACAGACTGATGGTCAGAGCGAAAGAACGATTCAAACACTGGAAGATATGCTGAGAGCATGTACCCTAGAATTCCAAGGTAACTGGGATGAGCACTTACCTCTGGTAGAGTTTTCCTACAACAACAGTTATCATTCGAGCATTAAGATGGCACCTTATGATGTGTTATATGGACAGAAGTGTTGTACGCCATCTTGTTGGCTTGAAGCTGGAGAAAAGCAGTTTATGGGCCCCGAGATAGTCCATCAGACTGTTGATCGCATAGATGGATTTCTATCGCATAGTTTGAAGATAGGATTCTTGAGCTACTTCTTAGGAGTTATGAGATATTGCTTAGGAATAGATAGCAACAAGTTTTCATATGCATTGTAAGGATAAGTTTTTCCGCAAAGTTTTAAAAATAAAAGGAAATTATTGATTTTATTTATTTTATGTATCCTTACAATGGCGTTTATGAAAAAAAATTGTTGCTTATATGATTTCATTAATAGCAAGAGTGGAAATATAAAATTGATTCTTTCATTTGTGGTAATGTCTAAATTTACCAAATAAGGAAAGATCCTCATCACCCAAGTTTCAATTGGACCGGAACTTGGAATCATGCAAGTTGTATAGCATGATGAATGAGAAATTTCAAGCATTGGAAAAATTAAGACTAACTACTTGCTCACATGGATGTGTGATTCAAGTAACGAACTAAGGGATCGAGTACACATTCTTGTGCACTGATTAAGTCCACCATAAAAGATCGTTAAGATTATTCGTCATAATTTACTAAAGCTTAGTAAATATGGTTATACTTACAAGCTTAAGTGTAATTCTGAGACATTGGAAAAAGGTTCCAATGTATGACAGAGCGAATAAGAAGAATCAACTTAGGCAGAAAGATAAAAGTTTCTCATATCTAAAAAGATGGAGAGTACTTTAGTATCAGTTTTGTGATCATCTTAATGATTAAGAAACCATAGCACAATTAGTTCTCTAAGGAAATCTTAGTGCATTCTTATGACTAAGAAGAGGAACCTTGAATTGTTGGAATGGTTAAATCAAGAAGATGAGTCATACTTCGTTCCAATACAATTCTTCGAGTTATACTCTAAGATGGTAACTTGAGTGACATGTCTTAGAGAAGGTTTAAAACACATGTCAAATGCAAGAGTAAAAGTTTTCTAATCTTGTACATTTGAAATTGGTCAATTGTGATGTTTTGGATAAAACAAAGACCAACTAAGGCCAATTGTGTGAAGTGTTTGTCATGATTAGAATCCACATTATCTCTTGAATAACTGACAAGAAAGTCTTATATGTCAAGAGGACAGTGAGAGTCTTAAAGGTCTTGAAAGTCTCAAGAACTAATCAAGAATAAAACCTTAAGTTCTTCACTAGCACACGACTTGAGGTTCATAACGTATCGTGTTGACATATTCTGTTCCCATTCCATTTAAAGTTGGCTTTGCATATGAGTTCTTAGAGTTCTCAATTGGTTGCACAACAACTTGGAAGCAATGACAGGCCCTTGAGCTGCCAGGTGGCAAGAAATTAAGATTGAGTTCAGTCCATATGAGTTTGGATTTGTCATTATCTTTGTCTTGTGACTATGGTTTTGACAATTCACATGGATAAGAACACATACACCATTAAATCTAAGTGTCATAAGGTTTCTCTCTGATTCATGAAAATGATGGTGAGGAAACACTTTCACTAAGTAGATTTTAGCTAGACAGCAATTGTGGTATTTGCATTCTCAAAGTCGTTAGTGGAGCGTGTGTGGTTTACCGGCACACTAACATGGACTTGTGAGAAGTGGCAAAGGTCTAAACAATCAAGACTATGATTACGACATCCTTTTTCGTAGTTCTGAAATTGTTTAGACACACCTGTGAGCTATATAAGATGAGGTGTATGATTATGATAAAGTTTTATCAAAGCAATCTAGTATCAGAAAGCTGAACTTTGGGAAGAAAGTCAATAAAGTATTGATTTCTAGAAGTCCAATTGATTTCTGAGTACATGTCAAAGCTAGTGGGAGCATAAGTGTTATGCTAATAATCATCATGTTAGTGGGAACATGATAATTATGATAAAGGTTGCAAGTTAGCAATGTTAATTATAGAAAACAAAAAGTTTCAATTGGGAAAGAGTTGTTTTGCTATAATTAAGGGAGAGAAAATTATACTTCATCTCAAATCTAAAAGCTTAGATTGAGGTTTTAATCGTATTTAGTCAATAATATATATATATATATATATATATATATATATATATATATATATATATATATATATATATATATATATATATATATATGAATTTCATGTTGGAATGGCTCAACATAAGGAAATTCTGTATATGGGTCCATTATTTGCGTTCTAAAATTCGATTATGATTACGGCATCCCTTTTCATAATCTGAATTATGAGAACTTGGCAAATAGAAATGGAAATGTTATAGCAAAAGACTGGTTTAGTCTTTATGTGAGACATCATGAATCGTGTCCCATATGCTTCAGATATAGGATCGATTGCATGTGCTATATTCATCATTTCTAAAATTTTCCAAATGCCTTGGGCATTAATAAGGGAAAAGGTCTAGAATTGGATATGACTAAAAAGATTAAACAATTGTCGAGGACAATCTAAGGTTTACCAAAGATTGGTTGCTCAAGGACAGTTGGAAGTATAGTGATAATTTTGGAAGGACCATATTGACATAATCTGTAAGGAGGCAACTCTTATTCAGAAGTGATAGTCAAAATAGAATATGGAAATGTTTCAAAGTTAAGAAATTATTCAATCTGTGTAAGATAAGGAAACTTAATGCAAGAAGGATGTTTCCAAGGAGCTGATCTCCTTTGGAATGCTCTGTAATGGTTGTTGTCAAGTCTTTCTGACTTTGTGCATAATCATTACAAGAGGATCAATGCATATAAGTTTAGAATCTAACAGATTTCAGTAAATGGCATGAATTTGGAATTATGTCATTTCCAGTAAGGATTTGGGATTGTGAAAAGAGGATCATTGGAGTTATGTTCAATTGACCTAATTCACAAAGTAAAGATCATAGACAAACATAGTATGCATACTTGGTGTATGGCATGACTAGTGTTTAGAAAACATAGTGTACATGATTGGAGCATGGGACAACTATTGTTTTAAATTTAAGAATAAAGTTGATAGCTGAAACAGTATACAATGAATAATGTGTAATCATATTGTGATAAATAAAAGGTGTTTTATTTATGTTCATATGTTTTGATACCATATTGGATTCAATTATTATTGTGTTTTCACTTTGCATGTTTTAACTTCCTGAATAACTAGGTCATTGTTCTGGATGGCTAAGTTATTCAAACCATCCACATTCAGTCATATATTGGAAGTAGATATGAATTAAGACTGTCATGGGTTGGCTTGTAGAGGTCTAATATGTTGAACAAAGGGCTACAACACTCATGAGTGCTCATAAGTTATGAGTATTGGATTCAACCCGTGCTCATTGGAATCACTTCATGGATTTTATCATGAGCGATCATGAGACGATAATATATTATATTCTTCAAACCTAGAGATACGAGTTGTTACTATGAGTTGGTTGTATATTGATTGCACGAAAACGCATTCGGTAACTCAATGTTATAAAACGTGCCTTTGTGTATGATTCAACGAGTATTAGAACAAGCCATATGAGTCGAAGTTTATCCATTCCATTTACCTTCGGGATAAAAGCGATATCTGTGGGCCCCTCGATGATTTGGTGATGACAAATGTAAGTGCTCGGTCGGGCCTGGACTGATTTGATTTCTTCAATTAGTCAGTCGTCATAAATTGGAAATCGGGAAACAACGAATGGACAGAGAGAATGATTATAATCCATGTCTCAGTCCATATGATATCTAGAATGGAGGAATATATGATCCCTTATCTAATGGACAAGTCATTGACAAAGGTCAGAGTTCTTCGACAAGGTCAGAGTTCGACATAAGCTTTTGAGAGCTACGATTGCTGATCGGTTCCTAAAGTCATACGCAATAATAGTTTTAGACTTATCTAAGTGGGAGACTATTGGATCAATGTCTAAGTCCATAACTATAATTGGTAAGACTTGACCCGACCCGGCATGGTCCATTTGGGTTGCATGGCACGCATTTGGATAGACTATAATGAGAGAACTAACACTTAAGGTTTGTTAATATATTATAAGTTCTAATATATTAATAAGTTTTTTAAATTAGTATTGATCAATAATTAATTTGGAATTAATTAAGTGATCAAAAGGAGACTAATTAAATATATGGTTTGATTGTGTAAATCATTCATTCTTATATATGTGGGCTTGTGATCCAAGATTCCTTATGTTGGACTAAGTCCGTGGGGTGACCCATGGATACTCCATGGAGGTTAAAATCCATGGAGCATAAGGAATGGGTAAAGTTATGAGTTACATGGTGTAACCCTAATAGCCAGCATATAAAAGAATCCTATGGCTCAAGAAATCGGTCACTATGTGTGAGAATGAAGGGCTAGCCGATTTCATGAAGTGTGTATGTTCTCTCAATCTATTCCAAGTGTTTGGTGTTGTGTGAACCATTTGAGGTGTCACACGTGGGGCACTAGGCACTCAAGCTTCATGAAGACATTCGAAATCAAAGAGGTATGTAATTCTAACTTGAGATATTCATTTGAATCAATGTTATTATGCTTGTTAGGATGAATACCTTAGAAAGTTCATATTTTGCATGTATAATAAAGAAAACATAGATCCAAGGTATTTAGGGTTGCATGTACACTTAGGAGTGTTAGAATGCTCAAAACCCAACAAAGACGACCGCTGACATTTGAAGTTGGAGATTCGCTTTTGCTCAAAGTCTCACCATGGAAGGGGATTTATACGATTTGGAAATAGAGGAAAGTTGAGTCCAAGGTTTATAGGACGATTCAAAATTCTTCAGAGGATTGGGAACCAAGCTTACAAGCTAGAGTTACCGGAATAACTAGATGGTATTCATAACACTTTCCATGTGTGTTACTTGAGGAAGTTTACGGGAGAAATTCCCGATATAATTCCAATTTCAGAGTTAATGATGGATGAAAATAAGAGGCTAATTGAAGAGCCTGAGGCGATTGTTGACCGTAAGACTAAGAAGTTGCGCCGCAAGATGGTTGACTTAGTGCTTGTGCGCTGGAAACATATGAATGGGCCGAACCTCACCTGGGAAACAAAGAGTGACATGATGAGTCGCTACCCACATCTATTTACTGATGCATGATTCCGAGACGGAATCATCCTAAGGAGGAGAGAATTGTAACACCCGTGTTTCTAGGCTAAGCATTAATTTAATGGTGTAATAATTAGGGTCAACACTTATAACTTACTTTGAAATAATAAATAGGAATTATTTAAATATTATGAGATTTTATGTGCCTTATATTTAATTATAAGATATAATAAGTTAAGAATAAAAATAAGCATAAAATATATATATATATATATATATATATATATATATATATATATAGGTCCAATATCTATGAAGAAAGTTGTAGTGGTCGGGACAAGGATTCCGGAGATATAAAGAACGCCAAAATCCGAGTTATAACGAAGAAGATATGACATGTCGAAGTTTCACGTCAAAACCGGCACGACACTGGGAAACGTAAAAAGTTAGTTTATGATAAACTACTTTTTGTCCTTAGGAGTCTAAATGAAAGTTTTAGATTACGTCTCCACCTACGCGTGGATATAAAGAACTGTTGGGTTAGTGTCTAAGTGCATAACTATTTTGGTATGTACTTGACCCGATGGTGCATGGTCATTTTGGATTGCCTTCACCAAAGCAACTTGATAGGATGAATTATGGAGAGAAAGGATTAAATATGATTTATTAATATATTATGGGAATAATATGTTAAAGGAGAAATCATATTGTTTAATTAATATTAGTCAATAATTAATTGGTAATTAGTTTTGTGACTAAAAGAGATTAATTAAACTTAAGGGACTGGAATTGTAATTATAAGATAATTGCAATTTGGGCCATGGATTGCCTTATATCATAAGGTGGACGAATTCTATGGGGGAAGCCCATATGAAGTCGTCCAAGGCCTTATGGAAAGGGCTCCATGGGTTGCTTAGGGCTTAAGCAACTAAATTAGGGTTTACATGTTAGATAACCCTAATTGCCTCACTATATATAGATCCCTTAAGGACCAAAAACGAGGCTAAGCTTCTTGCTAGGGTTTTCACATGGTTTTGGCAGCCTCCATCCTCTCTCCTCTTCATCCTCTTGCTTATGGTGTTTGTCAACCATTAGAGGAGTGACACTTGTGACTCTAAGCCTTCCAAAGTCAATTCAAGGAGGAATTGGGATTGTTATTGCTACATAACAATCAAGGTAATATCATAAACCTAATTATATGTTAATATAGATTTCCATGTGCTAGAATTAGGGTTTATAGTCTTGGATTCAAAGCATGTACAATAGAGAAACCTAGATCCAAGCATTAGGGTTTGTATGAGCACATAGGATGTCTTATGACCAAAACTCATCAGTGGTATCAGAGCCTTGATTGGTTTCTATTGTATTGATGCTTTGTATGTTGAACAAATTTGAATTTTGTGCTTCTGGGGTCTAAACTCGTCGAGTTTTTTAGAGGAACTCGCCGAGTTCATGTTGAACTCGACGAGTCCATGTTTGACTCAACGAGTCGGCTGGTCAGTGAGAGGGAAAACCGGGATTTCTTGATGTTTTTGCTTATGGATAGTTACCTTATCATATTAGATCAATATAAATCCGATTTTATGATATATTTGACTATATTGTTGATCTAATTGAAGATATTTATCTATTAATAAAATATTTGTTTCCTTATGTGATAATTGATTAATTATTTTGATTAAATTGGTAAATTGTTTTGCAAGAAATCATTAAATAAATCAAATATGGATAATTATGTGATTAAATGTTAATTTAGATTATTTGTTATTTGATCCTTGTTGTTATGAAAAGTTTCATATTTTCCCTTTTAGGTTTTATAGTTTAAATTTGAACCCAAAAGTTTTGTTGTTTTGAAATTTAAATAGTTAAAACCCTAATGTTTTGAAAAAGGTTTCAAAACTTGCCCTCAAGTTTTGGAATTTAAATTTTGATTAAACGGTTTAATTTTGATGTATATTTATATTCTAAACCCTAATGTGTTGAAATGTTTCAAAACTTGCTCTCAAGTTTAGGAATTTAAAAGTTGATTAAAAGTTTAATTAGGAATGTTAAATTCTAAAACTCTAGTATAATTTTGAAAAAGTTCAAATCACACCCTTATGGTTTTATTAATTAATTAAGGTGTATAATTAAAAGAGGTTTAATAAATCCATAAAATTTTAGGTTTACAATTTAACTGAATTAAAAGTATAATTGTTAAATTAGACCACCTAGTATTTTGAAAGTAAAAAATACACCCTATACTATATATAACATTAAAAGTCTAACATTATGTATATGTATGAGTAAAAGTCAGTCTTACCGTTATTAGGCCTCATTCACGAAGCTGGTCTATAAGGGGTGTTTAAGGAAATTGCCTATAAAATGGCGATTGAATGGGTATCCACTCTTACCCACCACACTCTTGACTAGTGGAGGGTCGTTAGCCGAACGGGTAACATAGGACGAAACGTTCCATTATAAGTATAATGAAGTATAAAAGTAACTAAATGTTTTCATAAAATTCCCAATCTTAGTTACTTAGGCAAAAGTGAATTGATGCAATTCCATGAAATTACACTTTGTGCCCTTGCAAAGATGTTAGTGGAGCGTGTGTGGTTTACCGGCACACTAAATGGTTCTAAGCAAAAGTAGCAAAGGGTGACTCAATGTTTGTTATAGTTCGGTGGAGCGTGTATGGTTTACCGGCACATCGAATAGGTGACTGTAACATGTGAGGGTACCATGTAAGTTTGCATGGTTATTCACACCCGCTTTGTGATCCTCGGCATCCCAGTCACAAACAAGAGGGGCATATCGAGATTTAAACATGCCATTGAAAGTTCAATGAATCTCATAGAATCTAGGAGTTTTCATAGATTTAAAACTTAAATTTCTTTTTCGTTTTTCATGGTGGAAATTAGTGAATCGTCATTCACTTACCTTCAAATGTTCTGCAATTTGGGTTACGACATCCCTCTCCCGAGTTGTAGAATATTGTGTTGGGTCCTAGCCTTAGTATCTCATTTGGGTGATTTACTAAGGACTCAATCTATCAACTAACTTGAATTTGTTTTCTCCCATTTTGTAGATGTCAGAGTTCGACAACTATGGTTTTCCCAAATCCCGTGGAACAAGCCTTCCACATGAAGATGATATTCCACGATTCGATCGTGGAACAAGAGATCATACTTCACTTCCTCCTCCTCCTCAAATTATTCTCCCTAACCCACAAGTTCAAAGGCTTGAAAAGTTCAAGATCACTCAAGCCCTTTTGGCAAGTAAACATAAGGAAGGAAAGTCAGTGTGTACACACGTCCTAGGGATGAAGTCACACATTGATAGGTTAAGAATGTTGGGATCCGTCGTCTGTGAGGAAATGGCTATTGATTGGGTTCTTCAGTCACTTCCTAACTCATATAGTGAGTTCGTAAGAGAGTACTATATGATGAACCGCGACGTGGCCCTTATAGATCTCACCTATATGCTTATTGCTGATGAATCAGCAATGGTTTGGCGCAATAGAAAAGCAAAGTTGATTGGTGAATCTGCCTTCAAGAGCTCTATGGATATAGAAAATGGCAACGGAAGACATGCTATGATCGAAAAGTTTGATCATAAGAAAAAGGCAATGTCTGAAGTAGTTCCATGTCATGTTCCAAAAGAGTCAATTTGCTTTTATTGCCAAGAGAAAGGGCATTGGAAACGAAGTGTGACATCCCCATTTTTCACGGCCAGAAAGACCGATTTTGTTTATGCTTTATAAAAATCAGAGTACTTCTTTTTATAAAAATGTTGCGGAATTTGTTCCCAAAAAAATACGATAAATACGTTATTAAAACATTTTCGAAGAAACGTATTTATTTCATTTTAAAACGTTTGGGATGTCATCGTTAATACAGAAACATAAGCATAAACAGAACTTACAATTATTTACACTAGTGATCTACATCTCTTTAAATCTCTCAGTGTAATGTCACTTCATATCGTCACCTGTGATAAATAAACTGAGTGGGTCAGGTTGGGAAACTTGGTGAGTACATAGGGTTTTCAACCCACAATAATATAATTATTATGTTCGATCATCAAACAATTAACCCAATTACCCATCCCCATTACCTTCTTTATTCTTAAGGATCTACCCTAAGAATCAGCTATTTCTCATTCATTCATTCCTAAGGATCATCCTAAGGAAACAACATGAAGTCCATTGTTGCCAATGACACATTGGTTAAGCGCAGCTGTTAATCTTGTCACTTAGGCGTAACTGCCAGAATTGTGACATTTTCTATGAGGTGCTTCTGCCGCTATTGACCTTTAAACGCTACTGTCATGGTCATAAGGCTCCCCATTAGGCGCAGCTGTCGATACTGTCCTTAGAGCGCAACTGCTAGGACGTTTATCGTAGATCTAAAACATCAACGGGTTGTGGCGCAGCTGCCAGTGCTCATCTATAGGGTATTAGGTCCACTGCTGCCAATGTATACCTATAGGGCACTAGGTCCATGCTACTAATGTTCCTCTATTTCAGCTTTTATCCCTCATCATTCATCTACCCATGTTTTACCCATCATATTTTATAGATATAAAATACTTTACACAGTTTACATCATTTAAAACATGTATAAAAATCTTTCACCAGCATAGACAACAAGTATTCAGACAATATGCACACATAGTATGTAATTTATAATAAAATACTTCATATCTATGTGTAAGCTGAAAGGGACCATGCACTCACCTGAGTAGGTGGTGACTCAGCACTCGAACAGCGCTTCGATACTCTCAAAACAATTTCCTTCGATAAAACCTAGTATCAATACCACTAGGGTTTAGTCTAACGATAACCGCGACAAACTAATAGTATGACTATTATTATTATTATTATATAAGCGTTAAATAACACTCAATATAACTCATAATAATAGCCCAAATAATCATTATAAGTTCCTAATAATGTTACTATATTAAAACATAAGCTATACTAAAGATAGGTTAGGCGTAGCTCACTTACAGCGGGTTTTCTTGAAAACCGGGCTTCACTGGAGCAGCGTTCCCGAGCCGAAAGGCTCTTTTCTCGGGACTCCGAGAGCCTCGGGGCTTCCTTCGGGTGCTAGGGGGTTTACTTAGGCTTTTAGGGGGGGTTAGGGGGCTAGAGAGAGAAAGAATAGTTTAGGAAGGTGTGAAGAATGAGGGAACCCGACACCTCTATTTATAGGGGTGCTGACCGGCCTACTCGCCGAGTTGGTCCATGTGGTGGCCTTCTGGTGGTGTCACGTGTCCAATTCTGGTGGTGCCACGTCACCCCCTATCGCGTATCAGCCTTCGAACTTAGAAAAATCATAACTATCGCATACGAGCTCCGTTTTTGACGTTCTTTATATCCACGCGTAGGTAAAATCAAGATCTACAATTTTCATTTAGACTCCGTCGGCTAATTCTCGACCGATCTCAAATTTAACAGTAGGAGGCGTTTAGACTGTTAAATGACCGCGAAGAATTTGTAACTCCATACGAACTCTGTTTTCGTCCATCTTTTTACCGTTGAGTTCCTATTAATGAGATCTTCAACTCTCATTTAGGTCGCGTAAGCCAAAAACCGCTCGAACTAAAATTCAAGTTTCGGGTCGTACACTGCTAAGCCGAATCTTAGAAAAATCATAACTTCCTCATACGAAGTCAGATTTGGGCGTTCTTTTTATCGACGCTCTTAGTTTAACATATTCTACAACTTTTGTTTAGATTTCTAAGGCTAAATCCCGCTCTATCGTAAATTCACTATTTACGCTTCCCGGTGCCGTGCTAGTTTTGCCGTAAAACTTCGACGGGCCATAACTTCTTCGTTATAACTCGGATTTCGGCGTTCTTTATATGTACGGAAACCTTGTGACATATTCTAAAACTTGGTTAAGGTTATTTATTCTAAATAATCTTTTTTTCTAAAAGTCGTTTTCGACCCCTATTGCCTCTAATTTGACTAGCCCGGATCTGCGGGCGTCACACGAAACTGCCCCATTTACCTAAGAGATCTAAGAGATGGGAGAGTCGAAACGTATGGCTCTAATATAGTTAAAATCCATTAACTAACTCTTTTAAGCTGCTATTCTAGATTTTTAATACATAATGTGATAAGATTACAATTGATGTTTTGTAGGATCGAAGAAAAGAAAGGAAGCTTAAGGGAAGAAGTGAGCAGAATCTAACCATGAAAGAATGGATTTCGATCGCATTTCTAGAAAATTAGATTCTTGAGCTACTACTTAGAGTTAGAATTAGATTTCTAAGAAAGATATATTAGCATAGTTTTTCAATGAATTGCATTGTAAAGACAAATTTTTCCGCAATAAAATAAATTTTGATTTTATATTTTATTTATTTATCCTTGCCATGGCGTGTATGAAAAATTGATGTTAAAATGTTTCTATTATTAGCTATAATGGATTTGGTTCTTATTATGTTATGGAAAGTCGAGAGTTTACCAAATAGGGAGAGTTTCTCATCGCCCAAGTTTCAATTGGACAGAAACTTGGAATCATGCAACTTGGTTGCACGATGAATGAGAAATTTCATATTTGGAAATTAGACTAATTCATTGACAAAGTGTCAAGTGAAGGACTAGGAGATCGAGTACACAAAGTTGCGTGTTGATCAAGTTCACCATAAGAGTAACAAAGATATTCGTCATGATTTACTAAAGGTTTAGTAAATATGATTATACTTACAAGATTAAGTGTAATTCTGAATTGATTGAAAATGTTTAAATCAATAGCAGAACGAATAAGAAGAATCAAGTAGGCAGAAAGATAAAAGTTCCTCCATTCTAAGAAGAAGGGAGAGTACCTTTTATGCTTTATGATAGGTCTTAATGATTAAGAACCATATTTCAATTGATCCTCTAAGTACAATTGTATGTTTAAGAAGAGAAATCAAGAATTGAAGAAATGGTTAAATCAAAAAGTCAATCATACTTCGTTCCATAACAAGTCTTAAAGTTAAGATTGTGACATTGAGTGAAAAAGTATTAAGAAGGTTTATTACATTCATTAAATGTGGTAAGTTGTGATGAAGACCAACTAGGACCAATTTATGAAGTGTTTTGATAAAAGCTACACTAACTCTTGAATATTTGTTTGTCAAGAAATGGTTATTGACAAGAGAATCTTATATGTCAAGGAGTCAGTGGGAGTCTTAATGGTCTTGAAAGGTTTCAAGAACAAATCAAATAAACCTATCGATCATCACTAGCACACGAGTTGAGGTTTACAACCTATCATGATGACATTATTTTGGTTCTGTGCCAATCCAATCGAGTTAATTATGCATGAGAGTTCTATGAGTTCTCATTTTGAACGCATAAAAGGCAAAGCACCTTAATCAATGAAAGGTACATTGATAGGAAAGGGTGAGCTGCTTAACTACTTGGAAGACATGGTGGGCAGCTGTGCTACCATAAGGCAAGAAATCAAGATTAAGAAAGTTCAGTCCATATGAGTTTGAATTTGTCGTAAACTTTGGTTTTGACAAATTCACATGGATAGGAACACATACACCGTTTAAATCTAAGTGTCATAAGATTTCCTCCTTCATGAAAATGATTGTGAGGAAATGCTTTCACTAAGAAAGATTTTAAGAAGATAGTGATTGTAAAATTGCATTCTCGAATTCGATTATGGTTACGGTATCCCGTTCCATAATTTGAATTGTGAGGTTTGGCAATTAGTCTTAAGTGTTTAGATACACATATGAACTATCGAAGGCAAAGGTGTATAAGTTCAAGAAACCTTGATAAAAGATTATCAAAGCACTAAGTATTAGAAACATGGACTTAAGAAGTTCAATAGGTATTGTTTTTCTGAAAGTTAAGATGTTTATGAATACATGTCGAAGCTAGTGGGAGCATAAGTGTTATGTTTTATAACAATCATCATGATAGTGGGAGCATAAAAGTTATGATTGTATGATTATTAAGGAAAGTATTGCAAGTTGGCAATATTAATTATAGAAAAAAAGAGTCATTCTTTGCAAAGTTGTAAGGATGGAATAGTTGTTTTGCTATAATTAAGGGAGAGAATATTATGCTTCATTTCAAATCTAAAGGCTTAGGTTGAGAAATGTTAATAAATTTAGTCAAAGGTACATAGTGTGTTCTTAAAATTTCAATTATGATTACGGCATTCCTCTTCACAATTCGAATTTTGAGAACATAGCAAATAAAACATTATGCTTCGTGTTCCATACGCTTCGGGTATAGGATCGATTGCAAATGCTTTAATGATTGACCATTCTAAAATTTTTCAAATGTCTAGCGCATTTAGAGGGAAAAGGGACTAGAATTGGTTTTGACTAAAACAATTAAACAACTATCAAAGGACAATCCAAAGTTCGACGAAGATTGGTCGCTTGTGAGTAGTTGGAAGCATGGTATTGGATGGACCATATCGACTCTATTATGAATAGAAAAGATTCTATTAAGAATGAGTTGTCATATGGAACATATGGAAGTGTGTCTATATTGGGAATTGAATATTGAGAAATCTAATGACTAGATTAGAAGCTTCTATGCAAAAGGATGTTCAAAGGAATGTACTTTGAGTGAGAGACATCGCGTCTATGGAATTGTCTTGTAACAATCTCCGATAGAAGATTTTGTAATATCATTGGCAATAGTCTTTGTGACTTTGGTGTAGTGACATTACAAAAGGATCATTGCATAAAATGTTAGCATCTAACATATTCTATAAGTGGCAAGAATTTGATATTCTTTCACTTATGAAAAAAGGATTTGGAGTTGTGAAATGAGAATGATTGGAAATGTGATCAATTTGGTCTATTTCACAAAGTAAGAACCATATGTAAACATTGTGTGCATGCTAGGAGCATGGGACAAGTGTAATAATTCAAGTAAGAATTTGATTACCCGAAACGACAAATAATGAGTAATCGATATGGTGATAAATAAAAGGAGTTTTATTTATACTCAAAGGTTTGAGGCCATATGGGATTAGTATTATTCTTGTGTTTCACATTTGCATGTTTTGACTTCCAGAATAATTGAATTTATTAAGAATAATCGAATTATTCGAATGGGCCACAGTCGTTCATATGTTGGAAGTAGATATGAATGAAGACTGTCATGAATTGGTGTATGGATTGTCTAAAAGAGTATTAGACATAAGCAAATGTTTGCTGCAACGTTCATGAGTGCTTATGAATATGACTTGAGCATTGGATTAAACCCACGCTCACTTGGATCACTCCATGAATTGTATCACGAGTGATTGGTGAGACGATAACATCTTATATTCTTGAAACCGAGATGTGTGAATTGTATCTTGTGAATCGGTTGCACATTGATAATATGTAAACGCACTAGTAACTTGGTGTTATAAAACATATTGTTGTGTGTGATTCGGTGAGTGAGTGCAAGCAAGCGTATCTGATATGATCAGAGTTGACATCGGCTTTGGAAAGCTACGATTGCAGATCAGGATCTGAAGTCATACGCAGAATAGTTGTTAGACTTATCCAAGTGGGAGACTGTTGGATTAGTGTCTAAGTCCATAACTATTTTGCTATGTACTTGACCCGATGATGCATGGTCCTTTTGGGTTGCCTTCACCAAAGCAACTTGATAGGATGAATTATGGAGAGAAAGGATTAAATATGATTTATTAATATATTATGGGAATAATATATTAAAGGAGAAATCATATTGTTTAATTAATATTAGTCAATAATTAATTGGTAATTAGTTTTGTGACTAAAAGAGATTAATTAAACTTAAGGGACTGGAATTGTAATTATAAGATAATTGCAATTTGGGCCATGGATTGCCTTATATCATAAGGTGGACGAATTCTATGGGGGGAGCCCATATGAAGTCGTCCAAGGCCTTATGGAAAGGGCTTCATGGGTTGCTTAGGGCTTAAGCAACTAAATTAGGGTTTCCATGTTAGATAACCCTAATTGCCTCACTATATATAGATCCCTTAAGGACCAAAAACGAGGCTAAGCTTCTTGCTAGGGTTTTCACACGGTTTTGGCAGCCTCCATCCTCTCTCCTCTTCATCCTCTTGCTTATGGTGTTTGTGAACCACTAGAGGAGTGACACTTGTGACTCTAAGCCTTCCAAAGTCAATTCAAGGAGGAATTGGGATTGTTATTGCTACATAACAATCAAGGTAATATCATAAACCTAATTATATGTTAATATCGATTTCCATATGCTAGAATTAGGGTTTATAGTCTTGGATTCAAAGCATGTACAATAGAGAAACCTAGATCCAACCATTAGGGTTTGTATGAGCACATAGGATGTCTTATGACCAAAACCCATCAAGAACGTCAAAAACGGAGTTCGTATGAAAAAGTTATGACCTTTCGAAGATACAGCTGTCTAAGAGCATGACACATGTCAGAAACCCTAGATTAACTGGACTCACGAAGTGAGCCTCTTTTCTCACGACGTGAGGAGTCAAAAAGTCACATTTCGAAGCTAGAAGTCTACGGGAATGATAACTCAAAAGCTCACGACGTGAGTAATGAATTCTCACGACGTGAGGAGTCAAACAGACACTATTCAAGCCTATAACGCAGACGTCGAAGCTACGAGGTGATTCATCCATGGCTCACGACGTGAACAATGAATTCTCACAACGTGAATGGGCCGGAATCAACCTATAAATAGCAAGTTCCTCCTTATTCACTTGTTACACCAAATCTTCCTTCTCTCCCTCGTCATCTGAAGTCGTTCCGCGTCCCGAGCCCGACGATCACGAGCCGTTGACCGTTTTTAGATTCTAGCTACTCCCGCTACTAAAGTGAGTGCATATTTATTTTCATTTTACGCATAGATATGAAGTATTTTATATAAATTACATGTTATGTATGCATATTGTCTGTATACTTGTTATCTATGTTAGACGAACACTATTATACATGTTTTAAATAATTTAAACTGTATATGTATTTTATATCTACAAATATGTTGGGGGTAAAACATGGGTAGATGAAATAGTTAGTGTGTGATGAAATAAAATGATGAGAGGCCTTGATGTTGTTGTTGATCCAATCATCTATCAAAGTATAGATGACAACCACGGACTATTCTAGACAGTCAAGTGGAACGCTAGCAGGCCCGTAACCTGTAGGTGTTTGTGAACGATGTGTTCACTGGTGTACTCTATCCCCCTCATGGTTGCCTTACGAACATTTATTGTTGAGGAAACCCCTTAGCAATAGTGTCCATCCCGATGATAATCCTTAGGCTAGATCCCTTACGATAGGTGTTTTAGGGACGTAAAGTGAGGATAACGGGAATGAGTAATCGGGTTATTGTTGGTTGATGAAATTAGTAAACTTATTTATTGCGGGTTGAAAACCTATGTGCTCACCAGGCTCCCAAGTCTGACCCACTCAGTTTTCATATATACAGGTAGTGGAAAGAGAGCACAGGAGTGATGATCTGATAAGAGATCAAGGGATTATAGGCTACTAGAATAAATAGATATTATAATGCCTATGTTGTTTATGTTTATGCTTTTGATCTGTATTAACAATGATATCCTAAAGTTTTTAATATAATACATTTCTACGAAAATGCTTTGATAAATTCTTTATCATATTTTTTTTGGGAACAAATTCTGCATTATATTTCTTTAAAAATATACTTTGATTTTCAAATAAAGCATAAACAAATCGGTCTTTTCTGGACGTGAATTTGGGGATGTCACAATTGTATACTGTTATCTTTGTGATTATCGCATGTGTTGGTAGGATTATGTGTTTGTATGTTGGGCGGGGCCCGTTATGCGAGTGTGGGCGGGACCCGTATCTCGTTAGGTCGGGGCCCATTATATGTTTAGTTATGTATGGTATGAGGTATCTTGGTGAACTCACTAAGCTTTATGCTTATGGTTTTCAGTTTATGTTTCACGTACTACGGTTTTCAAATGGAAGAGCTCTGGATGATTGTAGAGTACACACCACAAGTTTCTGTATTTTGTGATTTACTCTGATTTGATGATGTTTTGATAAATCTTGATTACCTTGGTTTTATGGAATCGATATGTATTAACGATTTATTATCTAAAAACGAAAATTTTATGTCATTATAAGTGAGACGTTACATGTACGCACTCGCTGTGAGATTTATTACTAGGACAGTTTGTGAAGTCTGATATTTTGTGATAATGGTTGTTTTGGATAATTATGTAATTGATAACTTGGCTTGTGAAACCTTAATTTTGGTAAATTAAAAATGAAATTTTTGGTCTAAAATTTGAGGTGTTACATCTTTGTATGGTGGGTAACATCTACATCCACAACATCTTCCTTATGTATCATGGATCCTGGATGCTTGAAGCTCTCCTTCTATGTAAGAGCTTGATATCCTAAACTTACATCCACTCCTTCACATTCGTCTCCCCGTTGAAATTACACCAAAGATATTATGCTTTAATAGTGTTGATCTCGCGACATCTCGTCTAAAATCTAGACAAAGATGTATATACTAAGATTTGATACATGAGAGTCCAATTTCAACCAGAAACGACTATGTGTCTCCAATGGGGGTTCGAACACAGGTAGTAGACCGATAATACATATCTTGAATAGCCATGTCTTATATTCGATGGACCGCTCTACCCTCCAACATATTGCCTCGCAAGGGAACTGTCATATGTTTTTTTGAGGTGAATAAACACTAAAAAAAATCCCTATTTGTAAAAGATATAAATAAATTTATACAATTTTAATAAGTTGAGATGTGTTTTTGATAATATACATAAGTTAGAAAGAATAATATATATATATATATATATATATATATATATATATATTGGTGTGAAAATAATATATATAAAACACTATTTGTACTATTTTAAAGCTATTTTGATATAAAAAAATGGAATTATGCTGAAAATGGTTAGGAAATCTTTTAGAATTGATAGAGTGGATGGTATCATTGTTGGAAAGAGCTTTCAAGAGGCGAGGGAAGGAGTTTTGGATGGAGAATGAGAGACATAGGGAGGTGTTGGGAATGGTTTGCCAAATAAGGAAGGAAGCAAAGACAAAAAAAAAGGAAGAAATGTAAGAAGCAAATAAGAAAAAGAAGGTGGTAGAAGGAAGATCGGGAAGTAAGGAGGCGAAAATACCACCTTGTTCGGTACTGGTTGAAAGAAGAGCGTGAGACGGGAGGATTGGCATTTATAGAGTAGGTTGACTTGGTTCTTAATTTCTAAAACTTTGCTTCCATTCTCTCTTATACTGAAATTAGAGCTTCGTCCCCTAATGATTTTCATTCGAAATGAAAACATTACATGGAGAACCGAACTAAGAGTTGTAACATCTCGGAATATCAGAAGTTGAGTTGAAGGGCTAAAAGTATAAGTGTGAAAGGGCAACTCGACGAGTCCACGAGTTGACTCGGCGAGTAGGGTCGTGACTCTGGTCGCGTGTTAGGTGACCAACTCGGCGAGTAGCATGGGTGGACTCAGCGAGTTGGTGCTGAGTGGAGAAAATCCTAATTCCGGGGGATGAGCCCTATATAAAGAACATAACACTTCTTCCCCAGCCTCTTCACCTTCCCTTTGAGTTCCAGAAACCCTAAAATTCGTGTGAGCCTTCCTTGGTGAGAGATTAGAGCCTTGGAAGAGGTGATCTTGGAAGGAAATTGAAGAGCAAGAAGAGTGGAGCAAGGGGCTTTGCAGAGAATTGGTTCATTCATCAGTAGGAGCCTTCATTTGAGGTAATAATCTTATGTTTGAGCTTTTGTGCATCTAGATCTATCATTTGTGGGGGGTTTTGGGGCATAAATGAGGTCCATCTCAAGTTTGGTGTAAGATCTAAGGTTGCTACCTCAGATCTAGGTTGTTAATGATCCAGAAAGCCATAAAGTCTATACTCAAGAGTTGTTGGTGAAGTTCTTTTGTCCCAAACCCTAGCCCTGGAGTGTAAAATGCCTAGATCTCTTTGGATCCACGTAAAGTTTGCCACTTTACGTGATGGATGACTTGTAGAAGAGTAGATCTATGGTTTAGAGCTTCTGCATGGCTTGGAAAGCCTCTGTATGGTTTCAGATCTAGGGGTACTCGGCGAGTCACAAGGGTGTACTCGGCGAGTTGCTTGAAGATAGGCTGGAACTCGACGAGTTGGAAGAACAACTCGGCGAGTTGGATGAATATGGGCAGGAACTCGGCGAGTTGGAAGAACAACTCGGCGAGTTGGTTGCAGATAGCCTTGCACTCGGCGAGTTTGGTAGTGAGGTCCTAACTTTTCTTCTGGTTGAGCTATGAATCGGTGAGTCAAGGGATGACTCGGTGAGTCGAGTGCGAAAGGACTCAGAGTTGTTGGACTTGGCGAGTCTCGGGGTGACTCGGCGAGTTGAGTCGCGGATTGGGGAAGTTCTGTGCATGGGGACTCGGCGAGTCATCGGGTTGACTCGGCGAGTAGAGTCAGTCAGGGGTTGACTTTGACTTTGACCAAGGGTTGACCAGTTGATTTCCAGGGGCATTTTGGTAATTGTTGGCTTTTGTTTTGAGTTCAGTGTTTTGGTGTTGGCAAGTGTTGGAGATCGTATCAGTGGTCGGAGCAGCTTGGGTTTATCTGTTCAGTCGGCAGTTGCGAGGTGAGTTATCCTCACTATATCAACAGGGTCTAAGGCACCAAGGCCGACCCTTTATCGGATTGTGATCCGGGTATCGTTGTTATGTTATCGCTTTGCTATGTTTACATCCTGGTAGTTAGGATGGTATTATGCTAGAGACCGGTTAGGTCAGTATCCTGGTTAGGATGATGTTATGTTACGTGATCTGCTAGATCGGCTTGATTGAATGTTTATGTGCACATGGTTTTTGGACTGGGGTTGGGTTGAGGCGGGTCCTGCTTTGTGTTGTAGGCCAACATACCCAGGGCGGACCGGTTGTCCCGAAGGCCCAGCGAGAGGTCCGGATAGGCTGTAGGCCCGAGAGGGCGGACCAGACGTGCCGAGGCTCGGCGAGTGGACCAGGTCGACTGAAGGCCCAGTGCGGGCGGACCAGTCACACTGTAGACTCAGAGAGTGGACCAGGTGAATTGAAGGCTCGGTGCGGGCGGACCAATCACACTGTAGATTCGATGTATATGGCTAGACTCTGAGGGTGGACCAGGTGGACTGAAGGCCGGTGCGGCGGACCAGTCACACAGTAGACCCGAAGTGCATGGTTGTTCTGTGTTCTGTTATGATATGACATGTTATGCGTGTATGGTATATGTGGTTGGTATTTTAGAGATATCTCACTAAGCTTTCGGGCTTACAGTTGTAGTTTAATGTTTTTCAGGTTCTTTAGGAGACCGTGGCAAGGCAAAGGCGTGATCGTACCGTTACTCATGTTTATGTTTTATGATGTGGTTCTGGGAAGACTCTGATAATAATTGTATTGAAAACCTTTTTGTAATAACTTCATGAAACTGGGTTGTTTTTGAAAAAGTTTAAATTGATTGAAATTTTATGGTCGTTACAGTATGACAAGAGAATATTTAATTGTGTTTGAAGCCATATAATTGCTTTCAGATGTTGCCTTTGTTCGTAGGTGGTCTATAGATTTTCCCATTTACAACTAGAGGTGCAGACGAATCAAGCTACTCGAGATTGATTCGTTAAAAGCTTAATTTGATTCCAATTTTAAAAGAACATGAGCCGAGCTTGATCTTAATATTAGGCTTGTTAATTAAATGAGCATGAGTTCGAAGATGTGTTACGTTACATAGCTCGATTAGATTTGCGAGCCTAAACGAACAAACATATATAATAATAAAAAAAATTAATTTTATATATAAGAATTTAATAAATGTCATTTTAGAACTAAGATATAGAGAATATGAGCCAAGTCCAAGCAAAACTCAAGCCCATGGAATTATTAACAAGCCCGTCTCTAGCCCACGCATAAGGCTTGAAACGAGCTGCACGCCAAAAAAATTTAAACAAGTCGCGCCCGGATCCTTCTCAGACTAGGCTCGGGGCGGCTAGTTTGCAACCTGAAATTTCCAAACCTAGAGCGATGTACAATTTTCACTAATGACACAGCATTTCTCATAATTTATAGTATAATTGTTATTGTTATTAGTATTTGTATTGAGGACTTGGTAGATCAAATACAAAGCCTTCATCTTCTTAAGTTTACAGACTACGTACATAATACATTCTGATCTGCCATAAAAATCGCAGATGATTTATATCTACATAAGAAAAAAGCTTACATAAATTACATTAACAAAACCAAATCAGGTTGCTTTTTGGCTAACAAACTCCACAAAAGCACCTAATGCTTTCACTGAACTCGCCGGAAAACCACCCTCGAATTCTTTGCTAAGTTCCTTCACCTGTTTGTGCACCTTTTCATCACTCATCAGTTTCTCGATTCCTGCTGCTATGTCATCCTTTTTAAACTTTCCTGGCCTTACATTGTCACTATCACCACGTGACATCACGAACCCTATCTTAAGATGGTAGGCCACCAACTTCGCATTATCAAACTGATCGCCACGAATCGGCCATCCCAAGATCGGGACCCCTCGCCCTATTGCCTCCACCGTCGAGTTCCACCCGCAATGAGATAAGAAGCCGCCGGTAGATGGGTGGCTCAGAATCAAGAGCTGTGGTGCCCATCCAGTGATGATTAAACCCCTGTTACCAACTGCCACGTCTAAGCCCTCTGGATAATACCCTTCCTCTTCTTCGCTGTCGTCTGTGATAGCCGCCGCCCCTAAGAAAGAACGGGGGATGCCGGATTTACCTGAACCAGGTTGGATCACCCAGATGAAAGGCTGCTCGGATTCTTCCAACGCTTTCGCTAGTTCTTTGTACTCTTCAATTGAGGGTCCAACTTCACTCCCAAACGATATGTAGATTACGGATCCATGTGGTTTTGATTCCAACCACTGGACCACCTCATCTTCTGTGTAATTGGATTTGTGGTTCGATCTCATCTCATGATCATGGAGGAGTTCGCCGGCTGATTTCCAGAACTGTTCAGGTAGAAGCGGCCCAACGCCCCAGACTGGAAGCTTGGTTTGTTCGGCCATGTATTCGATGAATACATGCTCTAGATTTTCACAAGTGTTGATGAGCAACGCCGCCGAGCCCTTCACCTCGTCCACCCAACGTGGCTTCTGACCCGGTCCAGCCGAACCACCACCACCACCTCCACCTCTTGGCCCATGGGGCCTCATCCTATTTGGTGGTCCAGTGTGTCCATCTGGTTTCGCGTGATCACCGGGTGGCCGGCTCCGCCTTTGAGGCCTTACTCTCTGACCTCTGCTAAGATCCGAAAAAGTCACAGACATTTCTTTAGGCAACCCGGGGATCTCTCGGATCTCACCGGGCTTCATATTTTCTACCTCGGCCTTCCACATTCCGTAGCCCATGGCGGATGCGGTTGCGCCGGAAGTTGAGAACGACACCACCGGAATTTCATGATCTACGAAAATCTCTTTGCACCAGCTCATCATGTTGTCAATCACGACACACGTGGGTCGCACTCCGGATCTTGTGGATAGAAACGACTTGATTCCCTTACCCATCTGCAGATTCTGCTCTTGAAGCGGGTTTCCCCTACGACCAGATGACTGAACCTCTTTTTCAGATCCGGGTTCGTCGGCGGTCTCCGGTGGTGGCGAAGCGGTGACGGAGATGTCAGTAACATGAATTAAGGGGGAGTGGTTAGAAAACGTGGAGGGAATGGATGAAGAAAGATGAGAAGGGATGATGAGGGTAACATTGAAATTATGAGCAGAGATGTTCTTGCAGAGCTCCATAGCTGGAAAGAGATGACCTTGACCAAAGAATGGAACTACAAAAATCTCACCGGTTACTTCCATTGTTGTAATTTGAAGCTTTCTCTTCTTGATTTGGGTTTCGTTCTCCATGGATAAGTTGGTGTGTATTTATAGAAACCTGAGTTGTATATAAAGCAGTGGGGTTTGGAGTCGTGGAGTTGACTTCGAGGGAAAGGAAGGGGACTGAAACAAGGTTTTATCTTTCTTCTTCTTTCTTTCTTCTTCTTCTTCTTCTTCATTCTTTTAAAAAAATTCATTTATCTAAAAATGATAGTATTTCCTTTTGAATTGATTGACATAACCTATCATTTAAACCCCTAACAAATAGGGGTATTACAAGTTCCACCCGGACCACCCGAGTTAATGAGATGTTTTAATGGAAAAAGCGAATCGCTATTTTAGGTGTGGACAGAGCTATAAAAATCTGCCGTGGTCGACATGTAAAATCATATTGATCGACAATGAATATTTTAGCAATCGTTTGAATTGCCTTTATAATAAGTTTGATGATGAAGTATTTATAATGATAACAATAACCATATATATGAGTACCTACTTTCATATAAAATCAAATTCGTTGAAATTTATGTCTCATACATATCGATAATAACGATAATATTAATGGAAACAAACATAAAACTTGATTTTCTTTTTGGTTAGCAAAAGCTCCATTGGAGCAGGTACGAAGTAGAAACCAAAAAAAAAAAAAAGTAGTTCTCATACGATTGAATTGCACCGGTTGTTCCAAACTATAGTATCCAGATCATTTTTTTTAAATGCTAAAAATATCTTCAACTCCATTATATTTGTCATTACTTCTGTTCATAAACCGTAAAATAAAATAAAGACTTTAACTCGAATTTATTTTACATTATATAAATATATAAAAATGAAAAATGAATATATTTTTTGATTTTTATATATATTTGATTATTGAATTTTTTTTTTCGTCCACATTTACACATTCAGTCTATATGTCCGATTACTTCAAATTAGCCGGTAAAAATAACTTAATATGATAATATATTTCTCACTTTATACATATTTAATCTTTAATATTTTGTATACATTTAATCTTTACTATATATATATATATATATATATATATATATATATATATATATATATATATATATATATATTGCAAAATAAGTTATTTTTGTATTTGTACTCATTCAATACTTATGAATGATTTTCTTCAGTTTTTCTCACATCTTACGTGGGACATTCATTAATGAGGTGTTTGAGGTTTTTGATTTTTATGCTCATCGCGATCTCGACCATGTGTTTTGAACGTCATAACTTCTTCATATGATCTCGGATTTTAACGATTTTTATATCCATGCGTTCGTATTTTAGTCTACTACAACTTTCATTTAGATTACTCTCGTTAAAAACTAATATATTTTTACTTACGATCTTTATATCCATATGTTTTTATGAATGCATGTATGAATGTTTTTTTTAAGAAAATCATAAGTAAAAATATATTATATTTTAACGAGTGGAATCTTAAAGAAAGTTGTAGTAAACTCGAAAAACGAACACGTGGATATAAACATCGTTAAAATCTGATATCGTATGGAGAAGTTCCAACGTTCAGAATACAAGACATAAGTCAAACCACAAGATCTACGCAACCAAGCAGTCGATATCGTAATGGACATAAGTATCAAAAGCCCCAAACACCTCATCAATGATTGTCTCACATAACATATCATGATCGGTTATAAGAACTGGATGCATACATTTTAACAAGTTGAAAGGGTAAATGTGGACGAAAAAAAAAAACTAAATGACCAAATGTGTACAAATCGAAAAATATATTACCCTTTTAAGTCATTATCCTAATGAATAAGTACACTCTAAATCTCTAGCACACTATGAAATGTTAAAAGTAACAATATATATATATATATATATATATATATATATATATATATATATATATATATATATATATATATATATATATATATATATATATATATCGCACACTCTATAAAATTATACCCATCTCTATGAAATGTTAAAAGTAACAATATATAAATTCTATGAAGGACGTGTTCGATAAAATTAGCTGGTAGCGGGTAGCTTGTAGCGTTTTGTTAAACGTTACATGAAGTAGCATTTGGATTTGGAGCGTTTTGTTTAAACTAAACGCTAGAAGATTGTAGTGCCAAACAAGACTTTATGTTCAAAACGGTGCGTTTTGTCAAAGGCTAGCAGCTAGAAGCTCTCAAACGCTCCATGCCGAACACGCCGAA
Source organism: Lactuca sativa (assembly GCF_002870075.4). Taxonomy (NCBI): domain Eukaryota; kingdom Viridiplantae; phylum Streptophyta; class Magnoliopsida; order Asterales; family Asteraceae; genus Lactuca; species Lactuca sativa. The sequence continues at coordinate 28,599,203 of NC_056625.2, read as the reverse complement.
AATGTTATAATTAACATTAAGAGTTTATAAAAAAATAGCTAGGGGAGTGTGTTTAACTTTATATGTGAATAAGAGAGTATATAGTAACTACTAAAGATGATTAACAATAAAAATGTTAAAAGTAACACTATATTAAAAATTATATTGTACCTTCAAAAGAAAAAAAATGTTTGATAATTTATATAGCTATCACGCATGAAATTAAACAATTAAACAAATAAATTTCCAGAAAACTTAATTCATCATAACAACTAAAAATAACTTTAAGCCAAATATTATATTAGTTTATTCACGAGTAAATTGCGGGTAAAGACTATTAAGACGATTGCGATTATATGGTTTTTATATAAATCTAATTTATCATATGAAAATAAATAATGTTTTATATATCCTTTTTAATAAATAAAAGTTTTTTTTTGTCATATGTCATATGTTTATTTAATTTGCCAAATGTCATTTTGTGGTTATTTTAAATTAATTTTTTTCTATATGTCATTTTATGAGTTTTCTCTATTTATTAAATTTTATATAATATTTTAATATAATAATTGCAATAAATATAGTAATGAATAGATATAAATTTTATTAATAAACTTACCTTTTAATTTCAAAATTTCCCTAATCTCATTATTTTTTTTGTTTATTTATTTAAATTATTTATTTAAATTTAAAAGATACAAAAACATTTTAATTATAATAATTGATTATTTTTCTTGTTTTTTTTTATAAATTCAAAGTTCTCATATATATATATATATATATATATATATATATATATATATATATATATATAGGGTTAGGTTAATGTGAGACGGCCTAATTTTGTGAGACCGTGAGACGCATTTTTTATTTATTTTTTATTTTTTATAGTTAATTCAAGTTCCGAAAATAATATTTAAAAAAAGATTTTTTTTGATTTTTCCATTTATTTTGCATTTTAAAATTATTTTTATAATATGTACAGTGTAATATTCTATTTAGAATATTTCACATATTTAAAAAAAAATAGATTTTTTTTAATTTTTTTTAGTTAATTCAAGTTCCGAAAATAATATTTAAAAAAAGAATTTTTAGATTTTTCCATTTATTTTGCATTTTAAAATTATTTTTTATAATATGTCAGTGTAATATTATATTTAGAATATTTCACGTATTTTTCAAAAAAAAAAACGGGATTTATTTTTATTTTTTTTTTATTTTTTTTAGTTAATTCAAATTGCGAAAATAATATTAAATTTTTTTTTTTGGATTTTTCCATTTATTTTGCATTTTAAAATTATTTTTAGATTTGATATCACGATCTCACAAAATTAGAATGGTCTCAAATGACCTGAACCTATATATATATATATATATATATATATATATATATATATATATATATATATATATATATATATATATATATATATATATATATATATATATATTTTAAATTAACCTATATAATATATAAGCTTCACAACTAGTTTATAAATATTTTGATTATATAATTGTATTTTATGCGATGGACATTCATTTTCATATATAAATAAAATATAAATAAAACAACCATTATCACTAGTTTAACCTCAAAACGTTACAATAGAAAATATTTCACACAATAAAATAAGGAAACAAAGTCTAAGCTTGGAATTATTTAAGTTATGAGAAAAGGTGTCATCCTTTGAGTGTAGAATACGTGTCCTGGTCGGCATATTCATTAATTGGAACATCAATCGTTGCACCTTGCCACTTCCCAAAGCCATGGACACGTTCACGCGACTACCATCGTATAAATATGTTTGTAGTTAAAATTTAATTAATTTTTATCTTTTAAGGATTTAATTAGACCTGACAAACGTGTCGTGTCGGGTTCATGTCGTGTCAAAACATTAAACAGGTTGAGAGTGCTTGACGTTAACCCGACCCGTTTAATTATCGTGTCGTGTCGTGTCAACCCGTTTATTTTCGTGTCGGGTTTTGGGTTATGATTTAACTTTTGAAGTTTTTAATTTTCTACTTTGACCTTAAATATTTTTATTTATGTTATTAATTACTTGATAAAACTTATAATAATGAAAAAACATTTAAAAGACAATCCATTCATATATTTTGCATTAAGTGTTATATATCAAAAACAAAAATATTTAAGGTCAAATGTGAAGAATAAAGATTTCAAAAGTCAAAATTGGACAACAAATATGGGACAGAGGTAGTAGTAAGTTTAGAAAGCAAAATGGAAAGAGTTAGACTTAGGAAGCAAATGAGATATGTAGTGAGGAGGAGCAAAATTAACTCACTTTGAAATTTTGAATTTTACTTTTAGTTCTTGAATTTGGGTCACTACAAATGTATAATATTGAATATATATATATATATATATATATATATATATATATATATATATATATATATATATATATATATATATATATATATATATATATATAAACGGGTCATCTTCGAGTTGAAAGTCTTGACCTTAACCCTACCCGTTTAATTATCGTGTCGTGTCGTGTCAACCCGTGTACATAAACGGGTCGAAATCTCTGACCCTAACCTGCTAACTTCGTGTCGGGTTCATGTCGAGTTGTCGTGTCATGCCAGATTTTGCCAGGTCTAGATTTAATAACTTAACTAAGTGTGAGATCTGTGTATTATACGGGTTGATTTAAAAAAATTTAAACATTAAATTAAAATGTAAACATAAAATATTTTTTAATATATAACTTTAAAATAAGAAAGGAAAAATGTATTATTGCAATTTAATATCATATATATGATATTTAATATTTTACATAGTATATGACTTTAATTTTAAAAATTGAAACAAATCAAAAATTGACAAGTGGATAATATTTATTTCAAAAATACCACAAAATGACAAGTGTCAAAACTAATGAGAGATTGATATGTGGAAAAAAAAAACCTTTATTTATTAAGGAGGATATCTACGTATTTTCATATATACCAATTATTATATCTTTTGTTTTATCTTTTATGAAATCGAATTATGAATATTATCAACTTAAGATTCAATATTGAGAAAAAACTACAAAGAGCAAACTAGCATCGAAGAAATTACAATATGCATAAGGGGTGAGCGTGGTGCGGGTAGGTGCGATTATTAGCTAAAACCTCACCACTAACCACAAATGCGATTAATTCATTTTCAAAACTGCATGGTGCTGGTGCGGTTATTTTTGCGGTGGGTTTTGTTTTTTCTGTGTTGCGGTTATTAACCGCATGGATTTTGTATGATTTTTAACCACAGTTTAGAACTCAGATAGTTTTAAAAGTTCAAACGTATTACTTGTAATAATAAAAAAACTATAAGGTATAAGACAATTAACTATTTAACTTAAACCACAAACAACTAATATCTTAAAAACGTGAAGTCAATAGTAATTAACAATAAATATCTTAAAATTGTCTAATTTCATCATTTGTCAAAGTTAAACATAAGAAAAACCAACACTTTTGTCTTCTAGTATTTTATTCGTCTTTCATTCATGAAACTTTTCTTATTTTTAATATTTAATAAACTAATAATTGATAAAAAAATATATATATATAATATATGCGGCGTGGTGCGTTTTTTTTTTGCGGTTTTTGAAAACTAATAACCGTACCGCACCGCAAATTTGCGGTTTTTGAAAAAACAGAAAACTTCACCACCAGTTTTTATTGCGGTTGTGGTTTATGCGGTTTTTACGGTTTAGTTGCGGTGCGGTTTTTACTCAGACACCATCGATGCTAGTCGAGGCTATAAATCTTAGTTATATACGTGACCCATCAGCGTTGATTATATATAGGTTTGGGAATTTCTCTTTTAAAGTGAAGCTAGATTATAGCTCGCATTAAACGTAGGAAACGCATAAAAAAACATATAATCGTCTAATGATATTGCATAATGATAATAAAAAAATATATGGTTATTGGTATTATTGAAATGTGTAGAAAATACATTGAAAACGATAAATATTTATAATCATTGAATGACCTCTTTATAGACATCATTTTTTGTTTTATTAGTTGAACGACCTTCCTCGTCTCATATAGTTATGATATTGTTATATAATTATAAGCATTTTAATTAGACGTTCATTCCATAATAATGTTACCTAATTTAAACATATATTGACAACCAATATACCGTTTTTTCCACTACATTAAATATTGACAACTATTTCATTTATTCAAATAAAGTTATATAATATAATTTATAGAATGTTAAATGTTATATGAATTTAATTTTAGTATATCATCAATGAAGATTATTTTCTAAATCATGATTGGTTTATTTTAAATTGATTATGAATATAAGTGCTAACTTTTATGTTTGTTCTTGTTTATTTGGTGTTCGCAAGAACTTTGCATTAGTTTTGGCGCAACTTTGAATAATTTTAGTATATCATCAATGTAATTTGGTATATCTTTCAGTTATATGAAATATCAAATAATGACATTTCATTACTATTGTGATAATTTAGTTTATATATTGTATTTTTATTAATCTTAACGGTCTTATATTTTCTAATTACCGTAACGCTTTTACTAATTGTACTTTTTACAAATCTCCTAATATCTTATAATTTTTATTTTACTTTATAATTTTTCATAACTATGTTATTTTCAAGATTGACTGCCTTAATAGATTTTTTTTTCCAGTCTATTCAATTTTATATTTCATTGTACAACATCATCGTTTGTATGTATTCTGAAATTTCACTTTAAAAATGCTTAATGTTTACAACTTGATATTATTTTTTTTAATAAACCCGTGTAATAATTATGGAATATATATATCTCGTTTTAATTAACATTTACATATTTCATTAAATCAAATTCCTCATTAAACGGATATATATTTTTGGAAAGTAATAATTATAATGGGGCAGCGTTATCAAAGACGTAAATGCTTGATATATTTTTCGAGGAAAAAAATCAGGATCATTAAAAAATTTTATATAAAGAAAATACAAATTTAAATTTGATGAAATTATTGATGAAATTACTGACGAAAATTATTTTGGAGGGAGTTGTATTTTTTAAGATATAATAATACTACAAAATTTGAAATATGTATATTTGTTGTGTAAATTTATAAATTTTATTGTTACTATATAAAGATAAAAAAACAGATTGATATGATATACAAAAACATAATAATTTCAATGATATTTTAAAATCATGCCAAAATTAACCGGATTCTTATAACATAAAAATTAAAAAAAAATCAAAATCATCTCTAATATATAAAAGTAACATTTTTGTAATTAATGTCAGTTCCCAAGATAGTTAATTTCTGTTTCGTTAAATGTACGTAATATATTTTTCTGTTTAATTGAAAAGTTTTAGAAAAATAGTTAACTAATTTCATGTAATTTATGACAAAAAAAATCGAAATATATGAATATATATATTTGATATAGGAACAAAAAAAGAATTGAAAAAAATATAAAAAACGAAAGAAGGTACTGACCTTCTAGTGCACAAGAGCGAATGTTTGAAGCAGATAATGATGATGAAAGTTATAAGCAATAATAATGATGTTATAGGAGAATTTTTGAAGAAACGAAACGATTGAAAATAAGTGTGAGCCGCGGATTCAAGGATGAATCGTATATGTATGTGATAATTTGAATATGAATTTTTGGTATTAATGATTTCCTAATAAAACTAGATTTTATATTAATGGTTTACTAATATAAACGGATTTATATTAATAGTTGATATTAATGTCTTGATTGAAATTATTTGTTAATAACTTGTTAATAATATGTTTTTAAAATTGACCATATTAAAATCTTTATAACCGGAAATTCAAGATTTAAAATATGGAAAACTTTTATTGGAATTAAATAAATTCCATTTCAACGAATGTAAGTTATTGTTTGACGATTTGAAAACATTTATTGGAATTAAATACATTCCATATGGGGAAGATGATGTCAGCAATTTGATCTAAGGGTAGAAAAAATAAAATTGAAATACAATCAAGGATCCAGATTATTTAAGATGATGTGATAAAGTTTTTCTTTTAATAATATTTAGAGATTCCCCGTCCAATTTCTTTCCAAAATCTGGTTATAGAGTATAGACACATCTCCCACCTTCCTTCTAATCAAATGGGGCAGCCCAATTCCAAGTTCCAAGAGGTCGTCTTCAATCTTTACAATGTTGTACCATGTCTAAAGTTGGATTTTCTTGCAAGAGAAATATTTTTAAATCTCGAATATCTATGAATTGATCGAATTAACCAAGAGCAAAGTGGCATCTCATCAATTTTAACCCACCATCAAGGCAACCAACTCCAAGTCATCCCAGCTCTTTAAATTTGGCACCAAAATAAATTAATCATTTAATCTACACATCCAAGCACTAAGCTTATCTTTGAAATTGTTCAACAGTTAGAGTCTAATGTTTAGTAAGCATCATCTTGCACCACTTTTTGGCAAACCAAGATAAATACATGGGAGAGAGGAAGTTTCACAGTTTAAACAGTTTGTCAATCTTGAGACTTATTCCAAAAACTTTACTTTTATTAAATATCAACTTCAAAACGGAAGCTAGATAAAAACATTAAATTTTTTCGTGGTTGAAATTGCAGTTTAATTTTCAATAATGGTCACATGCCGCTATTTGAAATCACGGTTATCATGGTGGTATAACGGTTTTTTAGTATTATATATAATTTATATTATATATCTATACAAAATTTATATATTAGATTATTAATACTATATAGAATTAATATCATAAAAAAACATATAAAAACATAACATAATCCATATATAATATTCTAATATAGTAATATGGAAACTAAAAAGTGTCAAATGTCATCGCAACTTAAGTCGTTTGTGGTTTTTAAGTACTGAAGCAGACGATAAAAGAAAGTTGTCATTTGTTACTTTGTAATTTGTAATTAATTATATTTATTATTTGGACTTATTAAGACAAAAAATGTAGCGGACTAGTTAAAAAAAACTAAAGATTTATTATTGAAATAACACACCATCGTTTTTTTTCTTTTTCAAAGTATCTCAATATGTACGAAATTGTAAAAGCGGGTGCCGCGTCGCTATAAGTCTATAACACTGATGAGGTTCGCGGTAAATAGCGTCACCGCTATTCGTCAACGCTATTTCAAAATAACGGTTCAGTAACAATGCAAAACGCTATAGCGCCGCTAACAAATCGACTTTATAAAAATATGCAAACCCTACATGGCAACGACAAATAAAAACAATGATAACGGATCACCATGCAATTCACCTCTTCTATTTCCTCCTAAAATCCATGTGATCCATAACTGAATTACGAAATTCCCAACAAATGGAATCAAATGCTTTGTCAAGATCTAGTTTCAAATAACATTGCTTTCACCTTTTTTTTTTTTTTTAATTTTAATTTTATTTGTCTAATTATTAAATTCGTTAATTATAAAAGGACCGTGGAAGAATGTTGCTCAATGTAGGCCGACTGCTTGCCACTAACAACACAGGCAAATACTTTTAAGGTGTTTTGCAAGGAGTTTAGAGATGATTTTCACAAAACAATCAATAAGACCAATGGGCCTATAGTCTTTTAAGATTAGGCGATCTCTAACTTTAGAGCTTAAAGAATTTACAGCCCCTACTAATATATCCAGCTTCTCCATTGGGATATAACCTCACCACTCAAAAAAATGTATATTTCAATGGTATAATATAAACTGAGACAATTAGTAAACCATGGAACATATTGGACAAAATTGGATAATATAGCTCCTACTATTTCCACCATGCCAATATATATACTTTTAAAATCCATAAACCATAATACTTAGAAGCTTTATAAAATATATTGCAGTAGAGTTTCCTAATTTGTTATTATTTGTGTTAATAAATGCTCATTTACTTTCTTCATTTTGGAAGTTATTATAAAGTTGTCGAAGTTTATCCCCAATACAACCACCACCACCACAACCGGTTGATGACGTTTTTAACATAACTCTCACCTACGCTATCGTGCTATCGGCTATAGTCATTGTTAAAATTTCTTCTCTGAAAAAATTTATAGTTGTGTTCAAAGTGGCGACACACGTAACTCTTTAAGGAGTAATACGGGCATGCCTTAGCCTCAACCTCATTTCGGCCTTTTTGTGAATATGTTTTCTGAGTGTGTTATGTCTCAACGTCAAACTTTATTGTTGTTCAAATATTTTGCCTTATATTTTGCAACACGTTTTTCTGGCATCACTCGACATTTTAACCATTTCATAATGCTTCCAAATATGCCGTGCTTGGTGTGAATGGCAATATTTTGACGGGTATAGTCTTTATTCTTTGAGAATCATATTTGAAAGTTAAAACAAGAAAATACTAGTTTTCCGGCCAAACCTAAACCGGTCCAAAACCCTGTTTTTTGAGCTGTCATAGGCCGGTCACAAGGAATATATAGCGAACCCCCATGAACCAAACGGGTTGTGCTCAACTACACCGGTCCGGTTGTTCCTCTAAAACCGATCCTCCTAAGGCCCATTTCTAGCATGTTTTTGGTCGGGTTGGTAAATCCTATTCAGATATCATAGCCTAGGTAATAGCCAATAGGTATTGTCCTTGATGTTGGACATAAAGTCTGGGCTATCAAAACCCAATCTCGGTATCTTTTGTGATTATATATCCGACTGGGCTAGACAATTTTAATGCGACTGATCTTTTTTTAAGCATGTAACTAACATTAATTAATTTATGATTAACATTTTTATTTATTATTTTTAGCTAATGTTTTAACCGATTTTGAGCACAATACTTAAAATTGTATACTATTAATTAAACTACGTATCATGACATATTAATACCCTAAAAATGTATGTAATATATAATAAGAATGTGCACGTGTTCAACACCTGTTGGAATTAGTCAATTAGTTTTTCCTGGTCCTTTGTATTTCGTTAGTTAGCTCCGTAGATGTGGGGCTCCTTTACTTTTCTCTTCCTGTATAAATACAGTGTATCTCTATGTTCTTGTAGACAAGATAGCAATACAAACACACAACAGTTCCTACTTTACATGGTATCAGGAGCCTCTTAATTGGTTTTTTTTTTCTTATTGTTGTCTTCTCTATGGCCAATTCCAGTTCATCTCTTCTAGCTCATGCCACCGCCTCCTCTCTAAACCTACAAATTCCCAATATCAATGTCAAACTCGATCGGGATAACTATCTACTGTGGCGCTCTACAATCATATCCAATCTCAAAACTTTTGATCTCGAATCCTTCATCCTACATACTCACTGGACTTGACTCGTCTTATGCTGCCTTTATTACCGCTTTTATGCTCAAGTCTGATCAATCTACTGTTGATGATCTTGTTGGGTTTCTTCTTCAAGAGGAGGCTCGATTGGAACAGGAACATCATCGTCATGTTCCCACCCTAACACCGACCACTACCCATGTTCCACCTGTCTCCGGTTCTTCTGCTTATACCACCCATTGTTCATCTCCACGTTCCCCCACCAATTTTGGCAGTCCTCACAACGGCTCCTCAAATCGCAGCAACGAAAATCGAAGACGTCGTCCCATGTGTCAATTGTGCAGTCGCCCTGGACATGAGGCTATCGATTGTTGGCAACGGAATAACCAAACTGATTATCCCTCTCGCCACCTCAATCCAAGAGATCCTACCAGACAAGCCCATGTCGTTCAAGCCGCTACATCTTCTACGGTCATGGATCCAGCATGGTACTTGGATTCCGGAGCAACATATCATGTCACTCCCGACATTCGCAAGCTTCACATTGCTGAGGAATACACCGGTGATGACAAGATAAGGGTCGGAAATGGTAATCATTTGTCTATTTCACATGTGGGTTTCAATTCATTGCATGGTCTCCGCTTGCCATCTATTTTAGACGTTCCTAATCTCACCAAAAATTTACTTAGCATCTCAAAATGAACTGCTGATAATAACGTTTACATGGAACTTTGGCCTACTCACTGTTCTATTAAGACATTTCAGGGAAAAACTCTACTTCAGGGGGACGTTAATCAAGGCTTATATCGGCTTCCAAACATCACAAATAAAAAGTCCTCCAAGATGGCTCTAACCAGTGTCCGCACATCTGTTCATGGCTGGCATCGGCGACTTGGTCACCCTCACAAGCCTCTTCTTAGACGCATAATCTCTTCATTCTAGCTTCATGTTTCCTCCAATAAGTTCCCAACTGTGTGTGATTCGTGCCAATTGGGAAAAAGTCATCGACTCCATCTACCACCTTCTCATATTAGTTCTCAATCACCTTTTGATTTAATATACTCAGATGTTTGGGGGCCCTCCCCGTTGTACTCATTTAATGGAAATCGTTACTTTCTGCTTTTTGTGGATGATTGCACTAAATTTGTCTGGATTTATTTCATGTCCCAAAAATCTCAGGTTTTTTCCATGTTTGTTCATTTTAAACAAATGATTAAGACTCAATTTAATCGTGACATTAAGGCACTCCAATCCGACTGGGGTGGAGAGTATCGCAATGTTTCCACATTTCTTCATACCCATGGCATTCAACACTGAGTCTCGTGTCCGTAAACACAGGAACAAAACGGTGTCGTGAAACGACGCAATCGAATAATTGTTGAAAAGGGTCTTACCCTCTTACCACAATCATCCCTTCCTCAAGTCTTTTGGGAGCATGCTTTTAAGACCACCACTTACCTCCACAACCGAACAATCACTCCCAATCTTGACTTCAAATCACCATACCAACTACTTTACAACAAAACTACAAATTACACCTTTCTCAAATCATTCGGTTGCTTGTGCTATCCGTTTCTTCGCCCCTATAATAATCATAAACTTGATTTTCGTTCTCTCCCTTGTATCTTTATCGGTTACAACACAACACACAAAGGCTATATATGCTTTCATCAACCGTCTTCCCGCATTTACGTATTCTGCCATGTGGTTTTCAATGAAGAAATATTCCCATATTTGCCACCCTCTTCCAATATCAGCTCAGGTAACTCTACCTCATCCTCTGATGTTTCTGCTACTTTACTTTCTCAAGCAACTACACTCTCATCTTTACCACCACCATCTACTCCTCCTCAATCTCTTCCTCCTTCATCATCTCCTTCCTCTTCTTCCACCTCACCTACCTCTCAAACTCCAATTCCCTCCACTAATACCACCCCACTGTATCAACAGTCAACCATCAGATCTCGAGCCAAACAAAATCAGTCATCTACTTCCCATTATCGTGCCACCCCTCAAAATACTCATACAATGGTCACTCACGCTCACACTAACTCTCTAAAACCAAAGGTTTTCCACACCTATGTCTCTACTCCATCTGACTTTGAACCACATACTTTTCAACAAGCTACTAAACACCCATGTTAGCAGCAAGCAATGCAAAATGAATATGATGCTCTCATCTGAAATAACATATGGTCTATTGTTTCTTGTCCTACTAATGTGAATGTTGTTAGATGTAAGTGGATATATAGGATTAAAAGACGTGCTGATGGAAAAATTGAGCGTTATAAAGCTCGATTGGTGGCTCAAGGCTTCAGTCAAGAGGCAAATATCGACTATTTTGCCAAATTCAAGCCCGTCATAAAGCCAACTACAATCAGGCTAGTCCTGTCCATTGCACTCTCTCGTAGTTGGTGTATTCGGCAGCTTGACATCAACAACACATTCCTAAATGGTGACCTTAAGGAAGTGGTGTATATGAGACAACCTCGTGGTTTTGAAGACCCCTCTCGCCTAACTCACGTGTGCCGTCTCCACAAAGCCCTCTACGGACTCAAACAAGCTCCTAGAGCCTGGTTTAAAAAACTCAAACATTACCTAGTTGATCAAGGATTCCGAGCGTGTCTATCTGACACTTCACTCTTTGTTCATATTCACTTAAATTATATCATTTATCTTCTTGTATACGTTGATGATGTCATAATCACAGGAAATAATGAAGCTCAGGTTCAAAGATTCATTCATGAACTCAATAAAGTCTTTGCTTTAAAAGACCTTGGACCACTATATCACTTTTTGGGTCTACAAATCACCACCACCTCTACTGGACTTGTTCTATCTCAACAGTCCTATATTGATGATATACTTCACAAAAGCAAGATGCAAGATTCCACACACCTCTCCACACCTACTGATCCTAATTCTCGCTTTACATATGATGGTGAACCGTTTCATGATCCCACATTCTTCCGCAAAATAGTAGGATCTCTTCAATATGTCACCATTACACGTCCTGGTATAGCTTATGCAGTGAACCATGATGTCAGTTTATGCACTCTCCAACCACACATCATTGGCAGGCTACCAAATGCATCCTCAGGTACTTAAAGGGCCTATCTCATCATGGTCTATAATTCAATCCCACTACTGCAAATTGTCTTCTCGCTTACTCTGATGCTGTGTGGATCTCAAATCAAGAGGATAGTCATTCTCAATATGGTTATGCCATTTTTCATGGCCCTAATCTGATCAGTTGGACTTCTAGGAAGCAACAGGTCGTGGCACGTTCAAGTACTGAAGCAGAATATCGTTCATTAGCCTACACCACTGCGGAGCTTTTATGGTTACTACAATTGATTCAGGAATTACATGCGCCTATAACAAAACAACCAATACTTCTTTGTGAATATGTTGGAGCCATTTTCATGAGCAAAAATCATGTCATTAGCACTCGTTCAAAGCACATTGCTTTAGATTTCCACTTTATCCGCGAGCAAGTCGAGACCGGTGCACTCAAGATCTGTTACATTTCTTCTGTTGACCAACTAGCAGATATTTTCACCAAGCCTTTATCCAAGGAACGAGTTACATCTCTTCGCACCAAGCTACAAGTACATCCCGTTCTTGAGCTTGCCGGGGGCTAATAAGAATGTGCACGTGTTCAACACCTGTTGGAATTAGTCAATTAGTTTTTCCTGGTCCTTTGTATTTCGTTAGTTAGCTTCGTACATGTGGGGCTCCTTTACTTTTCTCTTCCTGTATAAATACAGTGTATCTCTATGTTCTTGTAGACAAGATAGCAATACAAAAACACAACAGTTCCTACTTTACAATATATATATATATATATATATATATATATATATATATATATATATATATATATATATATATATAGGGTTATGTTATTTTGTTTTTTACATTTATTGTGTGCTATAATGTACCAATAGAAATTTAGTAAATTAAATAATTATAGATATTAAATGATTTCCATAATTATATGTATATTAAATGATATTCATAGTTATAATTCTCTTTTTATGGAAAATAATTAAATCCGTCGTTAATGCCAGCAATAACATTCTTTCAGAATGAATTTGCATCTAGGTTTTTATATATGAGTTCGTACTTTGTTTCAAGACTCAATCACTTAAAATACAATAAAGTTGTATGGAATATGAAGAACGAGAGTGTATTCTACTAAAATACACTCTCATTCTGCTGCAACACACTCTCATTCGTCTAGATATGAATTTATTCTGAAAAAATATTATTGTTGACATTAATGACGAATTTAATTAGTTTCCATAAAAATGAGTTATAAGTATGGATAACATTTAATATACATATAATTAATACTAAATTCCTATTGGTGCATTCTAGCACACAATAGATGTGAAAAACAATTGAAACTACCTCTCTCTCTCTCTCTCTCTCTCTCTCTCTCTATATATATATATATATATATATATATATATATATATATATATATATATATATATATATATATATATATATATATATATATATAACTTAAAAATGAATTGAATATACAAATGGGGCCTTTGTCATTGACCTTTGCCAATAAAATGCATTAGTCAATATTTGTATTAGTCGATTCTTGTTAAGGTTTTTCAATTATTGTAATTCATTATTCCTTTTATAATGTCACATCCCATCTTGTATCAATAACAATTAACCCGTTCCAAAAAATCAATAAAAATTAATAATTATGGCATCGAGAGTATTAAAACACAAAGTTCTAACCAGATGGAGATGCTCTCCATGGTGGAACAAGTTTTGCACATTTTTGGAAACAAGAAATGTAGATTTATAAGTAAAATAGTTGGTGCATATGTTAACCGTTCTAAAAAAATTAAATTTCGTTTTATTTAGTTCAATTTAATGTTTTTTTTTTCTTTTTTTTTTGGGTGACGTTTGGTCCGTAAAACTTTTCTAAAGTAATAGAAATGTGTAGAAGTTGTAATACAATCCATATTTTGTTGACAGGAAATAGAATTTGATTCTTTCCATATTTTGTTTAGTTTACCATGATAAATGAATTTGATTTCAATAACATAAAATGACATAACTTTTTTTAGTTACAGCTACTTTGATAACTTAAATGTGAAGGCATATTATAAAAAAACTTAATAAAGTATATAAATAGAAAATCTTCATTTTATTGATTGAAACATCATAACCTATAATCATTGCAATACACATTAAAATAACATTACCAAAAAAGCATAAAAAACTTTCAATATTACCTAGGATTAGTTTGGATTTTTATAAAACTATATTATATTATATTATATAATATTATATAGACAAAATTAAATAAATGGTCATAAATGTAATAGCTTTAGTCTTTTAATGGTATATGGGGTTAGTCCTATATAACGCTACACGACAATACCAAGAAGGCTTAACCAATATGGTAAGCTCATATTAACCATTCATGTATTATCTAGGAGTCTGGGCCAACTGTGGAACATCTTATATCAATAAACTATTCATGCTAGTACTTACACGACGTCCCGTGAAACATTTCAAAAAACACCAATATTATATTAAAGGATACTATCCTTGACAAAATCATCACCTCGATAATGTATGTATTTGTGTCTAAATTTTTTAAATACTTTCCAAGTCTTAAATACTTATGATTTTCATAAACGTTTCCACTTATTTTGAACGATATTCATTTTATGCATCCCTACGAATCAATCATCAGAAAACTTTCTTAACCTTAATGTAATTTTTGTTAAGCTCCCAAACATACATACGGTACAATAACCTATAATGAAAAAACACAATAAATAATCACTTGACAATTTGTTTTATTCTTCACTTTCTTCAACTTAATTCTTCAATATTTGAAACTTTGAACATTTCTTTATAATTCTTGATCTTCATACTTTGTAATAAACTTTTGCAACTTTTTTTTTCTTTTCTATTTATTTTCTTTTTTCACAACTCATTTTTTCCACTCAAAACTAAAAAATCTATAAAGAAAAACATATGTTTAAGCAAGAAAACTTAACTTCAACGTTTATTGGTTAAAGATATTAGTCTAAAATGCAGTAACTACATAAGCTCACCTGGATACATTTGTGATACACGATGCTATACTTTTTATGTCCCTCAAACTACACGAGGTTGCGTTTTTTTCTCATGATTTCACTAAAATTGGGAAGCCACAAATACATTATAACATATTGGCTCAATTAAATCTTAGAGTTAGCATCGGATCATCCCGCATAACACCAACAAACTAGCCCAAATGCACTAATATAAAATTTTTAAAAATGACTAGATTTATTAGACTATTTGTGCAAGTCTATATAATTAACTAGGTTATAATCCGTGGAAAACACAGTTGGTATGTTCAAGTTTTTTACTATATAGACAAAAAAGAATATATTAAATGTCAACAAAATAAAAAGCAATGTATTTCAGATTGTATGTAAAATTGAATTAATTTGATAAGTTAAAAGAAAGAAAAATCTTTTAACTTATATTTTGAAACACTTTATACAACATTGAAATTTTATTGGTCAAATTGTCACTCTTATCTAAAATCACTAACTTTAATCATTATGTGTTCTTTACTCCGGATAAAGTAACATATAACTAACTGTATAAAAAAAACTGAGTTTTATACCTCCTTGTGCATTAAAATCATTTCAATCGGATATGTGTCATTCCTATCATATTTTGACTTTTGAGTCCAAAGACGTAACATACGAACCATTATTATGAAATCATCCTTGATTGGTTATATCTTTTATAGGAGTAAATATTTTGAGTCAATCGTCCATTGTACCTTGCAATTAAAAAAAGCTTGCATCTTTAACAAAAAAAACAAAAAACAAAATAACTAAATTGGGGCAATATTCTAATTTGGTTAAAAACATATCAAGTAGTTTACACAAACATTCGGCAGTGGTCGGAGATGGTGGCTGGCGGGTGTAGGTCTACTTTCTGAAACTTCAAAGGGGTGGGTGGGTTTGAGTGGGGATTGACCATTTATTTATTTTTTATTTAATATATTGAAAAAAAAATGATAAGTAAAATAAAAAAATAAATGATAAGGATAAAATAGTCTTTTTATGTCCATCAAGGATGGTCCGAGCGAAAAAATAAAATTACAAGGACGGTCCGAGTTAATTTTTTAAAATAAAGACTAAACGTGCAATTTGACACATAGACCAAGGACAAATCGTGTAATTTACTCTTAAAGTACAATGTTATGTCATGCATTTACATATTCAAGCAAAAGACATAAACAACGATGAACAAATGATAAGTTTGTTTTTTTATTCATTATAGGCATTGTAGTGTAAGGGTAATTATGTAATTTTTCATAAGTGTAATATCCTTTTCATGCATAATATCCCTAGGATGTCATTTAGATCTATAAGTAGTATTTGAATTAATACATACATATTACAAACATAAATGAAATTGCAAAACAGTTTAAATTAGATGAAAGTACATTACATAAATAATCGTGTAATGCAAAAAGAACTACATGTAAATATTTTTAGTGCATATATCCTAACTCTTTCTTTTGTTCTTCATTAAATTCTAGAATTTTAAAAGTAGTATTTTCTAAGCATAAGAATGAAAGTATGATAAAATAAATACAAAAATACAAATATATACATTTATATCATATAGTGGATTCTATTGTAAACATATAAGACAAAGTACAACACTACTTCTTGCATTTAGCCCAAAAAAAGTTTAACACAAGAAATAGATATATAATTTAAATTTGGCTAAAACATCTTACTTTTTATGTAGAAATATCAACATGAGACAAAAATGATCAAACTAAAATTTATCACTTTACAGTAACACAATATTATGGATTTTTTAAACCTATACTTCTCCATTTCCAATAAATAAATAAATAGAGAAAATGGCAAATATGTTCAAATGAGATGTAATGTGTTGAAAATAAAAATAAGTTTTCAAGTCTTTTCATGCACAATCACATGCTTAGAAGTTCTTACCAATAATAGTGACTTACCTATACAACGTGATGATTTTGTACCTCTTGCACCATCATTTGACCTACTTCCATATAGATATAGGAAGCAAAATTCCATGCGGATAATAAAGTTACTTTCATATAGAAAGTCTTGTACATTTTATGGGAAATCTAAGTGACACCCACATTTAAAAGAGGTGGTTTATCGGGTGTAACCTAATATAAAAGATAGTCCAACATGTTGGAGTTTATAACATACAGACTACATTCAAATCACATGCATTTATGTTTTCATAGGTAGTTTTCACATCTATACTTTGAAAATAAACCCAAATATTTAATATATGAAAATAAAGCACTGACTAACAACATAAAACATGGAACTGTAAGTTTCCTGCAAAGTACTCTCGTTTTTACAGAATTGCTAAAGTCATCTCTTTTTTTTTTTTTTTTTTTTTTTTTTTTTTTTTTAAAGAAAAAAGGTGAATCCAATATACCTTAAAATAGATATTATCATTTTGTGCATCAGACCATGCTTCTTTATTCCTGTCAAAACTTAATCATAGCTTATTTTATAAGATGAAAATTTACTTATTTTTCTCAAATCCTCCGATATTGCTTCACCCATGAATTATTAATCTTCCACTTTCTTTATCCCATGAAATATTCATGTTCTAATTTAGAGTTTTATATCACTTGGTATATGATCGATAATATCTCCAATAAAATAGAGGGAATTAGGGAAATGGTGTATAACAACCTCATCAAGGGTTTTGACCCCATTTCCAAGTTTCAACTGTACGGTAAACTGTAGGAAATCTACAAAAGATCATTAAATAATATCTCCAATAAAATAGAGGGAAATGGTGTATAACAACATCATCAAGCGTTTTAACTCCATTTTCAAGTTTCAAATGCAAGCTAAACTGTAGGAAAAACTGCAAAAGATCATTAAATCCCCAAGAATCAACGATAAAGAAACCCCAAATCACAAATAACTTAATGGAGATAAAACCATAGACAAAACAAAGCGATGAAAAAAAATTGCCAACCTTCTTTGATAAAAGAGAAATCCATACACAGAATGGGCTAGTTGTTGCCAGCAGAAAGAACATAAAAAGCAAAGTGGAGTAAACACCAATCGAAAAATTGGAACTGACAATGCATAACGGAACGTTACACTAAAAAATGACATACTCGCAGTTTCCAAATGCATGTCCACCGACATCTCTGAATCCTTAGTCTTCAACCCCAATAACTTTACCATATTAAGTTTTGCAAATTTCATGACCCTGACCAATTACCGGGATTGAATTTGTAGGATCGTTTATATTAAAAAATTAAAATGTTTGCCATATCACAAAAAATAAGAACATGATCAAACGTTCTTACAATTAACTTGCATATATAATAGCTATAAAGTTACATTGAATATATTACAAAGGAGAAATTGTGAAAGATGAGCAAATCACCTTGAAGATCTTGGAGCTATTAAACTTGAAAATATTTTGAATAATTGGATGGAATACACATCGATGATGGAAACCAAAGCAGTTTTTGTGCCGTCTCTAGGGTTTCACGAGGATGCGAGGGTTTAATAAAGTGTGAGATATATGAACAATCTAAATCAATGGCCACCACCCCTTTAGGTTTTTAAATATAAAGAGAGAAACATAAATAAAGAGATCGGACATAAATCTCATAGAGATAAGCATGATGGCGGAGCAGGTAGAGAAGATGAAGATAAAAAGCTACCCATCGAATTTAAATTGGAATGGATTAGGATTCATGCATTTATTGATAAATAATGAAATTCAATGGCTGATTTTTTGGGATGTAAACGGTAATGGAGGAATGTTTGCTAATTTTTTGGATACAACGTTATAACTGAGACTCAGAATGAGCGGGAAAACAAAGCTCATGGTGAACTAAAACCTACCACGTGGCAAAGTAGATGCTTAGAAAATGCCATGTGGCATATCTAGGAGTCTTTTATTAGAAGAGTAGAAGTAGATTTTTAATTTTTTTAAAAAAATTTGTAGCATTTTTCTAATTACTTTTATGCTTGAATCCTTTGTTGGCCCCTACCCTACACTTAGTTCATACAATGCCCTCATTGTATGCATAAAACAATTAAAAACAAACAAAAAGAAAATAAAAGGAAGAAAAAGGAACAACTCCCATGGGCAGTAGCGGTGTGATCAAATCTGATTGTGGTGGGAAAGCTTGAACATCTCGAATAAATTGCTGGAACTGGACTCCTACTGCTGCTTGTGAATGTGCCGGATAAAATGAACCAAAGACTTTAACTTCGAAAAATGTGATGCGAAAATCGTCAAGTATTAGATACGAACTTCATTAACGACGTGAAATAGTATCACATCGTGAGGTCGATTGTGAGAGCATGAAAATCTCGATTATCTGGTGCATCACGACGTGACATAACGGTAATCACGACATGAGAAAGTAAACTTTCAAAACTGGAATCACGATTAATAAACCGTCACGACGTGACAAATGAGGAGTCACATCGTGAAAACTGAATTTTCACAGAATAGGTGTTGCCAAAATGCTCTTGATGGTAAATCTTCAATTTACTTTTTAATGGATTAAGTCCCAATTCAAAACCTCTTTTTCTTATGTAAATTTGCTCTAACTCTCATCCTCACTCGAATGACACCCCACACTTATCAAAAGTTGTGGTCTTCAATTACAAACTCTAAACTATCATATCTTTATGACAATTAATTAAATTCATCGATCAACAAAAATAAACGAAAATCATAGGATGAAACAAGAAAACAAACATCATACATTCGATACAAGTTTAAGCTAAAACAAACTAAAAATAAATAAAACACACTAAAATAAAAAAAATCAAAAAAATCAAACCAAAAATAAAACTAAAAAGGATAGTATTCATTCTTCATCCTCATCTCTATGTGCTCCGCTAGTCCCTGCTCCATAATTAACGGGTGCCCATAGTTCTTCCTAAGTAGGTATATAAGGAAGTTGAGGTGGAATGTTATGTTGGCGATCTATTTGGAAATGTGAGTATATCTGTGACATCCCCAAAATCACGGTCAGAAAAGACCGATTTTCATTTATGCTTTTAACATAATTTCAGAGTAAATCCTTTTTATTTGAAAGAGTTGCGGAATTTGTTCCCAAAAACAAAGCATGATAAAATAATATTTACCAAAACATTTCATAAAGAAATGTATTTTCATTATATAATCAAAATTCGGGATGTCCTGTTCCGATACAGACCATAAAGAATAAACGATAACATTACAAGTCGTTCAACAAATATATACATATACAAACTTATAAACAAAACAACTGGATGATTCATCCATCTTATGCCCTTGCGCCACTTCCTGTAATACAAATAAAACTGAGTGGGTCAGACTTGGGAGCCTAGTGAACATAGGTTTTCAACCCGTAATAAATAATTATATTTACTTTTACCAACCAACAATAACCCGATTACCCATTCCCATTATCCTCACATTACGTCCCTAAAACAAAATCTATCTCAAGGGACCTAATCTAGGATTTTCATCGGGACGGACATTATTGCTAAGGGATTTCCTCAACAATAGATGTCCTAAAGGCAACCATGAGGGGGATAGAGTACACCGGTGAACACATCATTCACAAAACCTACAGTTTATGAGCCTGCTAGCATTCCACAGGACTATCTAGAAAGAGTCTGTGGTCGTGAACCATACTCCGCTGAATAACTAGATCAACAACAACAACATCGAGGCCTCTCATCTGTTTATCACACATCAACTATCTACCCATGTTCTACCCAACATATTAGTAGATAAAAATATATATTTTTATACATGGTTCAAAACCTGTATAGCATTCTCATTCAACACATATTCCAAACAACAGATGAGACATACCCACATAACACCTATTTCATAGAGAATAAATCATATCTATGAGTTAGAAGAAAGTGAATATACATTCACACATATAATCAACAAAATATACACATAACACGTATTTCGTATAAAATACTTCATAATTATGCGTTAGAAGAAGGTAACTACACATTCACTTGATCAGAAGATGACCGGGCAGCACTACGACTTGCAGAAGTAGTATTCTTCGGTAGATCTGGAAGATCTTCACAAAAATTGGCTTCTCGTGGGCAGAGCTTCAGCTCGGGAATCTTACTTCTCGGGATCTTCGGGGCTTCGAGACTTGCTTCGGGGCTCGGGATTAATATCGGGGCTTCGGGATATTTCTAGCACGTAAAACGAGGAGAAAATGCGAGAGAAAGAAAGAATGGAGCAAAAGATCTTGGTTGCCCTTGCATGCCTTTTATAGAGGCCGAGCCTCGCACGTACGCTGGGCATACTCAGCTACGCGGGGCGTACGCGACCAAAAACGTCACTGCTTACGTATGCGAGGCATTTAAGTCTGAGGCGGTTCATGCATCGGGGTACGCTGGGCGTGTTCGGATCAGACCAATGACTCCTTCGGATATTATCTGAATTAAAGATTAAATAAATAAATATTAATTATTTAAAAACTTCAGAAATTTATATCTTCTTCATACGAACGCCGTTATCGACGTCCTTTATATCCACGCGTAGATGAGACTATGCTCTACAACTTTCGTTTAGATTCCGTCGGCTAATTTTGACTTTATTTTTATTCTTTATTTTTAGTAGGCCGGGACAGGTAAACTCCGTTATAAATTCATAACTTCTTCATCCGACGTCCGTTTTCGTCTGTCTTTTTACCGTTGCACTACCCTTGACGAGATCTTCGATTCTCGTTTAGATTGTTTCGGCTAAAAACCGATCTAACGTAAATTTCACTTTTTACGTCATTCAGCGTTGCCGGTTCTGTCGCGAAACTTTGACAGGTCATAACTTCTTCGTTATAACTTGGATTTCGACATTCTTTATATATTCGGAAACCTTGTTTCAACTACTACAACATTATCCATAGATATCAGCTTTATCTAACATTTTATTTTGACGCTTATTTTTATTCTTAATTTAATTAAATCACAAAACTAAGCACAAAACACATAATACTCAAATAATACATCTTTATTATTTCAAGATGGGTTACAAAGGTTAACTTAGACTATTACATTGTTGTTAATGACAAGCCCAGAAACACGAACGTTACAATATCCCTTCCAAGGATTGTCTAATGTAGTTCACAGCCCCGCGAAGATTGTGTAAATAAGTACTACCCTGGTTTTAAAATGGGTCGATTGGAATTCCATTTATAGGTACATCGTGGGGTGGTTGTTGTGCTCGCTCACCTCTTGGCCTCATGTTCCTCCTTCCCTTTAGCCTTGATTGCTCATCAACACCTTCTATTGGTTACCTCATCGTCCTCCAGTATTCCATAAATTCCTCCTATATTCACTACCACCCTCATAGACTCTAAATAGTTCATGGAAAGATTATTGCCCTCAATACATGTCAATGTTTGAACCATACCCGTGAAAAATACATTGTATGACTTTTCCAATCGGGTCACGGAATGCCCACCCGCATTTGGGCTTCCGTCTCTTGAGTTAACTGCTTTCTTCCTCAAAAATATTAGCAAGAAAGTAGGGGATGTTTCTGAAAACGCCCAGTGCCAATATGCTATAAAGATAAAAGAAATTGAGGCTAGTAACCTTATCGTCATGCATTTATGATTAATAGAAAACGTAACAAGGTGGTGGGTAAGGCGGTGAATTGAAGACCGAATGTGACTCTCTTGAGAGACCCCTAAGTTGAAGTTATCGTTTGCAATTGTAGATCAAAACCTAAAATAATTGAGCCCCTCAGAATAATCTATTGTTGCGGCTCATAAAAACATATCAAACTGAGGTGACAAGGCTACGTGTTGTTCGTATAGACCCATCCTCCAAGCCTAATCAACCAAGTTACACTCCCAATATTGACCTCCGAGTCGGAACACAAGCGCTCTTTCGTATTGAGGATCGACCATATTCTCCTCAAAAGACACCGTAGCAAAGAATTCGACACATAGCTCCTTATAGACCAGTTATTTGATGGAAAATAGGTTCCTAAAACCATTGCAAGTAAGTGAAATGCCATTCCCCTCATATAACTTTGAAAGGGTTGGGTTGAGTCTTTCTAAAATTCCAATTTCATTCAACTTCGCCCAATCGATGGTTGGTGAAATAACAAATACCCTATTGTGTAACCACCCCAATCGGCCAGTGTAATTGTTCAATACATCGTGTGAAATGTTGTTTGGAAATTGATAAAATAGGTGGAGGTTGGATAAGTCTCCTCGGGCTTGTTGTGTAGCTTTCCTTGGACCCATTAATTCTGCAAAACAGTGAACAAACAAAACTAATACAAAATCCAGCAGTTAAGCAAAATAGAAAACAAACAGGTTCTGTTGTCCCAGTTCTCACATCGTGAGCCTAAAGGCCTCACGTCATGAGTGTAGTTCGGCAAAAATCTATGAAATCGATCCATGTTTATACCAAATAGATCCAAAATTATGCAAAGGGTTTTGTTCAATGGTAAATCTAAACCCAATAGTCAAACATGCAAAACCATTTGCTCAAGAAAAATGCACGAATTTGACATGTGCAGCCTTAAAGTCGAACCCTAAGGCAGAATCAAACAATTTCAGCAAAATAAAGGGCATTAAACATATAAATCTTACCATTTAAGAGAATTAAAAATGAAATAAGGAAGGAAACAAGATATTGCAGCTGAAAATCAAAGTGGGGGACCGAAAAATGGAGTTTACGTCGTAAGTGGTGGGTAGAAAGTGATTTTCAAGTGTTGTTGGTTAGAGTAATAACGAAACAGCCCCCCCCCTCCTTCTCATGTCGTGAACACAAGGGTGTCACGTCACGAGGTTTAAAAATTGGTATCGGGGTTTCCTTGATTCCATACGTCGTTACCATAAAGGACCATGCTGTGGGTACTGTTTAAGACCAAATTTTTTCTTCTTTTTCAAAAATTTCCCCACTCACTCATTGGATCTCACACTGGATTTAAAATATACGATGATCGAATGACTAATCATAAAAGTAAAAACGAAAACAAAACAATAAAACTAAAAAGAAAAGGGAAGAAAAATGCAAATCAAACTCAGGTTGCCTCCCGAGAAGCGCGTCTTTTGATGGAGTCGCGATCTGAACTCCTTCCCGCTCTATGTTGTGCCAGTTGGGAGCAGAATCTCCTTGTTCTCCTTTATGTAACGCCCGTGTTTCTAGGCTAGGCATTAATATTGACATAATGGTCTAGGTTAACCTTTGTAACTCATTTAGAAGAAATAAAAAGGAATTATGTGAATTTTATGTGAATTATGTGTTTTATGCTTAATTATTAGGGTTTAATTAATTAAAAATAAAAATAAGCGTCAAAATTAAAGTGTGAGATAAGCCCAATATCTTTACATAAAGTTGTAGTGGTCGAAACCAGGATTTCGAGGATATAAGGAATGCCGAAATCCGAGTTATAACGAAGAAGTTATGACCTGTCGAAGTTTCGCGACAAAACCGACACGGTGCTGAATGTCGTAAAAAGTGAGTTTTTGATAAACTACTTTTTAGCCTTAGTAATCTAAACGAAATTCATATTATTCGTTAAACCGAGAAGTTCGATAAAAAGAACGTCCAAATCTGACTTCGTATGAGGAAGTTATGATTTTTCGAAGTTTCAGCGTAGCAGTAGACAGCTAAAAACTCGAATTTTAGATCGAGCGATTTTTAGCCGACACAACCTAAACGAGAATTGAAGGTCTCGTCATTAGGAGCACAACGGTAAAAAGTCTGACGAAAACGGACGTCGGATGAAGAAGTTATGAATTTTTAATGGATTTCCTGTACCGGTCTGTTAAAAATAATAATATAAAATTTAAAGTCAAAATTAGCCGACGAAGTCTAAACGGAATTTTAGCTACGTGTGCATATAAAGAACGTCAAAAATGGAGCTCGTATGCGAAAGTTATGGATTTTAGAAGTTTTGGCACGAAAACCGAGAAATTTCGCATAGTCACAATTGCCACGTCACCCTCGCTTAGAAAGTGACACGTGTCCTGCTGAGTCACCTGGCTGCTGAGTCATTAGGCTGCTGAGTCACCGAGGCTGCTGAGTCATGCGAGCCACGTGCCCTCTTTTTGATTCGACCGAGGAGGAGGCCCAATCCGAAGCAGCCAGCTCCCCAGCCGAAGCTTCGCCCAGCTGTCGCGTGTGTCCGAGCCTCGCATAGCCTAGCTCCGAGTCTCGCAGGTGCGCCAGCAAGCCGCGGTCCACTTAGAAGCCGCCAGCGAGCCCTCGCATGTGCGAGACACCCCCTGCGAGCCGTCGGATCTCCGAAGCGTGCCATCTTCTCAGCCGTTGGATCAAACTTCGGACCCTATATATAGAAGGGTACCTGCGAGGGTTTCCGGTTACTTTTGGAATTTTGCCATTTTTCACCCCTTTCTTCATATTTTCTTCACCTTAACATCCCGCAAAGCCCCGATATCGATTGTAAAGCCCGGAATACTCCACGAAGTGCCCAAGAAGCCCGGAAAATTTATCTTTTCGGTTTCGAAGCCCGACCTTTCGCAGAGCCCGGTTTCTTAATAAAACTCCCGGTTTTATTAAAAACGATCGTTTTAGGAAACGAATTGCTGCCCGATTATCATCAAATCAAGTGAGTGTATATTCACTTTCAATTTACACATAGATATGAAGTATTTACCAGGCCCAGATTGAAACCCTAATCGCGGAGGGACGCCTAGTACTCGTGCACATGTTTAATCGCGGAGGGCCGCCTAGTACACGGAACGTACCAGGCCCAGATTGAAACCCTAATCTTAAGTGAGTCCCCTATTTAAAGAACGTTATGGCCTCCTCATGGCCACCATTTCCAGAGACTTATCCTCCCCAAAACCCTAAACCTCGTTTAGCAAGAGAGTGCCTTTGAGAGCTTGTGGGTGTGTTCTTGAGCATTAGAAGTGGAAAGGAAGATTTGGAGAAGAAGGAGTTAGAGCCCAATCTCTTGGATCTGAGCTTAGCAGTGAGAGAAGCTTCATTTGGAGGTAAAAAGCTCCAAGATTTCCTACTCTTTTGTTTGTGTTTATGTGTGGGGTGTTTTAGGGTTTTTGTCCCCAAAGTTGATGGCTTTATGAGTTGATAAGCCCCTAGAACCCGAGATCTGTCCCTTGTTAGCTTATTTTGTGTTATAGAGCCATAAAAATCTAATCTTGGTCATTAAGAGTTGACCATGCAT
Organism: Lactuca sativa; assembly: GCF_002870075.4. Taxonomy (NCBI): domain Eukaryota; kingdom Viridiplantae; phylum Streptophyta; class Magnoliopsida; order Asterales; family Asteraceae; genus Lactuca; species Lactuca sativa. Next base: position 28,572,741 of record NC_056625.2, on the reverse strand, counting down.
GAGTTAAGAGTCTTTTAAGGAAGGAAGTGGCATGATCTGGGTGTTGGTGACCTTTACAGCCATGCAAAGGCTTAAAGTCACTGGCTTTATGGATTAAGAGGCATTAGAGTAACCAGATCTGGGATTTGAGCTTATGTCTTAGCCGATTCAAACCAAAAACCACGAGGAGTGTGAAACTGGGACTTACGCTGGGCGTAATCCCTGTACGCATACCGTAGGGGTCGAGTTCCCCGGTTCTGGATGGCCAAGGGGTACGCCCCATGTCAAGTATAATTAAAAAGAAGCCTAGGCTCTGATACCACTGATGGGTTTTGAGCATTCTAACACGCCTATGGTGTACATGCAACCCTATACACCTTGGATCTATGTTTTCTCTATTATAGATGCAAATATTCAATATTCCAAGGTTTCATCCTAACTAGCATAATATGAAGCAACTATACTACAAGAATCTAGTAGAATGACATACCTTTTTGATGGAGCTTGAAGTCTTGAACCTTTAAGAGCCTAGTACCCTAAGTGTTGCACCTCAAATGGTTCACACAACACCAAGAACCCTTGGACTAACTTGAGAATAAGGATACTTGCACCAAATCAGTTATGCCCTCTTATGTACACACACTAGTGCCCATTTCATGAACTAGGGACCTCTTTATATAGTGTAGATGATTAGGGATGCATTCATGTAAACCCTAATAACCATGACCTTACATTTCCATAGGATCCATGGGTTAAACACTCCATGGACTATCCATGAAAGCTTAGCCCAACCTAAATGAACTTGGCCCATCCTATATATATAAGAGTCCATACTTAATTAGTTCCTTCTGATCACTAAATTAATTCTAAATTAATTCTTGATCAACACTAATTAAATAATATGATTTCATATTAATATATTAGAACTTATAATATATTAATATAAATCATAAGTATTGATGTGCACAAAAGTACCTATTAATTTTAATATTTATAACCTAACAAACTTAACTATCTATGCACTTATAGGCAGTGTACCTAGTCAGATTATAGTATAGCTTGGGTAAATCGGGTGTCGATCACAGGGAACGGTGTTCTAATTAATTTACTTACTATTAAACTAACCTAATTTATTTAACAAGTTTAATAAGGGGTTTTATCTGGTTTTACAAGATCAGATGAACTTAAATCAAATTCAATAAGTAAACACACACTCTTGTTTAGTTTGAATCCACTTCTCCCTTATGGCTAGCTAACAATTACGGATTACTAAGTTGGTTTTTAGTTATATTAGTAATTTAGTTCTATCTTACCAATACTGAACTAATTCATGTCAAACCATGTATGTTCACACATAATTAAACACATAACTAATTATAGATGTAAATATGCTATGTAAGATTTGTTGTGTAAACGCAATTATGATCACAATTCACGTTCTCTAGCACAGCTAAACTTTATTTATTCTAATTACTAACTAAGATTGGTCAATCCTAGCTCTAATATTTCAATGTTCACTAAATTATTAGGTAAACAGGTTCATGTAGTTTAATGGTCACTAAGCTACACAGAACATGCAACTAAGCAATTAGATAAACAAATAATAACATGCTAGGTCATACAAATCAAACACAAGCAAATTTTTACCAACTAAGCTCAATCCATAATCATATAACTATTCATAAGTTTAAAGCTTCATCTAGCTAGTCAAGAGTAGCTAGATTCAGCTGCTCATCATAATAATTAAACTAACACAGCTAAAACTAATAAAAGACATGTTCTAAAAATAGACCTTTTACTTCTTTTGGTGTTGAAAACCCTCTTCCACAACCTTTCTTTCGTTCTTATTCGTCTCCTGGAACTCTTTTTCTTCTGCCAAAAGTCTCCCTTTTTGTAATAATCAGGAGGACTTATATAATCCTCAAAAACCCGCGCCACGTCGTGGCCAGGTTGCGCCACGTCGTGGGCTTCAAGCAATCCGTATCCTTCAAGGAAATCCTCCGCGTCGCGATGTTTATCTTCTGGAACACCCGTGCCACGTCGTGGGCTTCATCTCTACGTCGTGAATTTAGCTCTTATCGTGAATTTATTATTTTCTTGTCTTCCAAGCCTCCCATGTTCCCCATTTTGTCACCTTTGGTCCCTTTCTTCGAAAATCCTTTGTATTGACTGAAAATAACAATTTAAACTCATAAGTATCATTATTCTAAACATATTATCAATTTATTAATAAAAATGTACTTAAATACTGCCTAAAAATAAGTATAAATATGGCAATATCAAGTATCCTTTTTTCTCATTTTGTCTATCCATTTGTTCCGATGCCATGCAACCCAAATGGACCATGCCAAATCGGGTCAAGTACATACCAATTATAGTTATGGGCTTAAACAGTAATCCAACAATATCTTCCTCATCCGAGGGCCGTTTCCAACGAACCTTATATCCACGAAAAGGTGGCAAGAAGTCCTACACTCCTAACAACTTACCCATGCCTTAAAACCTTCAGAATAATACCCAAAACTCATAAGAGACCGAGATATATGTTACAATCATGCCCATGGCCTCCGAAGACACAAACGAATACTTGGGTCATGAATGCCCTAACACCCACATCCAAAATTGGCCAAATCCTTCTGACAACTGTTGATTGGGCCGCAACCCCTAGCAACGGAGCACTCACTTTCAAAACTTGGTGTTACAAGCCTAGATTGTGAATACCGTGCCAACAAAAGAGCATGGATGACTGGGATGCTTTTCGAAAAATATGTTCGTTGGCTAGATGATCAAATGCACGGTTGAAAAGTTCTCTTGGTAGCGGATAATTATCCAGCCCAATCAAAATATATTCAACGGTTGCAAAACATCGAGTTGTTTTTTCTACCGCGGCAGCAACTCTTTACAACTTGTTGTTGCAATATGAGAATACAATGTTTCAACTCTTAACTGCAATTGGGAGATTTAAAGATGAACTCAATATAGATTTGAAGCTCACAAAAAAAAAACAAGTGACTATAGATTCATTTTTTACTAGACAATTCTAGAATTTTGGAATATTTTAGTAATTATTAATTTATAGTTACACTGGGACCAATATATTTACACTGGGATTTCAAAAAAAAATATTATTTTATTATTTTATCAATTGGGGTCCAATTTTGTATTGGTCCCAAGTTGGAACCAGACAAATTATTAATTTTATCAAGGTTATTAATTTATCAAGTATTAAATTATAGAGGTTCTATTGTAATAAACTTTGGTGGATTTTTTCAAATCTATGTAGTTTTCTCCAAATAAAAACATATGGTAAATGTTATTGGTGGGATGTCAAGTCCACCAAGCAAATTACACCCTTTGTTTGCAAATAAAACGTAATATAATGGTAAAAAGGGGGTATCTACCCTCGGAGAAATGGTTGTATTCAATCACCAATGTAATCCAATAGAACTAGTGTAAATAAACTCACTAACTACAATTAAACAAGATGGTGAGATGCTCAAATATTGGAGAGAATTGGTTAACAAGGCAATTCAACACAATGAACATTTGTCTGTTTATCATTAGGATTCAATATGAACCTTATCATTCATCCTAAATTGGTTATAGCAATCATGAAGCATGATATGCCAAGATTCCTCATAAATTGTATGGAGGTTAGGGAAACCCACAACACAAGTTGTTAATCAAAATCAAGGATCCAATTGAAGCAATTGAACCTAAGAAGTTGATTAGCCTTAAGAATGAAGGAATCCCTAATTCCCAGAGGATGTCAATGCTTACACATCCATAAAGGAGTTATGATTCATAAGCTAGAGATGATTTCTACCATCATAAAGCCCTTGTTCTAAGTAAATTCAATGATTCAATGCTAAACCAAAGAAATAAACCAACAATTTCTTATTCAAGTACCAAGCTCATGATCAAAGCATTAAACAAGCATAGGAAATATGAACTAAAATTATAAACATAAGATAAATGATAAATAAGCATGAATCCTTCAAAAACCCACAAACATTCTAAGGTTTTAGCCAAGGTTGACCAAAATAGATAAATTAGCCACTCATGGCAATAAAATAACAATCACAAAAGTATAATTGCATCAAGAAACTACCAATTACTTAGAAATATGAGAAGAACGAGTCTCAAGCTCCAAAATCGCCTCTAATGGTCTCTAATGATGGAAAATCGAAGTTGTTGCTGAAAGATCCAACCCCCCAAGGTAAATGGTAAACAAAATGGCCAAAATGCCCAAACGTGTGCAGTTGCACGGGTACCAGTGCGCCTGAGATTCCACCCTCGCAAGTGTTGCTGGAATGTTATTGGTCCATTCTTCTCAACTAACATGACTCATATGATTTGAAATTGGCCAATCACCTTCAACCTCTAAAATGGATAGTCCATGCCTAAAATGAAAATCCATGACCCATCTTTAAAAGACCACTTCATGTAAATCCTCAACTTTTTAAGCCCAAATCTCCTTTGATGGATCCGCAAAGCCTAATAATGCATCGAGAAGCCCATTAAGCCCAACTCCAGTCAAACCGCAACCACAATGAGCTCCAAAACCCTACAAAATATCTCATGCAAAATAGAAAGTACCCGACACGATCCATGACAAAGAAAATAAAGAATATACAATGCAATATTGATAAACATAGCTAAAAATACTAAAATAAACTAATAAAAATAAGGAAATAAAATAAGCTATCAGTTATAAACTTTTTTGATGTGTTTGTATTCATCTAAAACTATATTTTGTTTCGATATTATACTTTATTTTCTTTTTGACTTATATGAATTGATATAAACACTAAAACTTATGGTTATATGTTATTTTAATGTATTTGGAGTGATCTACAACTTATTTTTATGTATATTTTTAATGTTTGAACTTGTAAACGTCAAATTCATGATTTATATATGTATGTATGTATGTATGTATAGAAAAATAGAAAAACATATGAAAATTATAAAAAAACCAGTTGACCCGGCGGAAGAAACCGGTTGAACCGGGAGCCGGTCACCATACCGGTTCAACTAAAAACTAGTTTTTAAAACATTGATCAGATCTCACCAAATAACACTAGATCTGAGATGTTTTATGTTTTAGAGAGGGAAAGTTAAGCTAAAAATAACTTTGTGACTTCAGATCTGAGACCAGGTGGAGATTGATGGTGGATTCAGACCTATTTTCATCAGATCTTATCAGATTTGTGTTTACGTCGGTGGTAGATTAACGATGTGAAAGAGGAATTTGTGTTAACATTGATTGGCAAAGGTGGTGGTTATGGCGCTCGCCGGAGCTCATAAATCTAGAGGAGAAAATCTTAGATCTAAAGACAAAAGTCGTAGATCTGATGAATAAAATCGTAGAGCTGAAGCTGAAAATCATAGATCTTAAGCTAAAAATCATAGATTTGAAGCTAAAAATCATAGGTCTGAAGCTGAAATTGTAGATCTTGAGCTAACTGAAGCTTGTAGATCTGATGGTGGTGGTTTACCCGTGTTTGCCGATGGCAGGAGACGGCGACAGTACAGGGGTGGTGGTTGGTGGCAACCGGTGATAATGTTTGTATGTTCTTCAAGTTTGAGATGAGAGAAAATATATTCATGTGAGAGTGTGTAGATCATAAATAATAAAAGATGGAAGTGAGTTCTTATGTTATACCTTAATAAAAAAAAGTTCTTAAGTGGTTCTTAACCTTTAAAGGTTCTCATTTGATCTTTTACGTGTGTGTGTGTGTGTGTGTATATATATATATATATATATATATATATATATATATATATATGCTTAGGTTATTTTGTTTTTACTAACTATTGTGTGCCAAAATGCACAAATCTGGACCAACGGATGGAATTCATCAATGGACATGATTTGAGAGTGTATGATATTACAATGGGATAGCATGTACCATATAATCACACAAATTTTAGCAAAATGGTATTTTGGACAATTAACTACAATTATAAAAGGAAATTTTCGGATATTTATAGATAATTAATTAATTCTCCTAATTTTAAAAATATGATTTTTTTTAATTAGTTCAATTTTAATTCTAACATAATTTGTAAAAATAACCGATTTATTCTGTCAGATTTTTTTTTTTTTATTTAGAATGATGCTCTTTCAGAATTTTATTCTATTAGAATATTATTGAATAATAACAAAGTTCTGGAATTCGAGATTGAAAAATAACCACATGCTAACATATTTTGTCAGAATAACATAATGTCAATCATAAACTACTAAATACATTCTGAAAAGAATACACAAAATAGATTCTTGAACTAATAATATATCAAATAAATAATTGTGATTCTTTGAATAATAACAACATTATGAAAGAATAACAAGTGTGATTCTTAAAAAATAACAACATTCTTAAACACTGAGTGTGGTCATTCTTTAATTCATTCTTCAAACCTTTCCCATCAGTTCTTCAAGTCATTCTTCAAGCCATTTTTATCACAAATTCTGTTAGAATGCAACAGTAAAATTCTATTAGAATACATTATTAACATATAAATATTAAAATTTTATCAAAATAAAACAGTAAAATTCTAGCAGAATTTATTATCAGCATATAAATAATTAACCAAAACCATAATCGGAATACATGAATAAAAAAATTAACAGATTTTTATCCTCTCAATTTATTAACAATCAAATGAATAAAAAAAAATAACAGATTTGATACTTCCATGGTCATGCAAAACAATTTATAATACAATTGAAACAAAGTTGATTCAATAGTTTTGTTAAACACCTTCTTACAACAAAAACCTTTATGAAGAACCCATTTATATTTGCCAAAAAAATAGTTGAACTTATATAAAAAGATTGGATAGAAAATCCAGAAACCTGATTTAAGCATTTTATCGAGCAGTTGGTATGCAGCATGAAACTTTCTTTAAATTCTCAATAATGACAGCTTATCCCTTTGCCAATATTGAAACCTGTGAAAAACATGAAAAACAAAAATCTTGTCTCTTAGGATTTTTAACAAACAGTTGGTAGGCACTAAACAAAAATCTTGTCTCTTAGTTTTTTTTTATAATGATGGATGTTCTGAATTGCCCCATAATTAAAATTCAACAAATCAGTAGATCCCAAAAGGATTAAAGAGTGACAATTCTGCAATATATAAAGCTATGGTAAAGTAAACAGATACCTGGGTATATCCAGGTTTTTGCGGCCTCTGGGTCAATGCTAACGTCGCTTACTCTTTCGTCATTGCACTCAACCTTATCTTGGGCATCATGTCGTGCATCCTGATTTGCGGATTTCAAGCCTGTCGATCCAATGAATTTATCAAGTGTGGATTGACGAGAAAAAGAGGGTTTGTTGTTTTCAATCTTAGGGTAAGAACCCGTATGTAAATTAGAATTTCGATATATGGTTGCGCTGGTAGTAGTAGTAGTAACTCCAGATGATGATTGTTTAATGGCTTCACCACAGGCGACATCAATCTCTCTAATGGCTGCTTCCCAATCAAAATCCTAGCGTAAGTAAAACGAAAAATGAAATCAAGAATGGTTGACAGAAATGAAATGGGGTTTTGCGAGAGATATGGTTATGGAGTAGCTTGCGTCGTCGTCGTCAATCGTCTCAACAGGAACAGCCGATGCCATTAACCGTGTTACAAGAAGTAACTAGTAAGTGTGCGAAATTACAATTGAAAACAGAAACCCTTGGATTAGGGTTAGTGAGATGAACAACGATTTAAAAAGGATATGTGACACTCATTTAATGATTTTCCAAATATATAACATTTATTTTTGGTTTATAAAGGTAAAATGACTAAGTTACCCTTTATTATTTAATTAATGATTTCTTTTTTCCTAAATTCTGATCGGAGCATTTAGGCACATAATATTTGCTAAAAACATTTGAACCTCTCCTTCTCTCTCTCTCTCTCTCTCTCTCTATATATATATATATATATATATATATATATATATATATATATATATATATATATATATATATATATATAGAGAGAGAGAGAGAGAGAGAGGTCGGTTCAATTGAGAAAATAAAAAAGGTTGAGAATGGGGGAATCATTCTCAGCCAATCATTTAATTAGCATATTATCATAAAATACACGGTGACAAATTTGTAAATATGATGTATTAACCTTCAATCACAGATACCATTTCTTCTGGATCGTTTATCTGTTCTTCATCAACATCATCTGTTATTCATTCATCTCGATTGTTCCTCTGTGTTCTTCGTCAACATCATATGTTCTTCATCAACATCATACGTTCTACTACTTGTTCGTTATCAAAATCACATGTTCTTCATAAAAATAGACATCGACACTTCATAAAAACATCAATTCTTCATCAAAAATCTTCGTTTATTCATCAAAATGTTGTGATTCGTCATTAAAAACATTTATTTGTACTATTAAGTGTAACTCGTGATTCAATCTTGTCCAGTTTCGTTGACATCAAACAAAATCGTTAAAATAATCCACATTTATCGATGTCACATCATTTAGTGATCACCAATCATTGAAACTTCATCAAAGGAACCTTCGTCAATATCAAACAACAGGTAGCAATCAAAAGTTTATCAACATAACCATATATTTGAAGATTTTTTGAAAAATCGTTTTTCAAGTTTGAAAAACTTCGTTTTTCATACATTTTTTTTCATAATTTTTTATATAAACCTATTGATTATTAATCGATTTTGATAGGATTTGATTTGTTTTGTAATTATTGGCTTCAATTGTGAATTTTTTACCATAGTTATATAAATTAATTTATTTGCACGCCAACTGTTCGATGAAATGCATAAACTAAATATATCACGTAATATTCACAAGTGAATTTGTCTTTATACGATAATCAATGTATATCTTTTAAAAACACAGAGCAAGTATGTAATTGATATGTGAATAATATAAAAAAAATATTCACAAATGAATACAGGTATTATTCATAAATGAATACAGGTAATACGTCATTTTAAGGTTCTAAGCAAGTTTGTAATTCATATGTGAATAACATATACGAATTATATCCGCATGTAAACATATGTAATATTCACAAATGAATATATATGTAATAATTAAATGTGAATATATGTATGTATTATTCACAAATGAATAAAATTGTCAATAAAACCGAGGACTATAAAATTTATAAAATTAAAGATAAAAAAAATTATTTGATAAGAATATATATTTATTCACATACAACTAATATTTTTAGGTTAATAAATTAGTTATATAAGTATATATATTTTTATTAATGTTATATTCATTTGTGAACAAATGATAATTTTTTTTTCCAGAAAATTATAAAAATAGAAAAACGTCATTTTGAGGCCCTAAACAGTCCCGAATGGCCGAAAAACACCGTACGTCACGGCGAAGCGGTGAGTTTTGTAAATCGCACCATTTTACATCAAATATGCGAATTTCGTCCAATTCCGAGACTAAACTTCATTGCGGCAAATTGTTTTGATGATGTAACTAAATTTTCCTTCCTACTAGTGATGACATCATCATTATTCATATATGAATAAAGTTTAGAAATCATTACGACATATTTATAGATGATGTTACTAACTTCAATCCCACTAGTAAAAACATTGTTATTGTAATCTGTTATTTTTATTTATGTGAATAAACTATACATCTTGATTTATTTATTTTGTGAATACAACCTTTATGTATAAAAATAAATAATACACTATAAGAATTGGTTTGTGCATAGTTTTTTTTGCATAATGTAACAATATTATTTTACATATAAAATCAACATTATACTAAGACAAACAACATTGTATTGGTTAATGAATATCATTTGCAATTAAATTTAATACGATCAAAATGAAGAATATATTAAATTGTATAACATTTACACGTGAGTATAAAAATATATTGTCTTTGTCAATGATATCTTCTCAACTACGTCAACCAATCGTCAACCACCGAGATATGAACCAACCATTGATTGAAATGTTATTCTTTTATTGAGTTATAACGATGCCTGAAAAAACATGTGAATACACATAAAAAATGTTAAAAGTATACTTTTAGTTCATAATAATAGCGATTTATCACATTCTAATTATCACATGATATATTCACATATGAATGTATAATCATATGTGAATATTATATGATATATTTACATGTGATATTACATGGTATATTCACAAATAAATATTACATAGTATATTCACATATGAATATTATATGGTAGATTCACATGTGAATATTATATGGTATATTTGCTTGTGAATATTACACATTCTAGTCACATCTAAATATTGCATGGTATATATTTATTCATGAATATTACACAGTATATTCACATATTAATAATATATAATATATACACTTGTGAATATGATACAAGATATTCATATTTAAATATTAAACGATGAATTCACTTTTGAATATTACATAGTATTTTCACTTGTAAGTATTAGATGATATATTCACTTATGAATATTAGATGATATATGCATATATGAATATTAGATGATATATTCATATATGAATATTACATAGTTTATTCACATATGAATATTACACAGGATATTAACATATGCATATTACAAGATATATTCACAAATATATATAATTTTTATATGTTATTCACATATGAATAACATATAAAATTTTATATTTGTTTTGTGTTTTAATAATCATATATTGATTAAGGTGCGAAAACATATTCATATGTGAATATAACGTGGTAATTTAGTTTATTCATTTCATCAAACAGTTGGAGTGCATACAAGTAAGCTTTCTTAAAAATGCTAAAACATGATACTTTGACTATTTAAAACTTACAAAATAGTAGATTGATAGAGAATTGTATGAAATTTTTCAAAAAAAATGAATTGATGTTTTTGTAATCTTAATTTCGAAGTTTTGTTTGATGATCAATGTTGAATTAATGATATGAAGTGAAACTGTTGTTGATTATCGATGATATTGATCTAATTACACTGGGAGTAAAATTAATCGTAGATGTTGAAGATATTCTCGTATTCAAGCATAGTTGAAGGTTGGATTGAAAGAACCAAAAACGAATTTTTTTTGGTCTACTGTTGAATGATGTTGATGAACGTGTTTTTGACGAAGATGGATGATTGATTAACACTAGATGATGTTGATCGATGATTTAATTGAAGAAATATGGATGATCATTGAGCGTTGGAGAGAAATTTGGATGATGAACGATCGAGTAGTAATGAATTTGAATTGTTATCAAATTATCCACAGTTACATATCTGTGATTAAAGGATATTATATCATATTTACAAGTTTGCCACCGTGTATTTTAAGTTAAGATGCTAATTAAATGATTGACTGAGAATAATTTCTCCGTTCTCAACATTTTTTTTCTCAATTGAACCCTCCTATATATATATATATATATATATATATATATATATATATATATATATATATATATATATATATATATATATATATATATATATATATATATATATGAACTAGGAAGGAATTATAGAATCGAAATGGGGCCTTATGGAAAAGATTATAATATAATTTAAAAATAACATATAAGAAACGTGTATGTGGAAGAAGATGTACTTATTTTGGTTTCGCGATATTTTTCAATTAGATATGAACTAGGAAGAAATTATAGAATCGAAATGGGGCCTTCTGCAAAAGATTATAATAAATAATTTAAAAATAACATATAAGAAACGTGTATATGGACAGAAGATGTACTTATTTTGGTATCATGATATTTTTCCATTATTATTGCTTCAAGCTACACAAATTAAATGAGTACTAGCTACAGTATATTTGAATATGACATCAGCACATTCAGCACCAAACCACCATCTACGATCTATAGGTCATCCTCTCCTCTATATAAACTTGCGATGTTGCCTCTTTTACCATTCAAAAAAACAAACGACATTAGACATTTCATTAACTTCTCCCAAAAAAACTTGAAATGTCAAAGAGTAAAATTCTGGTTGTGGGTGGCACAGGGTATGTCGGGAAGAGGATTGTGAAAGCTAGTTTGGCTCAAGGCCACCCGACATTTGTCCTTATGCGTCGAGAGATCGGATACGAAGTTGAAAAGCTTCAGAAACTTCTATCATTTAAGAAACAAGGAGCTCGATTGATTGAAGGTTCTTTTTCCGATCACCAGTCTCTCGTGGATGCCGTCAAAAAAGTTGATGTCGTGATATGCACCATGTCTGGGGTGCAATTCCGATCACATAATATTCTCCTGCAACTTAAGCTTGTTGATGCCATTAAAGAAGCTGGAAACATCAAGGTATGTCATATGTGCAAGTGCAACACCGGCCGGTAAATGGTAATATTTATTATTTATACCTTGTTAATTTAACCGATTAAAACTTGCTTAAACAGCATAAAGATTATTGAGTGTCTTCAACGACAATGTTTGTCTCACTTGACTTTTAGAATTTATAGTTTCAAAATATACACGTAAATGTTTTCAAAACACAGCGATTCTTGCCTTCGGAGTTTGGGATGGACCCTTCACGAATGGAACATGGGCTTGAATATGGAAAGGAGACGTTTGGCGACAAGATGGTCGTACGAAAAGCCATTGAAGATGCTAAAATTCCATATACATACATTTCTGCAAACTGTTTCGGGGGTTACTTTGTTGGCAACCTCTCCCAACCAAACACCCTCTTCCCACCCAAGGATAGAGTGTCTATTTATGGTGATGGAAATTGTAAAGGTATGATACGTGTATGGTGATAATATGGCTTTCTTTTCTCGTGTTATAACTTCTATAAAATGCAGCTGTTTTCATGGATGAAGACGATGTTGCAACATACACAATTAAGACAGTAGATGATCCTCGTACGTTGAACAAGACGTTGTATCTCCGGCCAAATGAAAACATCCTTACACACAATGATTTGGTTGAGAAATGGGAGAAACTTACCAACAAAACACTCCAAAAAGTTTACATTTCAGCAGAAGACTTCCTCGCTTCCATGAGAGGTGTGTACGTATAATTAAGTGATGTTCTTCGATAACACAATTACCAACAAAGTAATATATCGTGTAAATCAATAATGTCATATCAATAAAGGGCTTGTAGCCTAACGGTATTAATGTTGTCTTTCCTTATTGATTGTAAAATTAAAGAGTAGTTTAAGACTAGATTAGATTTGATCTTCAAAATAAAATTATGACACACCCATGTCTCATCAAAAATATAGAATCTATATATAAAAACAATTGTGCTATAAGTTTACCTTGAACATAAAACTGGAACTCGAAATGACAATGTGCAAAAACTTTCATTCATAATACATTTCAAATTAAAGCATGTGAGAAACTTAACCAAAATCAAACTAAAGTATATTAAAATGTTTATTATCAACCAAAATACATTCGGTTATGTTGTTATGTTTACATTTGAAGCTATGATGTTTACATCTTTACAAATTAAATTGAAAAGTGAACTGAAATGATGTTGCTTGTTGTACTTAAGTAAATATATTTTCACTTCGTAGATTTGGACCATGCTTATCAAGCAGGATTTGCACGTATCTATCAAATTTTCTATGATGGTTGTTTGATGAACTTCGAAATTGGAGAAGGAGGAGAAGAAGCTTCTAATCTTTATCCGGAGGTCAGATACACTCGTATGGATGAATATCTGCAACGATATCTCTAGTTGACAACTAAAATTAAGAATTTACCATGTGTGCACTCAAACATTTTTGCATGGTGTTTGTTATGTATTTATTATGGTTTATTTTAATTATGAATGAGTTACTCTGCAATTACTACATAAGCATATATCTATTACACAATAGCATAGTATGCAACTGTAACCATTTCATACAATAGACTTAGTAATAGACTTTGTACCTTTTTACCCTTTTCTGAACGGAAAATACACACATTCTAAAACTAGAGCTGACTACTCCTAATTTTATATATTTGTTCATGAATTAAGAGCTTGAACACTGAGAAGAGATATTTTTCCTACACTTTGATACCGTTTACAACGCTTTGGTAATAGGCTTCATCGAGACAAGCCATGTGCCAATCTAGAAAAATCAACATAAAATTTTGTTAATTTTGATGAGATTGCCCCACTACAACTGAATGACACGTGGTGGTCCAAAAAGGAGGTACAAAGAATTACATCAAGTTGCCAAATGGACACACTCGATGGGATAGTTTCGAACAATCATACCACACAAACGAACTACCTTCGAAGCATATATAGGCTATCAATGGGTCGGGTACAGAACAAATTTTTTTAGAGTTTTTAGATTTTTTTTTATCTTTGTTCTTTGTAAAGAAAAAAATTGTACTACTGAGTTTTTATTTAAGGGAAATTAAGTGATTTAACTACAATTTAATGTGTTTTTTTTTTAAATAACCAATATTTGTTTTTTAGCAAAAATAATCATTTGGTCCGGAATAGCCGGACCAAATGAAAAAAACATTTTTTTTGACAAAAAAAAAATACATATTGAACTGAATTCCGGAGCAAAATTCCGGATTTTGTACAAACATTATAGATTACAGACATAAATTTCGAATTTTGAAAAGAAATTTTTTTGAGATTTCAAGATAATTTTGAAATTCGATGAACAATTCTAGGATTTGAAGATTTTTAACTTAAATCTAACAAAATGTTACAAACATAATAATATGAAATATATACAATATTAGTGTATAAAATCAAATATTTTATTAAAAACCAGTGACATTAAACACTTTGAAATATAGACTTTTGACATAAGTATGGAAATTTTCTTTCAAAGAATTGGAAAAAAATCAAAAAATAACTACTAAATTCGAAGATTAAATCCGAAATGAAATTTTCGGAATCCAAAAAAAAAGATTTCTTTCAAAAAAAATAAAAATCTGAAATGTAAACAATACTCCGGAATAAAGGCATTCCAGATAAAGTAGTTATTTTTTAAAAACCGAAAAATTGGTTATTTTCTTTGAAAAAACCATTTATAATGGTTAGATTACCTAATTTCTCATGATTTAAATAATTTCAAATAAAGTTCATAGTCCAAAAACTACTTCAAGTAATTTGTGAGCTTTTAGAATATGATTTTATGAAATTTTAAACCTTTATTTTTTTTTCGGATAGTAGGATTGGATGTTGCATCCATGTATTCTAATTCTTCCTAGCCTTAACGTTCTAAAAGTAAACAAATTGTAAGAATACACAACAATATTATCAAATAAGAATTGTTTCTAATGTTTTTGAGAGCTAAAAAACAACGCATTTAACATAGTTTATCTTCGTTTTTGTTCTTTCTAGTAATGGAAGTAGTACACAATGTCCAATGACGTTGTTGAAAGGGATGTCGGTTGGTGACTCGAGAATAAAAATGGCACATTTATTTCATAAGGACAACATGGTGGTGGTGTCATAGTAGAGACAAACAAGATGTGGATAATAAAGTTTGTTTTGTCATGTGGTTAATTGTTTTACATGGAGTCGAGCTTAAGGATTAACATAAACAAGTCTAATGTATATGGTGTTGGAGTCAATCTAACAGAAACTAAGATGGTGGCAGGGTCGACATGTTGTGCTCCAAGATCACTTCCTTTTAGATATTTAGGCCTTTCAATTGGTTCAAGTATGGTAATTAAAAGTAACTGGAATATAGTGATGGAACGGATTAGAGATAAGCTCTCGCATTGGAAGGTCAAATTACTTTAAATGTGAGGTCGATTAACACTTCTAATTTCTAAAATCAATTGTAGGAAGCCTTGACATTTATTTTATATCCATTTTTAAAGTTCCATAACAATGCTAAAACTTCTTGAAAGGTGGCGAGATAATTTTTTGGGGGTGGAGATGTAGAGAAAAGAAGATGGCTTGGATAAAGTGGGATATCATGTGTTGGCATCGATAAACAAGGGTGGGTTATAGATATCAAAAGTTTAAAGTCTTTTAATCAAGATTTATTACAAAAATAAAGATGGTGGTGGGTAAACAATGAAGATGTATTACGGGTGAAATTGGTTAGATTTATTCATGGTGATGAGGTTGGATTCGACAATAATGGTTGTAAGACTCGGAGAGTGTGGGAAAAATCTATTGATTTTATAAATTACATACATGATAGAAATATTATTTTGAAGGCGATTTTAAAATATAAGTTCTGGTGTGGTGATAAAGCTCATTTTTGGATTTACATACGGACTAGAGATCAACCTTTAAAGCAATGATTTTATAGACTTTTTAGGTTGGAAATAGTTAAAGATTGCAAAGTAAAGTATCGGTATTGGGATGGTGTCTGTGTAACATACACGTTCAGTTATCGTGTAATGTAAATTATAAAAGTGAATAATATTATGAAATATTATGTGAAATTGAATGTTAAGTTCTAACAGATTGCTTTTACTATAAATGAAGTAAAACTATGTTTAGAATCACTCGGAAAAATATTAGAAGTCTTATGGGATTCCAATCAAATGTCAAATAGTGAAATGTAACGAAAATATAAAATTTGAAATAAGTAAAATTTTATTACTGAAAGTTGTAAAGAATCTCGTTAGAAACATTTAGGCAAAAACCTAATCGAAATTCGAGTTATAACGAACAAATTAAGACCAATCGAAGATCCGTGACAAAACCGGCACGGCGTCGAATGACGTAAAAAGTGAGTTTTTGATAAACTACTTTTTAGCCTTGGTGATCTAAATGAAAGTCATAGTATTTGTTAAACCGAGAATTTTGATAAAAAGAACGCCAAAATCTGGCTTCGTATGAGGAATTTATGCTTTTTCTAAGTTTCGGAATAGCAGTAGACAGCTAAAAACTCGAAATAAAGATTTAGCGATATTTAGCCGACACAACCTAAACAAGAATCGAAGGTATCGTCAATAGTAGTACAATGGTAAAAAGACAGGCAAAAACGGACATCGGATGAAGAAGTTATGAATTTTTAACAGATTTTCCTGTCCTGGTCTGTTCAAAATAATAATATTAAAAATAAATTCAAAATTAGCCGACGAAGTCTAAACGAAATTTGTAGAGCATAATTTTCCCTATGCGTGCATATAAAGAACGTCAAAAACGGAGCTCGTATGCGAAAGTTATGGATTTTAGAAGTTTTTGGTACAAAAATCGAGAATAATTGCGAAAACCGAGAAAAATCGCATGAACAGTACCCGAACACGTCACCCGGATTCTCTCATGCGTGCCCTGTGTCGGATTGTGATACGACCGAAGGGAGTCCCAACCGAAGCATGTCGCGTGGCGCCTCGTGTCCGACGTCGATGACTCAGCCGAAGACCATCCGACGCGTATGCTGCTTCCGGTCCAACACGTACCCTTCCCGCATCCGAGCCTCGCTCCTGCTGTTGCGTGTCCGAGCCTCGCGCCACTTTCCCTCCTTTCCTCTCGCTTCGGATCAGAGGCTCGCACCTATATAAAGGGTGCGAGACCTCCCGGCTAATGTTAGGAAATTGTCACTTTTTCACCCCTAATTCCATATTTTAGCTATTTCCACTTCACCTGAAGCCCCAATATTATTTTCAACGCCCGAAATACGTTCCGAAGTTCACGAGAAGCCCGAGAAATTTATCTTTTCGGTTTGAAACCCAACCCTCGCAACGCCTGATTTTCAAGAAAACTCTCGGTTTTCATTGAAGAAAGTCAATTATAGTAACGAAGTGCTGCACAAATTACTATTTTAACCCCCGGTTATTTCACGGTGAGTTCAATGTATAGGAACAATTATATGTTATGTGTTATATGTGTTATGTGCTTTTCAGTGTTATTATTCCGGGTTATTTTCTCGTGTTATTTTTATTCACTATTTTAATAGCAAAGAAATACCTTTGACCATGTGATTAGTGAAAGGACTTAGATTCACATTGGTACTGGTATGTAGGCTCTGGCCATGTAGAGCATGTCTCCGTAAGAGAATGACTTCTATTCTATGGCATTGGCAAAAGGTTAGATAGGGATATAAACCTGAAATCTACCAAAATGTTAATCAGAAGTTATGTCTTTTGTGCCATTTAGGCCAAAGCTTTATTGATGTATATCAAGTATGGAAATTGTTATGTCTCATTGATTGTATATCTTTGAATCAAATCATTGATTGATATGGAAAGCTTGTCACATGATTCATGTATGCCTTTGTTGTTCCTTGTTCCTCTTTGGTTCTGCCATATTAAAGTATATATATGGCATAACGTTATATTGTATCTATTATTGAACTCACTAACCGTCACCGCTTACCCTCTCAATGTTTAACAATTACAGGAGATAAGCATCCAATATAGTTATATACTGTTAGAAGATTTTGAATAGTTTGAAACTATTGTATTTTGTACTCCCTTATGTATAAAACTATAGAATCCTGGGAAGTTATGTAATATATATAACACTTTGTAATATTCGGTTTGTATCCAGTAGTTTGTAATCACTTTATCAATATAAAATATTATTTTTATGAATATTCATGTAGCATGTTTTGGAGTAACAATTGTCAAGTATGAAAGTTTGGGGTTTTCAAAAATATGAAAGTGTGGGTCTTTCAATTATGGTATCAGAGCAGTAGTTTAAGTGAACTAAATTCAACTTTAGACTTAAATTGTTGGAAGTTTAATATATGAACGGATTCATTGTAAGTATATGGATACAACCCATAGGAAATATGTAAGTAAAAGTATTAGGTAATGATAAACCCTAATATTCTAAAATACAATGTTACTCCATATTGCAGAGCAATGGCTGAACATGTTAGTAGCCATACCCCTGAGGTGGGTGGAGGTCCTCAACCTGAGGAAGTAAAGACTCCAGAATCTCCTCGTGAGGAGCAACTTTTGGGTAAACTTATCGGTGTTATTCGACAGACACTCGAAGAACACAAAAAGAATGGTGATAAAGGAAAAGAGAAAGCCACTGGAGAATCTTCAAAATAAGAGGTGAAGCGTCCCTCGTTCAAAGATTTCAAGAGTAGTGGTGCAACAGAGTTTTCTAGTGTTCTTAATCCCATTGTTGTTCTTACCTGGATCCGGAACACAGAGAAAGTGTTTCGTATTTCTCATGTGGATAATGAAGACAAGGCTAATTATGCTTCTGCAATGCTCATCGGAGAAGCCTTGGTCTGGTAGGAAGCAACATATGAAGCTCTCAATAGATATGACCAGGAGAATTTATCCTGGGAGAGATGTTTAAAACTCGTTTGCTAGAGAAGTATTGTCCTCTAGACATGAGGAGGAGATTGGAGAAGGAATTCCTCGAACTTAAACAGGGAGGAATGGCTGTGAACGAGTATGAAACTCAGTTTAATCAAAGAGCAAGGTTTGCTACAAAGTATATTCCAACTGAAGACGAGAAAATTTAGTTATTCATGGAGGGACTACGGCACGAAATCCACGATTTCGTTGCCAATCGGGAAGTTCTGTCATTCAATAAAGCCATTAAGTATGCTCGAAGGCATGAACATGACTTAGAAATACACGGTGCCACTTTTACTGTTCCGAAGCATCCATGTACTGAAAGAACTGTTCCTGTTCCCTCTATTCCACCAGCTCAATCCGTTCAATCTGATTCTAACAAGCAAGTGCAATCTCAGAGTGCTTTTCGTGGTCGTGGTAGATCACAATCTTTTTCTATTCAATCGCCTTCATGTCGTATTTGTGGAAGGAATCATTCGGGCCAATGCAAAATAGACAAGGAATCTAATGTCTGTTATGGATGTAAAGAAACGGGTCCTATAAAGCCAGCTTGCCCAAGAAAGGATGTTACCTGTTATGCATGTGGTATTACTTGCCACAAGAAGTGTTTTTGCCCTACTCTTAGTAGTCAAATGACGGGAAGTCAAGCTTTTGTTCAACAACCGGCGAGAAGTTAAGCTCCTGTTCAACAATCAAAGGGTACTCCAACTAAAAAGGAGGTGGTGCCAAAAGCTAAGGGTCGTGCATTCCAGATTACCACAGAGGAGGCACGCGAGGAACCGAATGTTGTGATGGGTATATTTCTTGTCAATTCTAGACCTGCTCACATCTTATTTGATTCTGGTGCCTCAGATTCTTTTGTGTCTTATGAATTTGCGCACTCTGTTCAAATTCCTTGCTATGCACTCGTGCAACCATTTCACGGAGATACTACGGGAAGTATATCATTACTTGCTGATAAAGTCTATAGGGATTGTGTTATAGAAATTGAAGGCTATAATTTTCTTGCTAACCTGATCCCTATCTCCTTGCCCAACCTTGATATTATTCTCGGCATGGATTGGTTGTCAAAGAACCACGCAGAACTCTTGTGCTATGAAAAGATAGTATGCATTCCTATTAAAGGAGAAGATCCTATCTATTTTTATGGTAAACAAAGAATCTTAAAAATAATCTCTTTCCTCAAAGCTCGTAAATTCATATCAAAGGGATGTTCTATCTATATGGCCTACACAATTGATGTCTCAAAAGAGGAGAAGCAAACGGTAAATGATGTTCCCGTTGTTAACGAATATCCTGATGTTTTCCCAGATAACTTGCATGGACTTCCTCTGGACAGGCAAGTAGAATTCCGAATTGACCTTATGCCTCGTGTTGCTCCGATTGCAAAGACTCCTTATCGTCTTACGCCAACCGAGATGAAAGAAATGATGATCCAACTGCAGGAATTACTTAACAAAGGTTTTATTCGACCGAGTACCTCTCCCTGGGGTGCTCCGGTATTGTTTGTCAAGAAGAAGGACGGATCGATGCGGATGTGCATTGATTATCATGAGCTGAATAAGGTGACTATCAAGAACAAGTACCCACTACCTCGCATTGATGATTTATTTGATCAACTTCAAGGTGTTAGCTATTTCTCAAAGATTGATTTGAGATCTGACTATCATCAGTTGAAAGTTCACGAGCAAGATGTACCAAAGACTGCTTTTCGTACTCAATATGGATATTATGAATTCCTTGTCATGTCGTAGGTCTTACAAATGCTCCTGCTGTATTCATGGATATGATGAATTGAGTATGCCGCCCAATGATCGATAAATCTGTCATCGTATTCATTGTCGATATTCTAATCTATTCCAAGTTTGAAGCTGATCATGCCATTTATTTCGTGCGGTATTAGAACTTCTTCGAAAGGAGAAACTATATGCTAAATTCTCGAAATGTGAATTTTGGCTTCGCCAAGTTCAATTTCGGCCATGTTATTTCAGGTGACGGTGTATCCGTAGATCCTACCAAAATCAAAGCCATTCAAAATTGGGAAATGCCCCGTAATGCTTCTGAAATTCGCAGTTTCTTGGGTCTCGCGGGATATTACTGGAGATTCATTAAAGACTTTTCTCGTATAGTTGTACCTCTCACGAGACTTACACGGAAAGAAGTAAATTTCAAATGGGGTGAAGCCCAAGAAAAAGCTTTCTCAACTCTAAAAGATCTTTTGACTCATGCTCCAATCTTATCACTCCAAGAAGGTGATGATGATTTCTCCGTATATAGCGATGCTTCAAGATTGGGACTCGGTTGTGTGTTGATGCAACGTGGTAAAGTGATAGCATATGCCTCAAGACAACTGAAAGATTATGAAAAGAATTATCCCGCCCATGATCTCGAACTAGCTGCAGTGGTATTTGTCCTAAAACTTTGGAGACATTATCTTTTTGGTACAAAATGCCAATTGTTTACCGACCACAAAAGTCTCAAGTACATATTCTGTCAGCAAACTTTGAATATAAGACAACAACGAGCCATGGAGCTGATCAAAGATTATGACTGTGAAATCATGTAGCATCCTGGAAAGGCCAATGTAGTTGCTGATGCACTTAGCAAAAAGGTTTATCATAATAGTATGTGTTATACTATTACTCACACTACAGTAAAGTTCACTATTCTTGATGAACTAGAGAAATGGCAAGAAGAGGCCTTAAAGCCAGAAAATATGAAGAAGGAAGGGATGATACATTATAATGATGCTTTATTTGATGATCCACGAGGATTAAAGGTATTCAAGAATCGGCTATGGATTCCAAAGATTGGTGGATTAAGACAGAAGATTTTAGATGAAGCCCATAAATCTAAATTGTCAATACATCCTGGTACAAGTAAAATGTACTATGATGTAAGAGCTAATTATTGGTGGTCTGGATTAAAGAGAGACATTGGAAGATATGTACAGGAATGCTTAGTATGCTTACAAGTCAAAGCAGAGCACCAAAAGCCTTATGGAACCCCATAAAGTCTTAGGTGGTGTTTGTTTTTTGTCCACAGATCTTCCTGGCCTCTTCTGTCTGCACGGTGCAGACCACGCGCAGACATTAACCTTTGCAGACTGTTTGTTTTTTTGAAGACTGCAGGCCTAAAAATGTCTGAGCCCCTCTTCTTGGCGCAGATGTGGACCAGAGTCTTCTAACATCTTCTAGCATAAAAAAAAACACATATACTTTATTTTTTTTAGTTTTTCTGAATTTATATTTATTACAACTTTATTAGTGATAAACAATTTGAAAAAAAAAAGTTATAATATTTCAAAAAAAAGTTTGCCGACACAAACATTATACTTTTGACAAATTTAAAAATCAAAGTTTATTACAATAATGGTCGTTAAAGTTATTTATATAAATATATAAAAATTAAAATAATATATTTTTATATTTTTTGTTCCAAATTTTATAAAACATTATTTAATAAAGCATCGTCAATTTCTTAGAAAAAATATTTATGACACGTTTTTAATTGATTTAATTGAAAAAATTGAAGTTTATTTCCATTCATTTATATATCAAATTCTTTAATTCCTAGTTACAATGTTTAGACATAACTTTGCGACCAAAATTGTTGATTTTTTTCAAATGTATACGTTAGTTTGTACTATTTTTATTTTCACTTTTTATACAATAATACATAAAAGTTGATTTAGATTTGTTAATTATTTATAACAAACTCATAAATATATTAAAAAATCACTTTGTAGTTTAAAAAAATCAGTTTATTTAGATTTTAGTTTATTTTAGTAACTTGCAGATGTTAAAAAAACAAACAGTCTTCTTTTTTCAGACTGTAGACATTTGGTCCACCTCATCTGCTGCAGAGGTCTATAGATGTAGTCCGCAGACTGCAGACATTTTGCCTCAGAAAAACAAACAACACCTTAGTGTTCCTGTATGGAAATGGGAGGAAATGTCCATGGATTTTATTATCAAATTGTCAAAGATTGTTAGACAGCATGATAGCATTTGGGTAATCGTCGACCGCCTGATTAAGAGTGCACATTTTCTTGCCGTGCGTGAAACGGCTCCAATGGAGAAATACACACAAGTATACTTGGATGAAATTGTTGCAAGACATGGTGTGCCACTAAATATCATTTATGATCGTGATACTCGGTTCACTTCTCACTTTTGGGCGAGTATGCAACGTGAATTGGGATCTCGAGTTGCTCTCAGCATAGCTTATCATCCCCAGACAGATGGTCAGACGGAGTGAACAACCGAAACAGTAGAAGATATGCTTCGTGCATGTGTCTTGGAGTTCGGTGGTAACTGGGATAAATACTTACCTTTTGTCGAATTTTCGTATAACAACATTTACCATGCTTCAATCAAAATGCCACCATATGAAACATTATATGGTCGCAAAAGTCATACGCCGTTATGTTGGCGTGAAGTAGGACAGAAGATCCTTGGAGGCCCTGAAATGATTCAAGACACCACCGACAAGATTCAAATTGTACGAGAAAGAATGAAAGCGACCCAGGATCGACAGAAGTCCTATGCAGAAAAGAGGAGGTGACCCATAGAATTCCAGGTGGGTGATTTCGTAATGCTAAAAGTATCCCCGTGGAAAGGCATTATGCGATTTTGGAAGAAAGGAAAAATAAGCCCTAGATTTGTTGGTCCTTTCAAAATCATCCAGAGAATTGGTAAACAAGCATACCGCTTGGAATTGCCGGAAGATTTGGCAGGTATTCATGATGTGTTTCATGTAAGCTATATGCGTAAATGTTTAAGCATATATGATGAAGCAGTTCTGTTATCCGAGGTAAAACTAGATAATAAGTTAACTTATGTAGAAGAGCCTGAAGAAATCGTAAACGATGCCTGATGTCGGGCGGGGCCCAAAACTGGATAATAAGTTATCTGAGGTAAAATCGGAAGATTTAACTTATGTAGAAGGCCCGATGCCGGGCGGGGCCCGATGACTATCCTCTATGCTTTTATCTTTGTGATTATCGCATGTGTTTGTATGATTATTTGTTTATATGTTGTATGTATATTGGGTGGGGCCTGATGCCAAGTGGGGCCTGATGACTGACAGATTTGTATACCAAGCGGGGCCCAATGTCGGGTGGGGCCCATTATG
Organism: Lactuca sativa; assembly: GCF_002870075.4. Taxonomy (NCBI): domain Eukaryota; kingdom Viridiplantae; phylum Streptophyta; class Magnoliopsida; order Asterales; family Asteraceae; genus Lactuca; species Lactuca sativa. The sequence goes on along the minus strand of NC_056625.2, from coordinate 28,548,439 downwards.
TATTTATTATGTATGGTGTGTGGTATTTTAGGGAACTCACTAACCTTTGTGTGCTTTCGGATTTTAGTTTATGTTTCAGGTACTTCTGGTTCGAAATGGAAGAACCCAGGATGATTGCAATGCACACACCGCCTCGTTCCGCATTTTATGATTACTCTGATGTTTCATGATGTATTTGATACACGTTGTCCCACTTTGGTTTTATGATGATGTTTTGGATTACAGTTTTATTTAATTTAAAAATGAAACTTTTTGGTCTTCATTTTTGGGATGTTACAATTTATTTGCCTAATATGATTATGGTGGAAGAGAAATAAGAAGAATCATTGCATGCGTCGAACCTAACACCACATCGTATATATATATGTGAATTACATATGTTTGTATAACACATATCTGAAAGATTAATGGAAGGAAAACTTACGCCAAAAACCCATAACATAAAAAATCACATGCCCATTATATACCGAGGACCAAATTTAAAATTGAAGTCAAGAAAAGACGAAGCAAGGATAGAGCAAATGCGTGTTAGAGTGAGGAAGTGGTGATATGAAAGCTTGGTAAAGAAGATGGAAGGGGTTAGTAACGGAAAAGCTTTTAGGGATCAGAATCCTCCACAGATCTGCTAGATCCTTAGATGAAGAAGAAATCCTTTTTTGTCTTGGATGTGGATGTTCTCTTTCGGCCGTTTCATGGCCTAATGGGAATCAAAGCTTCAACCAATCATAAGGTGTGATGGTGGTTGTATTTTTCGGCGATAAAAGTATTCTCTTGAGAGAGAGAAAAAAAAAAGCGAGAGAGAGAGAAATGGGTTTAAGATCATCCACAATGGTGAGTTTAATGTAATGGGAGAGTTGAATGAGGTGTTTAATCTAGGTGTCATTCAATGGATGAAACTTTACCATTGTGAGATGTCACACTTGCATTCAATGGATTTGGAGTTCAATGGTCGTTGAACTCTTCAATGGAAAAAATGAAAGTTTTTAGTTCTTAAATATATACTATAAATTACCTTTTGTAATATTTTATTGAACTTTGTTGAGTTCAATGCATTGTAGGAAAAAAAATGATAGAGTTGTATGGATTGTAAAAATATGACGTGACAATCCATTGAATTATATGAAGTTGAATGAATTGTGGATGCCCTACTGTGAGAGTGGCGTAGGATGATTATGCGGTAGAGAAAAAGAAAGAGAAGAGAGAAGAGAGGGGGAATGTGTGGGGACCTTGTTAAAAAAGACAAAAGAAATAAAGAGGGACAAATAGGTAATTTATATATACTTGATCTTTATTTTTAATGGAGTTAGCTAAAAATATTATCCGTGAAACCATAAGAACTTCCAGTGTAACGTTTTTTTAAAAAAGTCTTGAAAATGTTATTTTCAAAACATTGTCATTTGTGAATTTTTGTCTTAAAATAATAGAATTTTTTTTATGTAGATATATAATTAATTGTAACTTGCACATTTTTTAATTTAAAGTTATAATCGTAAACCTTATTGAATTGTGTGTGGCATCTGGTCAGCTAAAAGTCAAATATTTGTAATACTTATGGGAAGAAAATGAGGGTTACGTTACCCCTACCAACATGTTGGTTCAGCCAGTGGTTAACATGTGTTTTATAGTTATTATTGTTTCTATAACATTCTTTGTAACTATTTAACCATTTTTCTTAGTAAAAGACGAAAGAATAGTTCGCTTTGTGCTTACCACATGGACGAATAAAAGTCAAATATTTGTAATACTTATGAGAAGAAAATGAGGGGCAGCACATGCTACCCCTACCAATATGTTGGTTCTGCGAATGGTTAACATGTGTTTTATAACTTTATAGTTTCTATAACGTTCTTTGCAACTATTTAACCATATTAGCTTTTAAGGTTTTTGTTTTAGAACAACGTAAATTTAATTTGGTTAATTCTAAAAAAATAGAAACTCCTCTCATTATCATTTTTACACATAAGTCACTTATTTTTTACACCAAGACCTGAATATGCAACAATGAAGGTAACATGTGGTCTAAAAACACGTTTCATACGACAAATCAGTAAAGTTCTTTTAAATTATACTATATGATAACTACATTCATTAAGATACTATCTATATGAGTTTTTTTCATTAGTTTAGTAAGTATAAAAAGAAAATTTTAAAAAAAAAAAAAAAAAAAAAAAAAACTTTAACCCTATTAACAAAAAAAGATCTATTATTGTTTATTTTCAGAAAAATCTTTAAAATTTTTAGAAAACCTCTGAAAACCAGTATTAATCGGGAACAATGAGTTTTATTTTACAAATATTTACCGTTTTTTGGGTTAAATTGAAATATATATATATATATATATATATATATATATATATATATATATATATATATATATATATATATATATATATATATATATATATATATTAACTATATTATTAAACATATTGCCCATGTCTTGAAAATTAAGAGGTATACATTTTATAACATCATGTACAATCTATTAAGCTTACAATGTATACGTATACACGCACGTATCATTGTATACGTATTCTTGTGAAAACCCTAATACCCTCTGGACACTATCAGCATCATTTCTTCCAAAAACTTCTTCCAAATCTATTCCGTCTACCTCCTCATTTTCTTCAATCTTCGATAGGCTTCCATTACAACCACCCTCCTATAGTCGTCGCTATTGCCACCCTGCCGACATTGTCCCCTCCATCGCCACCGGACATCGCACACCATAAACAAGAAAAAGCCCCCATTCGATTCTTGTCGTTACCTTCAGTCGTCGTCTGCAACCCCGCTTCTACCTAGAAACCCTAACTCTATCTCGCTGCCACCATCGGACACTATTAACTGCAATCCCTAACCCTAGAGACGTTTGCGGGTCTAACGCAAATAGAATTAAACAAGAGGAGAACAATTTACAAAATAAAGCCCTAATCCTATTCCATTATTGAATTCCTGTAAATCAAAGAAGCAAATATGTTGAGAACGAGGTTGGTATGGTTTACGTTTGGTTTCGCTTCAACAACTGATATCATGTCTCAGTTTGTCTACAAAGATCTATTGCTCGATCGTCACTCTCTTTCTCTCCAGGTACTTTTTTCCAATAAATTTTCCATTTTATGTCTTTTTTTCTTAATTTTTGATCTTGTCCGATTGCAATTTAATGTCTCAGTTTGTCTACAAAGATCTATTGCTCGATCGTCACTCTCTTTCTCTCTAGGTACTTTTTTCGAATAAATTTTCCATTTTATGTATTTTTTTTGTTAATTTTTGATCTTGTCCGATTGCAATTGAATGTCTCAATTTGTCTACAAAGATCTCTTGCTCGATCGTCACTCTCTTTCTCTCCAGGTACTTTTTTCCAATAAATTTTCCATTTTATGTCTTTTTTTGTTAATTTTTGATCTTGTGCTATTGCAGTTGAAGCAACAGTTTGATTCTTTGGAGTCCCGTGTCTCAAATCTCGAATCAGTATCTCCCAAGGTATTCTTACCATTATTCATTAATTTTTATATATTTCCACCGAATCGTATGGTAAACTGTTAGGCTCTTCCAGTATACTGTCTATATCACAAATTGATATTTCCTATAAGAGATTTAAGTGGGTATTTGGATGTGTATCGCAATGATATTATGATTGCAGTTTAGGGTTTTTTTGGTAAAGGGGTGTTTGGATGTGCTTTTGAAAAAGTTGTCTAATGAAGAGATGTAATCGAAGGTGATGTAGAAAACAATGCTCAGAGTAGTTTGGTTATCTAAGGAATGCCCTTTAATCATAATCCAACTGATTATTTGACATATAATTAATTAGATATCAAGTAGGTTGGTTACACAAAAACTAGAAGGTTTTTTATGACTTGGAACCTCAAAGATGAAGCAAATCACTTCAAGAATATGAATTTCTAATCATTTAGGATGAAGATAGAGCAAAATTGGATAAGCAGAGAAGTGATTATTGAGATACATGTAAATTACCTAACTGTCCTTGTGAGTGCATCGGTGCATGTAACATTTTGTCTTCTAATGTGTGCCTAAGAATGGCTATTGTGGGCATATTACAATTGTCTAGAATTTTGAAGCAAGCCCATATATATATATATATATATATATATATATATATATATATATATATATATATATATATATATATATATATAAGAATCATAATGATTTGACTGTGATCTGGCATTATGTCGTTCCTACCTTAAGTAGATTCATAATCAATATAATAAATAAACAAAATACTTGGTGAACCTTTCAGTATTATCTTTTTGAACAGGGCAGAAACTTTTGACAACCTCACCAATTCTGTTAGTATCATTTTCCTCCCTTACTACATATTACTGCAGTTCAGTTCCTACTTGTCTGTCTGAAAGAAGATTAATTTTCGTGTTGCAGGTGAAGATTGCAATGGTTGGGAAATATGTTGGCCTAACAGACTCCTATTTGTCTGTTGTTAAGGTACAATTAGAGTTATAGTTTTGCAATAACATTACAGTATGTTTGTTTTAGTTTTACTAAACTTGAACTTGAACTGAAATCAAGTGCAGTCCCTTCTCCATGCATGCATTGCATGTTCGTTGAAACCCTCCATTGAATGGATTGCAGCTTCTGATTTAGAAGATGAAAGTGCCAGACTGGTATGTATGGCTATGGACCCTAGATACTAATAATAATATCATATTGAAGTATTTACATATGTTATATGTGTGTGTGCAGACACCAGAAGCACATGCAAAGGCCTGGGAGACATTGAGGGTAAGAGTTTGATGAATATTTGTTATGATTTGGTGAAAGGGAATGTAATTGTTAATATGTTCAGAGTGCGGCATGTGTTTTGGTTCCTGGTGGATTTGGAGATCGTGGTGTGAAGGGAATGATACACAGATCATATACTACACCCTAATACAAGGAATCCCTAAACACACTACCATCGACACCACCAAAGATGCCCCTTTCCTAACTTTATACGAACATATATTAGTATAACTGGTCTATATGGAAGCTTAAAGATCTTAAGAGTTATCCTTACTTATTTTGTTATCACTTATGTTTTTTCAGGTGATTCCTGCAGAGAACATTGTTTCAACATTTCATGGCACTCACAAACAGACTTTTCCATCTCAAAAGGTCTCTTAGAATCTCAAATTATCTTAGAGGTAAACCTTATAAACCAAAAGTTGTAATATAACTAGAAGGAATTATTTTTATTTGTAAATGTTGCAAATGTTACTATGATCCTAAAACACAAATGAAATCTTTTGGGTTATTAGTCATATAAAGATGAAATGAGATATTGAGATTTAACCTTAGTGAATGTTTTGATAAAACAGGCTGTTGATGGCATAAGTAAGATAAAAGACGGATATAACCCTGCTACCTGGATGTTGGAAGTTAGTACTTCAGCTCAAGAACTTACACTCGGAGGTGATATCTCGTATGAGTTGTTTCTTAGAGATAGGTAAAATTTCACTTATTTTGTCATCACTGAAGGGTATAATAATTAGATGATTAGAGTAGTTTAAAGATAAAATTACTTGTTTTCAAAGTATTGTTATTATGGATGGGTATTTTAGACAATTCTCTTGGTAAGCAAATGTAGCAAGGGTATCCTTGAAGCACTAAGGAAGAGAGCACACATAATGACAGATGGATTCAACAGTTGCAAAAGTGTTGTTTGTAATTTCACAAAAGGTTAGCCATTTTCTGATAAAACTGTTCTCTGACCTCATATGTCTTGATATTAATTCTTTCTTATTTATTTAAATTTGAAATCAGACGCCATGTATTCATTCCCAAACTACCCCAAAAAGCAATTAAAGCTGCAAAAAGTGCTGGAAAAGTTCTTGATGTTTTCTATTGCCTCAAGCTCTTGGAAGCCACTGGCATTTCCACTGTCCCTGGTTCAGGCTTTGGCCAAAAAGAAGGGTAGCTTACTTTTCTCCTTTGCCATTTATACCCTTCTTGTTTATTTATTTATTTATCTAATAAACTTAGTTTTGAAGTCCTGGTAATATCTTTTTTTTATTTCATTTATTATCGAGTTATTTTTTACATTAATAATTATTTTGTTTTGTTTGGTATGATGGAATCGGAAGAATGGAATGGAATTGAGCATTCCTAAAGGCATTTGAATTATGATTCCTTCCATTTTGTTAATTTTCATTCCGTCCTGGATTGGAATGAAAATTGTAATATAACCCTTTTTTATTTAATTTTTTTTAATATTTCATGATATTAATTAAATGTTACTTACATTTACAATAATTTCAGCTTCTAATATATATTTTATTTTTAGTATGTTATTATTTAAATGAAAATATGATAATAATATGATTAAATTTGGTATGATTTTTGACAGTTAGTATTTATGGTATGATTTAAAGTATTTTTGGTATGACTTTTGATAGCTATTATTTATGGTATGTTCTAAAATATTTTTGGTATGATTTTTGACATTTAGTATTTATGTTATGATTTAAAATATTTTTGGTATGACTTTTGAGTGATTAGTAATATCCGAAAATACATCACATGATACATTATTTTGTCTATAAATCTAATATATTATGTTCTTATTTTTTACTTTCACAACACAATTCACCAACAAGGAATCGGGAATTAGAAGATTACTTAATTGCATTGGATTACAGTTCGTGACACGAATTCAGGTTTTCTTTATTTCTTCTATCTGTTTGATGAATCTTCCTCTGTCTTCTGTCTTCTTTACTTCTTCTACTTTACTAGATTGAATTTGCTGTAACCATTTGAATTGAGTTTTCCTTTGTATCACATTTGTCCCTGTGTTGCTTTGTTCCTGTTCCTGTTCCTGTATAATCATCTTAATGTATTTTTGTCAATGTGTTGCTTTGTTCCTGTTCATGTATTAGTATAATCATCTTAATGTATTTTTGTCTCTGTGTTGCTTTGTTCCTGTAATAGTATAATCATCTTAATGTAATTTTGTCTCTATTTTGCTTTGTTCCTGTTCCTGTAATAGTATAATCATCTTAATGTATTTGTTAGATCTTTATACAACAAAAAACTTTATCATTATAATGTATAAGTAACACAAAATTTGTTATTAATTAATAGTAATATAATATATTCATAAGGATTTAATAATTGGTCAATTTGACTTGATTCGAGTTTATCAGTAATTTTTTCTTTTGATAGTAAATAATTAACAAATCACGTATAGTTACAATATTATATTGTTCCAACCATAAGGTAATTTTTTTATAAGTGGGTGTAGAAAGTTTGCAGTCCAAAGAAAAATATTAAAAGTTGTTTTTATAAAAATATCTTAAAATAGAAATCTTCCATTTTTAATGAGACAAAAGGAGTTGTCTTTTTCTTAAAATTTAACAGCTTTGAAGAAGATGAACATTCGTGGGCTAAAAGTTTTTTTTATATATTTGATTCATCAATGTCCTCACAGCGTATTCTTTAAATTATTATATGTTATTACCTTATCATAACTTGTATATACATCTAATTTTACCTTAGCGTATCTTGCTTTTTAGATGGCTTTAAAACTAATTTGACTTGTGTGCTATATATTTATTTAGATTTTAGAGCGATAGAGCAAAAAACATGATATCAATCTTGATTCTAAACATATTGGGCCTTATTAAAAATAAGTGTACTATGAATTGGGCTTTATTTTAATGTCTTCATAAGTCATATAACATTCTCATGGCTCAAAAGTATAAACAATATTCGGCCTTATTAAAAATAAGTGGTCCTTTTTCTCTCGGTTTATTTGCGAACAGAATTCATTATTTACTTAAATATTTGTTATTAAACTTTTTAAATCTTACAATTCAGATCAAATAAATCTTATTAATATTTGTTATTAATATATGCTTTAGGTTTTCTGTAATATTTAATAAATAAATCATGTAATAAAATTGACATAGTTTTTAATATAAATAATGATGTAAATCAATTCTACATCAATCACATCTGACTTTCGTTTTGTAGAATCATGAGTGGTCATATTTACGTTGATGCATTTTCATTGCTACTAAACTACCATTTGTGGTATGTTTTAACACTCGTTCGTGTTGATTTCATTTGGAGGGACTCAATAGCAAACAAACTCTTCATGGTTCTCATTGATCAAAATGTATGTTTAAAAAACTATTTATATCTTATTTTCATTTTCACAATTTATCATAAGTATTTTGTTTATAAAAATATTATATTTTTTATTAGAGAGAAAAATTGTTAGCAGTTGTTCCACAACATATGATGCGTTTTATTTATGGAGGGAATCTATTGGGTGGTGTGTTTTCTTTAAACCATTTCCAAATCGAACCAACATATGCTGAGTATCCGAGATATCAAGAATACAGTTTGTTACGTGGCGATTTGATGATTAAGATCAGCAATAACACACGGTTTAATCGTTTGGCCGATGCTATCATATCATGGTTTCCGATTTTCCCATTGGTTCCCTCAATAAAAAGTTTAGTAGATGATCGGACAGAGAGAAAAATGATGATCGATAAATTTAATAAATTATATATATTTTTAGCATTCTAAAGTTTTTAAAATAATAACAAGTTGTCCTTTTAATTATCGCTATTTTTAGATATTGTTGGAAAAATCATCAGATGCAAGCGAAACTATTCCCGTTACTCTGGTTTACTGACGTTAACTTCTTTCACTTTATATCTCCAAGATGGGCCGTAAGTGTTTATTATTATTATTATTACACTAAAGCAAAATTAGGTGACTTTGGAAATATTTCATTATAAATAGGGGGAGTATAATAAAGATGAAACTACATATAACCGACCGAACATGCCATCAGATTGTGAGGACTATCTATGCAATAAAGAGAAAGTATATAATATTTGTTTCTCGGGTGAAATTGGTTCATTTGGATTCAAGTAAGTCTTTTCTAAAAAATCATAATACTTGTAGTGATATTAAAATAATTAAATCAATACATTTTAATAGTTTTTATCTTATTTTCAGTGAACATTTTGATATAAAACCAAACTAAGCAACGTAGAGTTCCAACCGCGGATGCCGGAAGTATTTAACATCATAAATATGCCTAGAAGAATTTTTAATTCCGTGTGAGACATTTGGTGGTGTTTTTTTTTTTTTGAAGTTTTGACAACTTTTGCGAGTGCGTTGCTTTTATTGTTGATCAACATTTATGTTAGACATATTGTGGTGAATTTTTTCATGTGTGGTTTATTTTTCTTGTGTTGACTTATGAATTGATAAATAATAATTTTTGGATATCTAAGGAAATTCTCTTTGAACTATGTATAACTTTCTTCTATTGTGTTTTTGGATTACAAGTTTTTAGTATATTTGGTTATTTATTAAGGGTTGTGTTGCTTTCTGAAACACACACATACATGACTACTAAATCACATGGTCTACATTACAAAATGTTACATTCTTGATGATATAACATGTGCTTATTCTTAACATTTCCATTATAGTGTTCAATGAGGACCGTAGATAAGGGAAACGAAAACTGTGATGATTCCCAAAACCCGATAGATATAGAAAAAGGTATGTCGTTTATATGAGTATATATTTGCATTTATAATATATGACTATTTATCCAAATAATATATTTGTAGAAAATCAAAAAAGATACAATAGAAACTATTATGCACGAAAAAAGGAGAAAAACAAAATGAGAATGATAGCTAACGGTGAAGGATGTAGTCAACCTACAACACTCACAAGTTGCACTACAATGGAGACAAACGAAACAAATATCAACGAAGATTCCTCTGTGAGTGTTATAAGTGCTGCTCAGAGGACGATTACTTATAATAAAGAATATTATCAACGAAGAAAGGAACGAACTATGATGACAAAAAGAAGAGTATACGCCTTTTAGGAGGATCCGTATGATTTTGCTTACAAAAATATTCGTATGGAACATCGTATATTAAAGGCTCAAAACCCTTGTGTTTATTGTGGAGCAAAGCGACTACAATATGAATTCCCTACCTTTTGTTGCATGAGTGGGAAGACAAAACTGGCACACTCCCCTATTCCCACAGAATTGCACCAACTCTTCACAAGGCAATAGCAGTTAGAAGAAAGCTTCAGGTACAATATAAGGGCGTATAACTCAGACTTTTCTTTCGCATCACTGGGTGTAAAGGTGGATAAAGAATTGGCCAATATGAATTCTGGAGTTTACACTTTTTGTGCGCACGGAACACTCTATCATAATATAGATCAGTTAATTTCAAGGGATGGGAAATCGAGGTATTTATAGTTGTATTTTTATGACGGTGAAGCTGAAATATCACAGAGATCCTCCTGGAAGAATGTTGATAGAAGAATCTGATAGGTTTTAGCCATAAGAACTTTCCTATGTGCGCATGCAAAACCCTATTGCTTGGATCTAGGCTTTCTAATTAAACATGCTTTGAATCCAAGACTTCTAATGGCTAATTAGGTTAAATAACAACATTGAAACAGATCTAGAACCATACCTTTGAATTCCTTGTTGACCTTGTTGTCTTGGAGCTTCTAGAGTCACAATTGTCACTCCTCTAATGGCTTACAAACACCAATAGCAAGAAAGATGATTTAGGAGAGAGGAGAGGGGAGGAAATCGGTCGGGGTTCTCTTACTTTAGGTGAGGTGCCGATTTCCCTTAGCCATGGGGTCTATTTATACTTGTAGACTCCTTAAGGGTTACAGCCTAAACCCTAATCGGATAATCTTCTCTTAAGGCTATCCAAATCCTTTCCATAGATAAGTCATTGGACGATTTTGAAGCTATCCTAGCTTCTAGAATCCGTCCACTATATATCTATAAGGATTTATAGTCTAAAGCTTAACTATCAAACAATTGACAGTTTATACCCCTTTATTTAATTAATCTCTTTAAGTCACCAAATTAATTCCAATTAATTCTATGACTTATATTAATCAAATAAAAATATATTATTCTAAATATTATTCTCATAATATACTAATAATATTTACTCTCTCTTAATAAATCATCCTATCAAGTTGCTATGGTGAAGACAACCCAAAAGGACCATGCACAACCGGGTCAAATACTTGCCTAATATAGTTGCAGCCTTAGACACTATTCCAACAGTCTCCCACTTGGATAAGTCTAGTAACTATATGCACAAGTACAATTCGGTTTGCAATCGTAGCTCTCAAAGACGCTGTCAAACTCTGATCAAATCAATCTTGTCCTTTAGATAAGGGATCGTACAGTCCTCTGTTAGATATCATGCTGACAATCCTATGGAATAGTTAGTCAAGCATTTAGGTTTCTCGATCTCTGATTTATTCGACATAGAACTTAATCGAACACATCAATCCAGTTCTGACCGGGCCCGGCACATAAGTCAAATCAAATCATCGAGCGGCCGAGATATCGCTTTTACCTTCTTAGATAAAAGTCACAGATAAACTTGACTTATATGCATTTACTTATTCATTAACCAACTATACACAACAATGCATTTTATAACACCGAGTTACTGATGCGTTTTCGCATTATCAATGTACAATCAATTAACAAATAACAAACCATATATCTAGATTTTAAGACTATATGATATTATCGTCTTGCGATCACCCTTTTATATCATATTCCATAAGGTGATTCCAGCAAGCGCGGGTTTGTTCCAATGCTCAAAACCAGTTCATAAGCACTCATGAATGTTGCAGCAGCCCTTTACTATGTCTAATACCATTTAGACAATCTACGCACCGATTCACGATAATATTCATTCCTATCTACTTCCAACATATGAACGATTGTGGACAATTTGAACAATTCGATTATTCCTAATAAACTCAATTATTCTGGAAGTCAAAACATGCAAAGTGAAACAATAGTTAAACAATTAACATAAGACAGTAACATTACTCATAAATAAAACTCCTTTATTTAATCATCAAATGTTAATTACATTTATCTATTACACGTTTCTAATACTATCTAATCTATGTTAATATCATCCTTCAGCCCAATACTCCTAGCATGCTGCAAGTGCTTAACCCTACTCAGTCCCTTCGTGAGCGGATCTGTTGGGTTATCTTCTGATGATATCCTTTTCACTACGAGTTGTCCTTCTTCTACACGATGTCTAATGAAGTGATATTTTCTGTCGATATGTCTTGATTTACCATGATCCCTCGGTTCCTTGGTCAAGGCAACCGCTCCTTCGTTATCACAGAAAATCTCCATGGGCTCCTTTATGGCAGGTACAACTCCAAGATCACCGATGAAGTTGTTTAGCCATATTGCCTCCTTCGACGCTTCGCTCGCTGCAATGTACTCTGATTCCCACGTTGAATCAGCTATGGTTTCCTGTTTGGAACTCTTCCATGTTACTGCTCCGCCATTTATGGTAAAGACCCAGCCCGACTGCGAACGGTAGTTGTCCCTGTCGGTCTAAAAACTGGCGTCACTATACCCTCTCACCTTCAAGTCATCACTCCCTCCGAGGACTAAGAACCATTCCTTCGTCCTCCGAAGGTACTTAAGGATATTCTTCACCGCAATCCAATGTGCTCTGCCAGGGTTCCCTTGATATCTACTAACCATGCTCAAAGCGAAGGCTACATCAGGGCGAGTACAAGTCATAGCGTACATGATTGAGCCAATTGCGGAAGCGTATGGTACTCGGCTCATTTCTGCTATTTCAGCTTCGGTACTCGGACTTTTAGTCTTACTCAACTTGGCATTACTTTGTATCGGTAATTCTCCCTTCTTCGAGTTTTCCATACTAAAACGTTTTAGTACTTTATCCAAGTAAGTATTCTGACTAAGTCCAATTAGTCTCTTACTTCTTTCTCTTACTATCCTTATTCCCAAAATATAAGAAGCCTCTCCGAGGTCCTTCATAGCGAAGCACTTCCCGAGCCAGGACTTAACCTCCTGCAAAGTCGGGATGTCGTTTCCTATGAGTAATATGTCATCGACATATAGAACGAGGAAGCTTACTATACTCCCACTGGCTTTGACATATACACATGACTCATCTTCGCTTCGTACAAATCCAAACTCTTTGACTTTCTCATCGAAGCAAAGATTCCATCTGCGAGATGCTTGCTTAAGTCCATAGGTGGACTTCTCAAGCTTACACACTCTATTCGGATGCTTCGGATCCACAAACCCCTCTGGCTGAGCCATGTAAACATCCTCAGCCAACTTTCCGTTAAGGAAAGCGGTCTTGACATCCATTTGCCAAATCTCATAATAATGAAATGCGGCAATTGCTAGCATCACTCTAATAGACTTTATCTTCGCAACTAGTGAGAAGGTCTCATCATAGTCAACTCCGGGAGTTTGAGTAAAGCCCTTCACAACCAATTGTGCTTTATATGTGTGTACTTTTCCATCCACGTCGGTCTTCTTCTTGAAGATCCATTTGCACCCAACGGTCTTACGTCCGGGCACATAATCAACCAAATTCCAAACTTGGTTGTCATGCATGGATTGGATCTCGCTATCCATTGCCTCTTTCCACTTCGCAGACTCCGGGCCTGCCATGGCTTCCTTATAGCTATTAGGTTCATCAAGATTTATTAGTGTACCATCACTAATATACGTGTCCCCTTCGGTAGTAATATGAAAACCATAAAACTGGGGATGAACTCTAACTCTATCGGAACGTCTAAGAGGTAAGGACTCGTCAATCGGTTCAACCGGAGTTTCCTCCTCAGGTTGAGTGCCAGCGGTAGAGGTTCCTTCATCTATCGACTCTTGAATCTCTTCAAGCTCGATTTGCCTCCCACTGTCTCCTTGGCTTATGAGTTCTCGCTCTCGGAAAACTCCTCTCCTCGCAACGAAGACAACATTTTCCTTCGGTCTATAGAAGAGATATCCAAAGGATGTCTGCGGGTAGCCGATGAAAATACATCGCTCACTTCGAGGTTCGAGCTTGTCGTGAGTATCTCGTCTTACGAAAGCCTCGCAACCCCAAACCTTGATATGTGCCAATGAGGGAGCTTTCCCTGTCCACATCTCGTGAGGTGTTTTGGCAACCTTCTTGGTAGGGACTCGGTTAAGGATATGGGCGGCAGTCTCTAAGGCATATCCCCATAAAGAGATAGGTAGTGAAGCACGACTCATCATAGAGAGAACTATATCTAATAAGGTTCGATTATGCCTTTCTGCCACACCATTCAACTGCGGTGTCCTAGGAGGCGTCAATTGTGAAACTATTCCACACTCCTTGAGATAATCGTGGAATTCAAGACTTAGGTACTCTCCTCCTCGATCGGATCGAAGCATCTTGATTTTCCTGCCCAATTGATTCTCCACTTCATTCTGACTTTTGCTTGATTAAATAGATATACCCATATCTACTATAATCATCGGTAAAAGTCACGTAGAAGCGGTTCCCATCCTTCGTGGTTGATCTAAACGGACCACATACATCGGTATGTATTAGGTCCAATAGACCCTCACCCCTTTCACATGTACTTGTGAAGGGTGACTTAGTCATCTTTCCAAGTAAACAAGACTCACATGTGTCATCTTCCCTAAGGTCGAATGACTCCAACACTCCATCCTTTTGGAGTTGGGCTATGCGTTTCTTGTTGACATGTCCAAGACGACAATGCCACAAGGATGCTTTATCCATACTAGTGGAAGAATCTATATTCAAAACATCATTTCCTAAGTTATCAACAATCATAACAGTTTCATATATTCCATTACATGGTATAGCTTCAAAGTAAAAGACACCATTTAGATAAGCCAAAATAGAACCATTCTCATTATTAAAAGAAAATCTAAATCCTTGTCTATATAAACCATGAAATGAAATGATGTTTCTAGCCATTTCTGGCGAATAGCAACAATTCTTCAAATCTAAACACAAATTATTCCTAAGCACTAAAGAATACACTCCAATCTTGGTCACAGGCAACGATCTTCTGTTCCCCATGATTAGATTGATTCTTCCTTGCTCCACATCCCTACTTCTTCTTAGTCCCTGCATATTAGAACAAATGTGGTAACCACAACCGGTATCAAGAACCCAAGAAATAGCATGATTAGAATCGTTAGATTTAATTGTGTATATACCTGCGAAAGATGGCTTGATCTTTCCTTCTTTGATTGCTTGCAGGTACTCTGGGCAGCTTCTCTTCCAATATCCTATCTTGTGGCAGTGGTGGCACTCTGCCTCCTTCGGGTTAGGACAGGGCTTAGCGGGATCAACTTTGGTCCCACTAGAAGAGGCACCATCTCGGGCTTTAACCTTGCGATAGTTCTTCGATGAAGCTTTCCTCTTCTTTCCCTTTCCTTGACCAATAGCCAAGACAGGAGCAGTAGGCGGATTGGGAGTTGGTGCAACAGACTTGTCTTTGAAGTTGCTCTCAGCAACCCTCAAGAGACCTTGGAGTTTGCTTAGGGTGACCTCTTCTTTGTTCATGTGGTAGGTCATCCTAAATTGGTTGTACATCGGAGGCAAAGAGTGAAGCACCATGTCGATCGCCAAGTCTTCCCCAAAGTCAACATTTAACTTGCGAAGGCGATCGACATACCTTTGCATCTTTTGCAGGTGCACGGTAAGAGACTCTCCATGACCCATCTTAGCGGAAATCATGTTGGTGAAAATCTCATAACGCTCTTGTCTCGCGTTTTGATGGTATCTCTCCAATAAATCTTGATGCATCTCGTACGGGTACATGTCCTCGTAGGACTTTTGGAATTTGGAGTTCATGGTGGCAATCATGATGCAATGTACCTTCGTTGCATCTCGCTCATGAGTTTCAAAAGCGGTGATTTCAGCCGGAGTAGCGATTTCGGGGTTGATCTTCTCAAGCTTCTCATCGAGGACATACTCCTTATCCTCATAGCGAGCAATGGTGCGAATGTATCTTATCCATTCGCTAAAGTTCGTTCCATCGAAGGTGACCTTGTGGCAAAGGCTCATCAACGTGAAAGAACTAGCAGCAGCGTTGTTAGCGTTCGACATCTACAAATAGAAAGGACAAAGATAGATTAGAATAAGAATCCCTAATTATCACCCAATAAGAAAATTAGGGCTAGGATCCAACAATAACATTTACATACTAGAAAAGGGATGCCGTAATCTAACATGCAAATAAATTGAAGGTAAGTGAATGACGATTCACTAATTCTCCATCACAAAAACCTAAACTATTAGTCCTAAGTGTATTGAGAATTCCTAGGTTCGGATGAGATTCATTGAAACTATTCAATGTCATGTTTAAATCTCGATATGCCCCTCTTGTTTGTGACTGGGATACCGAGGATCACAAAGCGGGTGTGAATTACCATGCAAATTCACATGGTGCCTTCATTGTAACGATCACCTATTCGATGTGCCGGTAAACCACACACGCTCCATCGAACTATGATAAACAATGAATCGCCCTTTTCCACCTTTGCTTAGAACCAATTAGTGTGTCGATAAACCACACACGCTCCACTAACTTCTTAGCAAGGGTGCAAAGTGTAATTTCATGGGATTGCATCAATTCACTTTTCCTAAAGTAACTAAGATTGGGAAATTTTAAAATATGTGTAGTTACTTTGTATTACTTATTATACTTTTAATGAGAGGATGAGATTGCCCTATCCTACCCGTTCGGCTAACGACCCTCCACCAATCAAGCAAGCGGTAGGTGTGAGTGTACACCCATTAAGCGCCATTTTATAGGCCGCAACCTTATACCCACCTTATACATCGGCTTCGTGAATGAGGCCTACTAACGGTAAGACTAGCATTCAGTTATATATATATATATATATATATATATATATATATATATATATATATGTATATATATATATATATATTATTCTAGTAATATCATATTAGTATAGGGTTGTATTTTAAACCTTTTAAAATCTAGGGTTTGAAATTTAAAATTGTCTAAATTAAAACTTTTAAATATAAATTTCAAAACTTGAGGACAAGTTTTAAACATTTAAAATATGGAGGATCAAATAACAAATAATTCCAATTAACAATTAATATCCTAATTATCTATATTTGATTTTATTCAAGATTTCTTTTTGAGATAATTACCAAAATAATCAAAACAATTAATTAATTATCATATAAGGAAATTAAATATTTTATTAGTTGATAAATATCTTTAATTAGATCAAGATTATAGTTATATATATCAAAAAATCGGATTAGGGTTGATCTAATATGATTAAGGTAAGTTTCCATAAGATAATTATGAAAAAATCCCGAATCTGACCATTCCTGACGCCTGGACTCGCCGAGTGCACAAAGGGACTCGCCGAGTCAGGCCTACTCATCGAGTCCACTTTGGAACTCGCCGAGTCCATGACTCAGAAACCAAAAATCGAATTTTGCAGGTTTGTTTCAGTTAATCAAGCAACAATTTAATGAAAACCAAGCTAGGCTCTGATACCACTGATGGGTTTTAGCCATAAGAACTTTCCTATGTGCGCATGCAAAACCCTATTGCTTGGATCTAGGCTTTCTAATTAAACATGCTTTGAATCCAAGACTTCTAATGGCTAATTAGGTTAAATAACAACATTGAAACAGATCTAGAACCATACCTTTGAATTCCTTGTTGACCTTGTTGTCTTGGAGCTTCTAGAGTCACAATTGTCACTCCTCTAATGGCTTACAAACACCAATAGCAAGAAAGATGATTTAGGAGAGAGGAGAGGGGAGGAAATCGGCCAGGGTTCTCTTACTTTAGGTGAGGTGCCGATTTCCCTTAGCCATGGGGTTTATTTATACTTGTAGACTCCTTAAGGGTTACAGCCTAAACCCTAATCGGATAATCTTCTCTTAAGGCTATCCAAATCCTTTCCATAGATAAGTCATTGGACGATTTTGAAGCTATCCTAGCTTCTAGAATCCGTCCACTATATATCTATAAGGATTTATAGTCTAAAGCTTAACTATCAAACAATTGACAGTTTATACCCTTTTATTTAATTAATCTCTTTAAGTCACCAAATTAATTCCAATTAATTATATGACTTATATTAATCAAATAACAATATATTATTCTAAATATTATTCTCATAATATACTAATAATATTTACTCTCTCTTAATAAATCATCCTATCAAGTTGCTATGGTGAAGGCAACCCAAAAGGACCATGCACAATCGGGTCAAATACTTGCCTAATATAGTTGCAGCCTTAGACACTATTCCAATAGAATCATCCAGAAACTAACACGTATTCTAGCTTCGAATCCGTATGTTAGAACATTTAAACGGCTTTCTGATCTAGGACCGCTTGATAATTATAGAGTGGCTTTGAATGCATCGATGGAGCTTGACCAAAGGGTGTACAATAAGCCGATCACATCTGAGGTGTGAATAGTTACATTTATCTTTATTCATTTTAAAATTAAATGTGTCATATTTATTATTATACATATCATATGAATCACCATATTGAACTACACCTTTGCATAGATTGCTAGTATTTGGGTTGAAGGAAATGACAACATCACTGCATATAAAAGAAGTATTATTGTCTATGGGAGGTCTAACTATAGTACTGAAATTCAACCTCACTTTGGTTGTTATGATCCTTTGTCGTATCCTTTATTCTTTCCTAATGGTGAGTCTGGATGGCATCCTAAAATACCAAGATATGGGGTCGCCATGGATGAAATTAATAGTGACAATGAAGACAATGATGAAGGTTCAGAAGGTACGCCTTTAACATTCTTTTACATATTTAAAACATGTAACAGATATTGCCTTAAATATTTGGATATTAAATTTATATTTTTCACATAAATTATGATATCACAGGATCTACTTCAAAAAAAGGCAGAAATACTGTAAGTATGCGGGAATACTATTGTTACAAATTCCAGATACGGTCGAATGATAATGTGATTTTGATGGGAGGGAGATTGTTCCAGCAGTTTGCAGTAGATACCTATATAAAGATTGAGACTACACGTTTGGTTTTTGTTGAAAAGAACCAAACCAAAATTAGAGCCGATTTATACCAGGGCGTTGTTGATTGCATCAATGCCGGTGAGGCTCAACCAAGTAGGGTTGGACAGAGAGTTGTGTTACCTGCAAGTTTCATTGGAGGTCCACGTGACATGCGTCGAAGATTTCTGGATGCCATGGCTTTAGTTCAAGATGATGGGAGGCCTGATATATTTCTTACAATGACGTGCAACCCAAAATGGAAAGAAATCGATGATGAGTTATTGCCTGGACAGTCAACTCAAGATCGATCGGACCTTGTTGCAAGAGTTTTTCATGCTAAGTAAGAGGATCTCAAGGTACAGTTATTCCAGAGACATATAATCGGTGTGGTGGTGTCATATGTGTATGTGATAGAGTTTCAAAAGCGTGGATTGCCACATGCACATTTCCTCTTAATAATGACACATGGATAAAAGATGAATAATCCAGACGATTATGACAAACTTGTGTGTGCGGAAATTCCCGACCCAATAAGGTTTCCTGAAATGCATGATCTTGTCAAAAGTCACATGATGCACGGTCCCTGTGGTAGTTTACGAGAAAAAAGTTCGTGTACGCAGGGTGTGCCAAAAATATGTCGTTTCAGATATCCTAGGCAATTCAATGAAAAGACATCACAAGGAGAGGACTCATATCCATTATATAGAAGGATAAATAATGGAATTGAGGTGACTGTAAGAAATACATCATTGGATAACAGATGGGTGGCTCCATACGACCCAAAGTTGTTAATGATGTTTAATTGTCATATCAACGTTGAGGTTTGTTCGAGTATAAAGTCTGTGAAGTACCTCTTCAAATATGTTTATAAGGGCCATGACAAACAAGTTATCCATATTGATAAAGACCAAGAAAATGTTGTTATTGATGAGATAAAAAAGTTTCAAGACGCACATTACGTGTCCCCTCCTGAGGCATTATGGCGAGTTTTTAGCTTTCCTCTTTCAAAAATCCACCCTTGTGTGATGGCCTTGCAAATACATCTCCCGAATCAACAGTTGGTTAGGTTCAAAGACGGTGACAGAATGGAAGACATTGTTGATAGGGAGAAAGAAAAAAATTCAATGTTGACGGCATTTTTCAAGAAGAATAAAGAAGATTCCAATGCGAGAAAATATTTGTATAAGGATTTTCCCAAACATTTTACATAGAATCGGAGCAACCATTGTTGGAGGACCAGGGAACATAAATCAATGATTGGTCGACTTGTTTATGCTAATCCAGCTGAAGGAGAGAGATACTACCTACGTCTGCTTTTATGTCATATCACTGGGCCTACCTGCTTTGAAGATTTATACACAGCCAATGGTGTATTACACCCTACATTTCGAAAAGCAGCTCTTGAAAGAGGTTTAATAGAGACCGATGATAATTTATCACAATGTCTTGTAGAGGCTTCCTTATTTCAATTTCCCAGCGCACTTAGAAGGTTATTTGCGACGATGCTGATTTTTTGTGAACTAGGAAATGTTTGCAAGTTATGGGACGACCATATGATTCTCTTTCTGAAGATTATAGGAAACAATATGGATGTGCCGAGCGAGTGCAAAATATGGTCCTCATCGACATTAGAGTCTTCCTAGAATCTATGAGTAAAAAGCTTAGTGATTACGACCTTCCAAATGTCAGTGCACACATCGATTTACAATCAAGAGGCTATCGTGAAGTGTAAGAAGAATACTCTATAAATGTGGAATACGAAGACTTACATGCGCGGGACTCTCTCAATCCAGACCAGAAGCTTGCATATGATGAGATAATGAGGCATGTGGATCAAAATATTTCGGGTGTGTTCTTCATAGATGGTCCCGGTGGAACTGGAAAGACATTTTTGTACAAAGCTTTGTTGGCCAATATTCGTGCCCGTGGTCTTATTGCACTTGCAACTGCCACGTCAGGTGTTGCGGCTAACAACATGCCAGCGCACTTAGAAGGTTATTTGCGACGATGCTGATTTTTTGTGAACTAGGAAATGTTTGCAAGTTATGGGACGATCATATGATTCTCTTTCTGAAGATTATAGGAAACAATATGGATGTGTCGAGCGAGTGCAAAATATGGTCCTCATCGACATTAGAGTCTTCCTAGAATCTATGAGTAAAAAGCTTAGTGATTACGACCTTCCAAATGTCAGTGCACACATCGATTTACAATCAAGAGGCTATCGTGAAGTGTAAGAAGAATACTCTATAAATGTGGAATACGAAGACTTACATGCGTGGGACTCTCTCAATCCAGACCAGAAGCTTGCATATGATGAGATAATGAGGCATGTGGATCAAAATATTTCGGGTGTGTTCTTCATAGATGGTCCCGGTGGAATTGGAAAGACATTTTTGTACAAAGCTTTGTTGGCCAATATTCGTGCCCGTGGTCTTATTGCACTTGCAACTGCCACGTCAGGTGTTGCGGCTAACAACATGCCAGGAGGGAGAACAACTCATTCACGATTTGGAATTCCCCTCAATCTTGATAATAACTCGATGTGCAAGATCACTAAACAAAGTGGGAAGGCTCAGATACTTCGCGAGGAAAAGGTAATCATATGGGATGAAGCAGCAATGGCTAAGAGGCAGGCAGTAGAAGTAGTTGATCGGACAATGCAAGACATCACATATGAGAAGCTCCCTTTCGGTGGAAAGATAATGGTCATGGAAGGTGACTTTAGACAAGTGTTGTCGGTCGTGAGTCGTGGCACTCGAGCACAAATTGTCGACTCTAGCTTACAAATGTCACCACTATGGGCTTCAGTTAAAAGGCTTCGATTAAATATCAACATGAGAGCGGTAAATGACCCATGGTTTTCTGATTTTTTATTACGAGTCGGTGATGGAAAGGAGGAAACATTGGACGAGTCCTATATTCGTATACCTGATAACACGTCCATTCCATACACTGATAAAACTAAATCAGTGGACGCTCTGATTGATGCAATATTTCCTTCTTTGCAATCCAACGGCGCCGATTCAAAATTTATCATTTCGAGGGCGATATTGTCAACTAAAAATGAAAGTGTTGATGAGATTAATAATAAGTTCATCGAACGATTTTCTGGCAAGCACAAAGTTTACTATAGTTTTGATGAAGCGGAAGATGACAAAAATAACTTATATCCGATGGAATATTTGAACTCACTAAATGTTAGTGGTTTACCCCCCTCATTATCTTCGGTTAAAAACTGGGTGCCCTGTAATACTTTTGCGAAATATCGATCCTTCAAATGGGTTATGTAATGGCACCAGATTGATATGTTGAGCTTTCCAACAAAATGTCATTGATGCAGAGATAGTTGTTGGCCAACATGCTGGAAAAAGAGTGTGTTTACCAAGAATTCCTCTATGTTCGTCTGACGATGAGATGCTCCCATTCAAACTTAAGAGAAAGCAGTTCCCAATTCAGCTTAGTTTCTCTACGACAATCAATAAAGCTCAAGGACAAACAATTCCAAATGTAGGTGTTTATCTACCAGAATCGGTATTCTCACATGGCCAGCTTTATGTGGCGTTGTCCAGAGGAATATCACGTGTCAATACCAAGGTATTAGTAAATCCGGAAAAAACGTTTGATAATGATGGAATCTACACATCAAACATTGTGTACAAAAAAGTGTTATGTGATTAACAAGGTACAATCAACAACTTATTATTTTGCAATTTCTTCAAATATGTATCTTAGATGCTTATTTGATGTTTAATGCAGGGCAGATGAAGTAACATGATTGCAGATTAGTATAGTTTATATATTGGAAATGTTATAAATATACAAAACTACATGGTTGCATATTGTTGTTATTTATATATTGGAAAATCAAGTATGAACTATTAGATGAATTATTTGAGATGTAGACTCAACTTTTGTCGTATTGTATGACTTTGCACCTAGCAAGAAACTATATGTTGAAATGAACTATTCGACACAAAATAGTCTACCAAATGGCCGCAATGAATAGCTCATGTCTAAAGGAAAGTAATCATCACATTAAAACTATCTTCCGAAAGAAAGTTTTTGCCGCCCGGCGCTTAGCGCAGGTAAATAGCTAGTATGTGTGTGTGTGTGTGTATATATATATATATATATATATATATATATAACCAAACTTCAGGAAGATTTTTCCTATTTAATTAGTCAAAACGCTACGATTTAGGCCTTTCGTTTCTGGTCGCCAACGCCATGAAGGATTTTCGACGACCGTTGTTCAACCGACGGAGCCACCGGCCGGAGACCTTCGATAGCCAGAGCTAGACTGTCGCAACCCACCTCAGGTTCCATTCTTTCTTCCTTTTTTTCCTGCTTTCTTTCTTCCTTTTTTTCTGCTTTCTTTTTAAATCGCCAATCTTGATATAAAGTGATACCAAATTCATGGTTATCAATTGATGTTGGTGTTATTATCAATCGATGTTAGTCGATTTCTTTTTTTTTCTGCCTTCGATAGCCACAACTACTTGTTTGCAACTTCTGATTTGCTGTTCATATATGATATTTGATGTATTTGTTGTTCATGTTTTTAAGGGTTACAAAAATGGTTCATGTTTGCTGGTTAATAAGTCCAAATATAAAACTGTTAGTTGTAATAAGAAAAATAAATCAAATTGTAATATATACTCAATTCACAAAGCCCTAATAAACATGACACCTAAATTAGGTGCTCCTTAACTTTTGCTTTATCTGTTGTTGTTTCAATTTGTGAACATGTTTTAGTTTTTTTCTGAGTGTTCTAATTTATGTGTGCTTCCTCTAACTTGAATTATTGTAACTTGCGATTACAGACATTTATTAAACTATAATGTTTAATAAAATTAATATGTTAACTATATGTTTGATTTACTACTAACATTATGAGGGTGTTTGATTTAGCTTTTGAAAGCCAAAAAGTCCTTTTTGTAAAAGATGGAAAAGTCAGGATTCCGTGACTTTTCAAAAAGATGTCATTTACTCTATTAGAAAAGTTGGAAAAGTCAGAATTACCAAACATCTTTTTAACTTTTAGAAAAAGATAAAAGTTAAAAGTCACTTTAAAAGTTATCTCAAACACCCTCTTAGTTTCAAAGTAGAAATATTAAATAATAATAATTTGGTAAAAATTATTATTTTAAGGGTAAATGACACAAAAAATACTCTTTTTACACATAAATTCGATTTTGACACCGTGTTTTTTTGTGTCAATTTTGACACTGTGTTTTCCAATTTGTTACAATTCTGACCACTTGATCGGTTAACCATGTTGCATGCTGACGTGACATGATGACGTGTCAGTTTTGATGACGTGACATGCTGACATGATTTGCTGACGTGTCAAAATTGATTTTTTTTCCACAAAAAACACTAAGTTTTCACTTTTTTCGATTTTAACACTAAGTTTAATTTTTTATTTCAATTTTGACACTATTTTTTTTTGTTCAAATCGAACATCATTTATCAAATTTTGTTCAATTTTGTCTATTTTACATTTGAAACCGTATAAATATATTTTTTTATTACATTTTAAACCGTATAAATATATTTTTTTCGTTTAAAAACCACATTTTTATTTAAGTACATGGTGTTTTTTTTTCTATCATTCAAAACATTAACTATATCATGAGAATCAAACTAACGATAAGCTTCTAATAAGATGTAAAAATTTGATGGGTTGCAAACTTGATATCCGAGTTTTGATCGATTACACGCCTCCAAACCTCCAAACACATTTTAAAGTTGCATATTTAATATAAAATACAATTTTTATATAACTAATACATATCTATACATAAAAATATGGTTTAAGTGTAAAAAAAATGCATTTATACAAAACTATGGTTTTTAAATGAAAATAAACATATTTATACGGTTTAAATATATTTAAAAAAATATTTATACAGTTTTAAATAGAAAATTATCAACATTGAACAAAATTGGAAAAAATGATGTTTCATTTGGAACAAAAAAACATAATGTCAAAGTTGAATGAAAAAATTAAACTTAGTGTCAAAATCGAAAAAAAAAATGAAAACTTAGTGTTTTTTGTGAGAAACAAAATTCAATTTTGACATGTGAGTTATCATGTCAGAATGTCACGTCATCATCCCACGTCAGCATCCAACCTGGTTAACAGGTCAAGTGGTCAGAATTGTAACAAACTAAAAAACACAGTGTCAAAATTAACATAAATAAAAACACTATATCAAAATCGAATTTCTACGTTTATCCTTATTTTATCTGTATAATTCATTTTATCTGTATAATTCTATATATAAAGAACCAAACTTCAGGAAGATTTTTCCTATATAATTAGTCAAAACGCTACGATTTAGGCCTTTCGTTTCTGGTCGCCAACGCCGTGAAGGATTTTCGACGACCGTTGTTCAACCGACGGAGCCACTGACCGGAGACCTTCGATAGCCAGAGCTACACTGTCGCAACCCACCTCAGGTTCCATTCTTTCTTCCTTTTTTTTCCTGCTTTCTTTCTTCCTTTTTTTCTGCTTTCTTTTTAAATCGCCAATCTTGATATAAAGTGATACCAAATTCATGGTTATCAATTGATGTTGGTGTTATTATCAATCGATGTTAGTCGATTTTTTTTTTTCTGCCTTCGATAGCCACAGCTACTTGTTTGCAACTTCTGATTTGCTGTTCATATATGATATCTGATGTGTTTGTTGTTCATGTTTTTAAGGGTTACAAAAATGGTTCATGTTTGCTGGTTAATAAGTCCAAATATAAAACTGTTAGTTGTAATAAGAAAAATAAATCAAATTGTAATATATACTCAATTCACAAAGCCCTAATAAAAATGACACCTAAATTAGGTGCTCGTTAACTTTTGCTTTATCTGTTGTTGTTTCAATTTGTGAACATGTTTTAGTTTTTTTCTGAGTGTTCTAATTTATGTGTGCTTCCTCTAACTTGAATTATTGTAACTTGCGATTACAAACATTTAACTCACGCAACTGCAGGAAACGAAGTTGATAATTGTAGAAAATGGCACCCGCCTTAATCAATGCAAATCCAGTTGTATATGAAAAGAAGGAACGCCCTGTTCGTAGTAGACCTGGTGATGGCAATTTTGATGAATATGCAACTGAACTCATTGACCAACTAGAAATATTTGATATCCTTCTTCAACTTAATTTAATTTCTTTCATGAATATCATTTGTATTACTATTTACATAATATACAAATATTGAATATCCTCTGTCCTCCTTAGCGTAAGAGTTGTTACACCATATAAGAGACATTAAAGATCCTGAACATCCTTATTCTCTAGAAGAACTGAAAGTAATTACAGAAGATGCCATTGAGGTAGATGACAAGCGTAGCTATGTTCGGTAAGTTATATTTTTTCTTCCTTTTTTATTTTTATAAAGTTTTATGGTAGTTTTTCTCTCTGTGAGTGTGACATAATTACTAGTTGTTTTCAGTGTCACTTTTACACCAACAGTTGAGCATTGTAGTATGGCGACTGTGATTGGCCTTTGTTTACGTGTTAAACTTATGCGCAGCCTTCCTTCCCGTTTCAAGGTATATAAATTTATACTTTAATTGCAGATTCAATCTTTTTGAAGAAAGTTTTTTGGTCATTATGTTGTATTGAAATATGTTGGTGACTCTACTCTCACTTTATTAGGTTGACATCAAGGTGGCTCCTGGGACTCATGCGACTGAAGATGCAGGTCTTAATTCTCTTTTCTGAATCTGTATATGCACATGCATACATACTTAATTACTTAATTCTCTTCTTGTGGTTGTGCAGTGAACAAGCAATTGAATGATAAGGAACGGGTTGCTGCTGCACTGGAAAATCCGAATCTGGTTGATATGGTTGATGAATGTTTGACTCCATCTTATGAATGAATTGAATGCATCATCCATTACAGAAACAAAAGTTCAACCAACCAAGACTTTAGATATCTATAAATAATACACATGTAGATCTCTATTTCTTCTAGTGAAAGCTTTTTGTATCCTTGTAGTCATATTTTCACATATAAAATTTATTTGTGTTTTTTGGTTTGGTTTGATGGTTTTGGGTGAATCACCTTTTTCTTATGCATGATATTATCTTAATTACATGCATTAGAGGTCAGGTCATACATATGATGCCCCTAGTCAATAGAGTTTTTATTCCATTCACGAGCTAAAATATTACCATGCTCTTTGGTTGGACCTGTATGTGATGTGATCCTTCAAATTTCAAATCGTAGGAACAGCAACATGTGATTAGTATCAAAAGACTTTGGGATGTAAATTAACACATTATAAAATTACCATATATTTGATTCCATTCAAGTATGGAACTCCTTTGCATACGCTTCCATTATTTTCGTGATCATTTACAGAATAAGTTTAGATAAGAAGAAACATTATATGTATTAATACTATTAAAGGAGAAACAAAGTTATTAAGTAACAATGCACAAGCCCATAAGAATGACCAATGAGTGTAAGATGTAGACATTCAAGCATCTGGTGGACTATAAGGAAACTGTTCTCATTAATAGTATCTAAAAGGAATATTTCAAAATCATCTATACAAATGAGGAGGGATTGGAATTATATTCATGATTTTATTCAAGGAAATTGACTTGGATTGTATGTTACATTCTTTAGAATTCAATGGAATTTAATTCTGTAATAACTAATCATAAGAGGAACACAAGTCAGAAGTGAAAATATGATTCTCTGAAAGAAAAGCAACAGTTGTGTATATTAAAATCTCCAAAAAGAACTCCAATCCACCCATAAATCAATCAAGAACTCTACGAAAAAAAAAAAAAAGTAAGGTACACATGAGAAGAGAAGAGACGCCTGAAAACAGATGCCAAATTACACAGTGGTGCAAAACCAGTCAGCTCAACATTAATCTCTTGACACTGCTCTTCTTTAGTTTTTTTCAAGAGATTGTTACAGACATGAAGAAGAAGTTAAGAGGCAACTAGATCGGGAGTCTCAGCTTCCACAGATAGCAATGCGGTGTGTACTTTCCCCACCCAGCCATCCAGACGATCACGCAACGACTTAATCTGAGCAATTCCCAGAACCCTTGGCTGCACCCATGATACGTAAACTGTCCCATCAACTTGGTCGATTATACCCTCAATCAGATGAACCTGCAAATGCAATCAACAGCCAACATATATGACATTATTATTTACTAATAATAATAATAATAATAAAACTGTTTTTATACAAATGGACTTACAGATAGACTCTTCATCAGAAGATATTCCACATCTTCAACCGTAAGTTTTGTCCGTTCAGCAATGATGCTCAGTGGAATAGTTCTCTCTTCCGATGGTCGACTACAACCAAACAAAATTACATATAAAAAATCAAACTCAAAACTCTTTTGTCTTTTAAAAGATTATCAAATGAAGAGAAAACCTGAAGATAATTTCCATCAAGCAGAGGATGTTGATCTTTTCCAGAAGTTTCTTTTCGTTCTCCACCAAAGCAGGCTGACCATTAAGAGCAGCTGTATGAACACGACATAATTCTTGATATTTCACTAAATCTCCGGAGTTAAATGCTTCTAGAATGTAGTACAGCCATTCAACCTTTGTCCCTATCAGACTCTTTATCTGCACAAAAAAACGTTCAAATTATGTATCATATCAATTTACAAGAAAACAAAATCAAAATACTCACAATTGGATGTGCAAGCAGCTCCCCAAAATTGTACACATTCTCTCCCAGCAATGCAGATAGCGACAGATCAAATGCAAGATCCTAAAACATAAAACATTTCCAAAGCTTAAAGAAAGAAACAACATTTTGAAATTATGATAACTGCATACCAGCTTAAAAGAGTCTGAAAGAGACTCTACTGAGGTGTATGCTAAATAAAGAAGGGCGCTTTTGTAAAACTCAGCAAACTCTTGGCGGGTTTTATGGTACTGAGATGACACCCAGTAATAATTGGCGTATACTGATGGATCAATGTCAGTCATGCTATCAAGAGTGCTCTTTCCATCTTCTAGAAGGTTCTTGCACTCCTTTTGATCACCTTTTTCAAGATTAAAAACGGCTATTTGCATTTTGATGTAAAGAACTGGCTCCTCTATACGTGTCTCTTTTGTGGCTCTGAGCTTCTCAATGACCCCATCAAGGTAACTGATGGCAGCTTCTTTTTCTGAGTATTGCCTTGAGACTATGACTGCAAAGTGTGCTAGCTTGAGGAGGTTGATTTTGGTCTCAAAGTCGGTTATGAAATTGTTATATAGTTGTATAAGAGCATCACCAGCCTGAAATAAAGATTATGGAAGGATTTAAAACAGTATGGATTATATCAGTTTTATTTCTTTAACCAAAAAGTGGGTCCTCTAATTTTCTTTGTCAAACCTGTACTCTTCAAGTTAAGAACAGTACTGATTTTTCAAGATCCATTCTTCTTTAAGTATTTTATTTTGTGGACATTGATGTAGTTATCTGTTTATTTCTTTAACCTTCAGAATTTATAGCTATTCTAACGTGAAAATCCTACTTCATTGTTGCCTAACCAGGCACATAATTTTCATCCAGACCCTTGATTTGAATAATAAGAGATAAAATTTTCAAACATCCATAAAATCAAATCAAATCGAAACCCTAGACTTCTTAACACAAGAGGCAACAAGTTCCATTTCACAGTAAAACCAAATTGCATAGAATATCTTATGAACGTAAGCGAAAGAGACCTGGAAAACGGCAAGAGCAACGAACTGTTCAAGCTTCAGAGTGAGTTGATGCCATAGCTTCCTTTGGTACAGATCGGCAAGCGTATTGTACCAATCCGATAGCTCCGGATGACTACTACGAAGAGAATCAAGATACTGAAGAGCCGCCATCTTCGACTGAATCCGACGACAATGAGTTGCGAGATGGAGCCTCCGGGTAGAAGATTTTAATACAAAACCCTTCCGCTGTATCGTCGGTGTTTTCTTTTGCTCAAAGAAACGAACATGTGGGATTGGAGATAAATTTGAGAATTTGGTGATTTTCCAATCTGGATCTTTGACCCGAACCGAATATCACATGGGTTGTTAGGTTATCTTTCCCAACTCATTTTGGAGTTGCTAATGTTACAACTTATAACCATTGTTATGCTTTTCTTAAAATAATCACTAATATGAACCAAAATGCATGTCAAATATTATAAAATAACCATTAACATTCAATAATGTGGACCAAAAGCATGTCAAATATTATAAAGTAACCATTATTTTAGTATTTATCATGAAATAAGTATGGGATATGCAAACAAGGATTTTGTGTTTCGCAAAAATAAGATAAATACATATTAACGACGGTATCTATTGACCAAATCATACATTGTATTTTATTTTATAAAAAAATCAATTGTTTTTAGTCTTTAAGGGAGTAGTAATGTAGTATAGTCATGGAGTTGTCGACAGAGTTAGAGATATATTTTTCCGATTTGTGCCAATGCACAACAAATAAGGTGTTCAAAACTGGATATCCGAAATTTCAGATAGTGATTTGTTGGTATACGAATCTGTATCCGAAATTCGGATATCCAAATTTTCATATACGAATTCGGATACCAAAATCGAAATCCAAAATTTGAACGTTTGAAATTATAAATTTTCATCTATCAATTAATAATCCACAAACAAAAAATATTCATTGACTATTAATTATCAAACAAATTACAATTCATAACATCATTAAATGCATGTGATTAGAGCACATAGCCACACATAATGTGTATCTACACTAATAAATAAAACCATTTTTCTGCCACATGTCATGTCTTTAATGATCTGGACACATGGCATTTTAATAGATTTTTAGAATTTTATAATTTCCAAATGTAATTTTCTGATTGGTTTACATACATAGCTTATTTCGGTTACAAAATTGCTAGAAATAAAGACGATAATTAATACAATTGATTTCTTTTTGATACCCTCATTTTACATCTCCTCATTTACGCCTCCAATTATTCTCTCAATCCATCATCAGGCTTCCCATCTTCGATCAGCAATCCAGCCCAAAACTCCATCATCGATCTTCCAATTTCTTGATCTACCAACATCGATCTTTAGGATCTACATCCATCTTCAGGCTGTAACCCTTGCAATTATCGATCTTCCACGTTCTCAGTTTAATTGTTAGCGTTATTACAGGTACGATTCTACTATCCTTGCACACCAACTGTTTGATCATATGCTCATAACAGTTTTTCGTCTTGATTTCTCGATAATTGGTCAAATGAAGCTTATGTGTTTGATGATATAACTGTTTGCTATGTAACCCCCGGATGGTTAATGGTTTAGGTTAGTTGAAATAACCCACTTGGTGTAATTTGCAAGTTTCTGAGAATCTTAATAAACGACTTCAATTAAGATTAAAAAATGGCACCTGCATCAAATTATCCCTGCACACCAACTGTTTGATTATATGCTCATAACAATTTTTGGTCTGGATTTCTCGATAATTGGTCAAAATGAAGATTATGTGTTTGATGATATAACTGCTTGCTGTGTAACCCCCCCCCCCCCCCCCCCAAATGGTTAATGGTTTAGGTTAGTTGAAATAACCCACTTGGTGTAATTTGCAAGTTTCTGAGAATCTTAATATACAACTTCAATTAAGATTAAAAAATGTCACTTGCATCAAATTATCCCTACACACATGATCGAGTGATTAAAAACATCAAAAAAAAAAAACTCTTATTTGTTAAAAAAATCATAGATGTGACTGTTTTTGTTTCAATTTGGTGTACATTCTGTTTTGGCAAATATTAAAAAATTGTTAAATTTGCCACAATATATTTGATTATGTATATTTTTTGTTCATGATAACATAATATTTATACTTTGTTGGAATGAGTAATAATGTTTCAAAATGTTTATTGTTGGTGTTATTACAGGTTCGATTAAGTATTGATAACCCCCAAAGTTACTCGTGGGTATAAGGGTAGTATGGTCTTTTTAATTAAGAATTTGTTTGTTATCTTTTTTTGTTCATGATAACATAATACTTATATTCTATTTGAATGAGTAAAAATGTTTCATATTGTTTATTGGTGTTCGTTTGTTATAATTGATAACCCCCAAATTTACTTGTGAGTATAAGGGTAGTAACATCTTTTTAATCAAGTATTTGTTTGTTATCTCCACAGGTGGTACAGTTGTTCTGGGGGACGACTTTCTCTATCAAATTGTTGTCTATCTGAATGATACATCCTTGATAGTATAAGTAGGTAGGTGGTACTTGAGGTATTATTAACTTTTTAGATGTTCTATATGTGTTGCACAAAACTTGATTTGTATATCATTTTCGGTCTTATTTTGCATCCACACTCCATCCACTTCTGTATAATGATTTCCTTATTTTGTGTATTTGTTGTAAATTAACCTTTTTCCCTTCTCAACTAACTACTTTGTGACATGTCGTTTTAATTTATAAAATATGAGTATACTACCACATTTCTACCACTTTAAACACCAAATTGAAACTACTATGTTTTACTGTTTGTGTATGCAGACATTTATTTTTCAAAAATGCAACATCCTGCATACATTTTACTGTCATTATCTTATACTAATTTGCTTAGATAAAGTGTATATTTGTTACCTTGCAGCTTCTACGCAAGGTTGGAATATGCTTCTACACAGCGCTAAAATCAATTACTTTTTTAACCGTGTTATCACTGTGTGTTTGTGTGTAATTATGTATGTCGTTTGTATTTGTCTTTAATTATGTTTTATGTCTTTAATTATGTTTTAAGTATGTTGTTCGTATTTGTCTTTAACAATGCAAAAAAGCAAATAAAAAATCAATCTTTATAACACATATACTCTTTATAGCACATATTAGCTTCCTTTTATTCCAATTGTACAGTGTTTGTTGATTTTACTGCATTAAATATGTTTGTTTTAATAATGTAATAACATTCTACTTTATAGATTGTTTATTTTTAACATTATAGACTTATATTTGGCTTTAGTTTTATGATTTTGCAGTTCTTAAATAATATTTCCCCTGCTCCTGTTGTTTTTGTTTGTTAATTTGTGTAATAGCATCATAATTTATATTTTGTTTTTACACCATAATGGCATCATACTTGCCTCTTTATCCCTTAATATCGTCATAATGTATTATGTGATACAAATGAAAGTATGATGCTATTAAGAGATAAAAATGCAAAAATTCATTTCTTGTAATAACCTCGTGTAGTTCA
This sequence comes from Lactuca sativa, assembly GCF_002870075.4. NCBI lineage: Eukaryota > Viridiplantae > Streptophyta > Magnoliopsida > Asterales > Asteraceae > Lactuca > Lactuca sativa. Next base: position 28,515,312 of record NC_056625.2, on the reverse strand, counting down.
CGGGTCTCACACCTAGTATACTTTTAAAATAAAAACAGTAAAATCGTATCAAGTATTCCTTAAACATTAAGAAGCAACATTTGACAGCCTAATTGAAGATAAAACATAAGGTTTTATGTTATATAACGAGTTTTGTTTCCAATTATTTGTGGCCTTGTATTTCGTGAAAGCTTTTATACATATGTACCAAACTATTTATTTAGTGACTAGTTTATAATCCATAAGAACCACGGTTATAAAATTAATTGAAGTTTCATGTTAAAAAAATCAAAATTATTAATCGATTATTTTAAATAAATTATTAATTAAGGTATATTTTTTAGTTATATAAAATTATAATCGTTGATTTAAATAAATACGTGAAATTATATAACATTATAATTTGTATTAATTTTACTTTATTTTTTAATTTAATGTTATTAATGTAATATAATTAGGGTGAAAATTTTTAAAATTTTAAAATGGAGAATCAATTATTAAATTAATGTAATTAGAGTGGGAAATTTAAATTTTGAAATTTGAAATTAATAATTAATAGGTTGACAAGTGGCATGATAGGTGACATATAATATTAATGAGGAGTTCTTATAGTATGAAACTTGTCAATAGGAGAATAAATATATTCATTTATTAGAATAGAGAGATTATATGCATATGCTTCAAATTAATGTGTAAACATGTAGTTATCAGTATCTATTGGTTTTTATTACCTCTATAAAGTATAAATTCATAGTTAGGTATTGAATTGTAAAGGGTTATCCAAATCTAAACGTTGTACTAAAAGTGAATTGGGAGGAAAAGAAAAATGTTGCATGTGTGCAACCCTATTACCCTAAACTACAACTAAAGGGTAAAAGAGTAAAAGTAGTTATTTCCAAAAAAAATTGAATTTTATAATTATATTTTCAGAGGAAAAGAAAAAAAGTGAATTGGGAGGAAAAGAAAAATGTCGCATGTGTGCAACCCTGTTACACACACACGCGTATTAGGGTTTTAAGGTTTCATCTGCCAGCTCCTACTCGCCGAGTCCCAATATGGACTCGTCGAGTAGGTCACTTAACACACGATCCCACCATGCTGCTACTCGACGAGTAGGTCAACCAACTCGTCGAGTAGAGCTTAACCCAAAAATTCTTATCTAAACAATAACTGAGAATCGGGGCGTTACAACGGTTCTCAATTATCTGATGCATTTAGTCTCTTTTTTGACATGAAGAACACAAACATTAAACCTGATGAAATCACAGTTGCTAGCGTGCTCTCTGCATGTGATCATCTATGCTCAATCGATATGGGCAAATCCGTCCATGACTACATTTGTAAAAACAACATAAAACAAGATTTATACTCTGGGAACTCTTTGATCGATATGTACTATAAATGTGGTTTAACAGAGAAGGCACTGGAAGTGTTTGAAGAAATGGAACATAAAGATTCGGTTTCCTGGACCTCAGTTATTTCAGGACTTGCTGTGAATGGAAATGCCAATTACGCCCTTGACCTCTTATCCAAGATGGGCCGATTGATGAATTCTCCAGACCGAAAGGAGGTGACAATATTTTCATCACAATTCGGTTTCCTTATATGTTCTGTATATGTGACATTCCCAATTTCACAGCCAGAAAAGACCGATTTGTTTATGCTTATTTAATAATCAGAGTTTCATTTTTGAAGAATAATATTGCTGAATTTGTTCCCAGAAAACATGATAATGATATTATCAAAGCATTTCCGAAGAAATATATTTTATTTATATTAAAACATTGGGATATCATCGTCAATACAGAAACATAAGCATAACAAAATATTACAAGACTTACAGTAATTAAACTAGTGGCCTAATACTCCTTGAATCTCTCAGTAGAATGTATCTTTTATACCACTACCTATGATACAATAAACTGAGTGAGTCAGGTTGGGAAACCTGGTGAGTACATAGGGATTTCAATCCCATAATGTTATAACACACACACACATATATATTAGAACTCGAAAGATACAATTTCACATCATATAATCAATTTACCCCACCCCATCGATCCTCACAACGACACAATCCATACTCTCAGATCTAAAATGAATGACTTTACATAATCCATACTATCAGATCAGGTATGAACGACTACGTCTAATCCATGCTCTCGGATCAATGAGAAATGACTATGCCCACTCAGTACTCTCGGACTAGGGACGAATGACTATGTCTAATCCATGCTCTCGGATTAATGATAAATGACTATGCTCTCTCCATACTCTCGGACTAAGGACGAATGACTATGTCTAATCCATGCTCTCGAATCAATGACAAATTTTAAAGTTCTACCCTCTGTGTATATCTCACCCGTACTCATAAGGAGATACTACTTGATATTCATCACTACTAGAAAAAAGGCCTTTTACGACGCTCATTGCGTGTCGTAAAACGCTCAGTGTGACATCCCCAAAATCTCGGCCAGAAAAGACCGATTTCATTTATACTTTTTAAAACATTTTCAGAGTAAATCCGTTTGATTTTAAAAGAGATGCGGAATTTGTTCCCAAAAACAAAACATGATAAAATAGATATTTATCAAAACATTTCATATAGAAATATGATTTCATTTCATAATCAAAAGTCGGGATGTCATGTTCCGATACATATCATAAAGCATAAACGATATCATTACAAGTCGTTCATCAAATATATACATATACAGACTTGTAAACAAAACAACTTGATGATTCGCCCATCTTAAGCTCTTGCGCCACTTCCTGTAATACAAATCAACTGAGTGGGTCAGGCTTGGGAGCCTGGTGAGCATATAGGGTTTTCAACCCACAATAATTATATTTAATTCCAACAATCCACAATAAACCCGATTACCCATTCCCGTTATCCTCACCTTACGTTCCTAAAAACAACGTCTATTATAAGGAACTTATTTCAGGATTTTCATCGGGACGGACATTACTGCAGAGGGGCTTCCTCGACAATAAGTGTCCTATAGGCAACCATGTGGGGGATAGAGTACACCGGTGAACACGTCGTTCACAACACCTACAGGTAATGAGCCTGCTAGTGTTCCACAGGACAGTCTAGAATAGTCCGTGGTCGTCATCCATACTCTGCTGAATGACTAGAATAACACCAATAACACCGAGGCCTCTCATCTGTTTATTACACACCAATTATCTACCCATGTTCTACCCAACATATTAGTAGATAAAAATATACATTTTTTATACATTGTTTAAAAAAAACTGTATAACATGATTTAATCAATACATATTCCACATAACATATGAGGCATACACACAAATCACGTATTTCGTAGAGAATATACATTCACACATATAACCACAAAATATATACACGTAGCACGTATTTTATATCAAATACTTCATAATATTGCGTATTGAAAAGGGACTATACACTCACTTGATCAGAAGATGATCCGACAACACTACGGCTTATAGAAGTAGTATACTTCGATAGATATGGAAGATCTTCACCAAAATCGAACTCCTCGCGGGCAGAGCATCGGCTCGGGAATAACACTCCTCGGGATCCTCGGGGCTTCGGATCTTGCTTCGGGGCTCGGGAATGATATCGGGGCTTCGGGATATGATTGGCACGCAAATCGAGGCAAAAGATGAGAGAAGATGATGAATTTGTAAAAGAAAACTCGGCTGCTTCAGACCTCCTTTTATAGGTGCTGAACCCTCGCACGTACGCGGGGCGTACGAGGCTACGCGGGGCGTACGCCTCGGTGGTCGTCAGCGCTTACGTCACCGGGCCCTCTACGTCATCGCTTACGACTCACTACTCCGTAGAACTCAAGTGCCCTACGCTATACGCGGGGCGTATAGCAGTACGCGCTGCGTACTTCGGATAGACCGCCTCGCTTCTCTTCGGATAATATCGGAGTTTAAATTATAATAAATATTAAATATTTATTACGAACTCCGTTTTCGACGTTCTTTATATCCACGCGAAGGTGAGACTACGCTCTACAACTTTCGTTTAGACTCCGTCGGCTAATTTTGACTTTTATTTTTATTAATTATTTTTAGAAGGCTCGGACAGGAAAACTTCGTTATAAAATCATAACTTCTTCGTCCGACGTCCGTTCTCGCCTATTCTTTCATCACTTCGCTACTAACAACGAGATCTTCGATTCTCATTTAGATTGTTTCGGCTAAAAACTGCTCGATCTCAAATCGAGTATTTGGGCTGCATACTGCTAAGTCAAAACTTAGAAAAATCATAACTTTCTCATACGAAGTCAGATTTGGGCGTTCCTTTTATGCACGCTCTCGGTTTAACGAAATCTACGACTTTCGTTTAGATCGCTAAGGCTAAATATCGCTCTATCTTAAATTCATGATTTACGTCACTCGGCGTCGTGCCGGTTCCGTCGCGAAACTTCGACAAGTCATAACTTCTTCGTTATAACTCGGATTTTGGCATTCCTTATATCTCCGGAATCCTTGTTTCAACCACTACAACTTTATGCAAAGATATCAGGCTTATCTCACACTTTAATTTTGACGCTTATTTTATTCTTAATTCATTAAATTATAACAATTAAGAAAATAAACACATAAATCACATAATTCACAAATAATACATTTTTATTATTTCAAATTGGGGTTACAATAGTTAACCTAGACTATTACATTGCTAAAATGGCAAGCCTAGAAACACGGGCGTTACACTCAGACGACGCGCAAATGCGTGTCAAGGAAAGCCCTGTCATAAAGAGAGACGACGCGCATTTACGACGCGCGGTTATGACACGCAATGCGTATCAAGGAAGGCCCTGTCATAAAGGAAGACGACACGCATTTGCGTGTTGTAACCTTACGACGCGCGTGTTTATGACACGCAATGCGTATCAAGGAAGCCCCTGTCAAGAAAGGCCATGTCATAAATGAAGACGACACACATTTTTGCGTATCGTAATTTTAAATGTTTAAAAAAATATTATTTATAGATTTACTTATTTTCAAATTAAATTTGTATTTAATGTTTCATAATAGAAAATAAAATATCATATACAAAAAATAGAATCCATTGCATAAATTTAATTTCATACAAATAATCGTTCCATGGAAAGATAAAACAAATCAATAGAAGTTGTAACAAAGATTTACAAACGAATTAGATACAAAAAATACAATTCATTGCCCCTTTGCTTATTCAAGATCAACAGGGCCAGCAGGGGTCAACATTCTGGCAGCAGCCAATGTCTGACAATGTTCATAAAACAATTACAATTAATACATAATAAATAAGATGTTGATAATGCATAATATTAAAGAGATAATAGAATAGGTGCATACCTGAAGATTAAGATCGATGTAGTCAAGGATTATGGGTTGGGGTTCCATGTCAATTGGGACCATGGAAAGATGACCATTTATTACTGTCCCACGAAGCTTTACAAGCTCATGAAGAACCGTTTTCACCATCCACAAAGGCTTGTCATCCGCTCCCGCTCTATAATATTAATATTAACAACAAACCCCAATTAAATCAATCTACTTAAGTAATTAATATATCAACATGCTCATTTACTCTCTCTCTCTCTCTCTCTCCCCCTCTCTCTCTCTCTCTACCAATAAGGGCAACGTACATATATCTTTTACACCATAGTAAAAACAAAATTAAATTCCTATTGTGTGTAAAAGAATGTACTTACAGGTTGCTTGCTATTATGGGTTTAGTTACAAGTTGGTTGTGATTATGGCTAACAAAATGTAAGTGCATCATTACAGTAGGTAGTCGTAGAAGGTAAACTACATTAATGTGTATATTATTGTGTATAAGGAATAAAGTATGTATGTTTGATCAAAATGTAAGTGCACCAATGAGTCGGTTAATCTCAGACTTAAGGGTCATATTTTCATTAGGCAATGCAAGAATTGATCAAAGAAGAGCTAGTCTGGGGATATCTGACTCACAGAGAACTCCAATGGTAACTTTTAATTGCAAATTTTTTTTTTAAATATAAACATTGATTCTAAGATTGCTGAATTATAAATTATTATTCTTTGTGTTAAAAAGCCCGAGGAAGCTCTAAAGGACTTCTATAAGCGGACAAACAGTTACTGGCAAATGGCAGCATATGAACATACTGCTCACACCGGAAAGCTTTACTTTCACCATTTTATCGATTTACCTGTAGTGAATAGCCATTAATTACACCATTAATACTTTTTTTCTTTTCAGTAAATCTTCTTTGACTTGTTTTTTTTATTGCAGGAACACCGGAAGGATGGTTTTGATCTTGCTGAAACTCGGTTCAAGGAGCTTAAGCCAATTCTTGTGCACAAACTGCTCAATGGATAGTAAAGAAATAACTCAATGAGTTGACCATAATAACAACTAACAACCAATGATACTTCATATCTAATCAATCAAAGTAGGACCATAATTGTTAAGACAAATTAACATGTTGTTTATGAAATAGCTAGAAGATTGGTATGTATACCTTTTAAAAATCTCCACAATAAATAATATGAACTTTTGAAGCTTCTCTTTTCCATGTTTTCTTACCAGTTCGCTCACAAAGTCCATTGCTGCGGTCCTAGGACTGTATAGGTCTTCAATAATATCTGCAGAAAATTATGGGAAGTATGGTTGATATATATATATATATATATATATATATATATATATATATATATATATATATATATATATATATATATATATATATATATCATGATGGGTGAACCGGTTGAACATATGCAATGTATGGACACAGATGAGTAGTAGATGATACAGCTGCATGTTCAGTAAAGATCACATGTTGTCCAAACATACAGCTAAGGGCAAGATTGTCATTCTTAAAATATACATGAAATATAGCAGACTCATTTGGGAACTTTAACACTTGTATTTTATTCAACCATGTTTACATTTTTGTTAAGTATAAAGCGCAAGACTATATTGTAATTGATATAGTAATAAAATATTCAACAGAAAAGCAAAATATCACTGTGATATTTTTGGCAGGGTATTTTAGTGAAGGGGTATTTTACTACTTTGACATTATGGTAGGTTTTTTATGATAGTGGTAGACATGGTTAGTGGGACAACACCTGTGTGAGTTCAGTATTTGGGACAGGTTCCTCTTCATAATCACAAGGCTGATAGCTCATGGATTCATTCTATTTTCCTGTCATTAATATTTTTGGTTCTTTCGAATTGTATACATATCCATACACTTCATATCATCCAGCACTGCACACAAATTAAAAAACAAAGCAAGTAAATTTATATACAATGTAAAAAAATTGAAGTTTACTTTTGTGTATTTAAAAATCATGCACCCGAACCAACTATGTTCTTCCAAATATTAAATTGATGACTTTTGTTGGAGGGGGTACTGATTCTAGAATTAATCCATCTTTCTTTAGCTTCAAACGAGTTCTGCAATTATAACAACATATATCATCCATATTTTTTATATTTAAAAAAAACGTGATAGATGGGCGTATTCCATCAACTACAAAAACAATAAAAGTCTCTTACTCATTACTAATTTACTATGAACAATTATAAAAGAAGAAGAAGATATAGATTATAGAAACATTTTGGTGTTGGGAAATACCTCTGCCATTTTCTGTAGCATTGTCATGGGTTCAAAAATGAGTACTGGTAGAGTCACCATTGATGTGATATCAACACCTACATACTTCTGCATTCACCTGCAGTAACTATCATGCTCCTGTAAAAACACAAAAGAAAACAATGAATGACCATAATAGAACATAGATGTTATATGTAATAAGTACCCAAAACAGAGCAAAATGATGAGACTGTGAAAGAAACAGATAAGAGAAATAAGTTAGTGTACCTCTCCCTTCCATCTGCCTCTTTGTGCTTCAACTTCAACATCATTATTTTTAGTTATGTCTTATTTGTGTAAGATAAACTTACTTGATCGGTTCCAGTGGGTATAAGTAAGTGAGTCGAGTCCGATCGAGTTGGAGTAAGGTGGAGGGGAATTGGATTCGCTGATCAGGTGAGGAATGAGGATACTGAATGAGGAATAAGGAAGGTATTGGATCTGAGCAGAGATTATTCGAGAATAAGTTGGTTCTGAAACCTGGATGAGGCTGGTAAATAACATATTTGAATAGCATTAACTGCACACCATAAACTCTCTCTCTAGCTCCACCGTCGTTGGTGTAAAGGTGAAAGAACCCACGAAACCAGCCTCTATTGTGCGTCGATGAGGGTAGAAACTTAATGAACGAACCTGCAAGAAAACACAATTTGGGTGAGAATCAAGAAAGCACCAGATATCATTCTCAAAGCTCTTTTGTCGGCTGCTATTAATTTGAGAGAAGAAGCAGGAGATAGACAATCCATGTTAATAACTTACCTGAAGTGGATTTCAAGACTCTTTCCATGCCAAGTTTTGAGATTATGTCTTAATTTTGCTACTGATTAATCGAATTGATCCCTAGTTTTTTGTTCCGCCTGAAGGTGAAGTCTTTTGATACGAAATCGGAACCTACCTCCACCTCCGTGTTGGTTGAATCTTGGAATAACCTGAAAACCGATTCACGATCGACAGTGAGAACGTGGGTGAAGGCGGAGGCCCTAGGGCTTCTTGTTGGAGGCGTTGGACGTGGGTGAAGAGGCGGGTGAATAGAGAGAAAGGGTAGGGCTTAGGTGATTTGAAGAGTTGTAGTCGCATGTGTGTAGAGGTGAGCCTCAGCTCGCTGACGAGGTGAGGTGAGACCGAGGTTGCCGATGAGGCTGATCAGGTCGTTGACTGGAAAGCACTCGTGAGGAATGGAAAATCGTTTTGAATTATAGGGTTTGTAAACATGGGGAGTCGTTGTAGATGGAGTAGGGTAGAGGTGAAGAGGAGTGAGCGGGGTACTTCAAAATTTTGGGGGATTTCCCCCCTTTAGCTATTAATGGAGGATCAGACTCTCGTTCTTACAACACAGAACGAAGCCAACATAAAACCATGTTTCTGGTGGTGGCGGCTGCTAGGTTTTACAGAGAGAAGGAGGGGGAGAAAATGAAGGTCATCAGCAAGTGGAGAGGAATGAATGAGCGGGTCCTCCAAAATTTTGGGGATTTTTGTCAATCGATCATTTCCTGCCTAAAAGGCGTGTTTCATTAAAAATTTATAAAGCGACATACTTACATGACGCACGTTTTATAAAAGGCGCCCTCCGCATTTTCTTTTTTTTCTTTTCTAACACTAATTTTAGGGCACGCACAAATGCGTGTTTTCTATCCTTCAAATTTTGCAAAACTGACACTATTTTTTAGGGCACCCACAAATGCGCGCCCTCTATCGGTGAGTGTCATTTTTTGCGCGTCATTAAAGGCCTTTTTTCTAGTAGTGCATCTTAATTAGTTTAGGTTTATTTTGTAAGTACTAAATCATCATATATTATTAGATATGCTCTTAACACGTATTTCAGGCAATATCAAATATCTCACACATAAACATATATTTAATACTTTAATTAATATTTGTCTTAAAATCATGTTCATGAAATGGACTATGCACTCACTTGTTAAAGTGATGACTCGAAACTCAGATAACACTTCGCTCCTAGCAACTGTCTTTTCCTTCCACGTAACCTAATATCATTATCACTAAGTCTTAGTCTGATATTTATTACGACTAATTATTAGTCTGGATTCATCATTAATTCAAAGTCTACTTCAAGATTTATCAAGTAAGGAACAACCAGGTAGGATCATATCGGAGGTAGGGTCCGTTTGGTATACAAAGTATACTGTTTTGAAATACCACTTTAAACACCTCAGTAAATTCAACCTAGACATCATCCTAGTAAGTAGATCAATCAATATCGACTTGTAATCACTGATAAATATTGTTTATAGGTTCATAATAACGATAATGAACTTAAAAATAAGTTATACTTAAAGTACGGTAAGCATAAATCAACTTACAGGTGGTTTAGCGAGAAACCAGACTCTGCGTGGGCAGGAATTCTAAACCAAAAGCTCTATTTCCCGGGGCTTTCCGACGCTCCGCAACTTTGCTACTAACACCTAGGAAGTGACAGAGAAAGGCATTGAGGCCTTAGGGGTTTGGGAGAGGATGGAATGGAAATGTGTGAAGAAATGAGTGAAATTCGGCTCTATTTATAGGCTGTCCAAGGGCCTCTCACTTCGTGAGACATGCCTCTCATGTCGTGAGCTTGCGTAGGCACCTAGGCTTCGCCTGATGCTGACACGTGACACCGGACGCAGGTAAAACTGCCGATCTTAAAAAATTCATAACTTTCGCATATGAGCTCCGTTTTTGACGTTCTTTATATCCACGCGTAGGTATTTACAATTACTACAACTTTCCTTTTACTCCATCGGCTAATTCTCGACCGATCTTAAATTTAATAGTATGAGAAGATCACACTGTTGATGACCGTGTAAAATTCATAACTTCTACATACAAACTCCATTTTTTACTGTCTTTTTATCATTGAACTCCTATTAATGAGATATTTAATTCTCATTTAGATCATTTTGGCTAAAATTGACCGATCTAAAATTCGATTTGTGTTGCACTGTTGCGCTGAAACTTCGAAAAATCATAACTTCCTATACTGAATTTAGATTTGGACGTTCTCTATGTGCACGCTCTCGATTTAATGAATACTACGACTTTCATTTAGATTATTAAGGCTAAAGTAATTTATCTAAAATTCACTTTTTACGATACGTATAGTCGTGTCGGTTTAATCGCGAAACTTCGAAGAATCATAACTTCTTCATTCTAAGTTTGATTTTAGCGTTCTTTATATGTACGAAATCTGTGTCACATATACTATAACTTTTGTTGAGATTATTTATCCTAAATAATCTTCTATCAAAAAGTCATTTTTAACGCTTATTATCTCTAAAGTGTCTAGTCCGAATCTGCGAGCGTTACAATATAACATATAGGGTGTTTGGATCCTTTGCGGAGACTCATGAAATGTATGAAGTAGCTCATGGACCTGTTATAAAGGCTGTTATGGACGGCATAAATGGTGTGGTAAAACTATATCCAAATTTAAAAACACTATTACGCTAATTGCCTGAGTTTATTCCTCGTACAAATTAAAAAATAGATTGAGTAAAACACTAGTTGGGGCTAATGTATGACTACAAATACAGTATTTACATATGGTGTAACAAGTAGTGGGAAGACACATACTATGCATGTAAGCACAGTTGAGTGGTATTTACAAGCTCATATTGCATTTATGATGGCAGTTAACTAAAAATATACTATGTGTGACCCATTATTTGAGGAGTTTAATTAATATGGATAATGAAGTAATAGCTACGTTATATCTTAAAAAGGATATGATTGGAGCTTGTGGGAGTATATATTAGTAATATATAACTTATATTGAACTTTATCTTCTTAGTGGCTAAAAAATAAAATTTATTTAATATTTATGTACAAAAAATGTTTCTATTTTAATACAACGTAATTTAATCAAATTAAAAAAAGAAAATAAAAAAAATGAAGTGTTAAGGTGTTATCACTCCCTACCAAATGCTAAGATTAGGTGCTAAATGGTCAAAACTGAGGTGACACTCTAAAATTTGACATGACAAGATGTTAAAAATGTTACCACTTCCCTTAGCCTAATCGGCTGTCTGATTTTGAAGTGATCGGTCGACGGAAAACAGACGGAGACGCTACGCAAAGCAGTCGTCAGATCTTGAAACCGATCACTACTCCTAGGCGTTCACGGGAAATTGTCGACGCTGCCAAAAAGTTGGATGGCTTTCTTATAGGTATATGATATGATCTCAGACTTATATAACGAAGATACATACATTTTTCTTAATATCTTTTCCCATAAATAGGTGGAAGCGTGACACAGCGGACACAATAGTGACACTATACCTGCAATTTTAATGACGTGTCGCATGAGCATGCCCCTGGCCTACATCATAACGTTGTATGACTTGTATCCATCTCATCTTTCCAGCGAATCTTTTTCATTTTGGCCCTCATAGTTTTGTATGTTTTCATATCACACGCCAATCATTTATGTTTCTCTAATTTACCCTTAGATTCTCATATGTCCATCAAATAGCAGTAGTAAACGGGATCCTTGTCTTAGTATTGACCATACAAAATACGTTACTCGTTATAATTATAACAATAAGTCAAAGTGAATTCGATTAGGAACCATCATGCGAACGACACACGAGAAAAGACTACATCATAATATCAACATTTAAAAGGAAAAAAAAACGAGATGCATTTTTAATATTAAATTTCCACTTATCTTAATTTTCACATGAAAATATCATAATATTAAAATATTTTCCTTTTCATCGTTTCATCAATATTCCAAGAACATCATATCATACAACTTTGCAAGTAAAATCATAAATTTTGATTTATCATCTTCAGGCTATTATATTACTTATTCATTGTATTTTTGAAAAAGTCATTATTTAAATCATCTAGGAAAAGCAATTTTACTTCCTTGACTCATCAATGCAATATTTTTAATTAATATACTTTACAAATGACTTAAAATTCTTGTATTTTGTTGATTGCTGACTAATATACTTTCCAATGGTTTAATATTATTGTATCAAACCATGATTTCTAACAAATAGTAACATAAACGAAACACATCAAAAGACGTCATTATTTTATAACTTCATCCTTTCTAATAGTAAAAAAAATACCAAAAGTTTAATCATAATACTTTTTCTCAGCTACACAATAGAGTGCACAACTTATAGAATTCTTATTTGAAAAAATATATTTTACATTTAAATCAAACTGGCCAAATAAATGATTATACGCCAATTTTAATGATGTATTCATATATTATTTGTTAACACCAATGTCTAGTGTAATGTAAACAATGTTGCGACATTTACATTTTACTCGGTGAAACTAATTAGTTAAAAGTTGTTAATTTTTCACTAGTCATAAAACCAATAGGAAAAAGATAAATTATAATGTATTCATAACAATTTTATAAATTATTCATGAAATCATGAGAAAGCACACCTACGAATAAGTTTATAACTAGGTTGTACAATAATCTTTAGTGAGCTAAACTGAAAACTTGAAGGGCCAAAACTGAAAAAACTCGCTTCACAGTTAAGTATCCCGCGTTCCACGCAGAGCTTACGCAGGTGTTGTTCCCACTCACGAAGAGAGGGTGAGAGAGACGTAAATCACTAAATCTAACAACACACCACAAGATACGGTGCATAATTTTTGGTTTCAATTTCAACAGCGGTTAAAAATTAGTCATGAATCGCCGCGAAGATACGAATCCTTTTGATGAAGAAGTCAATCCATTCTCGGTAATTACTGATTTCACGCACTCATTATTGTTAGATCTGCCATTATTTTAGCTTGTTGAGTAGTTTTTTGAAGAAAATTCGGTTTAATTTAAGGTTGGCTTTCTATTTGAGGATAATGTGCGTATATGCGCAGTGTTTAGGGTTGTACATGTATTTTGCATGTAATTTGTGTAATTTTGCCGTAGATCTGAGGTAGTTGATGCTGAAATGTTGATAATTGTGTGGAGAACTGCAATGTGTCCTATTGGTTCGTTATTTTGCAGAAAATAAATAGAGAGTTAATTCGAAATAGAAAAGCGTTCTTTAGGCAGCTAACATGGACCTTCTCATGAACACTAGACTGATTTCAGTCACTTATGCCCCCAAATTCTGTAGCGAGATCCTAATTCATTCCAAGAAACAGAGATTTGATTTGGTTTTTAAGGTCGTAGGAGTTGTATTTCGATTCTATTACTTTTGGACGAACTTATGGAGGTGGAACTACTTTCAAATTAGAACATGATACTCCTCTCCACAGAAAATGCAAGATGACTTGTGCACCATATTAAAATTACTAATGTTATGTAATAAAATGATTACTAAGCGGGGAAATATGAAAGTAGTTTAAAAACCAAACCTAACATAAAATGCTACATTTTGTGGGAAAAAGCAAAATGGAAGGTGTTGCATTTTTGGTATGAAGGATGCTTAAAAAACTATAAATCATGTAGGTTGTAATTTTTGTAACAAGATCTCATTAATATTCTGTTGCCACATTTAACAAGGCAAAATACATCTCATTTGTCGAATGGAGTAATAGACTAGCATAGATGCAACAGATAAAGGTTCTGATTTTTGTCATTCTCTTGAGTTTTTGTTTTGTAAAATAATATTAAAATTACCAAAACAGAGCAAGATGCTTCTTGTTTGTTTATATTTTATATTATGAATACGAAAATTATATTTTTCTTAGGCAAGTTCACCCAATTTCTTTTAATGGTATCGGATAGCTGATTTTTGAATGTGTAGGCTCAAATTTCATTATTTTATTGTCGTGTAACATAACATAGACATTAGACAAGCACCAATGCATAGACCTGGCAATGGGGCGGGTATGGAGCGAATCGACCTTGATCCAAACCCGTTTAACAAATTTCAAAATCCAATCCAAACCCGCTCCGTAACCCGGAGGGTTTTGAATAATCAAACCCATACCCTTATCCAATGAATCAACAGACATCCAAACCCGCCCGATAACCCGTAGGTTTTTTGAATAATCAATCAACAAATGTTTATTTAGAAAATGCATTACATACTCGAGGACTTTCGATTGGAATTAAATTCTCTATTGTAGTAACTTCCGATTGATTTTTGAATGTCGAAGGCGGTGATGGAGAATAGCAATTGCAAACTTTCTTCCGCTTGATAATGACTTTATTGATTTATAAATGATATTAGTGACGGCTTGATGAAATATTAATGAAATGATACCATTATTATTGTTAATAGACCATCTAGAAATTGACTTCTCAAGTCCTATGTAAAAATATTTTGGCCTTTGGCTTTTTCCCTTTGGACTTTCGATTAAATTTAAAATTAAACTTTAGACATGATAAAATATAATTTATATTTCTAAAATTTATACGGGACGGGGTATAAATGGATCAGATCGGTGATGATCCATACCCGACCCTTTTAATAAAAGGGTTAGCAGTACGGATCGTTAACGGGTAAACGGATCAAAAACTATGCTCCAAACCCATATAATTCTTAAGGGTTTGGATCGGATCAGGGTCAAAACCCGCTCCATTTCCAGGCCTACCAGTGCATTAACCTTTATTCAAGCATCTTTGTTCCCAAATGTGAATATGCATTTTGAGTTTTGCTATCAATTGGGTTAGTTTTGATTCGAATATGTTGTCACAAGCATATAATTATGTTAACACAATATGTTTATATTCTTTTAAATCTAAACAAGTCTATGTCTTGTGTGGGATATTAGACTTGTTTGACCATAAAAATCTAAACAATCGTCTAGTTCTTGTATTCAAGGAGTACTACTTTTTTTATACATTACAGTTTTGAAATATTGATGTTTTAGAGTTTCATACACACAAATATTCAGGTTTTATAGTTTACTTCTGTTTGTCATTCCCATTATTCCTCTCATTCTGATCCTTGTTAGGCAATTATGGTGATAAGATGTCTGTATTTAATATTTATGTAAACTACCAGATAGAAAAGGTAGCAGATACTCAGCAGTCAATGTTAAAATTTAAGCCACAACCACCCAAATCTTACGTAAAATTGGTTGTATCAGAAAGACTTAAAAAATGGAAATTTCCCAAAATAGTTTATAGAAACCACCTGCAAACTTAAAAAAAAAAAAAAAAAAAAAAAACCTTTAGATGCAAAAACGGGTTAGGTAAGTATTATTTTCCCTCTGAAACAATCTTATAAATATTACAAGACTCAAGAATAATGATAAAGTAGTTAAATAATCAGCAATTCTTAAGTTGTTGAACTGGCTATTGTTTAGTAATAGTTATAACAGTTATTAGAAAAGCAAAAGCTAATGTTATATTATTTAGTGGATGTGACATTAGAAATTCTCAATTTTGAATTTTGAATTTTGATTTGGTTTTATAGTGTTGTTATTTTTATGGGTTTGATTGCAGAAAGGTGGTGGTGCAGGTGCTCCAGCATCAAAATCCCGTATCCCTCAAATGGTTGCTAGTAGCCTTGGTTTTGGTCAAAAACATGACGCAACTGTGGACATACCATTGGATTCAGTGAATGTAATGATTAGTAATTAGTAATTTCTGGATGCTTAGTATTAAATATTAATTAAGCCATGTCATGTTACAGGATCCAAAGAAAAAAGAGAATGAACTTTCTAATTGGGAAGCAGACTTGAAAAGAAGGGAAAGGGTAGGTGTTTGAGTTTTTATGTTTTTTTATTAATTGTATTTAATTCCTATGCAACCAGCTGAGGCGACATGAAATTATGTATTTTTGTGCATCACACAACACAGGACATCAAGCGAAGAGAAGAAGCTGTTGCTGGTGGTTAGTAATAGTATTACTATTTAGTATGATATAAATATTGGGAATAATAAGAGTGAATGTGGTTAGTAATAGTAATAGCTTTTCCTTATTGATGGTATATGAAAAAACAGCTGGCATCCCGACAGCTGATGATAGAAACTGGCCTCCATTTTTTCCAATAATTCATCATGATATAAGCAATGAGATACCAGTTCATGCTCAAAAGTTGCAGTATTTGGCTTTTGCAAGTTGGTTAGGGATAGTTCTGTGCCTTACATTTAATGTTGTAGCCGTGACTGTCTGTTGGATCAAAGGCGGTGGTAAGTTCATTTTATCATCTACATACTACTTTTCTTTTACTATTATTATTATTTTGTCATCTACTACTACTACTACTACTTCAAACTTCAAACTTCAAAGTCCAAACCAAAATTATAAAATTATATATACAGGTGTGAAGATATTTTTCCTTGCAACAATTTATGCTCTTCTTGGAGTACCTCTTTCCTATGTTCTATGGTACAGGCCACTCTATCGTGCAATGAGGTGGGTATACATTATCTCTAGTCTTGGCTAAAACCATTATAAAAAATGGTTCTAAATTAATGTTTTTGTTTCATCATGTGTTGACAGGACTGACAGTGCTTTGAAATTTAGTTGGTTTTTCTTGTTCTACCTGGTAAGTTATGCTAGTTAATGTAGAAGAAGCATTTGCTGATGTTTCTTTCTCAATTTGAAAATTTGTTTTAATTTTGCAGCTTCACCTTGGGTTTTGTATATTTGCTGCTATTGCTCCTCCAATCGTCTTTCATGGGAAGTCATTAACGTAAGTTATCCTCTTATCTTCACTGCAGTGTATAGTTTTAGAATAAAACGATGTCTTGATTTTTTTTTTTAAATCTAATTGTTGTCTCTCTTTTTTTTTTTTAAATCACCAGGGGCATTCTTGCTGCTGTTGACGTTTTCTCTGACCATGCATTAGTGGGGGTCAGTGCTAAATATTGCAAGTTACAATCACTGTTGATAAATTGTTAGCAAAAATAATCACCAGGTTTTTATTCTTCTTCTGTTGTTGCAGATTTTCTATTTAGTAGGATTTGGGTTATTTTGCTTGGAATCACTTCTAAGTTTCTGGGTGCTTCAGGTTAGATTTAAAAACTTTTATTCTGTTTTAACTTCTAAATCAGGAGGATGTCTTGTTTTGTATATATAATAATATATAGTCCCTCATGCTTTTTTTATGTTTCTGCAGAAAGTTTACATGTTTTTCCGTGGGAACAAGTGAGATGAGATGAGATGTTTTTTTTTTCAAAAGAGAAGATCAATACAAGATTGCTGATGTGTGTTCGTATATTGTTAGTTGGAGTGAGTTACTACTTTACTAGTTAGAATATGAATATGATTTGTGCTGTTAGCAGGGTTTTGTGCTTATGCTTTTCTTTTGGCAGTTTATCAAGTTTTTCTTTTCTTTTACTTTTTATTTTTTTTTGTGAAAAAGCTAATAATTCCAAGGATCTTTATGAAAAATAAAATGGTCGTATATACTTGTCATTTCTACCATATCATAGCGCATTGCTACATTTACATAGCTAAATATGATATAAAATTGTAAATTTATCATATTACATGGTTATAAAAATATTTTATATGGGCTGCCAAAACTATATAAATAGATTGCAGCATTCTTTACAATGAATCATTTCTAAAAAGACAAACTAAAGAATAATAAAACTTATATTCCTCTTGGGGCGTTAGACAAGAGAAACAAAGGACAAAATGCAAATACAAAGCTGATCAAAACTGAATCATCATATCCTTTTTGTCTCCACAATTTGAAACTTTTGGTTTGATATGTATGTAACCTAATAAACAAACATATCTAGTGTACCCCAGGCCAAAACTAAAATAATAATCAACTCAGTTTTAATAAAACTCTATCATGTTATGGTGTTTCTGAAGAGTTGTCACATGCCCTTCATCCTTAATCACCAAAAGGAAATTCTTTAACAACATATAAATCTCATCAGACCGAGTATTACCTTTGTCCGCAGCCCCAAAAACAAAGGTCTCATTATTCACCTCGATCCAACTATAACCAGGCACTTTCTCAACTCCTCTATCTTTCATCATACTTCGCGTCTTATTAACACCTTCCCATTTCCCAGCATCCGCTTGCACATTCGCCAACAACACATAATACCCCGAATTCCCAGGATCCATCTCAAAAAGATGTCTTGAAGCCATTTCCGCCAACTCAACATCCCCATGGACACGACAAGCACCAAGCAAACTCCCCCAAACACCCGCATCCGGATCAAAAGGCATCCCCTTTATCGCCTCAAAAGCTTCACTCAATCGACCCGCCCGCCCATACATATCGATAATACACGCGTAATGCTCCTTCCCAGGGGTAATTCCGTAATCTTCCGTCATGGACTTAAAGTAACGGAAACCATCATCAACCAAACCGGAATGATCACATGCGGAAATTACCGCAAGAAACGTGACATGGTCCGGAAGGAATCCGGATTCTTCCATCTGGCGGAAAAGAGAAACACATTCTTGAAGACGACCGTGGTTTCCATAAGCAGAAATAATACTATTCCACGACACTTCGCTCTTCTTTTCCATTATGTCGAAAACAGTCCTTGCTGTTTCCAAGTTTCCACATTTAGCATACATATCGATTAGCGCACTCTCCGCGTAAAGATCGGTTTTCAACACACCTCTTGTCATGAACCCATGGACTGCTTTCCCATAACTAAGCAACGGTATGTTTGCACAAGCGGAAAGAACAGCCGATATGGTCACCGAATCATATTTGGAACCCATTTCACGGAAAAGATCAATAGCTTTTTCTGGTTCTCCATTCTGGCAGAAACTAGTAATCATAGAGTTCCAACAAACAGGATCTTTCTCAGACATTCTTACAAAAACTTCATGTGCTAAATCAATCCTTCCACATTTCGCATACATATCTATAACTGCTGTTCCCACATGACACCTTTCGACCCCGTTTTTTACAATTTGACCATGTAACTCCTTGCCCGATTTTAAAGCGGCTAAACCAGCACAAGCTGGTAAGGTGCTCGAGAGTGTGACAGGATTCGGTTTCATTTTGTGGTTAATCAGCCATCTAAACATCTCCAATGCATCAAAATTCATCCCATTAAGCACATAACCAGATATCATGGCTGTGCATATCACAATATCTATACCGGGAGTATAAGTGAAAACATTTTTTGCCATTTCGACTTTCCTACATTTGAAGTACATATCAATAAGTGTATTCTTCAAGAAAACATCCAAATGTACATTATGTCTGAAAATATAACAATGGATCTCTTTACCATGGTCTATAGCAGTTGACTCGGTTATACATGGAAGGAAGCTAGCCAAAGTTACAGTATCTGGTTTCATGCCTATAGATATCATTTCACAAAACAAACTAAAAGCTTCATTCATAAGTCCATTTTGTACATACCCACCGATTATCACATTCCATGTAACCGATCCAGCTTCTTGTATGCTATCGAATAACTCTCGGGCATCAAACAGTCTTTGGCACTTTGTGTATACGCCAATTAATGTGTTGAGCACTTGAGGATCCAAAACAAATCCACACTTAGTAAGAAGCCCGTGAAGTTGAGTGCCAAGTTTAATATTTGCATCAGAGGCACATGCAGAGAGGACACACGCATAGGTCACTGAGCCTGGTCGAACATTGGAACTCCTCATTTGGTTAAAGAGTAAGAGAACATGTTTGGGATCCCCGTGTTTCAAGTAACCATTAAGAATAACGTTCCATAATACATCATCTCTCTGAGGCAATTTATCGAACAGGTCTTGTGCGTCATTAATGCAGCCGTTTTCCGCATAGAGTTTGATTAAGGAACTACCTACGTAAACATCCGTCTCAAAACCCATCATTTGAATCGTCTTATGAATGGATTTAGCCAAACGGATTGCTCCCAAACGACCACATGCCTTTATCACGTATGGAAAAGTATACTTATCTGGACAAGTTTCGTGTCCTAACATCTTGAAATAAACTAAGATTGCATAGTCGAAACACCCCATCATGGTGAACCCTCTAATCATCCAATTCCATGGCGATGCGTAGAAGAGATCAAGTTGATGAAAAATTGTCTTAGCATCATTGTATTTCCCACAAAGTATATACATCCCAAGTAATCTTGAACCCAGAAGACCCACATGGTTGATTCCGTTGACGATTATCTGGGCATGAAGTTGTTGGCCTTGTTGAACGACTTGAGGACCAGGATTAGGGGTTGAACAAGATTGCAAGACTGATGCGAGTTTGGATATTAAATCTTCCTTCGTATTCGGGAAAAACTCAATAGATGTATTTGTGTTTATTGATGATGCTATTTGGGAAAATCTCCTGTGGAATGAGAAGAGGTTCTTTTGGTACATTCTATAAAGTTAATTCCTCATTACTCATATCCCATGTTGAAAAGCTATGCCTATGCCAAGTCCATAACTAGTAGTATTTGTTTTCATTTCGAAACAGTTTAAAATCGTCCAACTGGGATGAAGCTTCAGAGCAAGGATCAGCTCTGTTTTGAACTACAGCAAACCAGGAAGGGAAAAGACTGTTGTAGGTCAATGTTGAAGTTTATATCTATCTGCAATTAAAATAGCTCAAAGGTAAACGAACTTAAATGTGGAATATATCCTCTAAGCGAAAGGAGTTGAGGGTCTTCAACATAATGTAACAACTATTATAAGATTAATTGTACATTGTTGAACACTAATCTCACGACAACAGTAGAAATTAGCCGATAACATGATAATCGATAGATTACTCTGCTTGTTTGTAAGGAGAACAATTTACAAGTTTGCCATCTAGCACAAGAAAAAACTCGAATAAACAAGAACAAAAGGATGAAGTCTCCTTACCTTGGTTACGTGCGGCAAACCAGACATCCAAATTTCCAGAAACAAAAACAAAATAGACAGATTGGTTGAATACGTTAGTGTAACTAGTTCATAAATAGAGAACACTCTTTAGGGTTCAAATATCCCGAATCAATTGAGACTTTATCATTTTTTTAGGTCTTTGTAGACTCTAGTGTAGGTAGTTACGATTAAAAAACACAATCTAGGGTTTAGGATTCACGCATAGAAGAAAGAACAGAAGAAAACTGGTTACCAGGTTGTTCGACAAAGATAAACGATCCTTGGTCGTGTGTTTGGATTTACCATTTCTGAAACGGGGCTAAAGGCGATAGGTAGTAACTGACCGGACATAACATGTTACCTAGATCATGTTACTCGATGGTACACTTCCAAAAAAATTAGTTAATGTAAAAAAAAAAAAAAATTATAAGTAAACAAACCCAAAAATTAATTACCTAATAAGTCAATTTCTTTTTAAAATATAAAGAAATTTATAAAAATAGCCATTTACACTAATGACATTACAAAAATAGCCAAAAAAAAATCGAAATTACAAAAATAGCCAACGATTTCGCAGATGGAGATGCCCCATCTGCGAAATGAGTTTCTCATCTGCGAAAGTACAAGCACCTAAAGCACAGCTGTGCTTTAGGTGCTTGTACTTTCGCAGATGAGAAGCTCCATTTGCGAAATGGAGTCTCATCTGCGAAATACCCTTGTTTTTGAGTATATAAACGTTTTTTTTTTTCTCCATTTTTCACCATTATCTACACAAAAACTCTCTCTATCTTTGGGCTTCTCTCGAAATTTTGGCTTAGTTTTTGAAGAAAATAGAGGATTATGTCAACAATCCCGCAAATATGGTTAGATTTTAACTCTTTTAATGTTTAAAGTTATTTTTTATTTTATCATTTGTTGTATTATTTAGTGTTAAAAAAGGGTAATTTTATTGTGTTTGATAGTTTTAATATTTCTTTAGTATACTTGAAGTTTAAATACTATTTTGTTAGTCTTTGTTTGAATGTACAAGTAGAGACTGCGTAGATAATGTTTACAATTTGTTATTTTAGTTGTTTGTTTAGTTGTTGTATAACCTGAAAACTTGTATATTCTTATCATATAATTGTTTATATAAAGTGAAAATAGTTAAATTATAGTATGTGCAAAATAGTCGTTTGTATATATATTTGTCGTATAAGTATAACATTTGTATAAGTTGAAAATTTGTCGTATATATATTGTTAGAAATTGTTTGTGTTTGTCGTATAAGTTGAAAATTTGTATAAAGCTGTTGTCGTATAACTTGCGAAATTGTTAATTTGGTTGTCGTTTTATTTGAAAAATTGTTTGTTTATATGGTTATAAAATGTTAGTTTTAATTAGAAAGATAAAAATTGTTTATATATTTGTCGTTTAAGTTGAAAATTTGTTTAATAAAATGTTTTTATAATTATGTATGATATTGTTTTTTTATCGTAAATATATTTGTTGTATAACTTGGAAAATTGTTTATATATGTGTATGTTATTGTTTTTTATCGGAAATATATATATATTAGTAATTAAGAAATTGTATTTGCATTACTAATTGTTTATGTACTTATTGCAGTTCGTAATCATATATTTTAAAAACAAAATATTTTTTAGTTATCTAATTTGTTTTTGTGTTTTTTTTTTTTTTTTTGCAGCATGATTTAAGTTTTATCAATACGAAAGTCTTTGCGAACTTAAAAGGCTCAGGCGGTAACATATGGGAAGTATTTGAAGTTTTAGATGATGTCAGACGTGCCATTTTCAGAGATACTGTCTTTGGTTATTTTATTGATGTCCATCGTTTACAAGGGGACGCATTATTGTTTCATAAAATGTTCCTTCATCAGATCCGGCCAGACCTTGTTTTATCTCCAGATGGAATAAAACGATTATATTTTCAAGTAGGCAATACGAAAATGGTTTATGGGCCGGAAGAGTTTTGTTTGATTACCGGCTTCAATTTTGGGGAGTATCCAAAAAACATTGGGAGAAAAGGGTTGGGAAAATTATTAAGCAGTAAAAAAAGATGTTTATTGCGTGAACGGCTATTTCCGGACCATACTAATAGTTCGGTGAAAATCGGCGACCTGAAACGTTTAATTTTAAATCGAACATTCCTAGCACTTGACGACGTTGATGCAGTTAGAATATGTTTGATATACATTTTGTGTGAAGGTTTTTTGGGTAAAGAAGTTAATGATCGGGTGCCACAAGATTGGTTTTTTTTGGCTCAGAATTTGGATCTCTGGAACAGGTATATTTTGTTTACGTTAAAAGTTCTATTTTATTACAGTTATAATTTATATAATAATCATTTTTGTTTTTTTGTTTTGTTAGCTTCGCTTGGGGTAGCTATCTCTGGGATTTTACTTATGTTGACCTTGAGGATACATGGAATAATTATTTATCACTTTCTGAGCGTGGTCAAACTTTAAAGTACTCCGTCTCAGGATTTACGGCTCCAATAAGGGTATAAAAATTTTCTTATATTTAAATTGTTTTATTGTTATGTTTTTTATTTTAATTTTAACTTTTATTACTGTAATTGTAAAAAATTATAGATATGGATATATGAGATGATTCCGACTGTTCGTGCATGTGGATTTGCATCGAGAAAAAATAAAGACTTGCCTCAGATGAAACGATGGAGTGGAACAAAAAAATTGAAATGGGTTGACGTGAACAAGATTTGGTCAAAGATGCAGGTTTAAAAATATTTCGTTTATTATTAATAAACTTGATTATTATACTTTTATATGTATTTTTAATATGTTTAATTTTTTAGGAGGGGCAACCACCAAGACAAAACATGTTACCGGGTGATGGTGAGATGACATCTTGTTATTATATGTCATTTCAAGAGTATGTATATGGTGAAGGGAAAGCAGTTCCATCCCCAGTACGGGACCATTTTAGGAGACAAGACGAATCTTCGTCTAGTATGTCGTCCAGTGGTCGCTCTCATGGTAGAGGTCGGGGCAGTGGGAAACACAACCTAGACAAGGTGTACGTTTCGCATAATTACATGCTCGATTGAACCATGTCACTTCTTCCTTTACATCCATCCACTTAGTAACAACATCTGATTTTTCTCTTTTTTGTCCTTCTCCCATCTCATGGTTAAACAAAGATGTTATGCGACTCCATTCATCACCAATTAGGCAACGCGGGGGAGAAAGTAACGATACACCATCCTTAACACTTAGCCAGCATCGTGTTAGAACTAACACCTCGTTTGTCGTCCATGGCCTTTCATAATTAGAACCAGGTACTTCATTCGAAGAACTTGTTGTGTGACATCCCCAAAATCACGGCCAGAAAAGACCGATTTTTGTTTATGCTTTATAAAAATCAGAGTACTTCATTTTATAAAAATGTTGCGGAATTTGTTCCCAGAAAAACACGATAAATACGTTATTAAAACATTTTCGAAGAAACGTATTTATTTCATTTTAAAACGTTTGGGATGTCATTGTTAATACAGAAACATAAGCATAAACAGAACTTACAATTATTTACACTAGTGATCTACATCTCTTTAAATCTCTCAGTGTAATGTCACTTCATATCGTCACCTGTGATGTAAATAAACTGAGTGGGTCAGGTTGGGAAACCTGGTGAGTACATAGGGTTTTCAACCCACAATAATATAGTTATTATGTTTAAACAATCAAACAATCAACCCAATTACCCATCCCCGTTATCTTCTTTTAGTCTTCCCTAAAGATATTATCTCAAGGGTCATCTCTTATATCATATTTACTTTTCATCTCCTTACATCGTATTTCCTTATATGATTGTTCTTACGAACTTTACCTAAGGATCATCGCCTACATTGCATAGACAATACTAATCCGGGGATTACTCCCTCAATATGTGTCTAGCAAGAGTTAGGGTATCATCGCATGATTACGCAGCCACAACATCGCCTGGACTTGTAAATCATGATAAGGGTTAGTCTATCATCGCATGAATACGTAGCCACAACATCGCCTGGACTCGTACTTCATAATAAGGGTTAGACTATCATCGCATGAATACGTAGTTACAACATCGCCTGAACTCGTAATTCATCACCTACAGGTTGCTAGCCTGCTGGTGTTTCCACGGGGTTGTCTATAATAGTCCGTGGTCGCCATCTATACTCTGGTAGATGACTACATCTCCAAATTGTCGGACAAGGTTGTAGTATCCTACATCACCAATTCATAGTCACCTATCTATCATCACCTATCTCTCATTATTTTATTTCATCACTCACCAACTATTTCATCTACCCATGTTTTATCCCAACATATTTGTAGATATAAAATAAATATACAGTTTAAATCATTTAAAACATGTATAAATCATTCATCCAGCATAGACAACAAGTATTCAAACAATATGCACACATAGCACGTAATTTATATTAAAATACTTCATATCTATGTGTAAGATGAAAGTAACTATGCACTCACCTGAGTAGGTGGTGACTCAGCACTCGGACAGCGCTTCGATACTCTCAAAACGATATTCCTTTGATAAAACCTAGTATCGATACCACTAGGGTTTAGTTTAACGATAACCGCGACAAATTAATTAGTCCGAGTATTATTAAGCGTTAATAATACTCGATATAACTCATAATAATAGCCCAAATAATTATTTTAAGGACCTAATAACATTCCTATAATTATTTGAAAGCTATATTAAAAATTGCGTAAGCGTAGCACACTTACAGCGAATTTTTTATTAAAAACCGGGCTTCGCTGGAGCAGCGTTTCCGAGCCGAAAGCTTTTCTTCTCGGAGCCGTCGGGCGCTCCGGGGCTTTCTTCTCGTGATAGGGAGGTTCCCTAGACTTGGGAGGGGTTTAGGGAGGCTAGAGAGAAGTTAGAGAGAGAAAGAAAGGCTTATGGTGTGAAGAAAATATGAGGAGTTCACCCTTGTATTTATAGGAAGTGTATAGTAAAGTAGTCTCCAAGCTTCGTCCGTAACTTTTGCATACGAGCTCCGTTTTTGTCTGTCTTTTTACTGTTGAGTTCCTATTAATGAGATCTTCAACTTTCATTTAGACCTCGTTGGCTAATTCTCATTCTATCTCGGATTTACAAAACCGTATCAAATTCGCCGCGCTTGAAAAGTAGGGACTAAGCTTCGTCCATAACTTTCGCATACGAGCTCCATTTTTGTCTGTCTTTTTACCGTTGAGTTCCTATTAATGAGATCTTCAACTCTCATTTAGACCTCGTTGGCTAATTCTCATTCTATCTCGTATTTACAAAACTGTATCAAATTCGCCGCGCTCGAAAAGTAGGGACTAAGCTTCGTCCATAACTTTTGCATACGAGCTCTATTATCGACGTTCTTTATATCCACGCGTTGGTATTTACGAGTACTACAACTTTCATTTAGATCCCGTTGGCTAAAAATCGACCGATCTAAAATTCAGATTTCGGGCTGTGCACTGCTATGCTAAATCTTAGAAAAATCATAACTTCCTCATACGAAGTCAGATTTGGGCGTTTTTTTTTATCGATGTTCTTAGTTTAACATATTCTACGACTTTTGTTTAGATCGCTAAGGCTAAATCTCGCTCTATCGTAAATTCACTATTTACGCTTCTCGGTATCGTGCCGGTTCCGTCGCGAAACTTCAACGGGTCATAACTTCTTCTTTATAACTCGGTTTTCGGCGTTCTTTATATGTACGAAAACCTTGTAACATACTCTACAACTTGATTAAGATTATTTATTCTAAATAATCTTTTGTCGAAAAGTCGTTTTCGACCCCTATTGCCTCTAATTTGACTAGCCCAGATTTGCGGGCGTTACATGCTGCATTCGACGACATTTCTAATAATGGGAGTTCGTTTCGTTTAGGTGATTTTGGTGTTTGGTTTTTAGATCTTAAACATCTATTTATATAAATAAATAGACTATGAATTAATACTTTGACTACGAAATGGTTATATTTGGACTACGATTTTCAGCTTTAAGCAGTGTTTTGTCTTGTCAAACTGTCATTTATCTCTTGTCACTTAAGGGTCCCACTGCGATGTGCAGGTTACTACAGTGACTTGTCATTACTGTCTAGTCATTTCAAAGTTGGACTTCTCATTACTGTCTAGTATGTATAAATACCACTTATAGCTCTAGTTTAACACAATATCAACTTTATTATAAGTTCCTCACACAAATTTGAAATTTGCTCATGCAACGAAGTAGATTGTTACTACTGTGATTCGGTAGACCTTTTTTTTACACCCTCTTCAGCCGGGCCATATATGTCACATGAAAATTTTGAAGAATTAAAGAAGGCTGAAGCACAACAAGAAGAGGACAAAGAGTCATCCTGACTTCTCACTCAACTTGCTAATGATATTGAATCGGAATGCAAACAAGCTCAAGAATGTATTGACCTCAATAAAAACAAAATCAAAGAGCATAAAGATTGGATAAAAAAGAGTAAGAAGGCAATCAAAACGACTGAAAAACGGCTTGCTGAGAAGGATGAGCAGTTGATACACATTATGGTAAAAAAGGATCGTTTCGAAGACAAAATGAGAATTGGGGATGACTATATAACAATGGAGAAAGAGAAGTACCCGTTGCAGTTCCCTGAGTTTAAAAATTAGTTACAAAGTTGTTGTAATATTATCATGAAACATATTAGGTTGCCAAAGGATCGTTTGTTGTTTTTTATTTAAATAACATGTTGTAACTGTTAAAAAAATCTGCAAACTATATTTTATAATATAAAGGCTTCATTCATTGTTATAATCAACAAACTTAACTAAAATATGAAAGCATAGCAATGTCTTGTAAGAGTTAATAAAAATATTACAATACATAATAAGTTAACAACTCGTCATTACTCTTAATTTCAAGGTTGTTTTATATCAAAATCAGCGTTATAGGTTTGTGAGCAACCCGCTGAACCACCAATATTATATGCCATTTCTGCAGTAGAAATTATGTGACCTGCTCTGCTACCGGACGCCCTTCCAGTACAATTATTTCTCGTGTGTCCTAGTTGACCACATGTAGGACACTCTTTTATAATTAGACCCTCGCCTTGGGATGGAATGTGGTCTGTGTTTCTTGGCCTGCCTGGCTGACGTTTATCCATTATAGGTGGCTTAACAATCATCATATCATCGGGGATCTCCCATTCGGATGGCTTCGGCAGAGGGTTTATTGATTCCTCATATGTTTTCCTCAGTGTTTCGGTAAGGTAAGCATTTAATGCAAACCTCGAGCAGTCTTGGTAATTGTTCACTGTTAAACATCTTATGACATGACCACAAGGTATCCCATCAAGTTGTCAATGCCTACATGTACATGTCATATGTTGAAAATCAACAATCACATTTTGTGCCCCCTTTTTGACCTCGCATTTCGTATTTGAGATCATGCGAACATCCCATTTGGTAAAAGTTTTCTTGTTTTCTTTTACAACTTCATCCGCCCAAGGGGTAAGTGTTGTTGTTGCTTCCGCTAAAAAAACAGCCAAAATGAAGAAGTTAAGATCAATAACATCAAAACTAATAAAACATTAATATTACAAATTTACTTAATACCTGCAAAGTTACGTCTTTGAAACCACCATTGTTGCATTGTAGCACGAAAAAAATCGATCAACATAAGTATTGGCACCTTACGTGCGTGTCTAGATAATGCATTTATAGACTCTGCACTGTTGGACGGCATAAGATTGTATCGGTTCCCTTTAAAATGTGCTCTTGACCAGGTTTCTGGATTTATACTTTTTAAGTACTCCCATACTGGTTCTTTTGTCTTTTTCATAACATCCATGGCAACATCAAAAGCATCAACTGTGTACTCCCTACACGCCTCCCAAAAAATTCCTTTAACCGTCTTACTCTTGCCGAATCTAGATACTATGTTGAAATACAAATGGACACCACATATTCCATGATGAGCGTGAGGAAAAATGTTGGCAACGGATGTTGCTATAGATGGAGACCTATCAGATATAATTGTAAGCTCCTGCATATTTCCTATGCAATCATGTAGTTTTTGAAAAAACCATGTCCAAGAATCGGTACACTCATTTTTGCATATACCATATGCAACCGGTAATATTTGGTTTTGTCCGTCCTTAGTAACTACAAGTAACATGGTACCTTTGAACTTGCCCTTTAGGTGAGCTCTATCTACTACTAGGGTCGGCTTACAAAAATTAACAAAAGCGCGTACCTACAATACATTATATATCTATTCAAATAAACCAAAATAAATATTAAAAAATTAAATTAGGATATGATAATACTAACCGAGCAACCGAGTGCGACGTACAAAAACTCAAAGCGATCATCAGCATCTGTTTTAATATGTGTGACAGTACTCGGATTATGTTTGGCCAAGTTGTGACAATACACCGGAAGTTTGGTAAAAGAATCCTCTTTCGTACCCCTTAACGACAACAATGCATATTGCTTCGCACGCCATGCCTGATGGTATGAGATATTGATATTCAATTGAGCATTCATATCATTAACAATTTCTTTTCCCCAATAAACTCTACTATAGTCTTCAGCCAAAACATCAGCAACATATTCACCCAAAACATATTTGTTTGCTTGTCGATGATTAGGTTGCAACAATGTTGAAGAACATGTGTGTACATCAACAAATTTATTCACTTGGAAAAGTCCATCAGAATTTTTAATTGCTTTTGCTCTTAGTAACCAAGAACAATTTTTCGAAACACACACAACTTCATACCTTGATTTGGTGGATCTACTTGTCCTCGTCTGGAAACCTTCTCGAAGACATTTTTTACCAATACACCGCTTTAAAAGTTCTTTGTTCTTAAATATACTCTCACATTGAATCTTTTGAAGATTCATGTCTACCATCTGTGTTGGGATATCTTCATTAATATCAACTGGCCATGCTGGTACAGGGGGCATACCGTGAAAAAGGTTATCGGGAAACTTAGCTTTAACTTCATCACCCAACTCATCTCTATCGGAATTGCTTTGTAGCTCAGTTATATCTAAACATACATCACCAACATCAACATAATGCCCGTAAACATGATTTTTTCATTTTTTTGACTTGAATTTTTTTTCTTTTTAGTTTTATCTACCACACGCCTATTCATAAGTTTAACTTCTTGTTTGGCAACATCATCACAACGACCACCCACATGATTAAGATATGTACCAACATCATCATCACCAACAGACTTGTAATTCTCGGGATCCACATAGTGAATAGGTGAATAACTAACATTAACATTTTCAGCAACACTGTGAAACTGAGGTACACTAGGAGTATTGAAAGTACCTATCGGATCGTTGCTCCCTTTATAACTGCATAAATTACCAACAAGCTGGTTTCCAATTTCACCACCCCCATTAACCTCCTCAACTTCATCAACCACCACAAACACTTTCACAGCCCTTCCTCCACTACATTTGATTACGTTTATCAACATTCTAACATCCATGTCTTCAACTATAGCTATATAATAATTTAATTCAGGATGGTGGAAATGAGGACTAATTCTATATTTGTCTAACAAACCAATTTTGCTTCTTACCAAAGATACAAAATCACTATAACTAATATACTCAGAAAATATCAAAGCAAGTTCAGAAATACCTCCCTGTGGACATATGTATTCCATATTAGTTTCATTAACTTGCCATCTCCCACCGGTTACAAGACAAACCAAATATTCAATCATTTTTTGATCAAATTGTAGAGAGAGTTCCTAAACAAATAACAACCAAAATGATATTTTTTCTACAAAACTTTTTATATAGCAACATGATTTCGTAGTCAAACCAATTCATTTCATAGTCAAACTTTTAAAAAAAAATAATACAAAAAATACCACGATTTCGCAGATAGAGTGAGAGTAAATCGCAGATGGACCTATTCCATCTGCGAAATTACTCCTATATATACAGCAAAAATATTAAAAAAAAAAAATTAAAACCACCTGCGAAAGTACAAGCACCTAAAGCACAGTTGTGCTTTAGGTGCTTGTACTTTCGCAGATGAGAAGCTCATTTCGCAGATGAGGCATCTCCAACTGCGAAATCGTTGGCTAATTTTGTAATTTCGATTTTTTTTGGCAATTTTTGTAATGTTATTAGTGTAAATGGCTATTTTTGTCATTTTCTCTAAAATATATTACTTTGGTGGGATATATACATTAAAGTTCTAATATTTTCATCGATTTGACAAGAAAGTCCTAAACTTTATTTTTTTGACAGTAAAGTCCAAATTACCGACAATTTTTGACACTTTTACCCTTTTTCCCGGTTAGCCGGTAATTAGGATTTTTTTGTCAAAAAAAAAGGTTTAGGACTTTCTTGTCAAATCGTCAATTAGGATTTTACAGTAAAAAAAATAAAGTTTAGGACTTTCTTGTCAAATCATTGAAAATATTGGGACTTAGTGTATATATCCATTTTTTTGGTTAGAAATTTAATGGTATGATACTCTTTAAGAATAAGAGTTATTGAAACCTTCTATAGTCAGCTAGATCCTATTGAAATCTTTAACATTTGCTTTTTGTTAAATCGTTTTTAATCTCAACAAACCGACATTGAAAAAAATTGAGATAATCAAGAAAGAAAGAAATAACCAGGGTTGTATTGGCTTTTTGCAGTCCAAAAAATGGAGAAATAAGAAACCGAAAAAAAATGAAATTGCCACTCTTTCCCTTCTCCACATTTACACCTTTTTGACTAGGTATGTTTTGTTTGTGTTTGTATAATCTGTCCCCACTTTTTAGTTCAAGATTTGGTGGCGAAGCAAGAAGAACGTTTTACAAGTCTTTTCACTATTTCTTGCTCTCTCTTTTGCATATGTTTCTCCTGATCGTTATTGTGTTAGGGTAAAGATGACCCACAAATAAAAGTTCTTGGATTACTAAAATACGCTAAAGTCCCAATATTTTCAATGATTTGACAAGAATGTTCTAAATTTTATTTTTTTGACAGTAAAATCGTAGTTGACGATTTGACAAGAAAGTCTCAAACATTTTTTTTTGACAAAAAAATCCCAATTATCGGCTAACCGGAAAAAAATGGTAAAAGTGTCAAAAACTGCCGGTAATTTGGACTTTACTGTAAAAAAAATAAAGTTTAAGATTTTCTTGTCAAATCGATAAAAATATTGGGACTTTACTGTATATATCCCTTACTTTGGTAAAAAAAACTCTAAATTTGACATGGAAAAAAACACAAGGTCATTTTATAGAATTTGATTGTTTAAGATATTAAATGTAAAAAATTAAATTTACTAGAGACTAAAAGTTTCAGAAATGAAGACCAATAATATAAAAAACACATCGTTTGATGAGTTAAAGCTTAGAATGTTGTTAATAGAGTTTTAGGTTTTGATTTGCATTTCAAGTTATGGTTTTCAATTGATCTGTTTCTCCAATTTTTCTTTTTGGTATCAATTTTCTTTTCATACAAGGATTGTGATGCATTGGGTTGTGGTGGTGGAAAATTCGATGAAGAGACAGTGGGTTGTGGTGTTGGTTCGCTGAAGTTGAAGGACCGAAAAAAAGGTTGGTGAAGACATCAATGTTACTAAAGATGGAAAGGAAATAGAAGTTGAGGAGGATGAAAGATGGGACGATGACTGGTGGGACCCAAATTAAAATTTTTAAATGTGGTTTCCAGGTTTAGGGTGATGAAATACAAATATGTGGGGTCTATTAATTTTATTTAAATCTATAAGAAATAAATACATAAATAAGAAAATTAATTAAAAATAAATTAATAAGGGCACAATAGTCTTTTTAGGTAAGACATGGAACAAACACGCAACAAAAATAAATAGTAGGGACAATCCAAGTTAGAAAAATAAGTTAGAGACCAAACGCACAAATTACCCGGTAAACCACATGGACCATTTCTATAATTTACTGTTACTTTTTCGTTTTGTTCATATTTGGGTAACTATTTTTTTTGTACACATCTAGGTAACGAATTTGTTGAAAGTGTTCACATATCACCATTATGACCGGATGTTACCTATTACAGTCGGTCATAATGATCATATATGGATGCTTCTAAAAAGTTCGTTACCTTGATGTATACAAAAACATACTACCTCCGTCCTAAATTCATAGTCCACTTTTGACTTTTGAAGTCTTTTTTCCTTCAACTTTCACCTTAAATATTTTTGTTTTTGGTAGATAATACTTGATGCAAAATATATGAATGGATTGTATTTTAAATGTTTTTCATTGTTATAAGTTTTATCAAGTAATATGTAACACAAATAAAAATATTTAAAGTGAAAGTTGAAGAAAAAAGACTTCAAAACTCAAAAGTGGACTATCAATTTGGGACGGAGTGAGTAGTTATTTAGATGTGAATAAACTGAAAAGTTAAGTTTCCATCTTTTATCTAGTTGTTAGAATTTCATATTAATAGACATGACATTTATAAAAATCTTATGGAACCAAAAATTCATAAATACTAGTTTTTAAAAGAAGAGTAAATTACTAAAATCGTCCTTATGGTTTAGTTAAAATTTCACATTTGGTCCTAACTTTTTTTTTGCACTTGGATCGTCCCTATGGTTTGATTTCATTACGATTTTCATCCCTATGGTTTGGTCAAAACTGCACGTTTGGTCCCTAATTTTATGTATCTAAGGGACGAAAAACGCAACAAAATTAAACCACAGGGACGATCCGAGTACAAAAGAAAAGTTAGGGACCAAACGTGAAATTTTGACCAAACCATAGGGACGATTTTAGTAATTTACTCTTAAAAGAATTTGTAACGCCCCAAAAATACCGGCTAAAAATTTCATGTTTAAATTAGTTTAATACGTAAAAACATCATTACAAATCATTCATAATAATACTCCGTGTCTGAAAACCGGTAATATCATAATAATATTTCAGAGTACATCCCAGAAAACCCATAGAGCGGAAAAACAAGAGTGTGTGTGATATGCTGCTACCGTGCCGGCTCCTTTCCCTTAGCTGAAGAGGTACCTGAAACCAAAACTGAAAACTATAAGAACGAAGCTTAGTGAGTTCCCCCACTGTACCACATACCATATAATCACATAACATACGTATATTGTCAGGCATATCTGGGTGCCCGACCTACCCCTTCGGTCCTCTCGACCGGACGTTGCCTAGCATACCTGGGTGCTGGCCTCCCCTTCGGTCCTCTCGACCGGATACTGCCTAACATATCTGGGTGCTGGCCTCCCCTTCGGTCCTCTCGACCGGATACTGGGGAACTATTTCTACCCTCTACTACTACCACATAACATGTATCACAATATCATAATTTATCTAACATGGCTAGGTATGACTACCCCTTCGGCCCTACCAACCGGATATCTTGGGGACTATCTCCCCCTACTGTCACTAGCACATAGCATCATATCATACTAGCACATAAACATAACACATGTAGTAGTAATCCCTAGATGAATATCACAGAGACAATCATCTACATACAACTCCTACTGGTGGGCCGACATTGTGGCCGTAGACCCACCGCTACTGGAAGGTAACTCACCTCGATGTAGTTGCTGATCTGTGTGGGGATTAACTGTCTGTTGTTGTTGCTGCTGCTCCGGAAATCCTCCGGCTATAATTCCCACAAAACACTCAATCAACCACTGCTAACTGTCCCTTGGGGTAAAATGACCATTTTACCCCTGACCAAGTCATAAGCCAAGGTCAGAGTCAACTTTCAGTTGACCCAACTCGCCGAGTTGGCTCTCCAACTCGCCGAGTCTCTATCCAATCGATTGTTCTGTATCCCGTCTCTACTCGTCGAGTTAGGCGTTGACTCGACGAGTTCTCCTTCTAAACTGATGTCCAAGTCCTTCATCCTACTCGCCGAGTTGTATGAACAACTCGCCGAGTTCATCTTCATCCGATGAACACTTTATGCTGTGACTCGCCGAGTTGTATGAAAAACTCGTTGAGTCTGTTCTTGATCTAAGAAGATTGTCTTGAACTCGCCGAGTCAGGGCATTGACTCGCCGAGTTCCTTCATGAATGAGTTCGGCTTCCAACTCACCGAGTCCACCCTGGACTCACTACACTACTCGGCAAAACGAAAAAGGGGAAAACCCGGGGACTCGCGTCTCGACTCATCGAGTCGTTACCATGCAATTACTATATGGTCGATTCTGCTTGAATCTAGCTCATGCCATACATAGATCCGTGATCCCGGGGCTTGATTAACACGTAAAGTTTCCAACTTTACGTGTAAATAGACAACCATGAGGGTTTTAGGGTCCAAAATGCACCAAAAGGGTAGATCTAGGGCTTTCATGCAATACGGTTCCAAAAAGGCAGTAGATCCGAGCTCCTGGAGCTCAACCATGCCTAGATCTAAAGGTTAATCAGATTATTACGAACCCTCAAACATACACAAGCCTGGAAATGGTTCAAGAAGGACTTTAATGGAGCTATAAGGGACAATAAGCATGAAGACAAGGGGGAAATCGAGTCATACCTTAGGGAACACACCGAGATAGCTCCAAGATGCTTGACCTCCTCTTCTTCTTCTTGATCTACTCTCCTTCCCACTCCAAAACTTCAAGAGAACACACAAAATGCTACAAACTCACAAAGAAACAAATCTTGAACGAGGTATAGGGCTCTGAGGGTGAATGGGGGCGAGCTTGGGGCGGAATAAGGGTTTAAATAGGGTGCAAACCCCTGAAACTTAGGGTTTTATCCAACAGCGGTGACTCGCCGAGTCCAGAATACGGATTCGCCGAGTCGCCAACTTAAAACGTGTCCCGGGTCTCGTCTCTACTCGACGAGTCGGGCCTACAACTCGCCGAGTACAAGGCTAAAAATGAAAACACTTATACAAATTTCCACATACCAGGAATCAGGTGCTACAGAATTAATTTAAAAATAAACTTGTAAGTTATTATCTCCGTTTTGAAAGGGACCAAACTTGCAGAACTACGAAAATGCTGATAGTTTTATTTTATTTATTTTTTTATAGTTTTTTTTTGAATTTATTTCATCCATAATTTAGTTAATTTCCATGCATATTTTCCCTTTTTGTTATTTTGTGGCTATTTCGGGTGCTTTTTAGTTTCGTGAGCTTTATTGCAGATTTCAAGGAGACTAGCGGTGCGGGAATGTTCGGGACGTATGGAGGGCGATTGGACTTAGAGGATGTCAAGAATCCTGGGCTTGATAATAATGGAGTTGATGCATGGAGCAGGCTTGATGATTATTTGAAGGCTTGGAGAAAATGAACTTTGAATTTGCAAGAACCAGAAGAATATTCGAGGTGTGGAGGTTATCAATCGGGCGAGTTCACGAGCTATGGGTGATTTGGAGAAGCCAAATTTGGCTTAAAATGAAGAAAACTTGAAGAAAAATGGGATAGGAGTTGATTGGACTCGAACTGGGCCAAGTGGGCTAAGCTGTGGAGGCTTAATACTAAAAGAAACCCATAATCTGAGGCCACCCGCGCAAGACTGCGCGGCCGTGCATGACATAGCAAAGGCAATTTCGGAATTTCAATTAGAAGTCTATATGGGGAAGGTTGGTGTGCCACTTTTATACACTCTTGCACATCCAAATTTGAGGCATTTTCTTTGGAGTTTTTGGAGACTTTGAAGGTCAAGAACACTTGAAGAACATCATCTTTTCATCTCTAAATCTTGTTGAATGTTTGGTACAATCTTTTCTCACTTTGTTTTCTTGAGTTTAGCCATTTTAGGCTAAACTAAACTTGGTTAACTTTGGTGAAATCCTTTGAATTTTTGTTGAATGTTGAAGACTCCATGAACTTGCTCTTGAATCTTTATGAGAACATTTTGTGTTTTAACATCTTATTACTACTTGTATGTTTTTATTCATGAGTTTAAATATGCTTGTGGTGATTAGTTGGCTAATTTATTGATTAAGTAAAGGATTCTAAAATTAGCAAGCAACAAATGATTTTTGTGTTGGTTTTGCTTCACACATCAAAAAACCTTTGCTCCAACATGGTGGTGAAAGCATTTGACTCTTCTTGGATTTGGTGACTTTTTGGTTCTTAATGCTAGTTGAGTTTCACTAATTACATACTTAATGGAAATTTTGACTTTGACTAACGAAATTGTTATGAGCTTCTCTAACCATTTTAACAGCTAAGAAAAGTCTAGGTAATCTCAAGCTTCTTGGATTACTATAGCCAAATTAAGGATTTAAAAAAAATATTGCACCATTGGATTCTGATGATATGTTCATCAAAAGTCAAAGTGAGGAAACCTTAAGTCAACCATATTTCTCTTATTGATTTTACATCAAAAATATTATTTTTGTTGAATTGTCCATTTAAATCTTAGTTTCATTTGAAGTTTTCAAAAAGATCAAAACCCCCCATTTTTATTTTTATTGTCATTTTACAAGTATCTTTGCAAAAAGATTTTCATTGAATAACAATTTGAGCCAATCTCCATGGATTCGACCCCTTTACCACTATACATTATTTTAGTGTAAAAGATTTAAGGTTATATATTTTGTTAGCCTCAACAACCACCAAATGCAAAGAGCAAACTTGTAAATATTCGAAAGCCCCTTGGCCAAAGTGTGAAATCAAAAAAAATATAGACCAAACATGGTAATATATTGCAGGGACGCACGGGTGGTGTATTGTGTGAATTTTTTTATTAAGTAGGGACTACATTTTTTTATAAGTTACGAAATTGTAAGCTTAGTTTACTAATGTTCAAAACCTTTGTGCAAATAATCTGAAATGCAGAATACCAGAATCTATCAATATTCAAAACTTCTGTAAAAATGCTTAAAGACTAAATTTGTTAATATCCAAAAATTTTATAACAAAATTAGGAAATAGGAAATTATGTTTGTTGCATGTTTGAAATTATATATTTAATAAATAATTAAGTGAATCTTGTTGTTAGTATTATGTACACGTGACAAAACATGACACGACACGACAACCCGACACGCAACCAACATGAAATTAACGGGTTTGGATAAGAGATTTCAACATGTTTATGTAAACGGCTTGACACGACACGACACGAAAATTAAACGGATTGGGTTAGAATCAAGACTTTCAACTCGAAGATGACTTGAATATTGACCCATTTAATTATATATCAATTTTTATAAATTCTATATTTTTATAAATATATTTTATATTATAGATTTGTAGTGGGTCAAAAACATCAGATAATGGTTTTCCAAACCATTTTTTTGTATCTGAAATCGACTTTTTGCTAGTGTTAATTTCTGAAATTGACTTTCTTAATCGACTTTTCATGGACTTCCATTTAGTATTCGAACGGTCTCAGGTAGTCGTGGCAACTATTCTGTATCTTCAACATCTCTATCTCCTATTATCTCGATCGTTGGTCTCTAGCATCTGTTTAGTGATATTTATTTTAATTTCTGTAGTTTGATTTTGATTTTTAATGTTGAATGGTGGTTTTGTGTATCTGTGAAGATTTTTTTTTAATTTTATTGTTATCATGAATTTGATTTGTTTCTATGATGAATTTATTTTACGCTGGAACTTTTCTAATTGACATTTTAAAACTGTTGTAGGATATGAAATATATTTATGATGGAATGAACATAAATTGTTTAATAATGGAGGGGAATATGAGATCCATAACATAACTTGATAAATTGGGGTTAATTTAATGTCTTTGTGAATATAACAATTTGTTTACATTCTATGCATTGTCAATTGTACAAATGTTTTCAACTCCTTTGAGAGAGATATTTATGATAAATGAACTGACTTTATGATATCATTATGTGGATGTAGCAATCACGAGCAAAACAAAAGATGAAGACACATAGTATCTCTTCTTTGGTTGCCATTTTCAATGTTTGTGTGGTCTTGGTTCTATTCTTGTTCTTGGAGTGCCATTTTGCAATCTATCATGCTTTTGGTAATGGAGTTCAATTCTGTTCCTTTGTATATTTATGTTTGGTTTGTAAATCTAACAAAGGGTTTGCAATGTAAATAATGACAAATGATTTTGATGTTTTTATGTTGACAAAACTGCAAATTTAGTCCTTGTGGTGTTGTAGAAAACTTTGGATAGGGTCCAAAAAGTTTTTAACTTGCATGGAAGGTCCAAAATCAAAACTTTTCTGTGAATTTGGTCCAAATAAATATGAAAAATACTATTTTGCCCTTATTATTTCTTTTTTATATTTTCTTTATTTATTTTGATTGTTTTAATATAAAAGAAAAAAAAAGAAACGTGCATGACCAGACCACCCCACATCTCTCTCTCTCTCTCTCTCTCTCTCTCTCTCTCTTAAAAAAGACTTCCATGATCAATTCCTTTCCATAGCTATCACCTTCCTTTCCATTCAAGATGCCCTACAATAGTCGTCGACCCTTCTCGCCGGTAAGCTTCTTACCTCACACTGCCTCCATTCCCCCTTTTCTTCTCGAGCCAATGGGTTTACGTTTTGGAGCTTGAAGCCTACCATCTAGACCGAAACCTCAATAAATTCAATAACGATGAATCTGATAGCAAATCCAACGGATTGAAACATGTTAACTTGTGACAGCCTATTAATCTCTTTCCCTCAGCCATCAAAATCTTCTAGGGTTCCATTTTAGATTTGATTTTGTGTTTTCTGAAAATTTCTAGGTTAGCTTAGAATTTTGATTTTCAATTTCTACAATCGTGTTTGTTATTATGTGGGTGGGTGTAGATCTTTTGGTGAAGAGATTTTTGGGATCCATTCATTATCTCAAAGATTTTGTGAGTTTCAATTTCTGCAATTTGTGTTCAATTTCAGCAATTCGTGCTCATTAATGAGGAATTGAGAGTTTTCTTTATGCATATTACTGATGAAGAAAAGTGGGTTGAATTTTATAAACATTGGAATCATCCACCTCATGATGCATATTCTGAAACCCATGAGCTTTTATGCGTTTTTAAAGGTGCAATCCCTAACTGTGGTGTGTAGATGTAAGCATGATTGAATCGATTGGTGTTAAACTAATTTGGGTTTCTATGGGATTAAATTAGTAAATGCAAAACCGATGGATTGAAGCTTTTAAGGTAAGTTTTTGTTGGTTTTTTGACAGCTCGGTTCTTTTGAAAGAAACGTAAAACCTATGTCTTTGGTACATTTGGAGATTAATTTTTAATATGTAATGGTGGGTGTTTTTGATCCAGTTGTAGGTTAGAGGTGGCAATGCCATTGAGTCCTTTTTTTATTTTGTTTGGTTTTCTGACGAAGAAAATGAGAGGGAGGAATAGTAGGCTGCAATGAAGCTTACAATCAATCTTCAAGTGGAATTTTGTTTCTTTACAGGTTTTAAGAAGAAGAAGAAGAAGAAGAAGAAGAAGAAGAAAATGAGGAGGAGGAGGATGAGGATGAGGAGGAGAGAGAGAGAGAGAGAGAGAGAGAGAGAAGAGAGATAAAGAGAAGAGATAGGGAGAGAGGGAGAAGGGGGAAAGAGAGAGACGGTATGGTGGGTGTATATATTTTTTCAATTTCCTTTTATTTTGTAGTTATAAAAACATTATAAATGGTAAAAGTAATGTAAAAAATAAATAAAAAGGGCAAAACCGTCATTTCAGGTCTTTCAAGGACCAAAATCACGGGAATCTTCTAATTTTGGGACCAAAACCACGGAAAAGTTTTGATTTTGGACCTTCCATGCAAGTCGAAAACTTTTTGGATCCTATCCAAAGTTTTTTACAAACCACAAGGACCAAATTTGCAGTTTTGTCTTTTATGTTTAGCATGTAACTGTATAATTCTTTCTAGCAACTGATTTTGATGTTGGAATTTTATAATTTAGTGATATACTTAAATAAAAAATAATACAGAAGGGTAAAATAGTTATTTTTATCATTCAACATAGCAATCCAGAGGTTTCAACCAAACAACATGTTAAAGGATCTTATAAATTCAGAGTCTCTTAAAAATCAAGATCATAAAAATTCAGATTTGCCAAACAACCCCTTAGTCTAATCTAAAATTGAATCCTCATTTTGGAAAAATAACTGTAACGTCCCAAAAATTACAAAGAGGTTTTTTCAATTTAAAATGGTAATAACTAATTAAAACCTTTGTTTCAAAACCATTAAGCAACATTCATTTGATTAAAACCATACAATATCAGAGTTAAGTTTACAAAACTACGGAAATGAATGTCTTCAATGCGTATGTATAGTCTCGTGATCCCTTCTCACGAATGACCTGCAAAATGTTTAATTCACAACTGTAAGCATAAAACTTAGTGAGTTCCCCAGTATAGAACATATTCCACCATACATACAATGCATCCAAGAAAATTTTGACTCTATAGCCGAACAATCAAATATCCTATCCACATACATATATCATACATAATGGGCCCATACCTAGGGAGTATATGGGCCTATACCCGACTCCATTGCCATGAGCCACTCCTTGGTCTTCCATACCCTTGCCATAGGCTACCCCCATGGTCTTACATATAGTTGCCATGGGCTACCCCCGTAGTCTTACATATAGTTGCCATGGGCTACCCCCATGGTCTTTCATACAGTTGACATTGGCTACGCCCATGGTCTTTTATACAGTTGACATGGGCTACTCCCATGGTCTTTTATACATATTCCAGGAGCTAGATCGCAATCTAGCATACCAAACATAAAGCCATATGTAGTAAGGGGTTAGATAGACAGTCGATAGATGACCCACCCAGGAGCGAACAATCGGACACGAACATCATAATCAAACATTTGGCCAAGAGTTATCAGGCTATCTAACTTAAACTACATAGAACCCAAAGATATCTTACCACCTAACCATATAACATAAACACATAACAAATTCTAGCACATCCATACCCTTAGCAACTAGCCTTCCGTAGTTACTTTGCATTGACCACTTCTTAATCAAGTCCTTTACTAGTCGGTCATACATATCTTGATAACTGGCCTAACCCGGTTACCCTAACTAAACATAACTTGCAGTATCATACGATCAATAGATAATACCCTACCAGTCTAGCATACCAAGACACTGAATTTCCTAAATTATATATTCATAACAAAGGAGTTATCATAGCCACTAGCATACTTGTACCCTAAAAGTACCACTATCCTATCATGTAAATGATATACAATGTGATACGTTGCATAGTGAGAAACTTACCTGAATTGAAGAACCAAAGAAGCACAATAACACTCTCGCACCTTGCACTACTCAAACCTGCGAACTGACTGACACCAAGATAGATAAATCCTCAATGGGCAAAGGTTATATTAGCCCATCAAACTTTTCATGTTTTTTTAAAAGGTCACTAAACTATTTTTTTTGCACATTAAAGGAATATACTTTCATTTGACCGTTTAATTAGATCCTTTTACCGATTGTAAAAGGTTTATCCCATATTTTCGTGACATGTGGCACCACCGTGGAATATTACTGTTGTAATCTTGGTCCCCAAGAATTGCCAAGTCATCGTTAATGGTCCCCCTTATAAATCCGTCTTCCCAACCACTTTGTTACCCCAGTACACATTCCTTTTAGAAAACACTCATCTAAGTTTATTATCCTTCTACAACCACTTCTCCAACCCTCATTTAGTGTATGAACACACACACACACACACACACACACACACATATATATATATATATATATATATATATATATATATATATATCCTGCTATAGTAAGTTTTCCCATCTGGCATAGAGTTCACAGATAACTTGACTGTTGACCCTGGATTAGACCTTTTTATCTCTTCACCATAGGACCACAACTTTGCATAATTTTCCACTATGGTACCTTCAACAAGAGACATTGCATGTTGCTTAGCTCTCTTACATTGTCCCATACTAACCTCTATGCCAAATTTAGTCTTTACTTCCTCTTTTAACATCCTAACATTGAATTTCTGATTCTCAAGTACTTCCTTGGTGAAATGACTATCAATCCATCTGTAATTAACAATTGAACCTAACTTAAAATTTCTTGCACAATTATGGTCAATGATAAGGGACTTGATTTGGAATGACCGCTCCTCACTCATCCATGATGCCCACAGCCTAAAAGTGCATTGACCAGTACTACACTTAACCAATAACCTTTTGCCGTCGTTTTATTTTTAAAGTACAATTGATATCTGTTTGCTACAACATAATTGCAAATCATAAATTTTAATTGTTGAGGGTTGGTGAACCTCATACCTAGAATTGGAAACTGTTTCTTCCAAGGTATGTCTTCATTAAACATCAGTTTTCCTTTCACATCTGGTACATTATCATCTTCATCATCTTTCGGATCACCTTCTGTGACCTCATTTCCATTTGCCTGACTTACTCCTTCATAGGTTACTCCTTCCATGTTGCTTTCTTGTGGACTCATGAAGTCAATTAGGTTAATACCTTCTTCCCCTTCGATTGACATGTCTGGCTTCACAGAACAATTATCCTCATTTTCATTTTCATTTGCCTTACTTACGTGCACAATAGTACCAAAATGGTCCATGTAAACAGGAACTTGTACTCCACATTGATAAGCAATGTCTATAAATTCTTGATATTGAAGTTCATTCAAAATCAAGGTTAAACATTCTGGTATTTGTAAATAAGGTTGACAATAATAAAGTTTCTCACACATCTCTTGTGTGAATCGTTCAAGAAAACCCACAAACTCATTATATGACATACCAACAATATCGACGTTCTCGAACACAT
Source organism: Lactuca sativa (assembly GCF_002870075.4). Lineage (NCBI taxonomy): Eukaryota > Viridiplantae > Streptophyta > Magnoliopsida > Asterales > Asteraceae > Lactuca > Lactuca sativa. The sequence goes on along the minus strand of NC_056625.2, from coordinate 28,471,326 downwards.
GATGAACACCATCAAAATAGCAAAAAGGTTTGTTGATGAACACACCTTGGAAATAAACTTTGATTGAGAGGAATATAGCCATCGATCTTCAGTTACTATGGTGGGACAAGGGTTTTTTTCAAAAAGGAGGGGTTTCTTCAATGAGGGGTAGGGGATTGTATAACACAAACAATTTATTTTATAACAAATTAATATAAGTGTACCACACGTGTCCATTTCATTAAATGACGCGTCAGGCGTCACCAACATTTTCCCTCGTGGCATGTACATTACCTTTCAACCCGGTAAAAGGTAACATAAGGGTATTTTAAAACGGTCAAATGAAAGTATATTCCTTTAACGTGCAAAAAAATAGTTTAGTAACCTTTTAAAAAATCACGAAAAGTTCTATGGGCTAATATGACATTTGCCCATCCTCAATCAGCAACCCAAAATCTCCAAGTTTGACCCTAAGTCAAACTGGTCAAAATTCAATGGTCAAAGGCCCACCAAGTCAACGGTCAACTTATCCAAAGCCAACGTTATGTTGTGGAAATATCAATACAAATAGTCAACATGTAGGAAATTGCCACGTTATGGCCCCTCCTTGGCCACATCATGGCAATGCCAGGACAAAACAGTCGTAATTCTAAACTTCGCTATGTCGTGGCTATCCATTGGCCACGTCGTGGTCACTGGCAGAATGTCATTTCTCTCATTAAGAGCTTATTACATACATATCAAGGCTCATACTTCCGTATCTACTTCTTTTTAATGACTTAATGGATAAAGTTTCAAACTTTATCCGTTTGGACTCCACTCCAAGGCAAGATCTTAAAACCTAAATCCATTAAGCTCTTAATATGACCAAAAATTGAACATGGGACCAAGAACACTCAATCCAAGACCTTTTTCTCCACTAAAAAAAAGTTCATGGCCCCAAGAGTACCATGATAAGCTCTGGAGTTTCCCCAAACTCCAAGAGCTTCCAAGAAGGGACCAAAACCACTCAATAAAGACCTTAAACATGAATCCTGAAATAACAAGGTCAAGGTGCAAGTTTTTTACCTCTAAAGGTACAAAAATTTAAGGAAGATGATGTATCTAGTCTTTCTCTATGCTTCCTTTCACTAAGAAGGAGTTCCTTTCTTCACAAGCTTCACTAAGACAAGAGTAACCACTTCAAATCAAGCCATCAAGCTCATAACGATGGAAAAGTGGCTAAGGTTTCAATTTGGAAAGATGGAGGTTGAAGAGGAAGCCCTAAGGTGGGAGTTAAGGTGCTTAAATATGGTAGAAACCCTAAAATCTATGGGCTTGGGCTGCCACGCTCGCCACGTCGAGCCCACTCTCTTGCCATGTCGTGACGCTAATCTGAAACACACATTCTATAACATCCATGCCACGTCGTGGCATATGGTTTTACTTAAAAACTATGTCTTAAACTCCTTTATATCATCTACTGATGCATTCTGGGAAACGGGTTTTACAATAACATTAATTGAAAATTATGTTAAAAACGAACACACGATTTGTAACGCTCTCTTAAGAACTTGTAAAACAAAATAATACTCAAACATACAAGTAACAGAACTATTTGTGTTAGCGTAAAGATCCATAACATAAGGAACCATATCATTCATCCATACTTTCTAGATGAAAAGTACTTTTAGGGTTAGTAAAAGTGATTTTTGTCTTTGTCAGTAAAGGTATGTCCACTAAATCAACTCTTTTTCATTCTTCACTTTCGCTATATACTATTAACTTTTAGCAATTTGTTTAGAAGATATGCCATATTTTATGGGTTTATTAGATTACAATAATATGCACAATGCGAAAAAACACTTAACAATTAAGAAGGGCACATGCAACCTAAAATGATCCATGTCTTCACATTAAGGCACCATACTTTGAATAACAAAACTATGATGAATCCTAGTAAAATTTGAAAATCACAAAGTAGAGTTACATACCTTAAACTTGTTATATCAAACAAGTTTACTTGATTCCTTCATTTGTTGAGCTTGGAAAGCTAATGACTCACACCCAAACCCTAGAACTAAAATACACTTGAGGACAGTGTAAATTTTCATTCATAAGCTTCTAAGAAAGAGTATCCACGAAAATTGATGCCCAATGGGTCCTATTTATAGTTTAGGTAACTTAGGGACAAAACAAGATTTGAATAATTAAATAATGGATTTAATCTAAATCCAAAATCCTTTCCTTATCAGCATCCAAGAGGCTTCTGAAAACCCTAGAAGGCTCCCAAAACCGTCCACCCTCGAATGATTCTAGAATTGCCTCTTTTGTTCAACTATTGAACAATTACAATTCACCATTTGCACCTTTAATTAACTCTAATTAATCTCAAATTAATTCCAGATTAATTCTGATTAATAATTAATTAATTCTAATTGATTTCTCGTTGATTTATTAATGATATAAATTAACAAATCAATTACTTTAACAATTGATCTCATATTAATTTATTAATCACATAATAAATTAACAAATCAACTATCTATATCCAATTAATATATTAACCATATAATATATTAACAAATCATTTCCTCATAATTTCTAATTAGTTTATTAACCATATAATAATCTAATAAATCATCATCTCTGTATAAATGTCATTCTAATCAAGTTCTAGTTATGAGGGTAACCCAAAAAGGACTTTGATTCTAAATACAAGAATATATCAATTTAGTTACTAGCTTAGACACCTTAATTAAACAATATTTAATGCTCAAACGAATAGCGGTGCCTTGAATATGGTCATAATTTTTTGACATTCAAGAAACTATGATAGTCTTTGATTATCAAGAAGTCAAATGAGTTTCTGACTTACAAGAAAGAAACTAACTGTTATTCTTATTTCTTCACATGTTTTTTTTACTATTCATACATTGTTTTCATTCTTACATGTGGTGTTGCTTCTGCTTGGTTAGCAAAACTTATGACTTTAAATATTCTATGCAAAACATATATAGCGGTTATTGACTTACAAAAAGTTGGCACATCTAATATAAACAAGCTATGCTTGATTATAAAGCACTTAGAAAAGTTATAACAAAGTCCTAAAACTTAGATGTCACAAAATATGGTATTGACAAATAATTTATTCATTATAGATTGTTAGTTTTATATGGTTGTAGTGAGACGAAGATGAAAATTATGGGGAAATCTTAGACCCCATGAAGGAAGCCTACAAGGTGTTATTCTTCTTTTAGCTTGGAAGTATGCCTAATATGTAAACCAATCTGACCAAGATGTCCTTAAGGCCGTCTTAGACTCTTGAGGGGCGTCCTTGACCTAATTCTAGCTTTCACTGCTCGTTTTGCTTGTAGGTTCTGCATATTTTAGTCATATATGTTTGATTGCCTGCACATTTTGTTCAATAATTTATCAAAGCATATTCATTCTTGGAAAGCACACACAAAGTCAACTCATTTAATACATTTATTTTGTTCCCAAAATGGCCCGATCAAACACTTAGAAAGTGGTGTGATCTTCTTTATTTGAGATTGGTTTTGAAAAAAATGTAAATGATTATTCTCTTTTTTTCATAACTAAAAACGAGAAACAACTTGGAGGAAATTGAAAAGGTAAAGTAAAGAATTTTCTTAAATCCATGATTTTAAACCTTGTATTCTATGAGAAAACAAAACACATTGAGATTAATGTATATTTTGTCAAAGAAAATATGTGATCGAATTTTAAAAATAGATAAAATTGAATTAGAAATTCAATATGTTGATATTCTTACCAAATCACTGATCTCTAGTCAATATTAATTCTTGAGTAAGAAAACGAGGCTTGTTGATCTTTGTCACAAGTAATTTCTTGACCAATGTTGAGTTTATGGGGGTGCTGAAAAAAAGTAAATGATCACTTTATACAAACATAACATTGGTTATTATTAATGATTTATTTTGTGTTAATTGTTGTGTAGGCTGTTATAGTATTAATTTTGTAGAAGTTGAGGGGTTGCTAAGAATTTAATACTAAAATGGTGATTAACAACACCTAACCTTTAAAATTACGTTTTTTTAGAGACCTTCATATTTGACATATATTTACTGTTAAAAAGGAGCCAACATAAATTTGAAGGAGAGTTATAGGATTTTTGGCCTCCAAAACACGAAAGTGAAGAGTTGGAGACTTGGAGTTGCTTTAAACGCCTGTCTCTCTTAAGTTAATTGTCATTAGGATCTTGTGTTTTTGATTCATTTTATGTAATAGATGAGGTCGAATTCAAGTATAGAGAGTAGTTCAATTATAAGTAAAAAAGTTATCACTAAAGTTTACTTTTTGTTCCACTAAGACTAAACGGTATTGTACATAAATTACCAGCGGTATGCTGATGTGTACCCTTTAACGCCGGTAAACACCCGACCGCAACAAGCTTTTTTCTGGCGATAAAGTACCGGCGATGGGTTTCTACCAGGGGTAATTGTTTGAAATTTGACCATTGGAGAGGAAGGGAACGTTGCTAACAATTGCCAACACATACTTTTACATTTTTAACAAATTTACTATATATATATATATATATATATATATATATATATATATATATATATATATATATATATATATATATATATATATATATATATATATATATATATATATAGAGAGAGAGAGAGAGAGAGAGAGAACATTCTTGCACACATATTCTCAATTTACACACTTTTTACATATTCAAAATGTCTTCCAAAACCCCAAACTCTTCCAACCCAAATGCTTCGAACCAAAATGCTTCAACCTCATTTGCACTTTTCGGTTACGATCCGACATCACCACCACCTTACCGGCCACAAATGGATACATCTCAAAACCAAGCATTTCTAGGCGGTGTTCCAAGCTTTTATTCACAATTCCAAATGCCACAACAATTTTAATTCCAATCCCCACCACCACGAACAACATCTTAAACCCAAATGCAAACCCAATTTCAATTTCAGTCCCAACTGCCTTTCATACCCGCAATCGAAACTCTTTCTAATTTCGAGCCCGAAGAACGATTTCAACCCAAAAAAAGGAAAGCCGACCCGAGAAGATGGACTAAAAAAGAAGAGATGGAATTAGCAAGGGCATGGGTCGACATATTAGAAGATAGCAACACGGGAAAGGGCCAATCGTGTGCTCAATTTTGGTTATGTGTTACAAATCGGTTTTGTAATGGGTCGAGACCCAGATTATCGGACGTCCGACCAATGTAACTCGAAATGGAATCATGTTAAAAAACTCATGACACATTGGAATGAAATTTACACAAACTTCGAAAAACAATAGGCTAACGGAGAAAGTGAAGCGAGTTTGTTGAAAAAAATGCACGCGACATTCCAAGATGACATGTTGAAGCCTTTTAAGTTCATTCATGTGTGGGAAGTTTTCAAAAGAAGCATTAGGTGGAAGGAGCTTGCAACACGTGAAGACATTGCTAATCCGCCAAAAAGAAGCTGAACATCTTCATATTCGAGTTCACAACAAATATCATCGGATGGTCACAGAGGTGTTGATCTTAACGATGATAAAGACGACATTGAAGAAATACGCCCACCTTCTCATCCCATGGGAAGGGACAAAGCAAAAGCTTGAGGAAAAGGAAAAGCGACATTGTCAAATTCTTTAATCGGAACGGAGTGGTCAACTAGATCGGAGTAAATGATGACACAAATGGCATAATTGAATACAACTTTGGAGAAACATATGGCTGAAACGATCCGACTCATAGAATATTCGTTGTTGATGCAAGATGTGAGACACCATGACCCCGAAGATCAGGAGGCGGCTAAATTGGTGAAGGCTTCGATTCGTGAAAAATATAAGCTCAAACGCAATTAAAATTTGGATGTTATGTTTGTTTTCTAGGCTTTTTTAATTTTTCACTACATGTTTTTTTAGGGTAATGTATTTTTCGATTTGCACACAATTGGTCACTGAGTTTTTTTTTCATCCACATTTACCCCTTTATCTTGTTAAACTGTACACATTCAGTCTGTGACATCCCCAAAATCACGGCCAGAAAAGACCGATTTCATTTATGCTTTTTAAAGTAATTTCAGAGTAAATCCTTTTGATTTAAAAGTGTTGCGGAATTTGTTCCCAAAACAAAACATGATAAAATAATATTTATCAAAGCATTTCATCAATAGATGCATTTTCATTATATAATCAAAACTCGGGAAGTCATGTTCCGATACAGACCATAAAGCATAAACGATAACATTACAAGTCATTCAACAAATATATACATATACAGACTTGTAAACAAAACAACTCGATGATTCATCCATCTTACACCCTTGCGCCACTTCCTGTAATACAAATAAAACTGAGTGGGTCAGGCTTGGGAGCCTGGTGAGCATATAGGGTTTTCAACCCACAATAAATAAATTATATTTAATTTCACCAACCAACAATAACCCGATTACCCATTCCCGTTATCCTCACTTTACATCCCTAAAACAACATCTATCTCAAGGGACCTAATCTAGGATTTTCATCGGGACGGACATTACTGCTAAGGGGTTTCCTCAACAATAGATATCCTAAAGGCAACCATGAGGGGGATAGAGTACACCGGTGAACACATCGTTCACAACACCTACAGGTTATGAACCTGCTAGCGTTCCACAGGACTGTCTAGAAAGAGTCTGTGGTCGTTATCCATACTCCGTTGAATAACTAGATCAACAACAACAACAACAACATCGAGGCCTCTCATCTGTTTATTACACACCAACTATCTACCCATGTTCTACCCAACATATTAGTAGATAAAAATATATATTTTCATACATAGTTTAAAACCTGTATAGCATTTTCATTCAATACATATTCCAAATAACAGATGAGACACACCCACATAACACGTATTTCATAGAAATTAAATCAGATCTATGAGATAGAAGAGAATGAATATACATTCACACATAAAACAACAAAATTAGACACATAACACGTATTTCGTATAAAATACTTCATAATTATGCGTTAGAAGAAAGTAACTACACACTCACTTGATCAGAAGATGATCGAACATCACTATGGCTTGTAGAAGTAGTATTATTCGACAGATCTGGAAGATCTTCACAAAAACCGGACTCCTCGCGGGCAGAGCTTCGGCTCGGAAATCTTACTTCTCGGGATCTTCGGGACCTCGGGACTTGCTTCGGGGCTCAGGAATGATATCGGGGCTTCGGGATAATTCTTGCACGAAAAACGATGCAAAAACGCGAGAAAAAGGGAAGAAATGAGCAATGAACTCGGTTGCCCTCGACCTCCTTTTATAGGGAATGGAAGGTCGAATTACGCTGGGCGTAACTTGAGATTACGCTGGGCGTAATGACGATAAGATCGCTGACTCCCCCCCCCCCCCCCCCCATTCGGATAATATCGGAATATATATATATATATATATATATATATATATATATATATATATATATATATATATATATATATATATATATATATAAAATATCGAAAATATTTAATAAGCTTCAAAAATTCATATCTTCCTCATACGAAATCCGTTTTCGACGTTCTTTATATCCACGCGTAGGTGAGACTACGATCTACAACTTTCGTTTAGACTCCGTCGGCTAATTTTGACTTTATTTTTATTATTTATTTTTAGTAGGCCGGGACAGGAAAATTCCGTTATAAATTCATAACTTCTTCATCCGACGTCCGTTTTCGCCTATCTTTTTATCGTTTTACTCCTATTAACGAGACCTTCGATTCTCATTTAGATTGTTTCGGCTAAAAACCGCTCGATCTCAAATCGAATATTCGGGCTGCATACTGCTAAGTCGAAACTTCGAAAAATCATAACTTTCTCATACGAAGTCAGATTTGGGCGTTCTTTTTATGCACGCTCTCGGTTTAACGAACTGTACGACTTTCGTTTAGATCACTAAGGCTAAATATTGCTCTAACGTAAATTTCACTTTTTATGTCATTCAGCGTTGTCGGTTCTGTCGCGAAACTTCGACAGGTCATAACTTATTCGTTATAACTCGGATTTCGGCATTCTTTATATCTTCGGAATCCTTGTTTCGACCACTACATCTTTATGCAAATATATTGGGATTATCCCACACTTCAAATTTGACGCTTATTTTATTCTTAATTCATTAAATTATAATAATTAAGAAAATAAACACATAATTCACATAGTACTCAAATATTTCATCATTAATACTTCAAAAAGAGTTACAAGGGTTAACCTAGACTATTACATCAATGATAATGCCTAGCCTGGAAACGCGGGCGTTACAATTCTCTCCACCTTAGAATGATTATGTCCCCGGAATCACATATCAACAAACAAATGTGGATAACGACCCATCATGTCACTCTCCGTCTCCCAGGTGAGATTTGGCCCATTCGTGTGTTTCCATCAGACAAGCACTAACTCGACCATCTGGCGTCGCAACTTCTTTGTCTTTCGGTCAACGATTGCCTCTGGTTCTTCAATCAACCTTTTGTTCTCATCGATTCTCAACTCCGAAAGTGGAATCATGTTGGGAACTTCTCCCGTGAACTTCCTCAAATAACACACATGGAAAGTGTTATAATTCCATTCAGTTCTTCTGGTAGTTCGAGCTTGTAAGCTTGGTTCCCAATCCTCTGAAGAACTTTAAACGCTCCAATAAACCTTGGACTTAATTTTCCCCTTTAACCAAATCTTATAAGTCCCTTCCACGGCGAGACTTTAAGCAAAACCGAATCCCCAACTTCAAAAGTCATCGGTCTTCGCTTTTTGTCAGCATAGCTCTTTTGACGATCCTGAGATGCTAACATTCTTTCCCTAATTATTTTCAACTTTTCAGCAGTTTGATGAACCATCTCCGGTCCCATAAACTGTTTTTCCCCAGCCTCAAGCCAACAAGACGGCGTACAACACTTTTGTCCATACAAAGCTTGGTAAGGTGCCATCTTAATGCTCGAGTGGAAACTATTATTGTAGGAAAATTCTACCAAAGGTAAATGTTCATCCTAGTTACCTACGAATTCTAGAGTACATGCTCTCAGCATATCTTCAAGTGTTTGTATCGTTCGTTCGCTCTGACCATCATTATGCGGATGGTAAGCTGTACTTAAACACAACTTGGTACCCAATTCCTCTTGTAGACTTTTCCAAAACCTCGAGGTGAAATGACTATCACGATCCGACACAATCGTTAACGGAACACCGTGAAGCCTCACAATTTCCTTCACGTAAGAATTTGCAAGCTTCTCCATAGACCATTTCTCCTTGGCTGCTATGAAATGTGCACTCTTAGTGAATCGATCAACGACCACCCAAATCATGTCGTGACCATTCTTTGTTTTGGGCAGTTTAGTGACAAAATCCATAGCAATGTCTTCCCACTTACGCATAGGCACAGGCAATGGTTCTAAACTCCCGTACGGTTTCTGATGTTATGTCTTTACTCTCGCACAAGTCACACACTCAGCCACATACTTTGCAACATCAAGCTTCATCGCCGGCCACCAGTAGTGGGGTTTTAGGTCCCTATACATTTTAGTGCTACCGGGATGAATCGAGTACATGGTTTTGTGAGCTTCTTCCATCAGAAGATCTCTGACTCCTCCTGCCTTAGGTATCCAAATCCGATCTTGGAACACCTTCAGTCCATGACTGTTTACACCGAACACCAACGTTTTGGCCAAACGTTCCTCCTTTCGGTCATTCTTTTCAGAAGCTTCCTCTTGAGCTTTCTTTATACTTTCCACAATGGTCGAGACAAATTCAATTCTCAACACTCTTGGCCTTTTCCTTTCAAGATTGACTTTCCGACTGAGAGCATCAGCAACAACATTAGCCTTACCGGGGTGGTAAAGTATCTCACAGTCGTAGTCTTTAAGTAATTCTAGCCAGCGTCGTTGCCTCATATTCAATTCCTTCTGACCAAAGAGATATTGGAGACTCTTATGATCAGTGAAAAGTTTGCACTTTGTGCCATAGAGGTAATGCCTCCATATATTCAGAGCGAAAACTACCACTGCCAACTCCAAATCATGAGTCGGGTAGTTCTTTTCATGCTCTTTCAGCTGTCGAGATGCATATGCTATCACCTTTTCTCTTTGGGTCAAAACACAACCCAATCCAACCCCAGATGCATTGCTATAAACAGCGAAGTCTTCAACTCCATCGGGTAGAGAAAGTATCAGTGCCTCGCATAGTTTCTTCTTTAGTTTCTCGAATGCTTCTTTATGCTTATCATTCCAAGCATAAGTAGCTCCTTTGTGGGTCAAAGCTGTCAACGGATTAGCGATCGAAGAAAAGCCTTGGATAAACCTTCGGTAATATCCGGCTAATCCCAAAAAGCTTCGAATCTCCGTGGGACTTTTTGGTTGCTCCCACTTCATCACAACTTCAATCTTTGCTTGATCAACCATTATACCTTCTTGGTTGACCATGTGACCCAAGAATTGGACTTCTCGAATCCAAAAATCACATTTGGAGAACTTAGTATACAGCTTCTCCTTCTTCAAGACTTCTAACACTTCTTGCAAGTGTCTGCCATGCTCTTCTTGGCTCTTTGAATAAATCAGAATGTCATCTATGAACACTATCACAGATTTATCTAGGAACGGATTACAAACTCTGTTCATTAAATCCATGAATGCTGTTGGAGCATTGGTTAGTCCAAACGACATAACCAAAAACTCATAGTGTCCATATCGGGTTCTGAATGCAGTCTTCTCTATATCCTGCTCTCTTACTTTCAGCTGATGATATTCTGACCTTAGGTCGATCTTTGAAAAATAACTTGAACCTTGTAGTTGATCGAACAGGTCATCAATCCTCGGCAACGAATATCTATTCTTTATTGTTGCCTTATTCAGCTCTCGGTAATCAATGCACATTCTCATACTTCCATCTTTCTTCTTCACAAATAACACTGGAGCTCCCCAGGGTGATGAACTAGGTCTAATGAAACCTTTGTCTAATAACTCCTGAAGTTGCATCATCAACTCCTTCATCTCCGTCGGTGCTAATCGATAAGGTGCTTTTGCAATTGGCGTTGTTCCGGGCAACAAGTCAATACGGAATTCCACTTATCGATCAAGCGGTAATCCAGGAAGATCTTCGGGAAATGCTTCCGGATAATCACACACAACAGGAATATTTTGCATCACCTTCTTTTCCTTCTTAGCATTGATCACGAATGCTAAGTATGATGTACACCCCTTGGTCAAACATTTTCTGGCTTTCATTAGAGAAATGATTCAATAATTTACTCTGCGTTTATCTCCATACACCATAAACGATTCCTTCCCAGGCGGGTTTACTTTCACTATTTTCTTCTTGCATAAAATTTCGGCATCATTGGCGCTAAGCCAATCCATTCCAAGCACGATGTCGAAACCATTAAGTTCGATAGGCAATAATTCCTCGTGGAACTTATTCCCATTCAGATCAATTAAGATGTTTTTCATACGATGGCTAACAGGTACAAACTTTCCACTAGCAACTTCGACTAATAAGGCATTATCTAGTCTAACAACAGGCAAAGCTAGTTTTCTACCAAATTCATGCGATATAAAGGAGTAGTTGGCTCCAGAATCAAATAAAATTTGGGCAGGCAATGTGTTTACGAGAAAGGTACCTGAAGCGACATCAGCTTCATCTTTAGTAGCTTCCAGTGTCATCTGGAATGCTCTCACCTTTGGCTTTGGCGGAATGTTGGGTCTAGCTGCCTCCTCCTTCTTCGGGCAGTCCCTCGACATGTGTCCCTCCTCACCACAACCATAGCAAACCTTCTTAGAGAGGGTGCATTCATTTTCATAGTGCCCTGGCTTTCCATATTTGTAGCATGTGGCTGCTACCTCACATTTTCCATGATGCTTCTTCTTACATTTGTCGCACCATTTCACTTCGCCTCCACTTCCCCTCGAACCAGACTTCGAGAACTTGTTTTTCTTATTGGACCTTGAAGTTCCATCGAACTTCCTCTTTTCACCAACTCTATTATTTCCAGACCCTTTTCCTTCTGCTGGGCCTCCACATTCTTAGCTGCACGAACAACCGCTTTCAGAGTAGTTGCCATCTTGACTGTCGGACCAAAGTCGACAGGCAGTCCATTAGAAAACCTCTCAATCTTGGAGAGTTCTGTTGGCACTAGGTACGGAAATAACTTCATTTTCTCAGTGAATGCAGTAGCATAGTCATCTATGCTCATCCTCCCCTTCTTCAAGTTTTGGAACTCATTGTTCAGATCAATCAGATCTATCTCTGAACAATACTGCATCCTTAGTTGTTCCAAGAACTCCTCCCATGACATTTTCAGGCTTTCCCTCGTGGCATAGTATATGCCAACAACTTCCACCAACTCAATACTCCAGTCTTCAGTTGTCTAACTACAAAGACAGTCTTCTGTTTGTTGCTACAGTCGCAACTTTCAAATACCATCTCCATTTTGGAGATTCAATCCATTATCTCAACAGGCGTTGGGCTTCCAGAAAGACTAGGTGGCTTGGCGCCCAAGAAGTTCTTGTACATTCGCCCATCCTTGTTGTTTCTCCTTTCTGGATCGTTCCTTCGTTCTCCTTGAGTCCCAACTTGACTTATAATGCGACTATTGTTCCCTTCCTCCGATTGCTCGGGAATCAGTTCGGGTTCCTCAATAGGTATGATAGGTTCGTCCGTATGCAACATCTGTTGCATTTCTTCCCTTTGTTCGGCTAACATAGCCCGAATCATGGCTTGCACCCCAACCATCGTTATTGGTTCTGGTGCTGCTGCTACAACAGGTATTTGCTCAATCACTGGCGGTTGATTCCTGTTTTCATCCGCGTTTCCAACGCCACTCCTTGTTCTCACCATTTTTGATCTACACACCGAATAAGGTGAAATTAGATCCTCATTCACGATAGATATTCAAATCATCCTTATTACTCCGAAATGTTTACATGCTAGTTCTAATACCGTAGACATACACTTAAAATCCTACACACATAAGGTTTCCAGATCCGGTCGGCAACAGACCGTAGATCCGAACAATTAATATCATATATGGCAACATATAACATTTAGCACATAAAAGCATTTTAGGCATCTTTCCTAAAATAAACTAGTGCTCGTGTCTAAAATCCAACAGACACTTAACTCAAATTTCCACTTAGCATTCTAAGTTTAAGTCTAGAAATCCTACAAATTCCTAGTTCGCTTAAACTAATGCTCTGATACCAACTGTGACATCCCCAAAATGACGGCCAGAAAATACCGATTTCATTTATGCTTTTTAAAGTAATTTCAGAGTAAATCCTTTTGATTTAAAAGTGTTGCGGAATTTGTTCCCAAAACAAAACATGATAAAATAATATTTATCAAAACATTTCATTAAGAGATGCATTTTCATTATATAATCAAAACTCGGGATGTCATGTTTCGATACAGACCATAAAGCATAAACGATAACATTACAAGTCATTCAACAAATATATACATATACAGACTTGTAAACAAAACAACTCGATGATTCATCCATCTTACACCCTTGCGCCACTTCCTGTAATACAAATAAAACTGAGTGGGTCAGGCTTGGGAGCCTGGTGAGCATATAGGGTTTTCAACCCACAATAAATAAATTATATTTAATTTCACCAACCAACAATAACCCGATTACCCATTCCCGTTATCCTCACTTTACATCCCTAAAACAACATCTATCTCAAGGGACCTAATCTAGGATTTTCATCGGGACGGACATTACTGCTAAGGGGTTTCCTCAACAATAGATATCCTAAAGGCAACCATGAGGGGGATAGAGTACACCGGTGAACACATCGTTCACAACACCTACAGGTTATGAACCTGCTAGCGTTCCACAGGACTGTCTAGAAAGAGTCTGTGGTCGTTATCCATACTCCATTGAATAACTAGATCAACAACAACAACAACAACATCGAGGCCTCTCATCTGTTTATTACACACCAACTATCTACCCATGTTCTACCCAACATATTAGTAGATAAAAATATATATTTTCATACATAGTTTAAAACCTGTATAGCATTTTCATTCAATACATATTCCAAATAACAGATGAGGCACACCCACATAACACGTATTTCATAGAAATTAAATCAGATCTATGAGATAGAAGAGAATGAATATACATTCACACATAAAACAACAAAATTATACACATAACACGTATTTCGTATAAAATACTTCATAATTATGCGTTAGAAGAAAGTAACTACACACTCACTTGATCAGAAGATGATCGAACATCACTACGGCTTGTAGAAGTAGTATTATTCGGCAGATCTGGAAGATCTTCACAAAAACCGGACTCCTCGCGGGCAGAGCTTCGGCTCGGAAATCTTACTTCTCGGGATCTTCGGGACCTCGGGACTTGCTTCGGGGCTCAGGAATGATATCGGGGCTTCGGGATAATTCTTGCACGAAAAACGATGCAAAAACGCGAGAAAAAGGGAAGAAATGAGCAATGAACTCGGTTGCCCTCGACCTCCTTTTATAGGGACTGGAAGGTCGAATTACGCTGGGCGTAACTTGAGATTACGCTGGGCGTAATGACGATAAGATCGCTGACTCCCCCCCCCCCTTCGGATAATATCGGAATATATATATAAATAAAATATCGAAAATATTTAATAAGCTTCAAAAATTCATATCTTCCTCATACGAAATCCGTTTTCGACGTTCTTTATATCCACGCATAGGTGAGACTACGATCTACAACTTTTCGTTTAGACTCCGTCGGCTAATTTTGACTTTATTTTTATTATTTATTTTTAGTAGGCCGGGACAGGAAAATTTTGTTATAAATTCATAACTTCTTCATCCGACGTCCGTTTTCGCCTATCTTTTTATCGTTTCACTCCTATTAATGAGACCTTCGATTCTCATTTAGATTGTTTCGGCTAAAAACCGCTCGATCTCAAATCGAGTATTCGGGCTGCACACTGCTAAGTCGAAACTTCGAAAAATCATAACTTTCTCATACGAAGTCAGATTTGGGCGTTCTTTTTATGCACGCTCTCGGTTTAACGAACTGTACGACTTTTGTTTAGATCACTAAGGCTAAATATTGCTCTAACGTAAATTTCACTTTTTATGTCATTCAGCGTTGTCGGTTCTGTCGCGAAACTTCGACAGGTCATAACTTATTCGTTATAACTCGGATTTCGGCATTCTTTATATCTTCGGAATCCTTGTTTCGACCACTACATCTTTATGCAAAGATATTGGGATTATCCCACACTTCAAATTTGACGCTTATTTTATTCTTAATTCATTAAATTATAATAATTAAGAAAATAAACACATAATTCACATAATTCACATAGTACTCAAATATTTCATCATTAATACTTCAAAAAGAGTTACAAGGGTTAACCTAGACTATTACATCAATGATAATGCCTAGCCTGGAAACGCGGGCGTTACACAGTCCTTATGACCGGTTACTTCAGGTTAGCCGGGAACAATGACTTAATAGGGTAATATATTTTTCATTTTGTACACATTTAGTTCTTAATATTTTTGTGCATATTTAGTCCTTAACATTTTTTTGTTTCAAGTAAGTCTTTTTTTTTGTACTCATTCAGTACTTATTATTGATTTCATTAAGTTTTTCATGATATCTTACATGAGACAATTATTAATGAGTTGTTTGGGGTTGTTGATGAATATGTCCAACATGATCTCGAGTGCTTAGTTGCGTAGGTCTTGTGGTTTGGCTTAGTTTTGTATTTTAAACATCGTAACTTCTTCATACAATATCAGATTTTAACGATCTTTATATCCACGTGTTCATTTTTTCATTAAGATTACTCTCGTTAAAATGTAATATATTTTTACTTACGATTTTATTAGAAAAAACATTCATACATGCATTCATAAAAAACGTATAGACAAGGACAGACGCAGGAATATATAGTAGGTGTTGCCGAGATGAAATAGGTGTTGCTGATTCATGAAAAATAGCTATAAACGAAAAAAAATGAAAAGTTGATATCGTATGGATACAAAGGTCGTTTGCATGGATATAAAGATCGTTCGCATGGATATAAATATCGTTAAAATCCGAGATCGTATGAAGAAGTTATGACGTTCAGAACACATGACCTAAGCAACCAAGTAGTTGAGATCGCGATGGACATAAACGTCAAAATGCCAAAACACTTCATTAATGAATTTCCTACGTAAGATTTCGTGAGAAAAAACTAAAAAAATCATTCATAAGTATTTAATGAGTACAAAAACAAAAATGACTTATTTTGCAAAATATATATATATATTAATGACTGAATGTGTATAAAAATATTAAGGACTAAATGTGTATAAAGTGAAAAATATATTACCCTATTAAGCTATTTTTACCAGCGAACCGAGTAGTCGGTCATAAGGACTGAATGTGTACAGTTTAACAAGTTGAAAGGGTAAATGTTAACGAAAAAAAACTCAGTGATTAAATATGTACAAATCGAAAAATACATTACCTTTTTAAGTCATTATCCATAATTTTTAATTTCATGTTATTTTTTATAATTAGGATTTCTAAAATGTAATTTTTAATTTTAGTATGGTTTTTATTAAAAAATTGAAACTTAAAAAAAACAGTTCATAGGTAAAACTATTTACCACGTCCTCGTTGGTAAAATTTATAAAAGATATAAAATATAATATGACATTTAGGTAGCACCTTTTTACGATTGACAAAAAAAAAAAATACACCATATCTTTTAATCTAACTACATTTAAACCTACATACTTGTCACTTTGAGCTCATTTAAACCTATATACTTGTCACTTTGAACTTGTTGTTTGTTGTTACTATATAGGTTTAAATGTTGTTAGTGGAACAAAAATTAAACTTTAGTACATAGTAACTTAAAAAAAAAAAAAAAAATTGAATTACCTTGATAGAACAAACTGAAACATTAATCCTACCAAACACTATTTCATTTTTAAATTGATTATATCATTTAATAATCTATATTTTGGTTATAATTAATAAATGATTTTAGTCCAGACAATACATCGGAATAAACCAAGCACCCATCTGTTATTTGTCAACAGAGAATGAGAAATGCAAGAAAAAGAGGAGCAATGTTCAAATATCCAACAAATTAAAGACAAATGTTTCAAAGACCTAAACAAAACATGAGTAATCAAACTTCAATGGTTCGATCTTGTGGTTCGTCGGAATCCTCTTTCCCTTTAACGTTAACCACATTGTCGGATTGACGAACAGGCGAGCCCGTCTCACGACGCTTATGCACATGACCGGCTGCCACAGCTCCGCCATAACTACTAACATTACTAAAGATCAACGCAACAATGCCAACAACAGCCGCCGCAAACGCAGCCCCAAACGACCGATTGATGTTCCCTACGCCACTCGAACCAATGGCGAATCCAACAAACGCTCCAAGCATTCGAACCCACGAGAACCACGCAGCAAACACACCTTCTTTACCCGACGGCGCACAGTCCATCAACAAGATTCGACTGTATGCATGCAAAACACCAGAAGCTATACTTTGTGATGCAGCAAGGAATAAAACGTGACTCTTGTGCCAGTTTTCTAATCGGTAGTAAAACCCCATTCCAGAAGTTAGTGTCGAGAGCAAGAATCCGAAAATTTGCATTTTTACTGCGTCCGATCGGATCACCTTTTGGATTGGTTGTAACAATGGCAGAACCAACAATGGGAAGAAGAAGTATGTTAGCCAAACGAATAGTAGGTCTTTTGGGGGAGTACAAAGTTGGCCGACGATGTAGAGGAGTCCGCCGGTGAAAATGCTCATTGTTGAGAAAGATGAGAGGAAAACTCCGACGAGAGTTCCGGCAGCATGTGGGTACTTAAAAATGGAAATGAAATGGCCAGTTGAGACCCTGCTGTTGTCATTTGATGATTCGTTTCCGTTTGATCGAGTGGCGGTGATGATATATGCGATTCCGGCGAACCATAGAATGCCGCTGAAAATTGACACAACCCATAAACTGATAAACCCTTCGGAATTTCGGAGCATGTAGTAAGTGAACGATGCAATTGCGGCGGATCCAAAACAGCCACCGGCGGTGGCGTAGAGTGAGAGCCAACCGGAGACGGCTTGCCTGTCAGGGAACTGAAGTTTACGGATGGTGGCGCCGACAAAGCCACGGACCATGAGACCGAGGTGGCGGTTGTGGAAGGCGGATCCAACGGCGTTCGAGGCGACAATAGCTGCAACGTAGGGTGGCATGATCCAGACGGTTTTAATGGCACCGGCGGGGAGACAAAAGACGGCTCCAATGGCGGTGGCGATTGCAGCCATGACGTGGGAGTTCCGGCGGTGGTCGAGGTGGATGGAGACTGAGGCGAGTAGAGGTGCAGCGACGATTAAACCGGAAAACCAAGATATTGATGTCCATTCTAGTGCAGAGAATTTCATGCTCCCCACTTTTACTCTAGCGTATGTCAAAGCTTCAAACCTGAAATTAATCAACCACATATATACTTCATATATATTAAAAGGCCTCTTGCATGTAGAACTTTAGTAAGAAGAAATTACGAGACTTACAAAAGGGTTTCCTTTTTGGTGCAGTGAAAACCTTTACGATTCATATACCACCCTCGAGCAGGTTCCGGTGGTTCGCTATTAAAAGTTTGACTTATGATGAGCGGAAACACGATGGTAAGAAGAACTGTATGCGTGAAATACGAACACAGTTCATAAAAACACCAACCCATGATCTCACCCGTGTTTGGCTTATCTTCATACTCCTCGTACGAATCCTCACTCCCACTTCCACTATCGATATCGCTCTTCATTATCACGGTTTCCATCACTTTTACATCCAACGAGTGCCCATCTTCATCGTCCTCCACTGACCTCGGCCTCCGTGGTGTGGCTGCTGCTGCTGCGACGTTAGTCTCGGGATTGGCTTCTTCAGACATTTTTTGTGATTGAGAAGTTATTTGAGAAGTTAGGCGGAGGGGGTGGGGGTTTAAAACTTGGTGCATGAAAATTAACAGCTGGGAGAGTGGAACTACCGAGAGTTTCTGATTGGGCTTTGTAATGTTCAATTAACGGGTGGCAATTCGCAATTTCGCATAATGGCATCATTCTTTTCTTGTTTTCTTTCCGCATGTTCCATTTTGTTTGATAGCATATATATATATATATATATATATATATATATATATATATATATATATATATATATATATATAGTAAATTTTTGCAAAATGGTCCATGTGGTTATGTGTTCTCTTAATCAATTCCTGAACTTTTAATTGTAATACTAATATTCTAATGATTTCTATTTTGTTACGATTTGAACTTCCGACTTAAAATGATTAGACTTTATCGTTTTATGTTTTAATTGTTTTTAAAATAATGAAAATTAAATGGCCCAACACCTAACCCCTACCCTCCTCGTCCTCACTCATCATCCTCTATCTTCCGTTCCGTTATAGATTCATAGCTCCACTACAACTTTCTATCACAAAGTATGCACACTATAATTCTATTATTTAATGGTCTCGATACTAACCATCTACTAAAAAAGGGTCAAAAACAATGATGATTTTTCTATTTAAGAACGGAACTGTGACAACCAAAAAGCCCAAAAATGTATACCAAAGTAAAAGGGGGCTAAATGTAACTTGCATACATTGTACAATGAGACAATGAGCTGTTGGTTGCCATTTGGCCTGAGAGAATATTTTATGTAACACGTTTTTATTGCATCAATTTGCTACTAAGTTTCATATTCGTTCCTTACCAACAAAAAAACATGAACGACTTCTTACTTTTTGTGTCTTCTCGATTCAGTAAATACCTATAAATATGTAAATTAACGATGATCAGGAGTTTTTACTTTTAGACATAGTTGTTAAGTGAATGGGTCATGGGGATGGTAATGGCCTATGGGATGGCCGCGTGGTGATGCTGGATGATAATTATTTATTCGAACAAGTAATTGAATGTATAGGAAAATATGTATCCATAACATAGGAAAATAAGACAATGATTAAGTTTGTCTTTTAGTGATCGAGCATAGTGCGAGGATTGGTAAATGTTGAGAAATTGACACAAAATAGATTGAAGTCTTTGTCACAGTGATGGTTATTGGTTTGTTTTATATATATATATATATATATATATATATATATATATATATATATATATATATATAAGTAGATTCATACGAAAACATAAATATCTTCCGAAAACGCGAAAACAGATTTATCTTATAAAAATCAAACACATGTACTATAAAAAATAAATTTATTTGCAATAAATTAAAGATAATAAGTTTATATTGGATCGTATTATGATAATATAGATTTAAAAACGTTTTTAACAATTACTTTTTTTTTATATCCTTAACCATTTTTAAATTCACGTTTTCATAATAAAAATGTCAAAAATCATACTTTTGCTAATATGAAACAATTTCTCATATATTATCGATTATCATAATGTATTTCAAAGTTTGGATGAATTATTATCCAAAATATAATGTTGAGGTGACACAATCTCATAGGTTTTTCTTGTTTTTTGTATTTTCGCATATTATTTGCATTTTCGCATTAAGACCGAAATCATCCATGCTTGGACCGAAATCTCTTTCTTAAGTGGTACCAAAACCGAAAAATACATTGTGAGTGGTGTACAAGATGATTTCGGTCGTGCCTTGACCGAAATCATCCTTAGTTAGGCCGAAAACCCTCCTAAATATCTAGATATTGTGCCACCTTGTTTGGTGGATTAAGTTACCAATGTGATATATTACACATTCCAACATACATGTCACTTCTCTTACACCTCTTATCCTCCTTTATAAACCTCAATTAGAACTCCTTCACCATCCTCATTCACAGTTAAACAATTTCATCACATATTCTCTCAAAAGATCAAGCTCATTTTCTCTCCAAATTCCCCTTCAAACATTCCCAGTAAACAAATTCTTCAAGATAGTTCCTAAATATTTGTTGTAAGTACTTTTATTATCTAGTGTTTTACAATGTGTTCTTAATAGTTTAACTAATTTACACACATTATCATGTGTTTAAAACTCATAGGATTCAAACACCGTCACATACTCTAACTCAAAGATCATCGTTTGCACCTCGTTTTCTAGCCACAAACACGCATAACGTGAGTTCATACCCTTAAATTTTCAAGAATCTTTTTTTTATGTTTTAGGGGGTGGGGGAATACAAGTAACACACAAGAAAATTTACATTGACACGCAAACATTTAAATACGTTTATTTACTATTTTTACAAAAAGTGATAAATACGTGAAACAGCTTTACTACCAAACTCGTATACTCTTACATGCAAAGTTTTGATAAAAACATATGAAAAACGATTTCGAAACACCCCACACTATTCTTAGAAAAATATATAAACATATATATTTTGGATACAAATTTCTTACTACAATAAACTATATATAGTATAGTTTACGAAACTTTATCACCTTTGTAACCCGTTGAGTAAAGGGTGTAATTATATAAAATATATATATATAATAATTTTATGTCATTTTCTTTATTATCCTGGAAAATGGGGATAGTTACATATACAAACATTTTCATTACACTCATTGAATAAATTTGTGAGACATTGTCTTCATCGTACCTAACTGAGGTATACATGAAACTCCTATTTTATAACCGGAATCTCCCATAAGAGATCGTGATACTTGTGCATAGATCTATACAGGGCTGATGATCCTACACCCTGACTGTTAGCTACAGTCAGACCGGCAGGTTATAGGTGACAAATGTCATAAACTTTTCGACGCTTGAATTTTAGCACGATTATCAGAACTTACATGGGGAAATGACGATACGTTTATTTTGCACGAAAACACATTACTTCAAACGGTTTTATATACGAATAAAACTACATATTACTATTTTTAAGTACGGAAAACACTTGTACATTTAGGTCTTCGAACATTTAAAACTACAACTCATTTCTATGGAAAATATGGGATTTTCTGGAACGAACATCATCATTTTACAAGTAAACGGCTTACAACTCATTTTATGGAAAATATTGGATTTTCTAGAAACAAACACGATTACTTTACAAAGAAAGGCTTACAATTATTCATACAAACTCTTATGAACTCACCAACTTAATTGTTGACACTTTTTCAAAACAACTTGTATTCTTAGGGAATCAATAAAACACGTAACCACCAACTTTTGAGGATGGGACGCTAAGGCATCAAACAAATATTTTGTCATCATATTGTAATTGAATTTTGGAAACATGTAACACTTACAATGATGTAACTTTTTCAATTATATATATATATATATATATATATATATATATATATATATATATATATATATATATATATATATATATATATTATGGTCATGTTTTCTTTGGTCACTATTGCGCATGTTGTTATGATACAATATATGAAAGTCATCCACCCCCGGATGTTTTCGCCATCCTGGTTTGGGGGTGTTAGGTGAAATTTGTGCACCTTTTTGCACACCATTTAGTCCCATTTCATGCATCCATTTAGCATAATTGTTCTTCCTTTTTCTTGCATTTCATCATATTCATGTTAGTCTCTAGAACAACCTTATTTGCACACTTTCATGTCTTTTTCAGGTAAACCGGAGGTTGGAACGCGCTTTAGGAAGTGCCGGGAAGCATTGGTGAAGATTTCAGGATGATCGGGCGAAGAACGAAAAAGTTGGAAAAATCAAGTTTGGATTCAGAGTTAGAGGGGTACATGGGCCATGTTGGATTTACACTGCAAAATCAACACGGGCCGTGTTGACCAAAATGTGAGTTGTTGACCATGCTGAACACGGGCCGTGTCAGATTTACTCTATGTCCAACACGTGTCGTGTTTGACCCAGAAACCAACTTTTGGCAGTTTTTCCTATCTTTCATATTACGGGTTAAGGGCCATTTTTACACACAGACAACATATCAGAGCACCATTGGAGAGGAAAATTCGAAGGTTTTTGCAAGGGTTTGTCCGTTAATCATTTGGAAACATTAATTCTCATTTTTGTAAATTTCATCTTTTAGACTTGTGATCTAGTTCTAGCCATGTGCGGCTAGAACCTTAGTTTCTCCAACTTCATGTCTTGACTTCTTCGTTGTGATTTCAATCATATGACTTGATGTTTGCTTTTAATTTCTATCTAGTGAATTTGATTTTGATTTAATCGAATGTTTGATTCTGATTGTAATTCTTATTAGTCATTTGAATTAGGGTTAGGTCGTTCAAGTTATCTCTTTTACAAAATCCGTAATTGTTTTGTGAAATTGAACAAGTAACAAGCACTAAACTGATTTCCATTGAATGAATTTAGTGTAAATATTATTCACACACTCTTACGCTCCCGAGCTTGTGAGGAGTATTGGGTGTTGTTGGGAACATTCACATAAAGTTTAATGCAATCTTTCAATCTAATTCTAAGAGCGTGTTTAGATTAGGTTAGTAAGGTTAGGGTTAATCAAATACCTTGTTTTGGTTAATTAATGTGGTGAATGGGAAGTGTTAGAGCTTGTTAACACTTTCAAGTACCAACTTAGATAGAATTGAGCAAATATCATGTTATCTTGGAATTACATTGCTAAGTTGTCATACATGAGGTTGGAGTCCTTACCATTTCTGAATTTAATTCACTCTTTTAGTTGATTACTTGTGTTTTAATTGTTTGTTTTAATTATTGCATTCAACCCCCCCCCCCCTTTTACTGTTGGTGACCATAGTACCTTGTGCATAGAGGTATGGACTATGTAACAACGTGAATTTTCAAAAAAAAAATCATTTTTAAAACATTCATTCATTCATAAATAATGTCAAACACATTGTATCAAATGTTATTATCACAAAACATCTCCCCAGAATCTCTACAAAAACTTCAATGCGTGTGTGTGTACGAATCATGTCGGCGCCTTCCCGCGCTCATCACTAGTATCTGAAACACATAACACAACAACTGTAAGCATAAAATGCTTAGTGAGTTCCCCAAAATACCACATACAGCACATATGTCACTCGAGGCTATAATACGACCCTCCGGTTGATGTGTCTCAGCAGGACCCTCCAGTCCCGTAGCTCGTTGGACCCTTAGGTCCGGTCATAGCTCGTTGGACCCTCTGGTCCGGTCTATATCATCATACAACATACAAATATCACATAGCACATAATCTCATACATAACACATAATACCCTCTGGTCATCGCATAGTACCACTCTAGGTAACGTATAGTGAGAAGACTTACCTCGATGTCTCGGTAAATATCTGACTCGGAAGAAGTGTGATCTAGCCTCCGCCTAATCACATAAAGTAATACTCTCATAAACACAACTGTACTCAACCCTAAAAGTCAACAAGGTCAACGGTCAAATTTTGACCCGACCCGGCGAGTGCACTAGGGCGACTCGGCGAGTCTACACGTGTCCACTGACTCTCTCTTAGACCCTCTCTTGGCACGTCGAGTACTTCCCTTGACTCGATGAGTTCCACCTGGCATGAATCGCGGGGCCACCTCGACTTAACTCGCCGAGTCTCAAGAACAACTCGGCGAGTTCCAACTTGAACTCAGACCCGTGACTCACCCTGACTCACCGAGTCATTCCCCCAACTCGGCAAGTCCACTCACTGAGTGATTAACGGGCAACCCTCATGCTACTCGCCGAGTCTGTTCTTCGGACTCGGCGAGTTCATGCCATGCACAAACTCAAAACAACTCCTGAAGTCAGATCTGTTCCATACAATCATAGATCTGGCCTCCCCACGCATGATAATCACGTAAAGTTCGGACCTTGACACACATATCACATCTAAATCGTCCAAAATGGTGATTTAGCCCCAAAAATGACATTCCAAGCTCAAGAACACAAACTCGAAAAGGGACCAAGTGCTCTACTTAATCCACCTCTAAAAGGGTTAGAAAACCCTAACACAAAGGATCAACATCAAAACTGAAGAAGGTCTGAGAATAATACCTCAATACAATCTCTATGAGCTCAAAAACCACAAAAATCGCACCTCCTTCAGCCTCCTCTTGCCTTGAACACTTTCTTCTTGCAAAAACACCCACCAAAGCTCAAGATTGACCTCTCCTGCCTCACAAACGCTCTAGATCTCTTTAGGGTTTCTCTCTGGGGGTTGGTGGCCGCAAATGACGGCCATATGGCCCTTTAAATAGGTCTCAAACCCTGGAAATTAGGGTTTCATTAAACAGCGTGGACTCGCCGAGTCCACTCATGAACTCGCTGAGTCCAGCTGTGAATTCACGTACAAATCCGCGACCATACTCGGCGAGTCTAGACGCCAACTCGCCGAGTTTCCCCCACAAAACCCAAAAATAAAGGAACAAAATATCATACCTGGGAATCCGGGTGTTACAGACTAATTATCCCGTGTCTCTGTGGATCGACCCTGCTTGCCTTGTACTACCTTTTAGTGCAATATAGTGGGATTCTTTGGAGTATTTCGTACCCCATTATTTGTTGGGTTTGACACGCCTAACAAATTGGCGTCGTTGCTGGGGGACACGGTGTTACTAATTGTTTTATGCCAAGATATTTTCGTACAGGTACACCATTGCCACTTGATTCAGAGATAGAGAAGACTGCAAGGAGAATACGGAGGCAAGCCAAGCTTCATAAGAGGCAACCTGTTTCTGGGACTTCTTCGCCATCTACTCCCCCGGTCATCAACATTTGGGAGGACATACCCCTCTCAAGTGTATCCGCATCAGAAACAGAAAGCCCATCACCCTCACCACAACCATCATCACCCATAAGTACCACTCCACCCTCTTCACTTAATCATCATATCCCAAACACTACACCCACAGAAACATCAACTACTACTCATACCATAGAAGATAACCACGGAGGGAATCCACCTCCAAACCCACCACCCGAACAAACCCTCCGACAATGGTCAAGACAAGAGGTTACTCAACAACCTCTTTGTATCACATATCCAGCTGCCACAAACCTTGAACTAAAATCCGGGCTTATCCACTTACTCCCAACTTTTAGAGGTTTGGAGAATGAAGATCCTCACAATTTCCTCACTGAGTTCCATGTAGTATGTGTGGGTATGAAACCACACAATGTCAAGGAGGACCAAATCAAGCTTAGGGCATTCCCTTTTGCGGTGCAAGATGCAGCCAAAGACTGGCTTTATGACCTCCCACCGGGAACGGTAACTACTTGGGTAGATCTTGCAAGGTTGTTTTTGGATAAGTACTTTCCCGAGATGAAAGCTTCAGCCCTACGGAGGGAAATCATTGGAATCAAGCAGCACAAGAAAGAAGCTTTTCACACATATTGGGAGCGATTCAAGAAACTTTGTGCTCGATGCCCAAAGCATGGAATTACCGAATATCAGCTTCTTCAATATTTCATTGAAGGAATGACTCCAATGGAAAGAAGGCTTCTTAATTCCTCTAGTGGCGGATCTTTACCCGACAAGAATCCTACTGAAATCCGCAATCTAATCAAGAACATGGCTGAAGATTCCAAACATTCAAGCCATGATGAAGAATGGTACACGGATGCACCCCGAGGTGTAAAGGAGGTCCAAACTCCTCAAATTGAAGCTCAATTGTCCGAGCTTACAAAAGTGGTTATGATGCTAGCCAAAGACAAAGGTGTGCAGCCCATACCCCGCCCATGCGGTATTTGTACTCAAGTGGGGCATCCAACCGACATGTACCCTCAACTTCAAGAGGAAGATTATGAATAAATAAAAGCCATGGGAGGTTTTCTTGGGTCTAATCAAAGGGGATATGAGCAGCCACGGGGTGATCAATGATGGAGTAACAATCAAGGTTGGGGAGGAAATCAACAAGGAAATTATCAACCAAGTCACCCACATCAATACCAACAAATACCACCTTTTCCATCAAAAAACTTTCAACCAAGGCAACCACAACACCCTCCTCAACAATCAGGTTCATCAAGCATGTCCTTAGAGAACATACTGAAGAGTTTGGCAACTAGTACACAAGCTTTCCAACAAGAGACAAAAGCAAGCATAAAGAACTTAGAGAAACAAGTTTCACAGCTTGCTACTTCCGTAAGCAAATTAGAATCTCAAGGAAAGTTACCTGCACAAACTGAAACAAACCCAAGGCACAACGTGTGTGCCATCACATTGAGAGGCGGAAAGAGTTATGATGGTCCAAAAGTGTCGGTTGATCAAAAGGAAGAAGAAATAATGGTCGAAGAGGCAACCAAAGAAGAGAAGAAAGAAGAGAAAACAATCGAAAAGAAGCCCTTCATCACTGAGTCTAAAGCCACACCTGCTCCATTTCCCGAAAGATTAAAGAGCACGAAGAAAGAACGGGAGGAGAATGAGATCATGCAAATGTTCAAGAGAGTTCAAATCAACATTCCACTCCTCGAGGCCATCAAGCAGGTACCCAGATATGCAAGGTTCCTTAAGGATATTTGTGTATCTAAAAAGAAATTAAAAGGAAATCAAGTCGTAATAGTTGGGGAACATGTATTTGCGGTTTTGCAAAAGAGGATGCCCCCGAAGTGCAAGGATCCCGGTGTCTTTACCGTACCTTGCAAATTGGGGAATTGTCATGTACCCCGAGCCATGCTCGATCTAGGTGCATCCGTAAATGTCCTACCGTATTCTCTTTTCAAGTCAATTGATGTAGGAACATTGAGCAAAACCGGTGTGATCATCCAACTTGCCGACCGGTCTTTGGTACACCCAAAGGGTGTACTAGAGGACGTGTTAGCGCAAGTCGATGAATTTATCTTCCCGGTTGATTTTTATGTCTTATATATGGGAGATGATGATTCTCCAAGTTCAAGTTCCATACTTTTAGGTAGACCTTTTCTTAAAACTTCCAAAACAAAAATTGATGTCTACAATGGAACTTTAAGTATGGAATTTGATGGTCAAGTTATCAACTTCAATGTTCATGAAGCAAAAAAGGTTCCTTCCGAGGTTCAATCCGTCAATTTTGTGAATTTGATCGAGCCCTCAACTAAAAAGGGTTTAAGTTTGTCTAGCAATGAATTTCTAGAGTTAGTTTTGCAAGGAAAACTAGACAGGGACAAAGCCAAAGAGCTTGCAAAGGAGGTCAATATAGATAATGAGGTGTTGGAGAGTTTGGAGTTTATTGATGACAAGAAGCATGTGAGGAGTGATGATATAAAACCTAAGCCATCCACCAAAGTCAAAATCCTTCCACCGGTGGAACAAGCACTAGATCCAGGAGCAAAAACTCCACCGGACCCTATAAAGCTAATATATGTTGAGAAGGAGAGCACTCAACCGGTCATCAACTCAAATAAACTATCAAAGAAGGAAGAGAGTGAGTTGATAACCATGCTGAACAAATACCAAAAAAGGATTGAGTGGACAATCTATGAGATTAAAGGGTTAAGTCCTTTTTGGTTTGTTCGCAAAAAGAAATCCAAAGGAAGGTTGAAGGTTCAGTTGAAGGAGGTGGCAAGAAGATTGATGTGTTGGAGAGGCCCACATACTTAGAACGAAGCATATGCGGGGTCAAAGTCGAGCCAATGACTTAAAACAAGCGCAGCTTACCGGGAGGCAACCCGGGGGTATTTTTGTCATTTCTAAAAAAAACAATTTCCATTTCTTTGAAGTTTTTGGTTTTTAATGTTCCAAATGCATTTAAGCATGTTTTTAAATCACCAAACAGACCTCGGGATGCAAAACCATTTCGTTTGAATGGGAGGGATTTTTTGGGTTCAAAAAGTGGGAAGTGGCAAACAGAGCCGTACACGGCCCGTGTTCATTTTTGCCTTATATTGAACACAGGTCGTGTTCAAACGAGGCAAACATTTTCGTAGTCAGAGGGGTACATGACCCGTGTCATTTTTCCCTTATGCCCAACACGGGCCGTGTTCAGCAATTATCAGAATTTTAAACCCCCTACACGGACCGTGTATTTTTACACTAAAAGAACACGATCCGTGTTCGTGCTGCAGACCAAATGTGTTTTAAGTATAAAAGTCGGTTTTTATCACCCCCATTCACCCATAACTCACCCCCAAAACAATTTCTCTCTTCCAAGAACCCGTAGGTCCGAAATTTTCATAGTTTGTTTTGTGCTTTTGGGCTTGATACTTTATGTAGGCAAGCTTGGGGAGGTTGAAGAGGAGGTTCTCACCACCAACTGCAAGGCTCCAAGAACGATTCGGTAAATTCTTTCCATATCTTTAATCGTTCATATTTTGCTTTAAAATTCAATATGTGTGCACTTATGACTGTTTTGGACCCGACCGGACCCGACTACCATCCCGCACCACCCGTATCCTCCTCTGTAATAGGTTGTTCCACCCTCTCCGAGCATCGGAGACAATGCTTAACTTTATGCTTGGGGAGGGGTAGAGTTGTACATTAGGTTTATCCATGCATTTCATATTCATATTCATGCAAAAAAAAAAAAAGATTTTAGCCTTCTTATTTTCTTTTTCTTGCATTCTGCATTTTCAAATCTATAAAACCCAAAAATATTTTCTAGTTTTTGCATCCCATTTTCATTCATTGTTTCCAAATAATAATAATAATAATAATAATAATAATAATAATAATAATAATAATAATAATAATAATAATAATAATACGAGATGAATACAATCTTTACATACAATAGCTCCATGAAGTGGGAAAATGAGAATTCAAATGAAAAAATTATGAGGCGACCGGATAGTTACCGGAAGTGTAGAATCAGCTGTCATAACTAGGGGGCCCAAACACCGTAATTCGAGACCTCAGCCTTAGATAATAAAAAAATGAAATACTGAAACGTTTTTTGGGCGGTAATAACAGATTTAGGATGATTTGCTTCTGAATGTTTAAAAAGAATTTTTATCGGCAACTCTGGACCCACAGAACGCGGACCTATTTGTTGACACGCGTTACCCTCGCTGTAACAGAGAGCTTAAGTATCAGATCCACACAGTCAAGAAAGAAAAAGGGTACACCTGTCACATCCAGTACCCCAATCATAAATTCAAGTGCCAAAATGAAGAAACTTTCAAAAAGTCAAAAGTTGATTGAAGAATTCAAAGCTCAAAATGAAGATACATATCCAATCAAAAGCCACCTCAAATTCAAATATGACGAATGAAGAACTACGTGATATGATACTTGTGGCTCTCGAAAAAGTGAAAGCATAGGAGTTGGGCCCCTTCGGGTGGGCTCACTGTTTCAACGAAAGCTGATTCGCCATGACGGGTTCTTAAGGATGTGTCGATTCTGATTCTTGGACATCTAGTCTTAAAGAAATGAGATCTGGACCGTGTTATTTTCGCTCATAAAGCTAATTAAGGTATGGAGTTTAAATAAAACTATGGTTGGATTATTGGGTTACACCGTTTAGGGTCTTCCTCACTTTGGGAGTCTGTGATATGTGGAAGGTAGCAGGATGGTCGCTGAGGTATTAATGATTGGAGCCCCACAGATGTAAGGTCTGATTGTATATGTCCATATTTTTAAATAAAAAAAATACTTGTGTTCTTAATTTTTTTTTCTTTGGCTCATTTTTTCCTTAAGTATCCTTTGTACATATGTTTCTTTCTCATGGTTTTCATTGCATGCATTCATTCCTAGACTTTAGGATCATTCTGTCCCTTTTTGCTCTATGTTTCTTTTTGCCATCTAGAAATCGTCCTGTTTTGTTTGATTCTTGTTCTTTCTTGGGGACAAGAAAGGTCTAAGCTTGGGGAGATTTGTTAGGTGAAATTTGTGCACCTTTTTGCACACCTTGTAGTCCAATTTCATGCATCTATTTAGCATAATTGTTCTTCCTTTTTCTTGCATTTCATCATATTCATGTTAGTCTCTAGAACAACCTTATTTGCACACTTTCATGTCTTTCTCAGGTAAACCGGAGGTTGGAACGTGCTTTAGGAAGTGTCGGGAAGCATTGGTGAAGATTTCGGGATGATCGGGCGAAGAACGAAAAAGTTGGAAAAATCAAGTTTGGATTCGGAGTCAGAGGGGTACACGGGCCGTGTTGGATTTACACTGCAAAATCAACACGGGTCGTGTTGACCAAAATGTGAGTTGTTGACCATGCTGAACACGGGCCGTGTCAGATTTACTCTATGTCCAACATGGGCCGTGTTGACCAAAATGTGAGCTGTTGACCATGCTGAACACGGGCCGTGTCAGATTTATTCTATGTCCAACACGTGCCGTGTTCGACCCAGAAACCAACTTTTGGCAGTTTTTCCTATCTTTCACATTACGGGTTAAGGGTCATTTTTACACACAAACAACATATCAGAGCACCATTGGAGAGGAGAATTCGAAGGTTTTTGCAAGGGTTTGTCCGTTAATCATTTGGAAACATTAATTCTCGTTTTTGTAAATTTCATCTTTTAGACTTGTGATCTAGTTCTAGCCATGTGTGGCTAGAACCCTAGTTTCTCCAACTTCATGTCTTGACTTCTTCGTTGTGATTTCAATCATATGACTTGACGTTTGCTTTTAATTTCTATCTAGTGAATTTGATTTTGATTTAATCGAATGTTTGATTCTGATTGTAATTCTTATTAGTCATTTGAATTAGGGTTAGGTCGTTCAAGTTATCTCTTTTACAAAATCCGTAATTGTTTTGTAAAATTGAACAAGTAACAAGCACTAAACTGATTTCCATTGAATGAATTTAATGTAAATCTCTTAACACTCTCTTACGCTCCCGAGCTTGTGAGGAGTATTGGGTGTTGTTGGGAACATTCACATAAAGTTTAATGCAATCTTTCAATCTAATTCTAAGAGCGTGTTTAGATTAGGTTAGTAAGGTTAGGGTTAATCAAAGAGCTTGTTTTGGTTAATTAATGTGGTGAATGGGAAGTGTTAGAGCTTGTTAACACTTTCAAGTACCAACTTAGATAGAATTGAGCAAATATCATGTTATCTTGGAATTACATTGCTAAGTTGTCATACATGAGGTTGGAGTCCTTACCATTTCTGAATTTAATTCACTCTTTTAGTTGATTACTTGTGTTTTTAATTGTTTGTTTTAATTATTGCATTCAACCCCCCCCCCCTTTTTACTGTTGGTGACCATAGTACCTTGTGCATAGAGGTATAGACTAATTATCCCGTGTCTCTGTGGATTGACCCTATTTGCCTTGTACTATGTTTTAGTGCAATATAGTGGGATTCTTTTGGAGTATTTCGTACCCCATTATTTGTTGGGTTTGACACGCCTAACAGGGGGTGTGACAACGTACCACCAGGTATGCCTAACATATGCAACCCACTCCCAAAACTCTATTAAGAGCTTATTCCATTAAGCCCTTACATCCAAAAGTCATATCCAAGCCCAAAATGATGTCCTAAGTCATAAAGTTTCCAACTTTATGACTTTACATGACTATAAAGTGCTTAACATCCAAAACCCTAAGTTCTTAACCCAATAAGACATAACAACTCTTGTATGGAAGGGATAGAAGGGTCAAGATCACATTTTTATGGTTCATTATAGCTCCATAATGGATAAAGTTTCCAACTTTATCCATTAGAATGGTCCCAACAAAAAAGATCTATTTTTTACGTTTCAAAGGGGCCCAAAAGGGCATCTTTTTCAACTTAATCCATTAAGTCCAAGTCTCCAACCTTCATATCTGAATCAAAATAATGTTTAGATGGATGAATTTTCCAACTTTATCCATAACAAGGTCATAAACTTTCAAGATCTAAAATTTATGCTCTTAAAGTGACCAAAAGCTCATAACACTCAAAACTAGCTAGATCTAACAATTCATCATCAAGATTCAAACTTTATACCTCTAGAAGAAAGATCAAACAAAGTCTTGGTCTACAAGCTCCAATGCAACCAACACTTCTTTAATGAGTTCCCTTTTCTCTAAGATGCACCAAGAACACTCCAAAGCACTTAAAAGCACTTTCTTTTTTGCTCACAAGGCTCAATCTAGGGTTAGGGTTTCAAGAAATGGTGTTGGAGAGGTGGAGACTGAGAATGGAATGAGTTTGGGGAAGTTAAGGAGCTTAAATAGGGCTCAACCCACAAAAATAGGGTTTGGGCACTGATCGCGTACGCCTTGTGTACTCATGGTACGCCCAGCGTACTAGGTATTCCCTAGTATGCCCTGCGTATGCGGCTAACCCAAAAATCGTCCTAATTTCAAACGGTCATGACTTCTTCGTTCCAAATCGATCCATTTTTGACGTTCTTTATATCCACATAAATGTGTTGAAGAGCGCTACAATATTATCTAAATATCCAGGACTAAAAACTTCTCGAACAATAATCCATATTTCATGTAAGGACCCATCCCATGACTTTTCCCTTTCTACCCTTCGGCCCAGAACACAATTTAAGGGTAAAATCTATTAACCATCATTACCTCCTTCCTCAAGTACTATACTTTTCCTCCTTAAGGCCCAAAACCTTACACATTCGACTTTTGGTCCATGGCTCATAAATGGTAGGAAATAGGATATTACAATAAGGAATATTAGCCTAAGAGTTAGTGTTAATTGAACCTAAATCACATCAAAGGAAAAAGCCAAGCGCTAAAGCGAAACGTTGTCTGAGTTTCGAGTCATCACTTTAGAAAGTGAGTGCATAGTTACTTTCATATTACACATATATATAAAGTAATTAAGATAATTACATGTTATATGTGTCTATTATCTGTGTTCTTGATATCTATACTAGATGAACGATTTATACATGTTTTACTTGATTTAAACTATATATGTATTTTTATACCTATAAATATATTAGGTAAAGATGGGTAGATGTAAGATGATATAGAGGATGAGAGATGAAAGATGATATTGATGATGAGAAGCCTTGACTTTAAAGATGATCCAGTCGTCTAGCGAAGTATATATGACGACCACGGATTATTCTAGACAATCCAGTGGAACGCTAGCAGGCTCGCAACCTGTAGGTGTTTTTGAACTAAATGTTCACCAGGTGTACTTCATCCCCTCATTGTTGGCTTATTTACATATAGTGCTAAGGAATCCCCTCAACATTATTGTCTATCCTAAACATAATCTTAAGGATAGGTTCCCAGAATTAGATACTTTAAGGGACCAAAAGTGAGGATAACATGAATGGGTAATCGGGTTGAATGCTTTGATGAAAATATATGATTAAAAGAATATAATTATTGTGGGTTGGAATCCCTATGTGCTCATCAGGCCCCAATCCTGACCCACTTAGTTTCTTATATTACAGGTAGTTGTACGAGAGCACATGTGTGATGTTATGATAAGCGATTTATGGATGCTTATAGGTCAATAGTTTAGATAAACTAGTGTAAGGCTTGTAGAATATTGTGTTGGGTCCTAGCCTTAGTATTTCATTTGGGTGATTTACTAAGGACTCAATCTATCAACTAACTTGAATTTGTTTTTCTCCCGTTTTGTAGATGTCAAAGTTCGACAACTATGGTCTTCCCAAATCCCGTGGAACAAGCTTTCCACATGAAGATGGTATTCCATGATTCAATCGAGGAACGAGAAATCATGCTTCACTTCCTCCTCCTCCTCCTATTGTTCTCCCCAACCCACAAGATCGAAGAATTAAAAGGTTCAATATCACTAAAGCCCTATTGGAAATGAAACATGAAGATGGTAAACCCGTGTGTGCCCACGTTCTAGGAATGAAATCACACATTGATAGGTTGATAATGTTGGGTGTGTCATTCCCATATGAGTTGGCTGTGAATTGGGTTTTGCAGTCACTTCCTGAATCATATAATGAGTTCAAAAGAAAGTATTATATGATGGATCATGACGACAACCTCATTGACCTAACTTACATGCTCATTGCTGCTAAATCAGAAATGATTTGGCGAAGCAATGGAGCGTATTTGTTGGGAAAGTCAATCGACCATGCTTCCGAGGACGTTCTAGGAGAACCGACCTGCGTTTGCTGCCAAAAGAAAGGGCGTTGGATACAAGTCTGCCCAAAGAGCCTGAAGAGTCCAGAAGATGGGAGAGTCAAGGAGTATGGCTACACTTCAGGTAAAATCCACTATCTAACTCCGTTAAGTTCCTATTCATTGATTCTTAATACATGATGTGATAAGATTGCATTTGAATGTTTTCCAGGATCGGTGAAAAGAAAGGAAGCTTGGTGAAAGAGCAAGATGAATCTAATCACAAGGAATCGATCTTGATCGTATGGACTTGAAGATTAGGTTTGAGCTTAGATAGTTATGATAGAGTTGTTAGAAATTTTCCTTTTGAAATACATAGTTTTCAATGGATTTTGCATTGTAAGGACAAATGTTTTCCGCTGCTTTTATAAATAAAATAAATTTTCGTTTGACTTATTTATTTATTTGTTTATTTCCTTGTAATGAAATCGTTATGAAAATTGGTGTTTGCATATTTCTACAACAAATGGATATGATTCTTATTTATGTTATTTATGGAAAGTCGAGAGTTTACCAAATAGGGAGAGTTTTCTCATCGCCCAAGTTTCAATTGGACAGAAACTTGGAATCATGCAACTTGGTTGCACGATGAATGAGAAATTTCATATTTGGACTAATTCATTGACAAAGTGTCATGTAAAGGACTTGGAGATCGAATACACAAAGTTGTGTGTTGATCAAGTCCACCATAAGAGTAACAATGATATTCGTCCTGATTTACTAAAGGTTTAGTAAATATGATTATACTTATAAGATTAAGTGTAATTCTAAATTGATTGAAAATGTTTAAATCAATAGCAGAACGAATAAGAAGAATCAAGTAGGCAGAAAGATAAAAGTTTCTCCATTCTAAGAAGAAGGGAGAGTACCTTTTATGCTTTATGATAGGTCTTAATGATTAAGAACCATATCTCAATTGATCCTCTAAGTGATTCTTAGCACAATTGTATGTCTAAGAAGAGGAATCAAGAATTGAAGAAATGGTTAAATCAAAAAGTCAATCATACTTCGTTCCAAAACAAGTCTCAGAGTTAAGATTGTGACATTGAGTAAGTATAAAGAAGGTTTATAACATTCATTAAATGTGGAAAGTTGTGATGTCTTGAATAAGACAAAGACCAACTAGGACCAATTTATGAACTGTTTTGATAAAAGCTACACTAACTCTTGAATATTTGTTTGTCAAGAAATGGTTATTGACAAGAGAGTCTTATATGTCAAGGAGTCAGTGGAAGTCTTAATAGTCTTGAAAGGTTTCAGGAACAAATCAAATGAACCTTATCGATCATCACTAGCACACGAGTTGAGATTTACAACCTATCGTGATGGCATTATTTTGTTTCCGTGCCAATCCAATCGAGTTAATTATGCATGTGAGTTCTATGAGTTCTCATTTTGAACGCATAAAAGTCAAAGCACCTTAATCAATGAAAGGTACATTGATAGGAAAGGGTGAGCTGCTTAACTACTTGGAAGACATGGTGGGCAACTGTGCTACCACAAGGCAAGAAATCAAGATTAAGAAATTTCGGTCCATATGAGTTTGAATTTGTCGTAAACTTTGGTTTTAACAAATTCACATGGATAGGAACACATACACCATTTAAATCTAAGTGTCATAAGATTTCCTCCTTCGTGAAAATGATTGTGAGGAAATGCTTTCACTAAGAAAGATTTTAAGAAGATAGTGATCGTAAAATTGCATTCTCGAATTCGATTATGGTTACGGTATCCCTTTCCATAATTTGAATTGTGAGGTTTGGCAATTGTTTACACACACATATGAACTATCTAAGGCAAATGTGTATAAGTTCAAGAAGCCTTGATAAAAGATTATCAAAGCACTAAGTATTAGAAACATGAACTTAAGAAATTCAATAAGCATTGTTTTTCTGAAAGTTAAGATGTTTATGAATACATGTCAAAGCTAGTGGGAGCATAAGTGTTATGCTTATCATAATCATCATAATAGTGGGAGCATAAAAGTTATGATTGTATGATTATTAAGGCACGTATTGCAAGTTGGCAATATTAATTATAGAAAACAAGAGTCATTCTTTGCAAAGTTGTAAGGAAGGAATAGTTGTTTTGCTATAATTAAGGGAGAAAATATTATGCTTCATTTCAAATCTAAAGGTTTAGGTTGAGAAATGTTAATAAATTTAGTCAAGGGTACATAGTGTGTTCTTAAAATTTCGATTATGATTACGACATTCCTCTTCATAATTCGAATTTTGAGAACATAGCAAATAAAACATTATGTGTCGTGTCCCATACGCTTCGGGTATAGGATTGATTGCAAATGCTTTAATGTTTGACCATTCTAAAATTTTCCAAATGTCTAGCGCATTTAGAGGGAAAAAGGACTAGAATCAGTTTTGACTAAAATAATTAAACAACTATTAAAGGACAATCCAAAGTTCGACGAGGATTGGTTGCTTGTGAGTAGTTGGAAGCATGGTATTGGATGGACAATATCGACATTATTATGAATAGAAAAGATTCTATTAAGAATGAGTTGTCATATGGAAAATATGGAAACGTGTCCATATGGGGAATTGAATATTGAAAATCTATGTCTAGATTAGAAAATTTTATGCAAAAGGATGTTCAAAGGAATGTACTTTGAGTGAGAGACATCATATCTAAGGAATTGTCTTGTAACAATCTCCGATAGAAGATTTTGTAATATCATTGGCAATAGTCTTTGTGACTTTGGTGCAGTGACATTACAAAGGATCATTGCATAAAATGTTAGAATCTAGCATATTCTATAAGTAGAAAGAATTTGATATTCTTTCACTTATGAAAAGGATTTGGAGTTGTGAAATGAGAATGATAGGAAATGTGTTCAATGTGATCTATTTCACAAAGTAAGAACCATAGGTAAACATTGTGTGCATGCTAGGAGCATGGGACAAGTGTAATAATTCAAGTAAGAAGTTGATTACCCGAAACGCCAAATAATGAGTAATCAATATGGTGATAAATAAAAGACGTTTTATTTATACTCAAAGGTTTGAGGCCATATGGGATTAGTATTATTCTTGTGTTTCACATTTGCATGTTTTGACTTCCAGAATAATTGAGTTTATTAAGAATAATCGAATTATTCGAACGGGCCACAGTCGTTCATATGTTGGAAGTAGATATGAATGAAGACTGTCGTGAATTGGTGTGTGGATTGTCTAAAAGAGTATTAGACATAAGCAAATGTTTGCTGCAACGTTCATGAGTGCTTATGAGTATGATTTGAGCATTGGATTAAACCCACACTCACTTAGATCACTCCATTAATTATATCACGAGTGATTGGTGAGACGATAACATCTTATCTTCTTGAAACCGAGATGTGTGAGTTGTATCTTGCAAATCGGTTGCACATTGATAATATGTAAACACACTAGTAACTTGGTGTTATAAAAATATTGTTGTGTGTAATTCGGTAAGTGAGTGCAAGCAAGCATTGTATCAAAGTTTATCCGTTCCTTTTATCCAAAGAAGGATAAAAGCGATATCTTTGGGCCCCTCGATGATTTAGTGATGACAAACGTAAATGCTCGGCCGGGCTAGGGCTAATTTGATTTGTTCAATTAGTTAGTCGTCATAAATCGGGAATCGAGATATAGTACAAAGAGAATGATTTGAAATCATATCTCATATGATATCTAGAATGGAGGAATATATGATCCCTTATCTTAAGGACACGCGTATCTGATAGGATCAGAGTTGACAACGGCTTTGGAAAGCTACGATTGCAGATCAGGATCTGAAGTCATACGCATAATAGTTATTAGACTTATCCAAGTGGGAGACTGTTGGATTAGTGTCTAAGTCCATAACTATTTTGGTATGTACTTGACCCGATGGTGCATGGTCCTTTTGGGTTGCCTTCACCAAAGCAGCTTGATTGGAGAAATAAATAGAGAGAGAGGTTATTATGATTTAGTAATATGTTATAAGAATAATATATTAAAGGAGAAATCATATTTGTTTAATTAATATTGGTCAATAAATAATTAAGAATTAATTTTGTGATTAAATGTAATTAATTAAACTAGAGGGGCTGAATTGTAATTATGTGATAGTTACAAAATAAGGTAAGGATTATCTTAAGGATAGGTTGGACGAATTTGAGGTGATAAAGACCTTAGAATTCGACTATGATAAGGATTCAAGGCTTATCTTATGGGTTGCTTGGTAAGCAAGCAACTAGATAAGGATAAGGACTGAAACCCTATCTCTACACCTATATAAACCCCCTTTGGCTCTTGATTTCGTCCAGACCTTCCCAAGGCTTCTTAGGGACGAATTCTTATACCTCCCCTCTCTCTTTATACCTTCTCCATTTGCTCTTGGTGTTTGTAAGCCATTAGAGGAGTGACACTTGTAACTCTAAGCCTTCCAAAGTTAATTCAAGGAGGAATTGGGATTGTTATTACTACATAACAATCATGGTAACATCTTAAACCTAATTATATGTTAATATCGATTTCCATATGCTAGAATTAGGGTTTATAGTCTTGGATAACTTGCATATACAATAGAGAAACCTAGATCCAAGCATTAGGGTTTGTATGAGCACATAGGATGTCTTATGACCAAAACCCATCAGTTCCAGGCTCTGGAAACAAAGGAAAGGCACGATTTAGTTGCATCGCATCCATTGGAGATTTTCGCACTTCACAACTCTTATGTCTATTCTCTGATAAATATTTTTAATGAAATGGTTTTGTTTAGATCTTTGAAGTTGTAATGTAACATTCATAAAATTCTAGAAAATTTTAAACTTTTTAAACAACCCAAAAACCAACATTGCTTACAAATTGTTTTCAAAATAAGTTTCACATCAGAGAAATCCCAAAATCGTAAAACTAAAACATGAGGAGGTGCACGATCACGTCTTCGCCTTGCCGCAATCCTTTGAGGTACCTAAAACATAATCCAACATTGTAAACCCAAAGCTTAGTGAGTTCCCCCAAAATACTGATACATAACAAATAGTACAAATATAATAACAACAGGCAATGGGTCAACAACTTAACAGACTGGATTACCACTGAGCCCACAACATAAGTCTGACTTGACCTCGGCCCACAGCTTATGTATGGCTTGCTCCCCTGCCTGACCAATCCTAGACTGAATACCGCTAAGCCTTCAGTACGAGTCTGGCATGCCCTTTCCGACCCTCAGCTCGTATCTGAAATGCTCATGAGTCCTCAGTATGAGTCTGGCATGCCCTCCCTGATCTTCAACTCATATCTAGCATACTTTAGGGTTTGTTAGCTACAACACGGAGCAATACAACCTCAACCCAACCCATAAAATATGTCTACATATAACATATAATATCATATACAGATAAGCAGATTGTATCACAGATAGTCCTACAGATCTACCAGACTAGCATATCAAACTAGCATGTATATCTATACCACACTCAGCATATCAACAATATCAGATTATCAAACCAATGGGTCGGCCTTGGTGACTTCGACCTGAAAGTATAGTGATGAAAACTTACCTCACAAGTAGTTGAACTGATAAGATCTAACTCCAAATCTCAGCTCCCGACTCAAATGCCTACAACCACCATGTGACCAATTCCATTAAAACCCCGAAATACCCAAAATGCCACCAAAGGTCAGCTTAGTCAACCATGGTTAAAGTCAAAGTCAAAGTCAAAGGTCAACAGTCCATGTTGACCCAACTTGTCGAGTGCACCTACAAACTCACCGAGTTTCCACAGTACTCAGTAGGTCGGGAAAACCCTACCCAACTCGCCGAGTTGGCTAGAAAAATCGTCGAGTTTTCCCCAGCTTAACACATTCAATCCTTTTTATCGGATCTAATGCTTTAAGATGTAGATCTGCTACTCCACGGTTGGAAAACCATGTAAAGTTTCCAACTTCACGTTCATGCATGCCAAAAGAGCTCTAGAACTCGTGAAAGGCTTAATAAAGAACTTAATGCATGAATGAGGCCTAGAACCAAAAAAAAGCTTGCAACTTTAAGCCAAATGAGGCCACAAAATGGCCAGATCTAAGGTGACAACCCATGAAATGCTCAACCCTGTGAACAATCTAACAATGAGCCAAATATTACAATAAAACTTTCAAGGAAGAGATCTAAGAAACAAGGAAGCAAGGTGTTGACTTTATACCTCAAAAAGACTGCAACAAGTAAGGAGGTTCTGGATCTATGGCCTTCCTTTCAAACTAGACACGTCAAACTTCAAAGCTCATTTAAAAGAATACCAAAAATCAACTCTTCAAGCTCTCCACAAGCTCACACACTCAACTTTGGAAGATGATGCACGAAATTAGGGTTTCTGGATAGAGGAGGCTGGTAAAGAGGTCAGCCAAGGGACTTAAGGCCTTTAAATAAGGTGCAACACCCTAAAATTAGGGTTTCTTGCTCAGTTGCCAACTCGTCGAGTTGAGGCACCTCGACCCGCTGAGTTGGTCCATTAATATATGCGGCCAACGTCACCTCAACACGTCGAGTTGAGGCCTTCCAACTCGTCGAGTTGGTCCAAGAAAATATGCTAAAATAATTAAATTTCATACCTAAGGATTGGGATGTTACATGTAATTGGACCAAACGCTTTTAATATTAAATGAAAAAAAATGGTTTGAAATTTGGGACGTTTCACACAACATCCGCGTTGATTTGGTGGAACACATCTTCAATGCTCAAATGAATCTCATTGTCGACGATTTTTTTTAAGATAGTTTGTTCGTCGATACAGATAACGAATCAAAAATGTTTGAAGGAGATTCGGACAAGGATTATGATGACGTGACAAACGACGATAATTATATGTCACATATTATTTTACTATGTTGCGATTCTGTTTTTTTAATGTTTTTAATTTAGTATGTATTTTTTTTAATTAATGAAGTTTTTTCCTTTTATTAATTTTATATAATTATATTTTATTCTATTAAAAAAAGAAAAATAATAAAAGTGTAGTATTACACCACCGGTTTTGTTGGTTGAGGTATAAATAAATTGATGATAATGTGACAATGCTAAAAATATGGTATGTGTGGTATGACACCCACCAATCTAAATATGTAATTTTGCAAAAAATAAAATGATAATCTCTAAATATTATTAAAAGAGAAATTTTATGACATCATCTTAATTAAGGTCCTTGATTGTATTTCGATCATAAATTTCCACCCTTAGATCACTTTGTGACATCACCTACCAAAGTTTTGGTAAAAACTATTTTTTCATCAATCGTTAGCATGTCTAAAGGTAACTTACGGTGTTGTAATACCTGTTGAATTTTCATAATAGAGATTATATCAAAGCCTATAAAATTAGCAACTTAATTATGGAATCTTTATTCATGTTTTGTAATATTTAATTGCTTATCATATTAATCTTATTAATCTTTCTAACTGATTCTAATTGATCTTATATATAGTAACCGGTTTTTCATAAGTCAAATGATATCTATGCAAAAAAAGAACTTATAAGATATGTTATATTTTATTTCAAATTTAAATTTAAAATACATTTCCATTTATTTATTTTCTCTTTTTCATTATTATATATCTTCTATACATGATACATAATTCTAACATTTTTATTCTTCGATTTACACAGGAACAGCTGACATACTTCATCTGTAGAAAAATAGAGCAAAAACTTCTCCAACCTTGTCATCGACGATCAACGGTATGTACTTATATGCCTTACCATTTTTTGCTTCACACTTTCAATTCATGTTATCAAATCACTGCATACTTTCATGAACTCAAACTTCAATCTTTGCATTAATCTAATTAGTTATTTCAATAGATGCGTTTCCAATAAAACCATTTACTTTGATTTTATTTGTTTTCCTCCCACTATTTAATGTTTGTCAATGTTGTTATTGTTTTTCTTTAAATTAAAACTTCTGAATTAAAAAAAGTTTCAATTTCATAGACTTTTGCCTTAATGGAAAATCGATAATGCAACATTCGGTACTATTCATGTAAAGTGCAAATATGGAAAATATTTGTTATCCCTTCATAATAGGATATGTATATTTTTGATAGAAGATATGCTTTGTTTACTAGATAATACTATAAAAAATTATAAATTATATGCAACTTTTAGTCATGAAGTATTTTGGTGTTTATTTTTTTAAAGATTGAATCTGCAAGATTTGAATATTGGTCAACTCCATTTTGGATTACTATTATGTCTTTCAATTATTTTTAATGTTAAAACAAATATCACATTCAATTTTTTTATATGAAAAAAATCAAATATAGCTAATTTCCTTATTGCCAAAAAAATAGCTAAAACTTCACATCTCTAAATATTGTTAAAAGAGAAACCTTAGGACATCATCTTAAATAATCAAGACCATTGATTGTATTTTGACCATAGATTTTCCACCTTTAGATCACTTTGTGACATCACCTACCAAAGTGTTGGTAAAAACTATTTTTTCCATCAATCTTTACTATGTCTAAAGGTAACTTATGGTGATACCTTTAATACCCATTGAATTTTCATAATAGATATTATATCAAATCTTATAAAATCAACAATTTAATTATAGAATCTTTATTCATGTTTTATAATATTTAATTGTTACCATATTAATCCTTCTAATTGATTCTAATTAATCTTATACATAATTAACTGCTTTTAATAAGTTAAATGATATCTCTGCAAAAAAAGGAACTTATAAGGTATGCTATCTTCTATTTCAAATTTAAATTTAAAATACATTTCAATTTATTTACTTCCTCTTTTTCATCGTTATATATCTTCTATACATAATACATAATTCTAACCTTTTTATTTTTCGATTTACACAGGAACAATTGACATACTTACTTTGTAGAAAAATAAAGCAAAAACTTCTCCAGCCTTGTCATCGACGATCAACGGTATGTACTTTTATGCCTTATCATTTTCCGTTTCACATTTTCAATTTTTGTTATCAAATCATTACATATTTTCATGAACTCAAACATCAATCTTCACATTAATCTAATTAGTTATTCCAATAGATGTGTTTCCAATAAAACCATCTACTTTAATTTTATTCGTTTTCCTCCTACTAATTAATGTCTCTGTTAATATTGTTATTGTTTTTGTTTAAACTAAAACTTCTGAATTAAAAAGAGTTTCAATATCACACACTTTTTTCTTTATGAAAAATCGATAATGCAGCAGTCGGTATTATTCATGCAAATGGCAAATCTAGAAAACAATTTTTTATCCCTTCATAGTAGGATGGTTTTATTTCTACAAATGAACATAATATCAACGTAC
Source organism: Lactuca sativa (assembly GCF_002870075.4). Classification (NCBI taxonomy): domain Eukaryota; kingdom Viridiplantae; phylum Streptophyta; class Magnoliopsida; order Asterales; family Asteraceae; genus Lactuca; species Lactuca sativa. The sequence goes on along the minus strand of NC_056625.2, from coordinate 28,427,115 downwards.
TTATGAACCATAGATACATTGTTATTCTGTTTTTATATTTTTATTGTTCTAAATTATTGACTACTATTAATTTGACATGTTTGTCCCTACAAAAGAATTGTAGTGTACTTCTGAATCATAAATACAATGTTATCCTGTTTTTTTATTTGTATTGCTCTTCTAAATTATTGTCTGCTATTAAATTGACATATTTGCTATTTACTTCAACTTATTTTTTTTATGTTTTTTTTATTTTTTTTATATTGTTTTTGTTAAGTATGTACAAATGTTCGTTTTCATTTAATGATTACCATTTTTTTTAATCAGCACCTCACATTTGACCATTCACCCGGCAAGTAATATTGTTTTCTCATATTTTAATAATTGATTGGATATCATGGAATAAAATGATGTAATAAGATGAAATATAATCCTTTGTATTTTAATAGTACCCGATGAATAAAAGAAAAGAATATGAGGCTAATGATACTTTCATCTGAAAGTGTAGTTGATGAATACATTATATAAAACATGAATCTTTTTTTTTCTTTGTATTGTACTATTAATATATATTTTTTAAATATATTTCCCCCATTTACGATACAAATTTTCATTTTAGAAAACAATTTCTTCATACTCCCTAATTGTCGAGTTACTCAAAACCTTACCGATTTACCTTGAGCATCCCCGTCTCATAACATCATACACCCGAATGTGCAATCCACATTTATTTCGTCAAGGTCGTCACTTTCAGAAATAACCAGTCAAGGTAAATTATTCTAATTTCTTTTATATTATATTTACCTCCACATTTTAAATCATATAACATCAATTTTAATTTTCTAATATATTAACTGTTATCATTTATTTTTTAATACATATATGTCTAATGTTTAATTTGTATAAGTCATTTTTCCCTTTAATATCCTATTTAATGAGGCTTCAGGTTGGTTGTCCAGCTAATGATTTGGGTGAGACAAAAACATTTGCTAATTGGATTCTTAAAATTGGTGAATGTAATATTGGGTGGTCCTAATGATGGTGAAACTGAAGTTGAATTTATAGAAGATGTTACCGTTCGCTCATCAAGTGACCATATTCATTCAATTGTATTGACCATTTATCCGTCTTTTGAAAACCATATTGATGATCCATCATATTTTAAAGATAAAACTATTTTGGTCCCTAAAAATGAAGAGGTCGATGGTATTAATGACTATATGTTAGGATTGATGAAAGATGAAGGCAACATTTATTTGAGTTCAGATTCTTTATGTGAAACAGAGTCAACAGATTGTTTTGAGGGATCAATTTAGTCTCTGGATGTATTAAATGTTTTTAAGGCATCTGGAATTCTCAGCCATAAACTTACACTAAAAACAGGTGTTCCGGACTTCCGGTCATGTTGCTTCGTAATATCGACCAACCCAAAGGTTTATGCAATGGTATTAGATTACAAATTGTTAGGCCTGGAAAGTTGTCATTGAGGCACGGATTATAGCTCGTAGGTTCTTCAATGAGACTACTTATATACCTCGTATGAAGTTAACTATGTCTGATAAAAGAATTCTCTTCCGTTTTCAGCGAAGTCAATTCCCCGTAGATATTTGTTTTGCTATGACCATTAACAAGAGCCAATGACAATCATATCAACTGTTGAATTATATTTGCGTAGACCCGTCTTCACTCATGGTCAGTTATATGTAGCTGTTCTCGTGTAGCAAGTAAAAAAAACTTGAAGGTATTCATATGTAAGAAGGAAGATCGTCAAACCAATAAAACAAAAAATGTTGTCTATAAAAGGTCCTTCAATGATTATAAATGTTCAGACATTTCATTTTATTTTTTAAACTTTTCAATATAATCAATAACGAGAAGTCTGTTTCTATTACTTTATCGTAATTTTTTTGTTATGTCGGTTTTTTTTTTTTTTTTTTTTTTTAATTTGAATTTATATGTATGTTCTTCGCGTTTTACGGTCATAATCTAGTTTAAGTTTAAATTAGAAAAATAAGAAATGTGGGGTCTTTTTATAATTAGCATCACTAACCTAAAACCTCTTCTCGCCTCTAGCCTCTATAGGGTTTAACATATCCGGAGTACCATACCCGAGATTCGCCGGAGGAGAAATGGCAACCGTGTTTAGGCGTCTCCTTTTCCCGAAGGGTATGGGAAACATCCACCGATCTCTTCAACACAATCGATTCAGTTCTCCTACTAGCACCCCTTTTCCGTGTCAATTTCTCATCAGAAGCCTCCATACTTTTGTTTCCCGGAATTCCTGTTCCCGAAACATGTGTTCCACTGCTAATTACGAGCCACAGTACGATGTTTCAGTTGCTGCGGCATTGAACTTGGACGATCGTGTTCCGGCCACCGTCATCACTGGTTTCCTCGGTTCTGGAAAGGTCGGTATAAACATATTCTATGCCAGGCGTGTGCAATTTTTTTTTCCTTCTTCGAATATAGATAAGAGAATTAAGTCATGCCACTAAACCACGTCATGATGAAGGTTTCATCCAGAGTTGTCTCATGGATGAATGGCTTGTGTAAAATTTTCTAGTACATCCTCTTTGGATACGCAATGAACTCTGATTTATTTAACTCCTGAGTCCTGATCGTGTATAAATTTGGAATGGATTTATAGAAACCTGAATCTGATCATTCCCGCTTACTTTTGGATGCAGACAACTTTATTGAATCATATTCTGACCGCTCAGCATGGCAAGAGGATTGCTGTGATCGAAAATGAGGTATATGAGATTCACATTGTTTAAGCCCACTGTATCATGTGTACTTAAGTGACCAATTTACAAATAGAGTTGCTCTGACTCTGATTGAATTGGAATGTTATGTGTTCCAAGAATCTGCATTACTTATAATTTCAGAGCAATTTTGTGTTCTAGGGTTTTAGTTTTCATTCGTTTCTGTTTATATGGTTTTGCAGTTTGGGGAGGTGGATATTGATGGATCCTTGGTGGCAAGTCATTCCTCTGCTAATGAGGATATTGTGATGGTCAGTAATGGTTGTTTATGTTGCACTGTGCGTGGTGAGCTAGTCACAATGCTTTTGGAGTTGGTAAAAAAGAAGCGAGACAAATTTGATCATATTGTCATAGAAACCACAGGTATGTATGTGTTACTATGTTATGTTGCTAAAGACTACTTCTACTTTCAACTGATTTATCCTTAGACAGAAGGGTAAAGTAGTCATTTCCTCCATTGAATTAACAGATTTGTGTCATCCATGTTGCAGGCCTTGCAAAGCCTGGCCCAGTGATTGAAACATTTTGCACAGATGAGCAGATTTCTCGCCATGTGAAACTTGATGGAGTTGTTACTCTGGTTGACTCTAAGCATGCTATGCAGCATTTGAATGAGGTCAAACCAAGATTTGTGGTAAATGAAGCAGTTGAACAAGTTGCATATGCAGATCGTATTATTCTCAACAAGGCAAGCCTTTATTTATTTATTTTTTTTATGAATTTTCTCTAATGATATATCGTATATAATGTATTAACCAATTGCTTTACATTTCTGCTTAACAATATGGCAGATAGATTTGGTGAGCGATGCTGACCTGGAGGATTTAACAAAGAAAATACAGGTAGAGTTTTCGGTTTTCCTGTACTTCACTTTTCTGTTTATGTATGCAAAAGTAATTAAAAAAAATGATGAATATTAATTGGATGTTGGATGTTTATTTCCAGCATATAAATGGAATGGCACAGATAAAGCAAGCTAAATTTGGCAATGTGGATATGGATTTTGTGTTGGGAGTGGGAGGTTATGATCTTGACAGGTGATGATTATATATAGTGTTTGATAACATAATTATTTGTTTCTTATATAGTTGTTAACAAGATGATAATTGTTAACATATGATTTGTTCCTAATATACCCTTTGTAATGCAGAATTGATTCTGAAGTTCCATCAGAGGTTTCTCATTGCGAAAACCACAATCATGAGCATGGTATTTATCGCTTTTTACTTTCCTGTATTTATTTTGTTTTTTATTTTTAATTTCAAAGTGGATTGATATGATGATCAATGGTTGTGATGTAATCAATAATCATATATGAATATCATCTGGTTTCTTGATAGAATGCCATAAAGGACATCATCATCATGATCACAAACATGATTCTGCTGTATCAAGTGTCAGCATTGTATCTGAAGGAACCCTCGACCTTGATGAGGTAATCATTTTATTTTTACACGTGCCTAATTATTTTTGTGTGTGGTTTAAAAGTAAACTATGAATGTACATTATGATACACAGCTTGATGATTGGCTTGAAAGGCTAGTGGAAGAAAAAGGGGACGATTTATATAGGATGAAAGGGGTTTTATCTGTGAATGATTCTGAGACACGTTATGTTTTTCAGGTTCTAGTTTTATTCATTTGTTAAACTGTGTTTGTTTTCTTATCAAGGTTCGTTAATAATAAAATTGATTTTTTTTTTCTTTTATTTGGATTAATTTTAGGGGGTGCATTCGACTTTAGATGGGTGCCCAGGGAAAGCATGGGGGGAAGATGAGAAGAGAATAAACAAGCTTGTGTTTATAGGAAGGAACTTGGATGAAACTGCTTTGAGAAAAGGCTTCAAAGGTTGTTTGGTGTGAATTAAATCTTGGATCTTTGGTTAAGTTTTTGTTTCATAATCAAGGAAACTAGTCACGTTTGGTGTAAATGAAAATGTTGAACTTACCAATGTTCATTTGGTTCCTGGAAGGTGTATATGTGCACAAATGAAAAGAGTTTAGGTCTAAACAACTGCCGTATTAGAGTTTTGATGATTGGGCTTCTTTTGGGCCTTGACTAATTGTCAGAAAAATTAAAATGTTGAACTCACCTCGTGGACTGTTATATAGTAATAGTAACACTTTTGTAGAAATAAAACAACCAAATTTGCTATAACTAATTGTCAGAAAAATGTCATCCACAATATATATATATATATATATATATATATATATATATATATATATATATATATATATATATATATATATATATATATATATATTGTGGATGACTGTTACAGGTTTTTTGAAAAAGTTATTCGTACCCGTCGTTTTCTCTTGTACCATATGTTTTAAGACTTGTACATTAGTTGTTTTGTATTGTATTTTTTTTCATTGAGTGGGTTGAGTGAGTTTAAAAAGATAAGGTTTCCGTGTGTTGTGGGTTGAAAAAGATGGAGAAAATTAAAAAAGAAAAAACGATGTGACAGTGGGTTGAGAGGGAACGACTCTTTCCTCCCTTACGAATGAAAACCAACTCTAGTAATACCCTAACCAAAATAACCTTTTGAATGTCTCAAACTTTTGTGGCATCATAACTGATTTATAAGAAGACTCTAAGGAATAACTTTTTCTCACAAAATATCTTAATAGAGAATATGTTAACAAAAGTATTAATATCATACGGAAATTATCATTATCTTATAATTAAAACATTTATGTTTGTAAAACAAAAGTACTTGACAAAAAAATAATAATAATAAAATTCTAAACAACTAATTAGTTTCATATTATATTATTATTTGTTTTTATTTTTGTTTTTGTAAAATAATATTTATTAAATGCTACATTAAAATATATAATATATATTAATCTTTTTGGTCTTTCATTTATTAAATGCTTAACTTAACGTATGTACTTATATGTTTTCTTAAAAATAAATAACTATCTCGTAACCTAAAATATTTTTGAAAAACTATGTAATAAAGAATAGAAAATGATTTTTGATTTTCAAGCAAATTGATTGATAATTAGTAATTTCAATCAAACAAAACCATCCGTACATCATCATATCTAAACATATTCAGGAATTTTTTATTTCACAAAGCCTATGCTCTACTAAATCTGAGGCATATTTCCACATACATAGTAGCATACTACTTGTTGGATACTCAACACATTAATCAGATCTCGATCCCAAACTTTGTATTTTTCTAGAATACTTTCTATTCAGACGACCAACATGTAGAAAAGCATCCCTACAAAACCAAATGTCAAAACTGAAATAAACTTTATCATAACATTAAATATTTTTTGTATTTACATTACATTAGCAACGTATCTTAATTTATGTGTACATTATACCATCATACTTTCAAAAAACAACTTCAAGTCTAAAAAAAGAATGGTCCAATATTATTAGTCCGGTCCAAAAAAAACTTGGTCCGAATGTGCAACTACAATCCATTGACTACTTCTATTTGACTTGTTTCTAAGTTTCTGTGGTACTACCAATAAACAAAGAAAAATACATTATGAAATTAAATATAAATTAAAATAAGCAAACAATCGACAAATAAACAAAATGCATACTTGTATCTTGTACTTTTATATAGCCTAAATTTTTAGCTTTAAGTTTGTTAAATATATCTCTCGACCACAAATTTTTGCTCTATGTGTTCTATATGTATACATACATATGGGATTTCTAGGCTGATAAAGAAGTGCATGGACTCATACATTTCAAGTACCTATAAAGTGTTAATATCAGGATCAATAAGAACTCACACATACCGCATAAGCTGCCATAAACAAACAATTCACTTAGTGTTCTCTTGTAAACAGTATAATGCTAAAATACTCAAAACAATGAAAGTGCATTTTTAAATTTATTTGCATTGAACCCATAAGTATGCATACGACTTAGAACCAAACAGAGCTTTTAAAAGGAATACACTTTCAAATGCAACAATTTAGAGCCATGTAAGAAATATCATTTGCTATGACCCTGGGTACAATAACAATGTCAACTGGTCAATTTTGAAAAAATATTTTCAAAAAATGAATTTAATCTATAAAAGGTCGGAAAAAATAATGAAAATCGCTTTCACTTCATCTCCAATATCACATCAAAGATTAAGCTTATAACCAACCAACTAATCATGTTAAAAAAACCTAAACAATCAAATGTTTATGTAACGGGAAGCATAAACCCGAAATTATCTCATAAAGAAGAAGAGTTTTGAACCAGAATAATAAAAAATTAACAATATCTAGAAATAGAAAAGGAATTAAAACCTTGATGAAGAACTCGGGTGAGAAGATTGGTTGTTTAGGTTACATGCTAAGAAAGAGATCTCATAAAAGATATATCGTTAATTAGTCAAAATTAAAAAATGAGAACATGAAAATTAAAAACATCGAGACTAAGTGCGGATTTACGAAACTGAACCTGTTTTTTTCTTTTTTCGACCAACACCACTACACCCAAACAATTCCTCTTTTTACTATACAATTTCTCTGTTTAAAATAAAAACTCTAAAAGTGTTTCTCAATTTAAAAGAAAAATCATGGACAGATCTACTAATGGAAATAAGAACATCAAAAGTAAATAGCAACGTTTCATGACAAAAACTGTATCAATCACTTGGAAGTTTGTTGATCGATTTTGCTGAATAAATTGAATTCATGAAACCAGTTTTAGGCATTTTGATGAAAAAAATTAACCTCATTCCAAGATGAAGTGTCCATTTGAAGACCTAGGCCGAATGTAACCTTCAATATCAGTAGGACAGTGTAATAACCAGTCAAGAATATGAAATTTACACAAATTAAGTGAGAAAACCCTCTACTAAGATCTCAAAAGACCAAAAAATAAGAAAATTATTATGTATTCTACGTGATCATCCAGAGAGACCGAAAGCAAAACCTGTCCTGCTTTTGGTCATCCAAATTTGTTAGGATAAATCTCGTTCAGGTAGGTAACTACAAACACAAAAACACCAAAATGACTATACAGATCAAAGATTTGAAGAAAAAAAACTAAGTCAGAAAGAGAGAGGGAAAGTGATGTGTTTTTTGTGCATAGATTTGGAACAAAACCTGCATATCAAACCAAACAGTATCAGATGTGATCTTGCACAAAAACTCCATTTCGGGTTTGAAATAAAGAGAAGCGAGGTAAAAAAACTTTACCTAGACCAAAGAGAATCTAGGTCAAATCCGCTTGGTTTGCCCAGTCAATGAGTTCCCCACGACAACTACCACCTACAAGAGATTATGGATGGATACACCAGCGAAACCTCGGCCTACAGGAGAGGAAGGAAACACATTAAGAGAAAAAAAAAATCAAAATTTAGAAGAAACACCATTTATGGAAGAGGTTCCGAGAGTGAGAGCCAAAGTTAATGATATAAATCTAAAAAGACTAAGAACTCACTTGTTTGAAATCGAGAAAGCTAATATATTATTGAGCCAATTTTTGTAGCCACTGTTATCAAAATTGCCATGATTTCACTCCAATCGTTTAAAGAGAATGTCTATTTGAAGGGGAAGAAAATGGTGAGTGGATGAGTTACATCAGCAAGAGTTAGATATGTAAATATAGTGCTCTGACCCATCAGAAGTATGGAAAACCGGCCAACAAAAAGCTTGGGTTAGGCAGGATATAACCTTAATTGCTGATTTCATCCTAAATACAATTATCTTAATAAATCTATACATGTTCAATTGAAACTTCAATGAAGCAAACAACAAATCAAAATCACAGTTCGTCTAGAAGTCCATAACGAACTATGGGAATCAAGAATTTGGGGTAGTATAGAAGGGCGATTGGAAAGAATGTGATAAAACCCCTAAATGCATTTTAGCCTGAAGGAGGTTGTAGTGGGGAGGATTGAAATATGGGGGAAAGAAGATGAAGAGATGAGTGTTTGTATCTATTAGCAATGTTCGGGTTAGGTTTACAGAGAGAATGAGAGAGATTGTGGTGGATCTCAGGGAAGATGGAAAAAAGTGGTGGTAAGGGTTTAGATGGAGATTAAGCGGGCGTTATTTAGAAGGGGGTTGTGTGCGGTGGTGTAATTGGTGGTAAAAAGGCGGCAACAGTGGGGTTTTTGAGAGAGGGGAAAGGGAGTGAAAGGTAAATCAAGAAAGGAATTAGCATGAGTGGTGGTGGTTATTCAGTTTGCTATGGTTAGATTTTGTGATTGAATATAATGAAGATGATGACGACGATTGTGGTTGAAGGAAGCGATGATGGTGGTGAAGCCTGGTGGTGCTGTCGTTGGCTCAAACTTTGAATAAACGGTGAGAGAAGGCGAGAGAGATGTTTAATAACATGTAAGTGGATTTAGGCTGAATAAGTTGGCTGAAGAAGAGGAATACTCGGTCAATTTTGACCCGTTCAAATTGCTAAAAATAGGGAAATGTTTGACCAAATTACTTTCCTTAATTTTCTATAATATTGTTAATGTATAAAAGGTTGGTACATGATGCATTAAGAGTTATACCTCTTAAAATTTAACATTTAAGGCTAAATGTTTATTAAGGTGTGTGTGTGTGTGTGTGTGTGTGTGTGTATATATATATATATATATATATATATATATATATATATATATATATATATATTTCTCATTTGTCGTTCTAACGTTTCAGCCAACCGGCAGTAGCGGGGTATGTCTAATCTTAAATGATTATGACAGATAGGTATAATCATGTAACGTCCCAAAATTCAAGACTAAAATTTTCTTTTAATAAAACATTACTTTAAGCGAAATCATCATTTCAAAACATAAACAGAGTATTAGTTTCCAAAATACATGTTCGTTATCAGAGTAAACATTCCCAAGCTGTCTAAACTATGGTGTGTGCCATGCGATCGCCCCGAGCTCTTCCCTCCGCTATCGGAAGTACCTGAAATCAAAACTGAAAACCGTAAGCACGAAGCTTAGTGAGTTCCCCACCCTACCACATACCAAGCATAACCACTAATGCACATACTGGGCCACGCCCGCTATCCTGGGTCTCGCCCACTACCTCGGGCCTCGCCCGCTACAACGGCCCCGCCTGGCTTCGAGCCCCGCTCGAATATAGATCTGTTTCACTTAGGCCTCGTCTGTCACAGGGCCTCGCCCACTAACATATAATAGCACATAAACACATCACATCACATCGCATAAGCTAAACACATACTAACGGATCTTGTCCTAAGGCCTCGCCTATCTCTGGGCCCCTACCTTGTCCTGCTACTGATGAGTCATGGGACCCCGTCCATACTCCTGCTGGTAGTGAGGTACGGGCCCAACCCACCCTCACTCCTTCCCTAACTTGGGCCTCGCCCCTGATCTGCTGCTATTGAGATGTGGAACACCATCCACACTCTGCTATTGGTGAGATACAGGACCTCGCCCACTCACCTCCCTACCAGGCACATACAAGTACCACACAGACAACAAGTATAAACTATCACATAAACCATTCCTTGGGCACCCGCCCTCTATCATTGGACCTCGTCCCGAATATCATACTAGCATACTATGCCTAGGGCTAACCCCGGGTCTTTTACTCATAACTACATGGGCCGGCATTGTGGTCGTAGACCCATTCATACAAAGGGAAACTCACCTGCACTGGCTAAATTTGCTGATGATCCCACTAGCCGCTGCCCGACAACTCTCTGAACTCCTGCTCCACCCGCTCCCCGAGCTACCAATAACAATGCAACACTGAGTCAAACTGACCCCCGAAAGACTACCAAGTCAACTCTGGTCAAAGTCAAAGTCCTGGTCAAAGTCAACCTTCCAGGTCAACCCTACTCGCCGAGTCACCCTACTGACTCGCCGAGTTCATAAGTTCAGAGTCCTTCCACTCGCGACTCTACTCGCCGAGTCAGTCCATGACTCGCCGAGTCTACCGATTTCCGAGTCCTTACCTGTCTAACTCACCGAGTCTCTAATTGACTCACAGATTCGAGTCTAAACTCGAAGGGTTTGGGGTTTCGCGACCTGACTCGCCGAGTCCTTCAACAGACTCGCCGAGTCCAAGACATCCTTCAACAGACTCGCCGAGTTGTTCTTCCAACTCGCCGAGTTCCTGCCCAACTTCATCTGACTCGACGAGCTGTTCATCCCACTCGTCGAGTTCCTCCAAATCTTCATGCTACTCGCCGAGTCCATTCAGATCTCCATAAATGCAGAGGAATTTTGAGTCATGCATGGACTCCAAACTGTAGATCTACCCTTCCCAAGCCTATTCCTCACGTAAAGTTGCAAACTTTACGTATAGAGAAGGAGATCTAGGCAAAATACACCACAAACTAGGGTTTAAGGCAAGGAGGCTCCATAATCAACTCAAGGGCTGCTACTTTATGCTTCTCAAGACCATAATATGCTTAGATCTGTAGTAGCAACTTCAGATCTGGCTTCTAACTCAAAATAATAACATTATGGCTAAAAGCCCCAACAACCACACATAGATCTAGGTGCAAAAAGGGTCCAGGAACTAGTTTATTACCTCCAAATGCTCAGAATGAATTCACAATCCTAGATCTATACTCCCTTCTTGCTCCTCCAAATTCCTTCTTCCTTCTCCAAGCTTTAATGCACCTTCCAAGGCAACAAATGGCTCAAATAGAGGATATGGCGGCTAGGGTTTAAAGTTCTGGGTGAAAGAGGCAGTAAAGGAACCCTAGGAAGAAGATTAAGACGTTTATATAGGCTCCAAGTCCCGAATTTAGGGTTTTCCACGCACAGACCAGACTCGCGGAGTCACCTTGGCCGACTCGCCGAGTCGGTCACTTACTCCTCGACCCGGATCCCGCTCGGACTCGCCGAGTTCCTCCTTGGACTCGCCGAGTCGCCCCTTAAAGTTAAGGTTTTCTTTCCTTTCTTGGCCTTCAAAACTTTGGGTGTTATAACTCTCCCCCACTTAAACTAAACTTCGTCCTCGAAGTTTGCTTTGGCCCACCGCCTGGGATCTGTTTCCAAAACCGGCCAATTATCCCAACACCAGCTGCCTACCGTCGCTGGTCTTCCACCTGGTCATTCAGATTGACATTAATCCTTACGGATAAAATCTTGGGTCCATCCTGACCCTGAACATTCTGGAAATACAACTTACTCAACCGACAATCCTTCTGATACTGAACGAGTGCTGCACTGAACCTATAGGGTTCACCCCTTCTTTCCTTGCGCAAATTCCTTGCCTTCCCAAGGCAAAAATCCATGCCGACTATTTCCTTTGTCACTGTCACGGTCCTATCCTTCACCAACTCCATCATCCCCGCTATATCCAGTACGGATCATCACCGTCAGTAACTACTGACACTCCTCTCTGCCAAAACTTGGTGCCGAGCACCCCTCGATTCAACTAACTGAATTCCACCATACACTGCTTACCCGCAGTACTATCGACTGAAAATTCTGCTATTCCTTATCTGCCTTCCGGATGAACTGAGACCACCCTGGTCCCTACCAACCTATCAATGTCTGGATTACTGGCTCCCACCGGTAGCTAGCCCCAACACCACCACTAGTCGCTCCCAGCGACTTCCGAAGAAACTTCGACCACCTATAACTGCTCAATCTAATATGCGACTCAGGCACTACAATCCTGGGATCCTCAATCCCCTAACTTGATACTAAGGTCCCTACCAGGTCCCACCTGTGCTGCTAAAACTCACGGGCCTCGCCCACGGGTCCCACCCGCCTCTATCCTTCTAGTCCCACTAGTCTAATCACTCTCGCTCGGGCCTCGCCCACGGGTCTCACCCAACCATACTACTGAGCAACCCTGCTCTCAGGTCTCATCTACACTGCTAATCTCATACAGGCCTCGCCCACGAGTCTCACCCGACTGTATCCTGGAGCGGCCTCTCCCAAGGTCTCACCTCCCTAGGGCTATACAGGCAAACTCCCTATCATTCTCATCCACTACCCATTCCTGATCCCTATCGGATCACTAGGAGATAAATGCCTCGCCCCAACTCTGCTAATGAAGCTACTAAGGAATGCTACGGCTTACCCGTAGTCTTACATCACCATCCATTGTTGACTGCTAGTGAATGCTACGACTGTCCCGTAGTCTTACGTCACTTTCTACCACTGACTGCTAATACGAAGGCACCCATGTGCCATTAGCTCTCAAGATCCTCATTCCGACTCCTTCGAGTCCTACAAGCGATCCACAACCTGAATTCCCAACCACGTACTAACCATCACCATCACACGCACTAGCTGATAGGGAGTTTCTCAAACTCCCAACCCTGAAATTCTCAATCCATTAAACGCTGAACCACTTCTTTTCCTTCTCGGAGGTCGCACACTCATTCTGGATCTGCGTGCTCCTACCTTTGCACACTCGGAGGATTCTCCCCCACTTCGATCCTGCTTACCCCTTGCTGCTCAATACTCGAAAGAAGTCCTTGCTACCATTCCATAATCGATCAGCTGAGGAACTCAAGCTTACCATAGCTAGGGATCTAACCAATCCATTTCTAACACTATATAACTCCGATCTAGCGAGACATACCAAGTCCTTCCCAAGCATGCTATAGTTACTGCATCCTATGTAACCTTCTCCAATAGGGCACATCCCCTCACTACCATTCGAATATCCAAGGTATGCAGATGACATATAACTCGATCACAATCAACCGCTCAAAAAAATAAAATACTCATACCGATAATGATACAGAACCATAACAATATAATCATGCACAAATAAAAGAACTGAAAACAGAAATCGCATACCTGCAACGTCCGGTGCTGATCGCGCCTCTAAGGTAGTCATCTGAAGAGCTCTGCCTCCTACCGCAGGCGCCTCTGCATGGCCCTGACGGCCGTCTGTGATCCTCAAAGTTGCAGGGGCAGGTGCCATCACCCGTCCTGCTGAAAACAAACTGGGGCACTGGGCCTTCTTGTGGCCCCACTGGTTGCAGTGAAAACATAACAGGTCTGATCCCTGTGAGGTGGTAACAGTACAATCCCTGCTGAAATGACCAGTCCGACCGCACTTGAAACAACAAGACTCACCACCGCTACCACTCCTGCACGCGCCCCCGTGCGCCCTGCCACACTTCCCGCACTGGTTGCGGTCCTGATAATCCCTCGACCTCGAATCCGATCTCTTGGGCCTTTTGCCCGAACCTGTAGCTACCTGAACCTCATCCGACTTCCTCTTCCGGATCTGCTCCAAATCAATTTCCCTCTCTCTAGCCCGAGAAATCATATATTCCAGCGTCTTACAGCTGGATCTGCTCACGAACTCCCTGATGTCATCCCTCAACATCTCATGGTATCGGGCCTTCTTCATCTCCTCATCCGCGACATACTGCGGTACAAGAAGAGCCCTCTCCCGGAACTTGGTGGTGATCTCCGCCACAGTCTCAGTGGTCTGCGTCAAATCCTGAAACTCCCGTGCCAACTGCTGCACCTCAATAATCGGAGAAAACTCCGCCCTGAACCTGGCCGAGAAATCGCTCCAAGTCATCGCGTCCAACGCGGCATCATCCCCTAAAGCATGACCAATCTCCTCCCACCAATCCCTCGCTCTGTCCTTCAGAAGACAGGAAGCGAGTCTGACCTTGTCCCCCTCAGGGCACCGGCTCGTACGGAATGCGTTGGCAACATCAGCCAACCATCTGCTGCTAGCGATAGGGTCCCTAGCCCCATGATAATCTGGTGCCCCACAAGCCCTAAACTCCCGAAATGTCAAGGTACGCGCTCCCATCAAAGCCATCATCTCAGTACGGAAGGCTCCCAACCTCTCATCCAAAATCTCCAATATACCCTCCTTGACCGTGCCAAAGATCACAGGAGTCTGATTCAAAATATTGCGCGTAACCTCGGCGGATATCAACTCCCTCATTCGCTCCTCGAGCTGCTCGGCCCCTGAACCCGAGCCTGATCCCTCTCCGGCGCCTGATCCGCCCGCTGGTCTCTCTCGCAATGTCACCATGCTGAAAATATACCACAACCACTATCAGAATACTCATCACTGATGCGAGACCAAACACACCCTACCAGGTTCCCGGTCTTGTCTCGGCCTTTCCTGAATCGAGTACGGATCCTCTGCTTTCAGTAGTACGGGCCCATACTACCTTCCACATCTATCCGTACTTTCCTCCGGAATTGCTTTGACTCCACCAGGTCCCTTATCCACTACTACTGCTCCCAGCACTATCTCATCCTAGGCTTACCCTAGGAAAACCTCTGAATCAACTCAAACCAGTCCTCAGTTGCTGAAGGTATCCTTGTGATGCCAATTAGCCATCACCTGGATACCATCACATGTGACGAGGTTCAGATAATCCTTCAAGTAAAAGACTCGTCCCTACAACGGTTGGACTCAAACAAGAGCTGCGCAATAGGACCAAATCCAGCACTCTGAGATTATTCAACCCTGATCACATGTGACGTGGCGTATCCACTTAATGGCTAACTCCCATCACTCAAAATCCCACAATGCACAAAGAAAGCAACATTCGAACAAGGGGAAAATCTAATAATAACATACTCAAGCAATCATATCCACATAGCAAGAAACTGAACTAGCATGCAACACAAACTCATAAACTCAGGCATAACCTAGACAGGCTATCCTACCACTGTCTAATCAGCACTATCATGCAGCTCAAAACACATATAATAGGCACATAAGGCATCATCCCTAGATCCTTAGTCCTAATCTAGCATGTTGTTCTATCAACTGATAATCAAATCATAAACTTGCATGGGTATTTTGGGGTACTTACTTGAGCTCGGCTGATTGCATGCACCACACCTCTTTTCTCTTTTCAAAGTTCTTTTCTTTCTGAATTACTTTTGCTTTTCTAAAACTGTTTTCTTTCCCAAAACCCTCTTTTACAAACCGTCTTTTCATTTTGAAAACTTCTATACCAATTCCTCGGTTTGAGTTCAGACACACCCGAGAGCATGTCCGAATCCCTCAAACCAAGACTCTGATACCAACTTGTAACGTCCCAAAATTCAAGACTAAAAATTTCTTTTAATAAAACATTACTTTAAGCGAAATCATCATTTCAAAACATAAACAGAGTATTAGTTTCCAAAATACATGTTCGTTATCAGAGTAAACATTCCCAGGCTGTCTAAACTATGGTGTGTGCCATGCGATCACCCCGAGCTCTTCCCTCCGCTACCGGAAGTACCTGAAACCAAAACTGAAAACCGTAAGCACGAAGCTTAGTGAGTTCCCCACCCTACCACATACCAAGAATAACCACTACTACACATACTGGGCCACGCCCGCTATCCTGGGTCTCGCCCGCTACAACGGCCCCGCCGCTCCAGGCCCCGCCTGGCTTCGAGCCCCGCTCGAATATAGACCTGTTTCACTTAGGCCTCGCCTGTCACAGGGCCTCGCCCACTAACATATAATAGCACATAAACATATCACATCACATCGCATAAGCTAAACACATACTAACGGATCTTGTCCTAAGGCCTCGCCTATCTCTGGGCCCCGCCCTTGTCCTGCTACTGATGAGTCATGGGACCCCGTCCATACTCCTGCTGGTAGTGAGGTACGGGCCCAACCCACCCTCACTCCTCCCCTAACTTGGGCCTCGCCCCTGATCTGCTGCTACTGATATGTGGAACACCATCCACACTTTGCTATTGGTGAGATACGGGACCTCGCCCACACTCACCTCCCTACCAGGCACATACAAGTATCACACAGACAACAAGTATAAACTATCACATAAACCATTCCTTGGGCACCCACCCTCTATCGTTGGACCTCGTCCCGAATATCATACTAGCATATTGTGCCTAGGGCTAACCCCCGGGTCTTCTACTCATAACTACATGGGCCGACATTGTGGCCGCAGACCCATTCATACAAAGGGAAACTCACCTGCACTGGCTGAATTTGCTGATGATCCCACTAGCCGCTGCCCGGCAACTCTCTGAACTCCCGCTCCACCCGCTCCCCGAGCTACCAATAACAATGCAACACTGAGTCAAACTGATCCCCGAAAGACTACCAAGTCAACTCTGGTCAAAGTCAAAGTCCTGGTCAAAGCCAACCTTCCAGGTCAACCCTACTCGCCGATTCACCCTACTGACTCGCCGAGTTCATAAGTTAAGAGTCCTTCCACTCGCGACTCTACTCGCCGAGTCTACTGATTTTCGAGTCCTGGCCTGTCCAACTCACCGAGTCTCTAATCGACTCATTGATTTGAGTCTAAACTCGAAGGGTTTGGGGTTTCGCGACCTGACTCGCCGAGTCCAAGAACAGACTCGCCGAGTCCAAGACATCCTTCAACAGACTCGCCGAGTTGTTCTTCCAACTCGCCGAGTTCCTGCCCAACTTCATCTGACTCGACGAGCTGTTCATCCCACTCGTCAAGTTCCTCCAAATTTTCATGCTACTCGCCGAGTCCACTCAAAGGACTCACCGAGTCCATTCAGATCTCCATACATGCAGAGGAATTTTGAGTCATGCATGGACTCCAAACTGTAGATCTACCCTTCCCAAGCCTATTCCTCACGTAAAGTTGCAAACTTTACGTATAGAGAAGGAGATCTAGGCAAAATACACCACAAACTAGGGTTTAAGGCAAGGAGGCTCCATAATCAACTCAAGGGCTGCTACTTTATGCTTCTCAAGACCATAATATGCTTAGATCTGTAGTAGCAACTTCAGATCTGGCTTCTAACTCAAAATAATAACATTATGGCTAAAAGCCCCAACAACCACACATAGATCTAGGTGCAAAAAGGGTCCAGGAACTAGTTTATTACCTCCAAATGCTCAGAATGAATTCACAATCCTAGATCTATACTCCCTTCTTGCTCCTCCAAATTCCTTCTTCCTTCTCCAAGCTTTAATGCACCTTCCAAGGCAACAAATGGCTCAAATAGAGGATATGGCGGCTAGGGTTTAAAGTTCTGGGTGAAAGAGGCAGTAAAGGAACCCTAGGAAGAAGATTAAGACGTTTATATAGGCTCCAAGTCCCGAATTTAGGGTTTTCCACGCACAGACCAGACTCGCGGAGTCACCTTGGCCGATTCGCCGAGTCGGTCACTTACTCCTTGACCCGGATCCCGCTCGGACTCGCCGAGTTCCTCCTTGGACTCGCTGAGTCGCCCCTTAAAGTTAAAGTTTTCTTTCATTTCTTGGCCTTCAAAACTTCGGGTGTTGCAAATCAAGTTTCTGTTCACAAATTGAATAATAATATATGTCTGTTCACGATCCACAAACCTACCATGATTATTTATGTTCTTAACTACCCCCTTTCTTAATATCGATTAAAAAAACAAGCTCCTCCGCCACCCTCTTCACAGATCGTGCTCCTCCATCGCAGACCTTTACAATCTCAAGACATGAATCTCATGTGGTGGTGTGAGTGTGCCGTCGGTGAAACGAAGCATGTCATGACCTTCGATGGAGGCCATGGTTATCAAGTTTTAGATGAGGAGGATGTGCCTAGAAGAAAAAGAACATATTTCAACTTAGTTTTTTTTTTTTTTTTTTTTTTTTTTTTTTAAATGTTTTGAATATAATAAGTCCAAAATGTTTTTTTTGTTAGAAAAAATATTTTTAATGTGACATAAAGTTAATTTGGATCGACTCATTATGGACAAAGACGTCATTTTACAAAGTACAAAAAAATTGATCTCTTCGATTAAATAATTATTCTTAACAATCATTTTTATCAATATCCGTATATTAACATTTATGCAAGCATGAAGTCTGATTTATTTATTTATGAGATAATAGATTTTGAACTCCAACCCAACGGTTAGTGTTTTACCTATTTTTTGCATCAAGGACTAGGACGTCCCGTGTTCGAACCTACCACATGTGATTCCAGGCTTGGCAAACCCGGCCGCATGTTTTTTTATTAAATGAGAAATTTGAATCTATTTTTAAATTATTATTTAATTTGATTTATGTCATAAACGAGACTTGAACCTTCAATCACAAGGAGAAAGACAACACCTCATACCATCGAACTAGAAGTCATTTGGTTAAAAAAATACTTGTATTAATAAAAAACTTTAAAAGAAAGCTTAATTTTCTTTTGTAACACATTATTTCACCGAATATGACTAGTATAGCATGATATGTAATATGATTTCTTTTTGAATTTTCCCTAAGTTTTTATTTTATTTTATGTGGTGTAAAATGTAGGTCGTTCAAAAAATAATTTTGCAATTCGCAAAATCCATATTTCTAAACTAACGATCATTTATAAAAAAATAAAAAAATAAAAAAATAAAAAAATAAAAAAAAAAAACTACTTATGATCAACCTTTTTTTCATCTTAAAATCATCGTTATCAATAATTTCCAAAATTTACTTGTATTCAAGGTGATCTCGGCTTTGAGTTTAAATATATATATCGTATCTATTATGTTTTAGATCAGATATATCGCAATCTTTCTGTCACATGTGAAACTAATTAATAAGATTGACATTTAATATGTAAATAAACAAAAAAAATCTTTCATATGTGAATCATAAACGGATTTATCAAAACTGATATTTGGACTTTTAACTACGTGAATGTTGAAAAGAAAGGGCCTCAATGATTTATCTGAATAATGACAATTTCCCCTTGACTATCTTCTGAACTCTCAAGTCTCAACCCATTTTGTCGTTGGGGGTGGGCCCGTTACTGCTAGATGGTCGAATATTCTGCTGCTGCCCGTTTTTCCCGGCTTCATCGCGACGTGTCCGTCCATCCCCTCAATCCTTTTGGACCATGTATAGTTTTTTCCAATAATCAAATATATAAATAATTCATCAAAATAACTATCAAACACAGTAGTTATTTTGTGACAACTTTAGTATCGTGACACCATACAAATATTAATTTTTCGGATTATATTAAAAATGAAAATCAATTTGCAAGGAAAAAAGACTACTTAAGAATCCATTAGACGTGGCAAAACTTGACACGACACGAAAACCTGACACGAAATTAGTGGTTCAGGATCATAGATTTCGACACGTTTATGTAAACGGGTTGACACGACACGACACGACAATTAAACAGGTATAGTTAGGGTCAAGACTTTCAACTCGAATATGACCCGTTTAATTATATATTATTTATTATAAATATCATATTTTTATAAATATATTATATGTTATAGACTTGTAGTGAGTCAAACTCAATAATTAGAAATAATATTCAAATTTTCCAAGTTACTTAATTTTAGTCATCCTCACCATCTATCCCCTTTACTCCCTAACTTTAACTCTTTTCATTTTTCCTTCTAAATGTACTATAAATTTTGTCATTCATCTCATAACTCCAGTATTTCATTTTTTCCTTCTTGCCTCCACAACTCCTACTTTCCAACATTTAAAATATTTCAACCCGACATGACATAACATATTTCCAAGGTCTAAACCTTAACCCGAAACCCAATACAAAACTGACACGAAAATAAACATGTTGACACGGCATGACACGATAATTAAACGGGTCGAGTTAGGGTCAAGCCCTTTCAACCCATTTAATGTCTTTGATATGACACGAACCCTACACGACACGACACGTCTGGAAGGTCTAGAATCCATGACTAAATCTCCACTCCAGAGCAATACACATGACATGATTGTTTTTAACAGATAAGTTCGAAAATTTGAATTTTGCATAATAAATTAGTTGGTAGCCTATAGTAGCTAGTTAGAAAATACTCCAATATGTAACATAATAGGATAATGTCGGGAAATGAAAAGTAACGTTTTTTAAAAAACTTTTGCGAAAAAAAAATTAAAAATAGCTTATTAACAAGTTAAATATAAATATTATATTGCAATAAGCTCAAAATAGAAATTTATTTATATGCACTAAAAATATTCTAAAAATTAAATCAACGATTTGTTTAGTTCACTTTTTAACACTTCTTACCTAAAATTTATATAAATAGCCGATGGTAGTCGGTGTTTGTTAGCTTCTTTAAAGGTTAACAGTTGTTGCTACTTTGAATTTAATTTCCAAATATATTAAATTATCTAATAAAAATTGTCGGCTATTAGTCCATTAAAAAAATTGTTTACCAAGTATTTAAACTTCAGTGTGGAAAAGGAATGGTCTTCTTGGTCTCATTGACATTGAGTGTTCAGCAAATAATTTTTCATTTGCATTTTAATTATGACATGCAAAAGTACCTTTAAGATTATAATTTGTGAAAGAAAAAAGAAAGTCAAAATATAATCGTTTTATGTAACATATATAAATAGGGAATAATATTTCATTAAAGTATTATTTGACGACTTAGGAATCTTTTTAAACTTATAAATTGGGCACCGAATTTTGATTTACATATTATCGGTTAATATAAGGGGGTGAGGACGTGGCACGTGACCGCACGAATATTCCAGTCCGCTTGTATGCCGGAGGGAATAATCCATGCTGGCAATCACCTCATAGCTGTAATCAGCTACCTCTCATCCCCACCACCAACCGGTACACCCAACTCTAGGCAGCCGATGGATGCTTTTACATTTTCCAACTATATCAAAGGGTCAAATAATCTAACGATTAGGATTATAACAAGTGTATTATTTTGTGACGGTAGTTTTTTTTTTCTTTTTGTTTTTTGCAATATTAAAAAAAGATAAAAGAATATAAGCCGGCTAGGGGTTGTCATGCTGTTTCAGATTCGTCGCCGATCTTTCCTCCCGATGTTCCTCGTCTACATCATAAGTGTCTTTTTCCACTCCCGCATTTCACTTTCCTAATCTATTCAAATTACCAATATACCCTCGCTTTATAACTAAAACCATTGACCAATCAAGTATTTTACTGTTATATATTCTTCTTGCGAGCCATATGTAACTTTTATATATATAAAAAAAGATTTATCCTAATATTTGATTGGATTTAGTGATAGTTTCATAATATATTCAATCAAGAAAAGATGGAATACGATGAGACCAATGGGAGTATTTTCCCACGGTGTACGGATCGTTACGTGGCGTTGCAGTGGGTGTGACAACAGCACCTGATCCAAAAAGCTTTACACGGGAGAAGCCCACTACACTCACTCAATCTCTAGGGGTATTCGTTTGGATTGATCGTTTCAATCCGATCCAATCAAATGAATCAAAATTGATTTTAATTTTCAAAACATTGATTTCAAATCAAGCCATCTCATCTTCATTTTCTCAATACTCAATAGGTTTTCATTTTTTGAATCGAAATTGGCTGCAAAAGGTAGGAGAAGTTTTACTACTCTACAAAAATGCACAACTACAATTCACCAATTAGCATACGACACTAGAGCCGGTGCATGGGATGAGTATTGAGGGTGTCTAATGAAATACATTAAATAATGTTTAAAAGTTTTTGCTAAATGTGTCATTAAGGTTTACGACACACAATATTTGCTTAAACCTACGTTTAATAACACTATTAACATGCAATAATCGTATGCGAAACATGAAAAAAAAATCATGGGTTTTTTGGAATACTAGGCAACATTGATTATATGCATTGATCGTGGGCAATGCGCACTAATGCATGGTGCGGACGTGTTCATGCAAGGTGATCATCGAGATACGTTGACAAATTCTAGAAGCAGTGGCATTGTATGATCTATGGATTTGACATTCATTTTTTTTTTGTCGCCAACAATAGCATCACCGTTCTTGAGCAAACTGGCAATATACAAAATATATCTTGGGAAAGCATATGACTTGTCGTTTGTAGTAAATGGAGTATTACATGAACATGGGTACGATCTAGTCAATTAGATATATCCTGATTCAGCATGAACCCAAGACAAAATCTTGTTAGTGATTAGGGTTTAGGCCCAAGCGTTTTAGGGTTTAGATTATGTCTCTTATGTATCTCTATTTGAGAAATTAAATTACTTCCTACCTTTTATTCCTACAATTCTTTCTACCTACTAAAATTATGACAAATCACCGTTCAATTTAATTTTATTTGATATATTCATAATATAACCTTAATGAGTTAGTTAAAAAAATATGGAATGCTGACACTTGTCATAATTTTATTGAGTAGGAACATTTGTAGGCATAAAAAGTAGGAAGCAATTTAATTTCTCATCTCTATTTATGTGAGGTTTAACCTCACTATTTATCAATGAAATATTTTTTTTATCTTACATGGTATCAGAGCTCTAGGTTAAAAACTTACTTCTGACCACAACCCGTTGCCGCTGCCCTCCACCTTCTACGACCTTCTCTAATAGTCGTCGGAGGTGTCGTCATTATGTTCCTTATTTTTCCGTTTCTTCTCTTCTCCGCCTAAATAATAAAACAGTCGGATAGCACCAAACCAGAGCCCTTTCATTAGATTCTTCTACTACCTCGTCTACTTCTGCCTCCTCACCTTTCGCCTCCTCCTCGGTTGGCCACTTCTTCAGATCTCTTTTATGATTGAGCCCCTTCAAATGTTGCGGCTGCCTCTCTCCGATGACACCTTTTCTGTCGGGCAGCCTCTGATCTGTAGGCGTTTCTTTCTCGATCAACATTGCATTCGCCGATCTCTCCGGAATTGGCTCCGTCCGCCGCAGCTCGATCCCTCTTTCTTTCTTGCTGCCTTTCTCTGGACCCCTCTGCCATCGGTTGCATGATCGTTATCGTCGTCGCCGCTCCTATCTTCTTATACAAAGGAACCGTTGTTGGTCGTCGCTTCGTCTCTCTCCTTCTTTGACAAGCATATGTTAGCCATCATCGTTAGAGCTCTGCCACCGCCGTTGTTTCTATCTTCATTTATGTTATGTTTTATGTTTTTGTTTTTCCAGTTTAATTGTCCCATCCCGATCAAACTGTGGGGGGATGTTAGTGATTAGGGTTTAGGCCCAAGCCCTTTAGGGTTTAGATTATGTCTCTTATATATTCCTATTTATGTGAGGTTTAACCTCACTATTTATCAATGAATCATTTTATTATCTTACAAATTCTAGGGTAACACACATGATTTTAAGGGTAGCATGTCGAAAAATATTATTACATCGAAAATTTTCTCAAAAATTTTATATCATGCCAGAAAATTTGAGGGCTAGCACCACCTCTGTCCCGATTATTCTATATTTGTCAAATCATTGATATGTCCAGATGACGAAAACGTGTAAGACGAATCAAGACAAATATAGAAAGGATGTGGAACGAGCATTAGATAATCAAAAACCTGACACGTTCATGGCACCCTATGAAATAGAATACTTAATATATGTGTGCATCATATTACATGACACCAAATAAATGAGATATACCACTACAATGAAAACAAAATTTTACCATCGTTTCAAGCAATAGAAGTTGGTTTGCCGTACTACACAGAAAACAAAATGGAAGTAATAAACCGAGATACGCACCACAATCTACATACTGATTTAGTGGAACATATTTATGTAACTTGGCTAAATACTGTCGATGAGGATTTGGACAAGAAATCAGACATAGATTTGGACGAGAACTCAAACGTAGATTTGGATGAGAATTCAGAGCGACGTGCTTTTTAATTTTTGTTATGTTTTAGTTTGCTTTTAATTAGAATTATGTATTTATGACTATTTTAGTTTTAACTAATGGAAAAGAAATAATTTTATTAGTTTCGAGTTTATTTATCTCTAAATATTATTAAAAGAGAACCCTTAATTCACCAATAAAGCAATCATGACCCTTGATTGCATTTCAATCATATGTTTTCCACCATTAGATTATATTGCTGGCATCATCTTCTTCAAATAAAATTCAAGCACAATTACATTTAATTATAGAATCTTTAATAATTATAGAATTTTTAAATTCAATAATTACATTATCAATTACAACATATCATTCTATTTATATACGAGATATCAGTTTCTCTAATTAATATTGTTTCTAATTTAACTATCTTATTTATAGCTTCTGGCTTCAAAATTCAAACCCGTTTAGTTTTTATTTAATTTTTTTTTTGAAAAAACTCATTAAATAAGCATATCAATAATTTAGTCATTAATCTATAAAATCTATTCTAATCCTATTAAATTAGCAAAATATTTAAGAGTCAAAATAAAGTCAATATTATTTATAATTTATCTCCCGGTATATCCTACGTAAAATAAATCAATTCGAGATAATAGTTTTGAATTTAAAACTCATTAATTAAGCAAGTTAATTAATTTGAAATTTTGAATCAATATAAATGATATCATTTTTTTAGATGAATAACCGAAAATTTCCAAGATAATATTTTAAGATCCCATTTTTTTTATAAAAATAATGATTTCCTTATTGAAAAACAACGTATATATACGATTACATTGAAGTTGTTCTTCTTACGATTTTGGATTGAGTCTTATGATTTATAATGTTCTTCTTCAACGGTATTATTCTATAATTCTTTTTTCTAGGTTCTTTCTTTACCTTGTTCTCTTTCTTTTTCTACAAATTCTTGTATTTACTTTGTCCTTATTACTTTTTATTACGGTATTTATGTTGAGAGGTCATGAAAAAAATTAATCAATCTACTTTAAGTATATTAGTTTCATTCATTTAGTTATAGAAACAAAATTATATCCTTTATATTAATTATTTTAATATGTTGACCTATGTTTGTCAAGAGAAAGCCATAAAAGTCGTTTTAACGTATGATGGCAAAATTCGTGGAACGGACCAAAAGCAAGATGAAGAAGTTTTTTATTGTTACACTTCAACTTGCATGAACAAATACATGGTTAACTACAATAAAGTCCCTATATTTTGGTAAAAGTTTCAAAAAAGTCCTATTTTTTTTGAATGAAAAAGCCCAATAAACCGGACAATTTAGTCCTTATCATCCGGTGACCCTCATTTTCCGGGTTAAAGAAGTCTACATGGCATCTTAATGGTGACTATATCGTTGAACTCATTAATTTAGGGTTTTCTTTGAAAACCCCTTTTTCTCGTCTCCTTTATTCCCTACAAATCGATCGATCGATTCTGCTCGTGTCCTTTGGCGATGGATGAAGTATTTGAGCCTGACACAATCAACGTTCAAGTTGATGATTTTGTAAAAACCAAATCAGTTTCAAGATGCAAAGATGAATTCCTTAATGTTCTTTGTGAAGACAGTGATGACAAACCAGTGGAAGGTGAAGGAGAAAATGCTCGAGTGGAACTAGATGATGAGGAAAACACTGATGAATCTATTGATGAAGATGAAATCATATACTCCATCCATAATCCGAAGGTCAAATGGAATGTGATGAAACCGGTTATTGGAGAAAGGTATGAATCTAGACATGAACTGAAATTATGTTTAACAAATTATTCTATCTATAAGGGCTATATAATTCATTTCAAGAAGTGTGATAGTGTTAGACTAGTGGATGTGTGTGCTAGTGATCCATAAAAATGCCCTTTTATGGTTCGTGCTTCATGGATGAGTACTGAAAAATCATTCCAGGTGAAAAAGATGAATGATAGGCATACATGTGTTAGGAATTTTAGTAGTTCAAGGCTTATGAATCCAACTTGGTTAGCAAAGCAGTTTGTGAAAGAACTAGTAATGAAACTAAAGTTAAAATGCAAGGAAATTCAGGCAATAATTCAAAGTAAATTTCATTGCAAGGTGTCATGGTCAAAATGTTATAGATCAAGGTGTAGAGAATTGTCCTTAATTGATGGCAATTTAAGTGACCATTATAAAAGAGTGTAGGACTATGGACATGAACTGATGAGGTCCAATCCATGTAGCACAGTTAGGATTTCTGTTAATATTAATCCTGATCAGACTACAACTTTTCATAGAATATATGTGTGCTTTAAAGCAATCAAAGATGGGTGGAAGATAGGATGTCGTAGGGTTATAGGGTTGGATGGGTGTTTTTTGAAGGGACAATGCAAGGGTGAGTTACAAACTGCAATATGTAGAGATGCAAATAATCAAATTTACCCTATAGCATGGGTTGTTGTGGAGGTTGAAAACAAGGTTAATTGGACATGGTTCTTGGAACTAGTTAATGAAGATCTTTCATTGGATACTGGCAGGGGATTATGTGTCATTAGTGATCAACACAAGGTAATGACAGGTTCATTTAATTTATATCATCTATTATAGTTTTGAATAACAATTACTAATATATTTTTTCATTTCCTAGGGTCTTGTTGAAGCAACAAAGGATATTCTACCCCATGTAGAGCACAAACAATGTACTAGGCATATTTATGCCAATTTTAGGAAAGTGTATAGTGGGATACAATTCAGAAACATGTTTTGGGCAGCTGCAAAATCTACAACAGAAGGTGATTTCAAGATAAACATGGATAGGATCAATACTTTAAGTGAAGGTGCATATGATCATCTTATGGCTAGAGAACCTCATATATGGTGCAGGGCATTTTTTGGTAGTGGTTTGGCATGTGATTCTGTAGAGAATAGGATAGCTGAGTGTTTTAATGCAATCATTATAGATGCTAGAAATAAGCCTCTTTTGGCTATGTTTGAAGAAATAAGACTCTACATGATGGAAAGGTTCTACAACTTAAAAGAGGAAGCACAAAAATTAGAAGGTGATGTGTGTGAAGCAGCACTTCTAAAGATGGAGGAATTTGCTAAGGATATAAGGTATATTTTGTATTTCATATATAAATGTAGCTTTTTAATTGATTGTTATTACATTTATAATAAGATAAATGTTTATATTTGCAGGACTTGGTATGCAGTGCCAAGTGGTGTTCATTCATATGAAATTAGGAATGGCTTTTAAAGTTATGGAGTTGATTTGGAACGGCATTACTGTAGCTGCAGACTATGGGATATAGCAGGGATACCTTGTGTGCATGCACAGGTAGCAATCTTATACACCAACCAAGATCCAAAGGAATTCATTAGCACTTGGTTCAGCAAGAGTAATTACATGGCTACATATCAGTCTAACATACTTCCAGTCAATGGAAGTAACTTATGGGAAGAAACTGGCTATACCAAGCCCTTTCCACCTACAGCTAGGAGGATGCCAGGACGACTCAGTGTCAAAAGAAGGAGACATGTATCTGAGCATGAAGAGAAGTACCCCCAAGTGTCTAACAAGGGAAGAACTGTATAATGCAAGAATTGTCTTCAAAGGGGACATAATAAAGCTTCTTGCAAAAATCCAAAGGTTGTACCTAAGCCAAAACCTAAAAAGAAAATGGGCAGACCCAAATTGGATCCTGATTTGACTAACTGGACAGGATCTAGAAGAGGTGATAGAGGTGGGGGTACTAGATCTGGTAGAAGAGGGAAGAGAGGTGGTGGTAGGGGATCTGGAGGAAGAGGCAAGAGATGTAGAGGGAATACAAAATTTGGTGCGGGAACTTCTAATCTTGATGAAGAAAATGTGGTGACTCCTACTATTGAGAGTGATAATGATGAGGCAAGAGATGTGGAGAGTCCTGAAGTTGATGATGAAATAAGAGTGGATGTAAAGAGTGATATTGATTTCATGATACAGTAGAATTACACTACACAAGAGATTTTGGACTGTCTTGGAATCAATGAGGAAGAATTATATGAATTTGAGGGTCTAAAACATGTACCTATGGAGCTTAATATATCACAGGTATGGTTTAGAAAATAATTTTAGTTTATTGTGTTTAGTATGCCTAACCATATATTGATATGCTTGTTTCAGGGTTTTGAATTTCCTAGCCAATTGACTGTAGAAACTTTGACTGAGAATGAAGAGGATTTGGAATAAAAAGGTATGGATCAGGAGGGCCTAGGTGAGGAACAAGAAGGTTTGGAGATTATGAATCAGGATGGTATGGATCCAAAGGGAATCATTGAATAGGATATGGGTATAGAGGGCATAGATGAGGAAGGAATTGAACAAGAAGGTATGGATCAAGAGGGCATGAATCAGGATGGAATGGGTGCACAAGGGTTGGATCAGGAGGGAATCAATAAGAATGGCATAGGTGAGGAGGGCATGGAACAAGAAGGTATGGATCAAGAGGGCATGAATCAGGATGTAATGGGTGCACAAGGGTTAGATCATGAGGGAATCAATGAGAATGGCATTGGTGAGGAGGGCATGGAACAAGAAGGTATGGATAAGGAGGGTCTGGTTATGGAGGACATGGACATGAGGCCAAAACTGAGAAAGAGGAAGACATCAGAGAGGATAACAAAAATACAATTGAAGAAATTGGTGGTTGTCAAAAATGGGAAGGGGGTGAGTTCATCCAACCCACTTAGTCTAGATTAGGGTGTTTCTAACCCATCCTTTTGTGAAAAACATGTACAAACTTTTGGCTTTGGGTAACCGTTGATAGCCCCTTTTATTGATAGCCCCTTTTGTTGATAGCCATATAAAGTATAGGCTTTGGGCCCCTTGATTATGTTTTGTACAAACTTTTGGTTAATATTACATGTTCTATGATAAACATGGTTAATGCATCTTTAAGTTGATTAACTTGTGTATGTTTATGTTGTGTTTGATTTGATTCTATTGTGTATGTTAATGTTGTGATTGATTACATTGTTAAGTTAACTGGAATTCCAACCATGTTTGATTCCTGCCATAATTGATTCCGGTCATGCATGATTCTAACCATACTTGATTCCGATCATGCATGATTCCAGTCATAAATGATTCCGATCATTATTGATTCCATTGTATATTAAACATGTTTGATTATATTCTATATTCATTCCATTGTTATTGATTCAATTTATTAATGATTCCATTCATGTTTCATTTCATTCATTGTTTCATTCCATTCTATTGTGTATGTTAATGTTGTGATTGATTATATTGTTAAGTTAACTGGAGTTCCAACCATGTTTGATTCCTGCCATAATTGATTCCGGTCATAAATGATTCCAATCATTATTGATTCCATTGTTTATTAAACATGTTTGATTATATTCTATATTCATTCCATTGTTTATTGATTCAATTAATTAATGATTCCATTCATGTTTCATTCCATTCTATTCACTCATGATTACATTCGAAGCACTTATGACTTTGCCATAAACATAAACTTGTTAATTCATTTCACTTGAAAAAAGGACACAACATGATACATACTACACACACCAATTAAGACATTGATAGTACGCTAACATACACAATCAAAACACATAAAAGACACCAAAACACTACTTCCCATACATCTTCTGTCTATCCTACAAATCCTTCAACATCACCAACACAAAAACAAAAGAAACCATGAACACATAAAAAAAGATATCCATTTTCCACCTTCTTCTCCATTCTGGACTTGAATGGCCACTCCTTCCACGGGTTGATTTTCCATTGGTGGTTGTGCCACTAGTTGTTCCACAATGTCCTCAAAAAAGTTCCCTTCAACTTGTTGTTGTCCATAGTCCTCGAAAATTACATTTTTCTCTAAATTAACATTGTTGTGAAATTCTAGTAAGAGATTTGCATACCACTGATTTGGTAGAGGAGGATACACCCATTGGAAGAACTTGCAGTCTTTAAGTGCATCCTGGTAATTTGGGCAACCTATAAACCTTCTTCCAGGGTTAAACGAAGTACACGAAGTCTATTTTCTAATGGGATCACCGCAATAGCACCTGCTTCTCAGTCGATTCATCACTCTTCGATTTGAACTTTTGCTTCCTACAGAAGATGAAGACGACATTTGTGGCTTCTCCTCCTGCTTTGATTTTTGCCTGGTCCGATTTTAGGGCACGAAAGGAATGAATGATGTATATATTTAAGTTTCGTTAAGTCCACCTAAGCATGCCCAGTCCACGTAGACATCTATAACCGGGAAAATAAGGGTCACCGGATGATAAGGACTAAATTCTCCGGTTTATCCGGTTTATTGGGCTTTTTCATTCAAAAAAAATTTAGGACTTTTTTTGAAACCTTTTCCAAAATATAGGGACTTTACTGTAGTTATCCCAACAAATACATATATCTTGTTCTAAGTTTTTCAATAACTCTTTTATACATATTATTATACTCTTTAGTTAAATTTTCTAATTTTATATTACTGTATTTGTTTATATCAATGGCTTTAGTTTAAAAATCGACATTCGAGTACAAGACTTTACTTATGTGGTGTCACTTACGTTATTTGATTGTGACACAAAGAAACTTCTGGAAAAAACCACACAAGAGTTGCTTCAAAAGTTTAATGAGGTTATCGATATTAACTTCATTTATATAAAACTAATTTTTTACCTTTTGTCTATCTAGTTTTATAACCATTTTTTTTAAAATTTTTAGGAGGGTAATATGGAGATTTATCCATTTGCTTTGAATGTACTTTTCGATAAAAAGTTGGTGTTCAAATTCAAATTTCACATTATAATTTGAAGAACAAAGTTGATGGTTATGCAATCTCAAACTTCACTATTGATAATACAATCATTGTTGAATTGGAAAAAAAAAAATTAACATCGAACATGAAAAATTCTTTTACAAAGAATACTACAAACATTACACTTATTAAATTTCGGTGTTTATATTTCAGTTGACCAACTAACATATTTCTATGTACTACAAATGTAGGCGCCAAAATCCGATTCGTTTAATGTTTTATTGGCAGAAGTCGGATCTCAAGACACATTAAATTAGAAGGTTTTAAATATAATATAACTAAATCTAATATTTTAAGAAATTTAAAATATTATTAACTTTTAGATTGACATATGAATTTATTTTCTACATTTAGGATGTTGTTTCGTTTACAGGTGATAACGCCACACCCACTTCGAATCTTGATAAAAACATTGCAACAAGTCCACTAACTAAGTGGACATCCTTTTAAAAAATGTATGGACATGAAGAATTAAAATGCAACCTGTAAGATGTTTACGATGTTAATAATCTGACAACCATGTCCTCAAACAAACGACCATCAACGTCAATGACAAATCGTACTTCTAGAGAAGGCAAGTCAAAACTGTTAATTCTAAAGCAAGATAAATAATATATGATTTTCATGATTTTGTTTGAGTAGTTGAGTGATTTGAATATTATTTATTTCATATTTTGTTTACATACTATTTGGATTTGGGGTTTGATTTTTGATGACTTTATTTCATACTATTTATTTTTGGGTTAGAATTTTGATCATTTGAATACATTTTGAGTATTATGAAATGTTGAATTATTCATCTATTTTCCTTTTAGGTTTAAACTCAGATTAATTTAGAAATTTAATCATATCTTAGTCTATTATTTCGTTTGAATGTGAATAGTTCAACATTGTTACAATATTATTTATTACAACCTCAATATAAATATTAGAAAACTACCACTTTTTAGGAAATTGTAAACTTTTATAAATCTTTTAACCGTTATAAAACAATTATTTATATTTCTTGTGAAATTATTTATAAATTTATTAGTAATATTTACCATTGAAATATTATTATTTTTAGATATTAATGATATCATACAATTTGATAGATTTAAATAATAAAACTCATTACAAAGATGCTAGAGAGAGACGAAAACTAAGACGTTTACATTTACAAAATAGAAGATTGATATATATGTCTAAAAGAGAAACTTTATTCCATCATATAAAGCAATAAAGACTTTTGATTGTGTTTCACTTATATATTTTTCACCTTTAGATCAAATTGTTTATGTCAAATTGACAATGTTTGGTCAAACACGTTGTCCATTAATGTTTCCGCTCAAACCTTCTCAATTTCCTCTATCCCTAAAATAAAATTCAAAATTCAAAATTCAAATCTTCTCCAAATTTAAAGTCGTAATTTATGCACTGACCATCCTATATGTTTTCAAATCAACATAATATATCTTCATAATTATTCTATTTCTTTCTCAGTGTAGATCGATGGTACTAAAATTCATCAAGGGAAAAATATTCATCTTGAATTTAAATCTTATTAATATAGTAAATACCTCAAGTTTTGAAAGTAATAATCAGTTTGATACATGCTAAATTACAATTGCTCGATTTCCAACTATCTAACTCAATAATTGTATGTATTTATTCATAAACTTACCATTTTTTATAATGTTATTGATTATATTTACTATATTTAAGTTTAAATTGCAGAGAATTTTACTTAAAAGTGATGAGCATTAGTTGATGTTTGTATTGAAGCTTGAGGATGATGCAAAACTCTAAATACCTTAGTGGTAATATCCTACATACTTAATAATTTAGTATTTCGAAAAAAAATATTTTCCATTAACTTTGATAACAAATTTGTTGAATTAAGCATATTTTTATGCTTATAAATTTGTTTTCTCTACTCACTTGTACTTATCATCTTGAAGATGAGAAAACATTAACCATGACTATATTGAAAAGTGTCAAAAAGATCATATTGGTCATACATTTATGACATGATCTTCAAATGTTCTTTGCTCAATTCCTTGTTTTTTATTTATATCGTTTTTGTGTATTTGATTTGTTTCTTCAAGAAACTTGGTTTTCTACTAATTTTGATAAAAAAAATTGTTGAATTAAGCATACTTTTATGACATGATCTTCAAATGTTTTTTGCTCAATTCCTTGTTTTTTATTTATATCGTTTTTGTGTATTTGATTTGTTTCTTCAAGAAACTCGGTTTTCTACTAATTTTGATAAAAAAAATTGTTGAATTAAGCATACTTTTATGACTATAAATTTGTCAATTTTTTATTAATAAATCAAGTGTAAATGAATTTGAACAATTGTTAAATTTCATATTCTATAATGTAATTAATGCACTAATTAATCAAATAATAATACATGTCTAAGTGGTTGGGTACCTCTAGGACAATAAACAAACATGCAAATTATAAGCAATTTCACAATACTGTATTTTTTTAGTAGCTTTAAATTAACAATTACTTCTTTCATTTGCTTAAGATTATTGATTACTCATATAGGTTTGTAATAAAATAAAATTTTGATAAATTAAAAAAATTATTCAACAAAACCTAATTGGCTATATATCAATTTAGGCATCTTTTTGTGTTGTCATGTTTGTTGATTTGGCTATGTAGGATTCATTTGAAGTTCTATTTCTCTACAAGAATGTTAACGTTCACATGCAAGTAGAAACAATCATAATTGGTAAGTATTCCAAATGATTTTTCACTTACATTAATCAAAACTGTTACTTTAAATGGTGTGTTCTCATAGAAGCCACATCGGTTATCACTATAGAGATCTTCTAGCGGTCTATAGAAGAATCCTAGCGACTTTATAAATAATTTTGCTGCTTTTTCAATAAAGGATCACTCTATCAACATTCGTTCTCTAAATTTCTTTCTTTTATTTTTTATATACATGTGTCACAAAAATAATACAGAAAGAGGTGTTAGTAACCATTAAAGATGAAAAGGTAAGATATAATTTAAGAATATTATATAGAGTATAAATTATGGATTTGTTATATTTATTTCTATGAAAAATATATTGTTTGATTGCTAGGTTATATATTTGGGGTTTTTTTTGTAATTTGATTTTGACAAGTTTGATCTAAATTTAATAATCAAAGTAGGTAGGAAAGATATGTGCTAACGATTTTGAATTTCTATTGCCCTTCAGAAACCAGTTGTAGCCTCATAGACCATTCCTTCATATCTTGGTAGGTCTTAGTATTTCCCCAAATTTGGCTACAAGAAGTCATGGATGCACTTCTTGAATCAATCCTCTAAACTGAATTTCATTTGTTAGTTGGATGCAGTGACCAAAATTCAAGATTTGTGAAAGTTCATTATTATTTATTAGTGTTAACCTTTGGCAAATTATGAAACTAATATTATATTTTTGTTCATAACATGGTTTTTTTTCTTGTAATAATTTCTTTGATTAGAAGATATGTATATGTGATTGGGTGTAGCCTGAAAAATCATATTTTAATTCTTATAAGGAAAAAAATACTTTATAAATTTACCAAATTAAAATATCTGAATTTGATGTTTATAGTTATGACAATGTACTTAAACTATAATGTTTATCGAATTTCTTTGCAGAATTTAATGTTGCTGGTACATATAACAACTTATTGTTGCTTTTGGTTTTACAAGGCCAATATGAAAAGTGTCATGTGAGCCTCTATAGAGGTCGGTACACTGGACAAAGTCAATTCATAAAGCTACTATACAACATGTTTTAATCAAGAAGTCGCATTATGTTGTGATAAAACAAAGATCACATGGATCATTTATATTAAAAATTACTGTATTAAAAAACCAAATTGCTCTAATATAAATATTAAATATTTTTATTTAATAAGTTTGGTTCAAAAAAGTCTAAAAATGAATCTAACTAACATTTTTTATTAAAATTTCACCTAAAACAATGACACCTATTAATGTAATATGTATTTAATTTATGTTCTCCGCGTTTAACGCGGATCATAATCTAGTAAATATATTATATTTTTATACATTTTATTTAAAAAAATAGAACACTGAGGAGTGACCATTTCCTAAATAAGGAGAAAATAAGAAGGAAATGATATAAGGGTGGGGTAACAGGAAAAAGAGAGGTGTGGTGAAAGCGTACATTTTGGTCTAAGTAGAAAGAAATATTATATTCTATGTTTAGTAATAAAATCAACACTTATTTATCAAAATAATTTTGTTTCTTAACGGAATGACAGTAAAACAAAACAATCTTGTGAAAGAGAATCAATCTTATTATTTGATTCTTTTGATTTATTAAGATTCCTTTTGGGTTATTTAAATTAAGACATGTCGTAGAAAACATATTGTTCATAGTATGTAATTAATATAAATATAATTGAAGTGATTATAACTGAAATATATAAAACTATATGCAAATTATATATACTACATTAAATGCAAAACCATCAAGGTGGAATACTTGTTGTCATTGGGTTTTAGCCATTTGTCTTTACTCTTTAATGGAGAACTTCTGTTACATTGTCATAGATTTTGGAAATACAAAAATATTCATTTTACACCCTCTGGTTTTTAAAAATTTTAATGCAACCCCAAGCAAAAATAACTAGGGATATGTGATTTTAGCGAGCTTCAGACTCCAAAATATAAACTATCGGAAACTATTTATTGGCACAAAAGACAAACTAATGTTTGATGCTGCCAGAATAATAGATGCATGTTTTTCTTAACTTAGACAATTCAAATTTGAAGTATATTAGTATTAATTAAAATAATCAGTAAAATACATTACATAAAAGTTGATAACATAATTATTTTTGACATATGATCCATGTACCTTCATATGGCTCATATAGACTCTATAGTATTTCAGTCAAAACACATAACCTTAACCTTAGGGAGCTAACAAAATAACACCTTAATGAAAGTCCAACCAAAAATCTACTACTTTCATGAATTATGATATCCGAGTTACTTTTCCATTAGCATCACAAATCAGACAGGCCTTTTAGGTGGTAGGACACTTTGATGGCTAATGTTGATATTATACTTTTGAAGTTTGGTGAAAAAAAGAAAAATACCAAAGTATAGGTACAGGTCTTAAACTATCCTAAAAGAGCATTAACATTAGTAAAAAGTTCCTGTTAGGCCCTTACTTTGTCATCTTATTCAATTTAGCTTCCTGTGTAATATTGTCATCAAGAAGTTGTAAAAATACATCCTTTTAAATAAAAATGATTAAACAATTATTTAAAATTTTATCATGCATATTATTCTGCAACTTATATTTTCAACATTTGCTATAACAACCGGAAAAAATATATTTTATGTAGTTATCTAATCTTATGCATTAAAAACATGCTATGATCCTTTTAGCTGGGGAACAATAACATAAAACATGTTAACAAATAATTTGTTTTTTTATATATACAATTTTTTTTGAGGATGTTGTAATACCCCGATGCCCCCATATAGTCCCGCCACCGTGCTTATATTTCTTACCATTGAAGGGATGCACTTTTATATTTTTATCGATAATAGGAGTATGATATTTATTGATAACAACAATATGTCATTTGAAACTTTGTCAAGTTTCAGGTTACATATTAATAGTATTATTCGTAAAAAGATATATGTATCTTTCCATTATAGGTTAAAAAGTATAATCCGCTGTTATGATGGCTAAATAAATATGATACAATTTTATAAGTTCTAAGTTAAACATTATTATTACTGAAATATAAGCATTTTGTCATTATGGATAGAAATTGGAAGTAACTTGCAACTATGGGATAAAATTATAGTATGTGTTTTTATTGATAGCAAAAATAAAATATGTTGTTATCTTTTGCAATTTACCATTTTAAATGGAACCTAAAATAGTATATAAGTAACTAGGGTAAATAGCATAAAAGATATTAAGTTTATATCAAAATTCTAATTTGATATTGTGTTTTTTTTTTAAATTTGACACTTTGTTTTCTAATTTTTTATAATTCTAACCACTTGACCGGTCAACCCGGTTATTTGCTGACGTGACACGATGACAAGTCAGTTTTGATGATATGACATACTGACATAACATACTAACGTGTCAAAATTGATTTTTTTCCACAAAAGACACCAAGTTTTTATTTTTTTTTTCAATTTTGACACTTTGTTTTTTTGTTCCAAATCGAACATTATTTTTTTTCAATTTTGTTCAATATTGTATTTTCTATTTGAAACCGTATAAATATCTTTTTAATACATTTTAAATCGTATAGATACATTTTTTTCATTTAAAAACCATATATCTATATAAATATAAGATTTTTTTTACATTCAAACCATAATTTTATGTATAAATATGAATTAGTTATATATAAACCGTGTTTTATATTAAATACGCAACTTTAAAATGAGTTTGGAGGTTTGGAGGCGTGTAGTCGATCAAGGCATAGACGTCAGGTTTGCAACCCGTGAAATTGTTACATCTTATTTGAAGCTTATGGTTACTTTGGTTTCATATTTATGTAGAACATTATGTTTTTGAATGAAAAAAAAACTTTGTATTTATATAAAAATGTGGTTTTTAAATGAAAAAAAAAATGTATTTATACAGTTTCAAATGTAACAAAAAATATATTTATACGGTTTCAAATGGAAAATGGTCAACATTGAACA
Organism: Lactuca sativa; assembly: GCF_002870075.4. Lineage (NCBI taxonomy): Eukaryota > Viridiplantae > Streptophyta > Magnoliopsida > Asterales > Asteraceae > Lactuca > Lactuca sativa. Next base: position 28,389,426 of record NC_056625.2, on the reverse strand, counting down.
AAATTGGAAAAAATGATCCCGCTAGGGGCGCTGCCTCTTTGGAAACCCCAAACCCGGAGGCGTTGCCCTCAGACCCCCCGACTTGTCGTCAAACCGGCTTCTAATTCAATCTTATACATGCGTGCACTCCGCACATATCCAAACATATATTAGAATGCAAATTATGAAGTCTCTCAGCTCATAAGTAAGTTTCAATTACACAAAATGTACTGGTGATACTAAAATCACCAACATTTTTTGTACTTGATGGAGCTCGGAGGCAATGATGGTAATGATTTGCTTTAATTACCCTTCCAAACCCCTCAATTTTAAGCTATTTGATGCAAGCATTCCTATAAGATCAAAATCTAAGTAACACATTGTGCATGCTTTGGAAGTATACTTAAAAAGGACCATTAACATGTGTTTGGTTCTTTTCTTCTTTGATTGTCAAAAACTTGTGTTTTGTGTGTAGCATGGTGCTTCGATATTGGTATAGAGGCATACCAATGGACCAATGGTATTGTCAGATTCATTGGCATTATACCAAACCACATAATAGATTTACTAACAAAAGAAGAACATTATGAATGGACCAAATAAGAAAGATAATGAAACAGTGTGGACCAAACCATCCAGTCCTATAAAAGTCATGGGCATCTTAGTCTTTTCACATGTAAGGAATTTCTTTTTTGAAAATTCAAAGCTATAGTGAATTGTGAAAGATATTGCAATCCAGAATAGAAGATTCGGAACCTATACATGAGACATCAATTTGGTTCACCCATTCCAAAGAAACAGTAAGAAAAAAGGGTATTAGGGCCATATGATAATCACACAAGATTCGGTGGAAGTTGTGAAATTCTTGGAAGTAGGGGGTATTTTTGATAATATCATTAAACCTCATAGATGATTGTGTAATAATATAATCTTAAGTCTTAACTCTCCTTCATTGCACATGTAACACATTATTAATTTAATCTAATTCTAATTTTAAGATATTATTGTTTTTCAAGATTCTAATATCTCATGAGAAAGCTCCATTTGTTTAGTTAACTTTGGTTCCCAAATTTATTCTTGTCTTCCAAAGCATATAATCTCCCATTTAACTTCAACAAGTCCTCAAAGAATTTATATAGACACATGATGTATCGGTGTATATATCTTTGAAACTTTTAGCACTTTTACCTTTTGAGTGTGGGGAATTCATTCTGTGGTTGCTTCTTTCTCTCTGTCTTTGTTGTACAAAAGAAAGAACCCATCCATAAATAAACAAAATTCCCAAAGGGGACAAAGAAAAAAAAAAAAAAAAGAAAAGTTGAAAAACAAATAAAGAAACTTGGTAGTGGGAGAAGTTGAATTTTTGGGAAAAGAGCATAATCGAGGTTTTGGTGGGTACTGGTGAAAGAAAGTGGTGGTGTGGTGATAGTTGTATTCAAATGGACGGCAGATACGGCGGTGGTGGCGGTGGTGGTGGTGGTGGGTGTTTTGAGTTTGAGAGTGGCGGGGTGGTGATGACAAGAGACCCAAAGCCAAGGCTCAGATGGACTGCTGATCTTCATGATAGATTTGTTGATGCTGTTACTAAACTTGGTGGCCCTGACAGTTAGTCTCTCTGTTTTCTCTTTTAAAATCTTTGATCATAAATAATGTCTTAATCTTTCTGTTTTTGAGAATAAAAACTGATTAAACTGGTTGGTTTAAGTGTTTAAACTTGTGGGTTATTCGACTTTTTAAAGTTTTTTAAAGCTAAATGACTCAATTTTGAGTTTCCAATTTGGTCAAAGGCTTCTGTTCATTGAATTTGACTTATCTTGATGAGATTCTTAATCTTGATCAGAAGTCTCCCAATGCCCAGAATCCAAGATTGTTCAAACAATTGAAAAGTTTTGGTCTTTATGGACCATTTTCCAGATTGTGAAAAATGTCTGCTTTTTTCAAATTTAATTTTCCGATTACGTCTTCATGGGATCAAGAATCTTTATATCCATAATCAACCCAACAAAAGAATTGCAGGTTAAATTCGTTTTTGAATGATAATATGAAGACTACGACGTATTATAAGTGTTCTCGATTTGAAATTTGTATGAAAATTCTGATTCGATTCGAAACTAATATTGGGTTTGTTTTCCAGAAGCAACTCCTAAATCGGTGCTGAGATTGATGGGATTAAAGGGGTTGACATTATACCATTTGAAGAGCCATTTACAGGTAGAGTTTCACACTCTTCTTCAATCCCAAGAACTTCACGTTCTTGACTTGGAAAGTCAAATCTTGAACTACACGAATTCAAATTCGACATGGATTCTAATCGTTTTCTGTTTACACACGATTCAAATCCAACACTATTTACATAATCAGATTTAGTTCGCTAGTTTCTTCTACAACATCAAACCAGTTCTTGTGGATTTTGAAGTTGAAAGTCAGCGTTTGACACTCAAAAAGTCAAACATGAAGTTAATTTAATTAAGTTTGATTTGTTGTTTAAACTTTAAAACTTTGGAGTTTTGTTTTATGTTTATAGAAGTACAGACTTGGACAGCAGGCAAAGAAGCAAAACAATGGTGATCCCAACAATGAAAACAGTGGTGAGCATCAATCACATTTTGATCTTTCATCGATTTCACACGTGTTTTTTTTTTTTTTCAGTATTTCTCATGATTATTTGATCATTTAGGTGATTCCTATGAACACTACAATCTGCATTCGACAGGCACAAGCTCCAATTCTTTGAGAGCTAATCACGAACAAGTGTATGCATCATTTCTCATATGTTCCATCATATTAAATTCAGCTTAAAAGAATCTCAATCTGAATAGCTTTTTTTTTATTATTATTCCTTTTGTATACAGAGATATACCTATTGCAGATGCACTGCTATGCCAGATTGAAGCACAAAAAAGGTTACAAGAGCAGTTTGAGGTATATAACAATTCCCTTCCTCAGTTCAAATTGCATCATTTTCTGTCACAATATGCCTCACGAAAATGAAAATCCGATTTCTTTTTTAGGAAAAATTCCTATTTCAGAAAGTTGTCTAATTGCTTATTTTTACTATTAAATTCAAAAGACCACAACCTATTATTTTCACCATTTTATTGATTTGACCACGTAACTGTTTTCTAATATATTGCAATAATCATAAAACATAATATTCCAGTGGCTAAATTGATAAACTAATGAAAGTATGTTGTTATTTTATGCATTTTCAAACCATGAAAATGGTCTTTTTAAACGGTCGAAAATATATAGCAGTTTAATCATTAAAGAAAATAGTTAAGCCTTATATTGCTCTTATCTCCATCATCACAATTACTATTTAATGGCATTAACTTGTACGTATGTATTAGACACGGTACCTTTTTGTTGTTCGGTCTTTATCAAAGGGTGTTTTAGTCATTTCACATGTGTAATGAAAACACTGATTAGGTACAGAAGAAACTACAAATGAGAATAGAAACTCAAGGAAAATACTTGCAAGGAATCTTAGAGAATGCTCAAAAAAGCCTATCACTTGACATGAACTCATCTGGAAATCTTGAAGCAACACGAGCTGAACTAACCAACTTCAACTTAGCCCTTTCGGATCTCATGGACAATTTAAATGGAGAAGGAAGGCAAGAGAATGTTTCTAAATTTAGCCACGATGGCAAGAAGGGGCCCACAGTAGTAAAGGAAGAAATGAAGATCAAAACGGAGGGTGGTGGTGGTGGTGGTGGTGGGTCCATCAGTTTTGATTTGAACACAGGAGGTAACTACGACTTCATTGGCACAAATCAAGATTTACTTGCACTTGGGTTTACGAGACAAAACTAGAGAGAATTGATATATTTGTTGTGCAATAATTCATCTAAATTTTGTTGATGCAAACCCATGGTGATCATATGGTAGAGGGATGTTTTTCATGGTAGGCCAAAGGGTGCATCATATCGATCATGTGGTGGTATAAATCACTTTTGGAGTTAATGTGTAGATTCATAATTAATATTAACGTGTATTTTCAGATCATGGTTTCTCTTAATTTTATTTTAATAAACATATTCTAGCTAGAGGCATTATTATTTTGTTGTCGTTGAGCCAATAATAACGTTGTTACAAAGATCAAGTCATTGTCAATAGGATTGTCATTGTCGTCATTGTTACCATAATTAATGTTTTATCTTTTGTTTTATTTTCAAGAAATATATCGATAAACTCCAAATTATTATTTTTTGGATCAAAGATGTATCGTCAATATAGATCATGTTCAGGGATTGTTATTTGTTGTTGTTATGAATGAAAGTAATGAAATAGTATTATTTATTTATTTATGTGTTTAGCTTGATTTTATATCTATAGTGTCCTTACTTCGATCTTTTTCTTCATCCTACATCTACAAATTATAGAGAATCAAACTCACAAATAAAATAAAATAAAATAAAAAAATTGTGTGTCTGCGTACTTTCACTATGTGATCTTGATTCTTATTTGTTTGATAAAGTAAAAAACAATTTTATTAACGGGGATAACATTCTCTATCCTCATAACCAAATCCTCATCTCTATCTAGGGGTGGCGAATCGGACAATCATGTCGTGTTTTTGTCTGATATGATACAACACAGCAATGTGTTATGTAACACGAACATGACACGACACGATGTCATGTTTTTTTTTAACTCGAAAACGAACCAATTAAAAAATGTCAAACACGATACGACACGAAAACGATAAAATAAAATAACACATAGTTTATTTATTTAATAATTAATCGTACATAACACAACAAACACGACAAACAAATGTTAAATCGTGTCAATGTCATGTCGAATTTTGAATAGAAACACAACACGACACGACATCGTCCTTTTTACACTTGATACAAACACAAAATGAACAAAAGGTTGAATTTTAGTTTCGTTCAAATTTCGTTTTGTGTCATGTATTTTTGTCATGTCGTGTCATCAATTGTCATCTCTACCTCCTTTCCCATAACAGTTGCCATCCTCGTCAGGTATAAAAAATCCGTCACTATCCCCACCCCCAACAAAACAAAAAACTGGGATCCTCATGGGGGATTTTCCCACGTTACAATTTTATGAACCTAGATCGGTTTCAGGTTGTACTGGTGACAAGCTTAAATTGGCACTCAAAAATCAATCTCAACTGGTCTTTTGGGAAGAAAAACGAGAATAGTCACACAAAAACACAATATTTATGTGATTTGGTCAGCATGACATACATCTATGGATAGTAGGCATATATGAGACTTCCAACATCACTCGAATATGTAACTATGCTCGTGTAATCTCTTTCCTCATCCGAAATCATTTGATTCATATTTTGTCGATTATGTCATTCTTAATTTCCACATGACAAATCCAGGTTTTATGTCCTTACACTTGGTATTATAGTCTTGTCTTGAAGATCTATGCGATTTGTTCAAGGAACAATCTTGATTTGACAAATTCTTAAATAATTAAATTGAAGATTCAATAATTGTTGAGTTTTTTAAATTTTTGGAATCGTGTTCTTAGTTTTCTAGCTATTGTTCATCATGATCATTATGTTCATATCTGATTTGAAATTTATTTTTTTAACCCAATTACTTATGATTCGGCCCAATGATCTTGGTATATTGAGTTTATTAGATTAAAAGCCCAATTATTTGACCCACATCATATGTTGCTTGCTTATAATATTATTTTAAGCCATCGATTGAGTCCAGATCTCACGTGATTTGAGCATTCTTGATTGTCTATTTTGGATCGATTCATTATTGTCGTCTTAATTTTCTGGATTGCCTTGTTCGAAGATTACATCGATTCACTTTCATTTTCTCAATTTAGATCTTCGATCTCAATTCACTTCATCTGATTCTTTGACGGAACAAGCATGTAATGATAATCTATCATTATCAATTCATTTGTTAAATGTTTCCCAACGATGTTCCAATCAATTGTCGTTTTGTTATTAACAATCATGTTTGCCTCATGATAATCATTCATTTGTATTTAATCAATGACGATTTATGATCGATACTATTAAAAATATGTTTTGGAAATTGACTTGGAGATCTAAGACTACCCGGATAGGTACTTTTTTGCAACTAATTGCTCATTAAAAAACAATAAAGATACCGTTAAAATAATAAATAATAAAACAGACATAACAACCGACCCGTATGAATGTATGATACAAGAGACCAAATTTGTTTCTCTCAGTTGGCCACTTGTAAATTAGATGAAAGAGAAATTATTTCCTAATTGAAAGTTTGTGTTGCACATGGTCATGAATGGAGATATTATAAGAATCCTAAAGATTGTATGGTCGTATGAACTAGTGAGATTTTAGAGAAGTTTAAATCATTAATTAGTCAAATAAGGATAGATTATTAATATTGCATATAGATTAAATTTAAAATGCTACAATGAAAGAATATGCTTACAATCATGTGTTATTAGTTGTTTAATCATGTTAACCTTCATTCTAGACATCATCAGACCTCTATCAAAAATACTGACACTGCCATCTCTACATCATTTTCTGAAGACCAGCAAACCGAAAGAGAAAAAGGTTCATCAGATTTATTCTTACGTGCCACACAATAATGGTCAGAGCAAGCAATTGATGATTACAGTTTCATCCAAATAGTTAACAAACATTAACTACAACCTACAATATATGTGGTTAACTTACAGCACACAAGTAAGCTAAGGTTTAGTGAGCCCATGTGATTGATTGATGCAGTAAAAGAGAAGGCATAAACATAGTAAGGTAAGGTTACATATCATTTGATTTGGAGATGAAATGAAATGATTTACATACATTACTCATAATGATATCAGTTCACCATAAGAAAAGCAAGAAAAAATGAAAAAATAATCTAGTGTTATAAGGTGCCATTTAAGAAGCAAATTATGTTGAATTATAATTTTCATGGATGAGAATATAGGAAAGCTGATTAAAGTTTGTAAATGGTCTGTCTGTTTCTCATTTCATGACCATAAGAAGAAGAAGACGATGAGGAAAGAGAAAGAAAAAGGAAACCAAAATTTAGTTTTGTCAAACAAATACAGCAACGACATACCAGAGAGCAGAAACAGGATTCAAGAATAAATGAGATGTTGGATGGGATTGGATTGGGTTGTCTAGTTTCTCCTTCGTTTCTCAGATGGACTCCCACCACCTTTCCTTTTCCTATTACTAGACTTTGGTGACAACCTTACATCATCATGATCATGATCATGACCATTATTATTATTATTATCATCATCATCAGCAAACATCCTCCTCATGGCCCCGACTTCCCCTTCTTCCACAGCCTCAAACTCTTGACTCCTTGACGTCTGTCCTTTGGATGACGTATGGTACTGTCCATCTTCAACATCATCATCATCGTTGTCATCATAACCATCATCATCATTCGAACCTCCTCCTCCTGCTGCTGCTGCTGATGTTTTAGACCAATTATTGTTGTGATTATGTTTCCTTTTCTCTGATTCAGCAGCCAACTCAATCCCATCTTCCAACTCCCTCTCAATCAAATCATCTTCATCCATGAAATCGGTCCTACGTGTCACGTCCCCACCACGCGCCTTCCTCCGTTTCTCAAGCGCCGCCTTCACCTTATCCTTATCAATCTTTTTGATGGCATCCTGTGGCGACTGCCCTTTGTAATATTTCTCTTTCTCTTTCTCTTTACGACTTCCCTCATGCCCTTCGGAACCATCTTCCCTGTGGTTAACATCATCACCTCCATGTTGACTTTCATTGACTTCGGAGGTTCTTGGTGGGCCATCCTGATCGGGCGGGGGACGTGACGATGTAGGGTTTGAGCTGCTTCTGTTTGCTCCATGTTCATGTTCTTCGTCCATGCCAACAGCTCGTGTGGCGGCCCCCTTTTGATTCACCCCGCCACCTGTACTCCCGTCAACCACTTCACTCGTCTGAGCTGGCGCCACTCTGTTTTGTTCGTACAGTTCCAACATTTGGTTGCTCACCTCTGAAAAAAAATGATGAATGATGAATATTTATAAGGGTAGAATTGGAAAAAAAAAAAAAAGACAGGGACACGGACCTTCTAACTGGCGGGGGGTGACATCGAACTCCTGCCACCAGACTTTCTCACCGTCGGAAGGGAGTTTGACTTTGAGGAACTTGGCGGCTAGGAAAATGGCACCAGCTGCGATGTGATGGGGCTTAAATTGCAAGCACAGAGATGTCCGGAGCCTGCATATTTGCATGCCACCTCTTTTGCATGTCAAAATGAATGGAAAAAATGATCGATCCAAAAGGATGATAAATACACAATCACAACATACACAGCATGCCTACCCATCGTTCACAAAATTCCATGCAACTTGAGCAAGGGCATTTTGGGCAACCTTGAACTTCTTTATTGCCTCTACTAGTGGTTTATACGGGTGATGCACGTTAAAATCAAAACCCAGAGTTGCAAGAACAACACGTTCTCCCAATAAAATTAGTTCCTTTTGTTGTTCATACACTTCCTGCATTGCATTGCAACACACTTCAAAATCACTCTACTGTTATTTATCATCACATTCAACTCAGGTACACGACAAGATCTTATGAGGATAGAATAGATAATATACACACTTCAACTCTTGAAGAGTTTAAAAGGCAGCTTAGATTAGAAGAAAAGGAATAGGGAATAGAAATAAATGATGGTACCTTCTGTTTGATTCTTTGTATTGCCTCGGGATCCTTTTTGTTATTAATCTCATAAGAAACAAGGATAACATCTTTCAAAGGCCGAGGAGTTTCTTCAACCTTGCCTGCAAGAAACATACAGACAGTTGCAACTGTCTGCAATGTAATCTTTTACCATATTAGTAATTAGTCAACACATCCCATCACAATTTTATTAACATAAAGAAAAGAAAGTTGCAACTGTGATGTGTTATTTGCTTCTGTTTTGATGGAAGGCAATAATTAATAAATAGCATAATTCTTTTCTCAAACTGTACGTGGCTTTGCAATGCAGTTGTTAGATGTGTTAATTGCTTTGCTTATTAGTTATTATATGTGTTTGTGTTATTTGCTTCTGTTAGACGTTGTTATCTATACAGAAAGAAACACCAAGCAAGGGCTATAGAAATTTCAACATACTCCTCTTCAGTCTTCATTTTGATATTGAGCCCTTCTGGTCTTTTATATTGGATCCCTTTTACTTTGAAATTACGTATTTATCATAAAATTCTAACAATGTTATCTTCAACATAGTTAACTATATTCCTTCCTATTTCCATCTGGTTCAAAATGATATTACACTGTTTACGCAATATAGCAGCATACTTCAAATTTTCATTCATTAATAATGGTTTATGTATGTTAAATATTAATGTATCAATTCTTATGGTCAAACCAGCTTAAAAAGGCTCTGCTTTAGAAAAAATGCATATGAAAATTGGTCCTAAAATAAATGTCACTATTTTGCGTAAAGTACATCAACTAAAATGAATTTTTTTCATCTAAAATATACTGCTACAGTGTGCATTTACCCACCAATATAAATTGTAATGCAGGCAGTTGATACCCATGTGAAAAATCCTTTACCAACTTCTTTTGTTATTTGTGTGTGTGTGAGAGAGTGTTTTAAAAACCTATTTTTTATATACACATCTACACCAAATATATAAGATGTGCTGACAAAATTTAAACTGTTGTAAACCTAGCAGTTGACGATTTGCAAGAGAAACTAAGCTACACATATTACATGTGTAAAAAATTTTATCTATGAAACATACATACACATCTATGAAAGCTAGTGCCTAAAGTCAGCGCTGTGAAAATCGGCCTCAGTGACCTGTTACTGAGTAGGATTAGTGGTAATCGGACTCGGTCAAGTCAAACTAATGGAAAGTCGGATGATTTTTTTTTTTTAGTTTATTAAACTCATTATGAACTCATGGTATGATGATTGGTGACTTAAATAAATAAACACTTCTTAGGATATTGGTAGATTTTAATTTTCTTTCAAATATATTCCTTTAAAATTTAGGGTCCCCACCCAAATATATAATCCCCAGTTAGCGCTTAACAACTTTTACAATCTTGCCTAAAGTATAAAAAGCTCTAGCAGCTCCTATGATTGTCTGTGTTACTTTGTTTTTCACTTTTGGGAAGGGTGAGTTTTGGCTCGCATAAGTATTGAAAAAAAGAAAAAAACTTAAAAGCAAAGAGATCATCTAATGCTCCTGATACCTATTTATATTTTATATTCCCAGAGCATTGTAAACAATTAGATGTCAGAATTTTGCGAAAGATGAACTTTTAACACACAAATTAAAACAAAATCCATTGAAAATAAATAGATGATAAGGAAAAGAAAAGAGGTAGCACTGACCCTCCTGTCATTCTTTGCATGTGACTGACGGAGAAAGAAACGGTGACAAAAGATTATAGCTGTAGCAATCGTTACCTGGGGCCTGTAACAACCAAAATCAATATAAGACCACAACACAACAACTTCATACCTACCAATTAGGCAATTACAAAGCAAAGATCAGTCCAAGCTCATAAGTGTTTGTCTTATTACAAACTAATCAGTTTAACAAAATATATCATCATCAAATCATTTCCAGAGTATCATTCCTCAAAACTGATACTCTTTTTTTTTCTTTTTTCTTTTTTGTTTGGGTAGGGGAGGGGGGAGGGGTTATATACTAAAATAAAACCAAAAAAATCAAAAGAGTCTAATTATAGTAGTAATATCCTTCAGATTCCATAAACAATATGCACATGAGATGAGAAGGGCCCAGATGTGAATTTCATGTAGTAATATCCTTCAGATTCCATAAACAATATGCACATGAGATGAGAGGGGCCCAGATGTGAATTTCATGTTTTAAATCTCTCTGAGAAATAAAACTTTGGTCTCTCAAATGTAAAAAACTTAATTATAAGAGGTCTAGTTGCAATCACCTAGCATATGCACATGGTAAAATATATGATATTATTGAACTTCACTGAAGAATCCCATACGAATTGCAAACAAGAAATCAGCAATTGTTGAGTTCATTCAGCTGATAAATGCACTTTTAGACACTAAGACATCGCTCATATTCAAATACTGCAAAATGGATCACCGAGAAATCAAAGCCAATACCATGATAACAATAAAGACATGACTTTGAGAATGTAGCTGTTAATTTGATGATCCAAGAACACTTTACAACCACAAACTCTTACACCATACGGGTTACTTTAACCAAAATACCCCCATAAATATTATATTATATAAAAGGACTTCTATGCACGTATAGAACTCATCCTACTCAAATGACAGAATACAACCATTGAAAACAAATGACTGAAGCTTTACTGGCCATTTAAACAGTATGCATTTTTGGTGCTTTTTGTATGTTGCAAGGAGAAATGATGATGTGATTGTGGCCAGAAAATAACTTCATGTGAAGTGTTACACCAAATCCCTATTTGTGTGTAGCAGTGCCTTGAGAAGGTGGAAGTGCAACGGTTGATGAACCTCTTTAACATCATCTTAAAGACTCCCAAGATCCCAAAGAAATGCAGACTTAGAACTGTGATGCTAACTTGCAAGAACAAATGTAGAAAGTTGCAACAACTATTGAGGTAAAAAGTTACTTGGTCATACCATGAAACTATGGGAGAGAATGATTGGAGGCCTAAAACAGCCATAACAAATTATCACTTTGATTTTGGAAGAGATAATCTGTGAGACTCTGGGTGGGGTGCCATGATGTATGTTTTTTTCCCCAGTGACATTGTGTTAGGTTGGATTACTTTGAGAATGAAGTTGGAAGAAAAAGGCACATGAGAGGAAGATGGAAGTTGCATAAAGAAGGATGCATGTGATAGAACAATGTTGAACAAAATACTGAATGCAGTAATCAGAAATAAGATGAGAGATAAAGGAGCTTACACTTTGAGACGCATACCCAAGTCTTGCAAGAATGTGCAATATGATTTACGTAGGTAAGTTTCCTTCTTCAAATCAATGCCATCTGGTCTTGATGGGGAGTTTTCCTCGATTTCTTTACGTGAAAAATACCACCTGCCACCATTTTCTTCCGCCTTACTATCATCAGCATTCCTATACGGACCACTATCAAACATTCCAAACTGCATAGGATCACTTGACAACAAAGCAGTCATTGTTGTCTCCTGCACTCTCCACCAATTTTTTCAAACAAAGAACCTCCACTCCCCCTACTTCACAGATGCATTAAACAGACATCTGCTACCTGCACAGTATGCAATACATACCAATTAAGAGGAATTAACATCCTTGGTGTCTTCTGAACAACATAGGTTATCCCTAGTTTACCTTAAGACATGGTGTAACAACAAAATTAAGTGAAAAACAAAGAGGCAATACAAAATGGTTAAATGAATCAGTTTTGTATTGAATAGCTCGTAAATCATATAAGCACACACTTGAACTCTTTCCACCTTTTATGTTGAAACTTCTACTGTAAAACATAATTACAAAACATAATCACCTATAATGCAACCGAATATACATAGTTAGCTGGAACCACTAGCAACCTTCACCGGTTAAAGTTCAATCAAGAAGACGTTAAAAAGACTTGCTCATCAAGAAAGGATATGTATGCTTTCATGTACAAGACAATAACCTACAAGAGCAGGGTTCTCTAAGCAATCAAATCTGATAAATTTCGCATAACAAAGGGGCCTCTTAAGGGTCTGCGATTTATACAGATAGACTTTAACAGGAGCCATTGATATTATCAATCTACAAAGTAGTTCGTACCACTTGATTTTCTGTCATATGATGCAAAAAAACTCGAGCTGAACTGCTGACAGGTATTAAAAAGGAAGCAAACCCTATTTCTATGTTGATGATAAAAAAAATAACACGACTTTAAGAAAGAAAGAAAGAGAAAAATTCTTTTACAACATCGAATTCTCTCAAGTTTAAAGGCTTACCATTTAAATTATAAATCAAGATCACGCAAAATATGGAATTTTCCGTGCCCTAATCCTAGCCGTGCTAAGAAAGAAAAGGATTTAATCTATAGCGAAAAATATTAGGGCACAAACACAAAACAGCAAGACAAAGGGATGAGATAAAGCAAGCGCAATGAGAAATTACCGGCGACTAGCAGAGGAATCGCCCAGCAAAATGGCGGTGGTGTTTAGCGTTTGTCGTCGTTGTTGAGGCTGCGCTTCTCGTTTGTTCCAGAGACGATGGGATGAGAGAGAGTGTGAAATCGTGTTTTCAAGTGAGACTTGAAGATTTTTTCATTATTTACACAAAACAAATAAAAGAGATGTTGAATTGGGTCGGTGATATGTTACGCTTACCCAAGGTAAACCAGCGTAAAGGGGAGCGGGGCAATATTTGCTAAACCCGACGTCCCTTGGGTTTTATTAGTTGCCATTTTCACCAACCTAGTTCCTTTTTTACATTTTCTATGCTCGGTTTTTTTTATTTGTTTTTTTTTTTTGAATTTTTTAACCTAAATTGAAATTTGAATTTAAGTTGGTTTAATTGGGTTTTAGAAGAATATTATAATTTACGGTTTATAAATTAAATATCTCTACTGATGGTCTCGGTCAACATATGTCTCATGTGGAGTACCGAACTATCATTTGTTACCTCCTCATAATTCATCTATTTCCAATTGACGAGATATGCTCAGTTTGTCGTAAGGCATGCTTGGACACTTTTGGGAAACATGCGGTTCATTGTAGAGAGTTCTCTGGTTTCAAGTACCGACATGATGTGGTTATAGATGTTCTCTTTGATGTTTGTTGGTGTGCTGGTATTTATGTGAATAAAGAAGCGCAAGTGAACTTTTTTATGGACCCGAAGGATGGAAGATCCACACTCAGGTCGGCTGACATTTTGGTATTTGGATGGATAGGAGGGAAGCACGCTTGTGTGGATCTTACTGGGGTCTCTCCTCTCGTCGGTTTGAGAAGCAAGGGTTTCACAGCTGGGCATGCCGCTTTGAAAGCCGATGCGTGCAGAGTGGCAAAATCAACATGTGTTTGTACCTTTTGCATTTAATACATTTGGTTTTCTCGCGCCAGAGGTGGTGGAGCTCCTCAACAGAGTCCAACGAGTCATGCATTCTAATGTTATATTTCCTAGATCCACATATGTTGTTTTCAAAAGAATTAGTTTTGTCATCCAGAAATGGCTAGCGGCGCAGCTTATTGTTCGTTTGCCTTCCATCGATATGTATTGAACTATATTTGATTTCAATCCACTTTAAATTAAATATTTAGATAAATATAATACAGAACCGAACTAAGATGTGTTAACTTAAAAATTACATGAACCGAACAAAACCCAAATTCAAATTCTAAAATTCGGTTTGGTTTGTTACTTCAAGCTCGTTCGGTAGCATAGGGTTTAATCATGGTAAATCTTGATCCTCAACCATGAAAATATCTATGATATTTGGTAAATGCAGTGCTTTGATTTCATAAAAGTAGCAACCATAAAATTTGGTAAAAATTATCTATTACACTCAAAGATAAACCATGAGACACTATATGATTAATATATAAGTTAGACAAAAATGCACGAATGGTCATTGTGGTTAGCTGAAAATTGTCACTTTGGTCCAAAAAAGTTTGGACTAGCACCAGAAGTCCAAACTTTTCATTTTGTTGCGAACTAGGTCTAATTTGGTTTGAATTTTTGATAAAGACAACTTTACCCATTGTTATTTAATTTTCTATTTTTCTTTTATTATAGCAATTAAAGAAAATAATAATAAAACAAAAGTAAAGTATTCATCTCTCTCTCTCTCTCACACACATCTTCTTCCTAGAAAAACACAAACACTCATCTTGCACCTTTTTATCACCTAAAATCAAAGAAAAACTCATCACCCAAATTACAGGTGGCTAAGTCAAAGCAAATGGACCAGACGATAACGAAGAATAATGAAACCCAAATCTAATTTGGGTAATCTTGCTGAGATGGAAATTTCAACTGAAGTTGCACCTGTCAAATACACTAACAAATAAACATATTTGTATCCATCTTTAATAGAAGCAGTAAATAAGGGAAACGAAATAGTCTCGTCTGTGGTTTCGATTCAGCAATCCATCTCTCATTTAGACTTCAATTTTTGGTTCACCTACCCTTGTTCTTTCTTTGTTTCATTTGGGTATTTAAGATTTCAATCATCGGGGCTTAAGAAATTGAACTGCACTCTCACCGAAAGCAACTATACATCTTACTCTTTGTGACAACCGTCAATTTTGGTCAACAAAAGTCAACAAGGGTCAACAAAAGTCAATTGTGTGTATATTAGGTCAAAAAGGCGAAATGTGATTTTCATAACATCCCTAATGAATTATCAAATATTATAATGCTACGCATGCTATTTTGAAATCCATTATCGAATAAACGCTTTTATTGTGATCAGTAAACTATAGTAATGTAGTAATTTGATAAAACACACAAATATTATCGATAATTGGGTAATGTTCATAACACGAGGTTTACTTGTTCACAAATCCATAAACATGTTTTAAACATCATATGACCTAGTATTTAGTTGAACTCTGGTGGTTATTCTGGAAAAAAAAGGTCATACATCAAGAAAACGAAATGTTATCACGTTTAACGCTCACATTTTATACAACGAATTTGAGAAAACCAACTTAATTATAAGGTGTTAATATTATTGTTAATAATATTAAATAACGGTATTTTTATTAGTTATTAAACCTTACCAATTTCTCAAATCCCACCACACTTTTATAAAAATGACAAACCTTAATAAAAAGGTCTAGGTTTTTATAAAAACTATAAGAAGACAAATTTTGCCTCTTCTTTTCCTACATAATCCACCATATCCCAACATAATCATGATATTCTTATAAAAAATCAAAAAGGTCATGCCTTGAATTAAATATTCACAAGACCATGCTTCATTATTTTAATGAAAAAGCCTTACCATGGATTTTTAATTCAAAACACCATACTTCATTTTAATAATCAAGGAACCATACCTTGATTATTTTAATCAAAAGGCACCACCATCTTCTCCTATAAAACTCAGTCACTACCTCCCCTCTCCACCTTTCATTTTACAACATTCACTTCTATCCAATAACTCTAGTTATCCAAGCTTTTTGGCAAGTGTTAGCAATGATTTTTGGTAAGTCCTCTTCGTATTTTTGAGATTTCTATCTTCTCCCTACCATCATCTTTTGATTGTCTCATTTTCACTCTTGAAACCAAAAACCCTAGGCAAGATCTTGAAGATCAAGAAGGTGTTGTCTTCCAAAGCTCGATTCCTACCTCATCTTTCTCACCATTTCTTGTCATCTTCTAGGAAAAGCACAAAAGGTGAGTTCATACCCCCTTTTCTCCTAATTTTCACTCATTTTACATTTCGTGGGAGGTTACATGACAAGCAAACAAAATACATCTTGGACGATAACTTTACACAAAGATCCTAGATCTAATATATGATGGATAAAACTTTTAACCTTTGGGTAATACTCTTACATGCATGTTTGTGTTCTATTTATGAAGTATATGTTGGATTAATGTCTAGTCCATAACTATAATTGGTGAGACTTAACCCGACCCGACATGGTCCATTTGGGTTGCATGGCATCATGCATTTGGATAGACTATAATGAGAGAAATAACACTTAAGGTTTGTTAATATATTATAAGTTCTGATATATTAATAAGTTTATGTAATTAGTATTGATCAAGAATTAATCTAGGATTAATTAAGTGATCAAAAGAAGACTGATTAAATATATGGGTTGATTGTGTAAATCATCCATTCTTATATATGTGGGCTTGTGATCCAAGATTCCTTATGTTGGACTAAGTCCATGGGGTGACCCATGGATACTCCATGGAGGTTAAAATCCATGGAGCATAAGGAATGGGTAAAGTTATGAGTTACATGGTGTAACCCTAATATCCACCATATAAAAGAATCCCATGGCTCAAGAAATCGGCTACTATGAGTGATAGAAAAGGGTTAGCCGATTTTATGAAGTGTTCCAATTTCTCTCAAGTCATTCCATGTGTATTTGGTGTTGTGTGAGCCATTTGAGGTGTCACACTTGGGGCACTAGGCACTCAAGCTTCATGAAGACATTCTACATCAAAAAGGTATGTAATTCTAACTTGAGATATTCATTTGAATCAATGTTATTATGCTAGTTAAGATGAATACCTTGGAAAGTTCATATTTGCATGTATAATAGAGAAAACATAGATCCACGGTATTTAGGGTTGCATGTACACTTAGGAGTGTTAGAATGCTCAAAACCCAACAGTAGTATCAGAGCCTAGGCTTGTTTTCTTGTTATACTTGCAAAATTGGCTGAAAAATCGAGTTTTTATGTTGTCTGCTCAGCAGACTCGCCGAGTCCAAGACAAAATGCATCCAACTCGCCGAGTTGGTTCGTGCACTCGACGAGTTGGACCCCCAGACAGCATATATTCGATTGTTTTCGCTGGAATTGGACTAGGAACATTACCCTAAGATGTTTTTGGACTTATAAACTTGTTTTTGATGTGGTAATGTTCATGCTAATCCAATTTCAAAGATAATTGTCAATAGATTCATGTTTTGTATTAGTTTAAAGTTTAGACTAATTACATGAAAAAGTTTGATTTAAATTATCTTGTTCTTATGAGTTGCTTAGATTAATAGGAAAGTTAATTGATTATGTGTTTTCAATCCAAATTAATCTAAGAGTTGATTCTAAAATGTGTTTTTGTAACTTGTCCTCGAGTTATATGAAAAGTCACATTTAAGTTTCATAAAACTCATAAAAGTTAGCAATGGTTACAAAAAATGAAGAGTTTTGTCCATAAGTTATGGAGGTTCAAGAGTCACTTCATTAAGTAATAAAATGTGTAACCTTAATTAATTCCATAAGTTACAAAATAAAGAAAAGTTACATTCTTTTATTAGTTTAAAGTCTTCCATAACTTGTCCTCAAGTTATGGAACTTGAAGAGTTTTTTAATTAAAACTACTTTAAACACATAAGTTATGGACTTAATTAGTTTTAAATAGTTTTCAAAACTTGCCCTCAAGTTTTGGAATTTGAAAAGTTTTCATGTATGAATACTTTAATTCCAAGTTAGCCCTTATACTTTATAATATTATAAGTGAATAATATTTATATATATATATATATATATATATATATATATATATATATATATATATATAAGAGTAAAGTCAGTCTTACCGTTAGTAGGCATCATTCACGAAGTCGGTCTATAAGGGGGTATAAGGTTACTGCTTATAAAATGGCAGTTTAATGGGTGTCCACTCTCACCCACCGCTTCCTTGACTGGTTGAGGGTCGTTAGCCGAACGGGTAGGACAAGGACTAGAATTTTCCCTTCATTAAAAGTATTAATGATAGATACTAAGTAACTAAACTCTTATTAATACCCAATCTTAGTTACTTAGAAAAATGTGAATAAGGTGTTAACCCATGAAATTACACTTTGCACTTTGCTTAAGTCGTTAGTGGAGCGTGTGTGGTTAACCGGCACACTAACCTGGACTTAACAAGGTAGGCAAAGGGTAACTTAATGTTTATCATAGTATTGGTGGAGCGTGTGTGGTTAACCGGCACATCGATTAAGGGGTAAATATTAAGGGTGCCCAATATATTTGCATGGTTACTTCACACCTTGTTTTGTGATCCTTGGCATCCCAGTCATAAAACCTGAAGGGCACACTCGAGATTGAAACATGCCATTGAAAAGTTCAATGAATCTCAAAGATCTAGGAGTTTCAAAACCAATTAAAACCTAATAATACATTTCGTTTATCTTGGTTGAAACTGGTGAATCGTCATTCACCTACCTTCAAATATTTTATAGCTTGGATTACGGCATACCTCTTCCAAGTTATAAAAGTATTGTGTTGGGTCCTAGCCTTAATATTTCATATTGGGTGTTATATTAAGGACTTTAAATCAACTATCTTGAATATCTCCCAAAACATGTCTGGTTTAGACATTTATGATTTTCCCAAATCTCTTGAAATAAGTTTTCCTAAATGAAGATGATGTCCCATGGAAATCATACTTCTTTCACCTCCTCCAATTATTATCCCTAACCCAAAAGTTCAAGGTCACTCAAGCCCTATTGGCAAGGCAAGGTCTAGGTGTGATCACATCTTGGAGATGTAGTCACATATTGACAAGTCGGGAGAGTTAGGTGTCAAAGTATTGAGAAAATTGGTGGTTTAATCACTTTCTAAGTCACATAGTGAGATCCTTTGGGACTCCTATGAAACAGAATATGACAAGACCCTTAATGATCTTATCTATTTGCTAAGATCAACTTCCTAAAACTTGTGAACATTGACAATAATGACATTGGATATTCAGTAAAGCTCTCTCTTCCCAATGGAAAGGGATCGACCATAGTCAACTCGGTTGACCAAATGGTAAAGAGAAAGGCTAAGTCTGTGATAGTCCCATGTTCCATTACCAAAGCGTCCATATGTGAAATTGCCAAAGGAAGGGGCATTGGTTGCGAAACTACCAATTTACCTAAGGGTGTTAAAGTCAATAAGTCTGACTCTACTTCCGGTAAAATCCACTATCTAACTCTGCTAAGATTCTATTATGAGATTCTTGATATATGATGTGACTGGGTCACATATTGATGTTTTAAGAATCAAAGAAAAGTGAAGAAACTTAAAGAAAGAATATGTTGAATCTGATCGCGTAGATGGATTTCTATCGCATAGTTTGAAGATCGGATTCTTGAGCTACTTCTTAGGAGTTATGATATATTGCTTAGGAATATATAACAACAAAGTTTTCATGTGCTTTTGCACTGTAAGGATAGTTTTTTCCGCAAAGTTTTTAAAATAAAAGGAAAAAATTTGATTTTATTTATTTTAAAATATCCTTACAATGGCATTTGTGGAAATTTTTGTTGCTTATAAAGATTCCATTAAGAGAAATAGTGGAAATATGAATTTGATTCTTTCATTTGTGGTAGTGTCTAAATTTACCAAATAAGGAAAGATTCTCATCACCCAAGTTTCAGTTGGATAGAAACTTGGAATCATGCAAGTTGTATAGCATGATGGATGAGAACTTTCAAGCACTGGAAAATTTAAGACTAACTACTTGTTCACATGGAAGTGTGAGTTAAGTAACGGACTAAAGGATTGAGTACACATTCTTGTGCACTGATTAAGTCCACCATAAAAGATCGATAAGACTATTCGTCATGATTTACTTAAGTTCAGTAAATATGGTTATACTTACAAGTTTAAGTATAATTCTGAAACATTGGAAAAGTTTCAATGTAAGGCAGAGCGAATAAGAAGAATCAACTTAGGCAGAAAGATAAAAGTTTCTCAAATCTGAAAAGATGGGAGAGTACTTTAGTATCAGTTTTGTGATCATCTTAATGATTAAGAAACCATAGCACAATTAGTTCTCTATGGAAATCTTAGTGCATTCTTATGACTAAGAAGAGGAATCTTGAATTGTTGAAATGGTTAAATCAAGAAGATGAGTCATACTTCGTTCCAATACAAGTCTTAGAGTCATACTCCAAGATTGTAACCTGAGTGACATGTCTTAGAGAAGGTTTAAAACACATGTCAAATGTAAGAGTAAAAGTTTTATACTCTTGTACATTTAAAATTGGTAAGTTGTGATGTTTTGGATAAAACAAAGACCAACTAAGGCCAATTGTGTGAAGTGTTTGTCTTGATTAGAATCCACACTATCTCTTGAATATTTGACAAGAGAGTCTTATATGTCAAGAGGACAGTGGGAGTCTTAAAGGTCTTGAAAGTCTCAAGAACTAATCAAGAATAAAACCCGAAGTTCTTCACTAGCACACGACTTGAGGTTTATAATCTATCGTGTTGACATATTCTGTGCCCATTCCAATTAAAGTTGGATTTGCATATGAGTTCTTAGAGTTATAAATTGGTTGCACAACAACTTGGAAGCAATGACAGGCCATTGAGCTGCCAGGTGGCAAGAAATTAAGATTGAGTTCAATCCATATGAGTTTGGATTTGTCATTAAGCTTGTCTTGTGACTATGGTTTTGATAATTCACATGGATAAGAACACATACACCATTAAATCTAAGTGTCATAAGGTTTCTCTCCGATTCATGAAAATGATGGTGAGGAAACACTTTCACTAAGTAGATTTTAGCTAGATAGCAGTTATGATATTTGCATTCTCAAAGTCGTTAGTGGAGCGTGTGTGGTTTACCGGCACACTAACATGGACTTATGAGAAGTGGCAAAGGTCTAAACAATCAAGACTATGATTACGACATCCCTTTTCATAGTTCTTAAAATTGTTTAGACACACCTATGAGCTATCTAAGATAAGGTGTATGATGTTGATAAAGTTTTATCAAAGCAATCTAGTATCAGAAATCTGAACTTTGGTAAGAAAGTCAATAAAGTATTGATTTCTAGAAGTCCAACTGATTTCCGAGTACATGTCAAAGCTAGTGGGAGCATAAATGTTATGCTAATAATCATCATGTTATTGGGAGCATGATAATTATGATAAGGATTGCAAGTTAGCAATGTTAATTATAGAAAATAAAAAGTTTCAATTGGGAAAGAGTTGTTTTGCTATACTTAAGGGAGAGGAAATTATACTTCATCTCAAATCTAAAAGCTTGAATTGAGGTTTTAATTGTATTTAGTCAAGGATATATATATATATATATATATATATATATATATATATATATATATATATATATATATATATATGAATTTCATGTTGGAATGGCTCAACATAAGGAAATTATGTATATGGGTCCATTATTTGCGTTCTAAAATTCGATTATGATTACGGCATCCCTTTTCATAATCTGAATTATGAGAACTTGGCAAATAGAAATGAAAATATTATAGCAAATGACTGGTTTAGTCTTTATGTGAGACATCATGAATCGTGTCCCATATGCTTCGGATATAGGATCGATTACATGTGCTATATTCATCATTTCTAAAATTTTCCAAATGCCTGGGGCATTAAGAAGGGAAAAAGGTCTAGAACTGGATATGACTAAAACGATTAAGCAATTGTTGAGGACAATCTAAGGTTTACCAAAGATTGGTTGCTTAGGGACAGTTGGAAGTATAGTGTTAATTGTTGGAAGGACCATATTGACATATTCTGAAAAGAGGCAACTCTTGTTCAGAAGTGATAGTCAAAAAGGGAATGTGGAAATGATCCCATTGGTGGAAGTTGTTCAATAAATCTATGTAAGATAAGGAAACTTAATGCAATAAGGATGTTTCCAAGGAGTTGATCTCCTTTGGAATGCTCTGTAATGCTTGTTGTCAAATCTTTGTGACTTTGTGCATAATCATTACAAGAGAATCATTGCATATAAGTTGAGAATCTAACAGATTTTGGTAAAATGGCATGAATTTGGAATTCCTGCATTTGCCATAAGAATTCAGGAGTGTGAAATTAGAATCATCGAAAGTTTGGTCAATTGGTTTATTTCACAAAGTAAGGATCATAGACAAACATAGAGTGCATACTTGATGTATGGCAAAGCTATTGTTTAGAAAAACACAGTGTACATGCTCGGAGCATGTGACAACTATTATTTTAATTCAAGAATAAAGTTGATAGCTAAAACAGTATGCAATGAGTAATGTGTAATCATATGGTGATAAATAAAAGGTGTTTTATTTATGTTCATAGGTTTTGATACCATATTAGATTCAATTATTCTTGTGTGTTCATTTTGCATGTTTTGACTTCCAGAATAAACTAGGTTATTCTTCTAGAATGACTAAGTTATACAAACCATCCATAGTCGGTCATATGTTGGAAGTATATATGAATCAAGACTATCATGGGTTGGCTTGTAGATGTCCAAATTGGTGGACAAAGTTGTGCTACAACACTCATGAGTGCTCATAAGTTATGAGTATTGGATTCAACCCACGCTCATTGGAATCACTTCATGGATTTTATCACGAGTGATCATGAGATGATAATATCTTATATTCTTCAAACCTAGAGATATGAGTTGTTACTATGAGTTGGTTGTACATTGATTGCACGAAAATGCATTCGGTAACTCGATGTTATAAAACGTGCCTTTGTGTATGATTCAACAAGTAGTAGAACAAGCCATATGAGTCGAAGTTTATCCATTCCTTTTACCCCACGAAAAAGCAACACCCTTCCGGGTCAACCTGGTGAGAGGCACGACGATCTTGGAGAAATCCCTGATAAATCTCCGATAATAGCTGGCCAGTCCTATAAAACTCCTGATCTCAGTGGGTGATCTCAGCACTTCCCATCTCATAACTGCCTCAATCTTAGCCGGATCGACCAATATCCCATTCTGGTTAACGAGGTGCCCCAAGAATTGGACCTCTCGTAACCAAAAATCACACTTGGAGAATTTGGCGAAAGCCTCTCCGACCTCAATACCTCGAGAATCTCTCTCAGATGCTCCCCGTGCTGCTCTCTAGATCTCGAATACACCAAAATATCATCAATGAACACGATCACCGACCAATCCAGCATCGGTCTACACACCCTGTTCATGAGATCCATGAACGCTGCCGGTGCATTGGTGAGCCCAAAAGGCATCACCACGAACTCGTAATGCCCATAACGATTTTTGAACGCCATCTTCTGGATATCTTCATCCCGCACTCTCATCTGATGATATCCCGACCTCAAGTCTATCTTGGAGAACCAAGACGGTCCCTGCAACTGATCGAACAGAGCGTCAATCCTCGGTAAAGGATAACAGTTTTTGACCGTCAACTTGTTCAACTCCCGGTAATCATTGCACATCCGGTGTGAACCATCCTTTTTCTTGACAAAAAGGATCGACGTTCCCCATGGCGAGCTACTCGGTCTAATAAACTCCTTCCCCAGCAGCTCCTGAAGCTGCGAGAACAACTCCTGCATCTCTAGCGGCGCAAGGCGATAAGGCGCCTTGGCGATATGTGCTGCCCCCGGAACCAAATCGATGCGGAACTCTACCTGCCTCTCGGGAGGCACGCCCAACAACTCCTCGGGAAAAAACATCCGGGAACTCGCACACTATCGGAACCTCGTCAATCAAACTTGGCCTCCCAGCGGCCACTCGTGTGTCCATCACATAGGCTACAAACCCGCTGCAACCCTGCTGTAAACTCTGCCTTGCCCTAGCAGCCGAACAGAATGCTATCTCAAAATGGGTACCCTCATCGTACACCGTAAGTACTCCCCCACTAGGGTCTCGTATCGTCACCAACTGTCGCTCGCAGTCTATAACAGCCCCAAAATGGCTCAACCAATCCATGCCCACTATAACAAAAACGTCCCCCATCGCAATCGGGACCAGATCAATCGGGAACTCAACACCGAAGATCTCGAGTACACACCCCTAAATCACCTCAGTAGCATAAACCGCTCGCTCATCAGCTATGGAAACCCAAAGAGGTCGACTCAACGCCTCTCGCCGGATACCGATGTGCTGACTAAACGCTAAATAAATAAATGACCGAGTCGCGCCCGAGTCAAATAACACCAAAGCAGGTACATAATTCACAAGAAAAGTACCAACGCATATCATGATATAAGCACAACACCATAAACTCAACATAAATAAATGAAAGAATACATACCAGCCACGACATCGGGCGTTGTGCGGACCTTCTCCGCTGTCAACTAGAAGACTCTCCCGCGAGCCTTCGGTGCCTCGGCCTTCACCAGCCGAACCTCAGTATCTCGCACGGCGGCAGGTGCAGATCCCTGTTGTACTCCCTGTGATGTCCCTCGCAGCTGCGGACACTCGGCCTTCCGGTGGCCCATCTGATCGCAATGAAAACAAACCATGAATCCCTTGGGGCAATCCTTGGCTATATGCCCCTCCTTGCCACATTTGTCGCAAGCACCTGATCGACAGACCCCCTCATGACCCTTGCCGCACTTTCCGCAAGTGCGGCCTTTCTGGACTCCAGATCTCGAATCGGCGGGCTTTGCCCGCTTGGCTGCCGGCTGAGACTGTGCCGGCTACCGATCTATCCCCCGAGACTCGGCCTCCTCCCTGGCCTGAGTCTCCAACTCAATCTCCCTCTTTCAGGAATTTGCCTGGAACTCGACAAATGTCCGGTATGTCGAGTTCGATACGAACTCCCGAATATCCCTCCTCAAAATGCCCAAATATCGGCTCATGCATGCCTGCTCAGTAGACACCTACTCAAGGCAGAACATCGCCCTCTCATGAAACTTCATGGTAACCACAGTAACAGAATTAGTACCCTGCTTGAGGGTCAAGAACTCCTTGTTGGAATAGTGTCTAAGGCTGCAACTATATTAGGCAAGTATTTGACCCGGTTGTGCATGGTCCTTTTGGGTTGCCTTCACCATAGCAACTTGACAGGATGATTTATTATGAGAGAAGAAATATTATTAATATATTATGAGAATAATATAAGGAATAATAATATTATTATTTGATTAATATAAGTCATAAATTAATTAGGAATTAATTTGGTGACTTAAAGAGATTAATTAAATAAAGGGGTATAAACTGTCAATTGTATGATAGTTGGACTTTGGGCTATAAATCCCTTAGGGATAATAGTGGACGATTTCTAGGGCTTAGGATAAGCTTAGAATTCGTCCAAGGGCTTATCTATTAGGGTATTGGATTGCTTAGGGCCTAAGTTATCCAATTAGGGTTTAAGGGTGAAACCCTAGGAGCCTTGCAAGTATAAAAGGACCCCAAGGGTTAAGGAAATCGGCACTTGTGCTTTAGAAAGAAACCCTAGCCGATTTCTCTTCCCTCTCCTCTCTCTCAAATCATCCTCTTGCTAGTTGGTGTTTGTAAGCCATTAGAGGGGTGACAATTGTGACTCTAAAGCTCCAAGGACAAGAAGATCAAGCAAGTGATTCAAGGTATACTTCTAATTCTGATTTCATATTGTTATTATAGTCTATTAGCCATTAGAAGTCTTGGATTGAATGCATGTTTAATTAGAGAAACCTAGATCCAAGCATTAGGGTTTGCATGTGCACATAGGATTGTTCATATGGCTAAAACCCATCACTCCTGAGCCAACTGTTCCCTCTCCACTGGGGAACATACTTGCCTCTGAACATGGTGGTGAACCTCTCCCAGGTCACCTCTGGAATCTCTGCAAGAGTGAAGCTCGTCGTCACGAACTTCCACCAGTCATTCGCTCCCAAGCGAAGCTGGTTCAACGCGAACCGTACCCTCAGATGTTCCAGACATGGACACGTGTAGATGCATCCCTCGATGTCAGAAATCCATATCATCGCAGCGATCGGGTCTTGCATCCCATCAAACTCTGGTGGCTTCGTGTTGCTGAACTCCCGAAACAACAACGAGTCACCTCCCTGAGGCCTGGCAACATCCACAACTGCAGTAGCTGCAGCAGCCGCAACCTCAGTCACTGCCGCGTACCGCTCATCGAAAGTCTCGATCAACGTGGTCTTGATAGACCCGAACATCTCTGGTATCTTAGCTCGGATGACCGCAACCACCTCCTCATGAATCAACCTGCGGATCTCCTCGTCGCTAACACCACTGCTCTAAGGTGTGTGGCGTGTCCCAACCATGATGTCTCTCTGAAATACAACATAAAATATCAGAGATCCGCTTGAGCATACTCGCACTCGATAACAAAACCCTACTTGTTCCCTAGTACCCTAAGGATTCTTACTTGGACTGCGCACTGATCCGGTGTTTTTAATAGTACGGGCCCAATACTACCTTCCATACCGCATCAACATTCATTCCAAGTCCTCCTCCTAGGATCCCAGATCACAAGCACCCTACATCTCGCTGGCATAGGCTACCCTTCGATAGACCTCTCATAAGCTCCTCACTGCTACCTACTAACTCCCAAGCATCACATAGCAGCAGAAATTTCCCTAGGCTAAGGCATCACAAATCAGGCCACTCTAGTCCTAATATGAATACCTAGCCTACTCTAGCATGCATAACATATCATATCATATCATATCTCATAACACAAAATGTAAGGGTATTTTGGGAAATCACTGTTCGGGCGCTGGCTGACCGTACACACTGCTCCGTTCTGCCTTTATCAAAATCTTTTACTCTTTTAGAAAAATTGTTTCTTTTCTGAAATTTTTTACTCAAATCCTCAGTTTGAGTTCAGATACGCCCGAAGGTGCATCCGAATCCCTCAAACCAAGGCTCTGATACCAACTTGTAACAACGTAAATTTTCAAAACAATTTTTCATTTTTAAAATCACACTTTCATTCATAAAATATCATAATAATCCAATGTATCACATGTTATCACCATAAAAAAATCTCAAGATCTCAACTACATAAATCCTCTCAGTGTGTACGGATCATGTCGACGCCTTCCCACGGTCCTCGCTAGTACATGAAACACATAGCACAACAACTGTAAGCATAAATGCTTAGTGAGTTCGCAAAATACCACATACAACACATACGCCTTTCTAGGCCATAACTCAGTGGTACCTTCCGGTCCAAGTGTCTCAGGGGACTTCCGTTCCCAAATCCTGGTAGACCTTCCGGTCCTTCCCATATCGACCTTTTGGTCCGTAACCTCCTGACCTTCCGGTCCATGTCCTCTTGACCTTCCGGTCCTTTTCATACATAACATACATAACACATACATATCACATATCAGCATGTATAACATATATAAGACCTTCCGGTCACACATAAGTACCCTTCCAGGTACAATATAGTGAGAAGACTCACCTCGGCTATCTCGGATAAACTCGCACATGTATCAACTGATCTAGCATCCGCCTAAACACATAGAAAATTATCTCAAATCAATAACGGCTCTCCAGGCTAGACTAGTCTCTTCCATGACCCCTAAGAAGGCTAAAAGACCATTTTACCCTTCAAATGGTTCATAAGTCCGATCGTTGACCAAACCCTAAAAGTCAACAAAGTCAACGGTCAATCTTTGACCCGACTCGTCGAGTCCAAGCGGGTCCTCTGAGTCCTTTTATCCTCTCTTGGCTCGTCGAGTCATCCTTCCACTCGACGGGTTCCTCCTGTCACGAATCGCGGCGCAACCCCGACGTGACTCGTCGAGTCTACTTATGAACTCGGCGAGTTGACTCCATGATCACACTCAAATGACCTTCTGAGGTCAGATCTGTATCTCTAATCCATAGATCTGACCTTCCCAAGCATAATAATCACGTAAAGGTCGAATCTTGGTACACATGCAACACCCCTAAAGCTTCTTTTGGGGAAATAACTACTAAAAGGCCAACCTAAGTTCATTTCCTCCATGAAACCACATAAAGCAGGTTGTAAGGCTCTTTGGACCTCAAAAAGTCTGGATCCAGAGTCTATCACTTAATGGGACGACATAAGCATCAAATCTAGCCAATAAAGGGTATAGAAAACCCTAAAATTCAAGGATCTCATATTAAACAGAAAAAGGGATCGATCTCTACCTCAAAGTTGTAGATTCAAGTTGGAAATCCACAGATTAACAATCCCCTCGACCTCCTCTTGCTGGAAACACTTTCTCCTTGGCTAAACCACACCAAAAATGATCAAAATAGCTCAATCTCTCTCACAACTCGCTCAAGCCCTCTAGGGTTTCTCTCTCAGTTCTGGTAGCCGCAAATGGAGGCCATAAAGGCCTTTAAATAGGACACAGACCCCGAGAATTAGGGTTTCACTCCACAGCGTGGAATCGTCGAGTCCACCCTTGCCGACTCGTCGAGTCTGCTCATTAATCTAGCCAGCAATAGCGGTCCTACTCGGCGAGTCCATGACTCAGCTCGTCGAGTCCCCCTCTTTACTCAAAAATAAATAATCAAACCTAACACCTGAAAATCCGGGTGTTACAACTACATTTATAAGTATGGTTATTTACTTGTACACAATATTTATAAGTATAGTTATTTACTTATACACTACATTTACAAGTATGGTTATTTATTTATACACTCGATTTTTGGATAGTAAAAATCACATGAAAAGTCACACTTTTTATAAGTTTAGAAGTTATGGGAACTTTTATTTTATAAATGCTTTTGGATACTTACTACACATATACATTTTTCTTTTACGCCGAAGGTGTACAAATAAAAAACATTTTACATGGATACGATTTTTACACAAGGAAAAATATCGGATTTTTCTACAACTGAACTCTTATGAACTCACGAACTTTATGTTGACTTTTAAAACGACATGTAATCTCAGGAAACAATTAAGCTCAGATTAGTGGAGCTACTTTTGAAGACAAGACACCAAACATCATTACGAGAACTACTTTATTGGATAACATGCAAACCTTGTAATGAATTTTGATACTGAGTAACATTTGGGTCATGTAACTGATATAATCATATGATATAATGGGGTTTTATGTACTTGTGTTTCAATGTATACAATTATTGTGATACTGTGATCATCGCTCCACCCCGTACGTATCCGCCAATCCGCCATCCGGTTTGGGGTGTGACACTCTTCATCACTATGTCGTTGGTGGAAGGAGACGATGAAACCCTAACGCCGCCATGTTAAGCTTTGAAGTCCTTTCAATCCTCATGTTTATAGGGTTTTCATATGCCACCCTTTTTCAGATCTACGTCGCCCCTTTCTCAGATCTATGTCGTCAACCCCCTTTCTCAGATCTAGGTGTTCTTCAAAAATGGAGAAAGTGGGATTTTCATGATCGGGGTCGATTTTGGCGTGCTTTTTGTTTGAGATAAAGAGAATAAGAGAAGAACTTAATGTCTTCTGATTCGAGTTTACTAATAAATTTCATTGGAACACCATTATTGACGGCCTTGAAGAATCCAAAATCTTGACAAACTTTAATAACAAATTTGGAATGGTCGATCAGGGGAATTGTTGGAAAACTTGGGGAGGAGTTGTTGTTTGGTTTGAAGGTCTTGACAAAGAGGCGATTTTTGGTAGTTCTTCAATTGAATAATGGGAGTTTTGTTGATGTGTTTGAGGCAAAAAAAATGGGAAAGATCTTGTATGCTCAAGAGTCATATTAAAATGATATTGTTTCTTAACATATGATACTAATGTGTCATACTAATAACAACTTGATACAATTGATTGTTTATTAGAAATTGTTTTAATAAATATTTAGTAAACTCTTATAATTAATTGGAAATTATTTATTTCATGTAAGTAATAATTTTCATTACCAAGCAACATTACATAATTCATATGATGTGAATTCATAAGCCATGCACAATATTTTGGACTAGATAAATTCTTTTGTCTTTTACCAAAAAGTTGAAGTTTATATTTTATAAATTTGGTGTATAAAATATAAAAGTTTTGTCCTCTTTTGACTTCTATTTTTGAAAATTAAGAGAAGAAAAGGATGGCATGGGATTTTGATTAATTTAATCAAAAGCATGGCTTGTCTTAAGAAGCATGGGGGACATATAAGTGTAGTTGCATGGATGGCTAAAAGGGTTAAGGACTTAAAGGTAAAGAGAGAGCTTTATGAAGGTTTGTACTCTTTTCATCTTCTTTATGCTAAAATTTGAAATCTCTCATACTCTCTCCATTCTCTATAGTTTTGGGATTAAACTTGAAGAATACTTGCTTATCTTATGCTCTCTTGAAGTTCATATTGGTTATGAACTTCAAGCTTAAGAATATTAAGAGTTTTATACAAAAGAACTAGCATTCTACATCAAGTTGAGTAATTGTTGGCGTCTCTAAAGTTCATCGTTCTTCATCAACTTCCAAGCCTTCAAAGAGGACCCAAAGAACTATAAGGGTTGTTATTTGTTCATCTCTTCTTTGGTTGGTGTTTAATCTTTCTACAACTTGCAAGATGATCCTTGGTTGGTATAAACTTGTTTTATATTATTCGAAATTTCTAAGTCTTCCTTTGCTAGATCTTATGCTTTTGAAACTATTTTTTGAATAAAAACCAAACAATTGGTATCAGAGCAACCTTGCAAGTTTGGTTAGATTTTTGATGTAACACTGGGTTCCCAATGCGTATTTAAATTTAATTAATTGTATGTTTTTACACTGGTACTCGGCGAGTTGGAGGCCAACTCGTCGAGTAGACTAGACTCTTGGACACGAGTTTTAAGTAACCTACTCAACGAGTCGGAGAGCCCGACTCGGCGAGTATAACTGTCTGGACGAAACCCTAATATTTAGGGTTTGTACCCTATTTAAACACCTTATCTTGTCCCAACCCAACCTCCATTGTCCCTCCCAATCCATAAAAGCCCTAACTCGAAACCCTAATCATTTATTGAGTGTTCTTGAGCTTTTTGGTGCCATTTGTGTGTATCTGAAGTTTGAGAAAAGAAGGAAGCTTGAGAGATCAAGTGGAAGAAAGAAGATTAAGAGGTTTTGGCACATTTCCAACTCATTTGAGGTATAAAGCTGAAACCTTAACCATCTATCTCTTATATCTCTAGTTACGGTTCATTTCTACCTTTTTCTAAGCCTTAGAAGTGCCATATTCGGGATTTTGTGGTTAAAAAGGGGTATGACTTTAGATCTGGAACCATTGAGGGTTCCTATGGAATAAAGGTGCCAACTTTATTGCCATAATAGCCCCATGCATCTTTTAGACTCCATTTTAGGGCCATTTGAGCCAAATACCCCATGCATGAACGTCAAGTTTGTAATCTTATGTGAATTATGGACCCTAAGAGGCTAGATCTATATTTTAGATGTGTTAAACCCAACCGAAATCAACTGTATGGACATGGACTTTGGGGGGCTCGATGATTCGTTCATGGGACTCGACGAGTCGGGGTATGGTTCCCCAACCTTTTTCTGCTTTGATCGAACTGGTTGAGTCTATAAGAGGACTCAACAATATAGATGTGAATCTGGACCTGGGAATCATGGAACTCGGTGAGTTCAAGAGCAGAACACGGCGAGTTCAAGGCAAGTCCCAACAACATGAAGGCGTACTCTAAGAGTTCATAAGGAACTCGACGAGTCCAAGGCTAAATGTGTCTACGTGCATGAAGAAGGACTCGACGAGTTCAAGGATGAACTCGTCGAGTCAGTTGTTGAAGGTCCTGACTTTGTATGAAGTAGAACTCGATGAGTGCATGAAAGACTCGGCGAGTAGGACCGAGGTCTTAGTGTTTTGAGGATTTAGAGACTCGGCGAGTTGTTGGGTCAACTCGGCGAGTCGAGTCAACTGGAAGTTGACTTTGACCCGGAGTTGACATTGACCAAGGTGTTGACCTTGACTTTGGCTTTGACCCGAGTAACCCTTGTAAGGGTTAAGAGTATGTAATGTTAAATTAAGGAAGGTTGTTATATGTAGGAGTTTAGAGGAGTTTATCCCAACATCGAGTACAATTCAGTTACTGCATGACATTGAGGTGAGTTAACTTCCAGTAGAAGTGGGTTTAAGGCACCAAGGCCGACCCACTAGTAGAGTTGTTTGGTAGATGATTGTCTTTGTGATAACCATCTAGGTTTGATACTACCTTATATGTTTATATGTTAGTATGATATGATGTTATGTGATAGGAGATAGTAGGAGGAATAGTTCTCGAGTACGGTCGCAAGGACCGAAGGGTAGGTCGGGCACCCTAGAATTGCCTGGCAGGGTAGGTCGGACACCTCATAATTACTTGACATAGGTAGGTCGGGCACCCCATAATTGTCTGGTAGGGTAGGTTGGGCACCCCAAAATTTCCCGACACTATGTTTGTTGTATAATATGTGGTATGATGGGGAAACTCACTAAACTTTGTGCTTACAGTTTTCAGTTTTGGTTTTAGGTACCTCTTCGTCGAAGGGGAAGGAGCTGGCATGGTAGCAGCGCATCGCACACACATGATTTCTGCATTTTGAGATCCATAGGATTGTACTCTGTTATTATTGTAACATCCCAAGTTCAGGAGTTCAATTTCAGGGTTCAAAGTGTAAATGTGAAAGGGCAACTCGACGAGTCCATGGGTGGACTCGGCGAGTAGGGTCGCGACTCTGGTCGCGTGTTAAGTGGCCAACTCGGTGAGTCGGCGGCTGGACTCGGAAAGTTGGTGCTGAATGAAGAAAACCCTAATTTCAGAGGATGAGCCCTATTTAAAGGACATTATACCCTCTCCCCAGCCTCTTTACCCTCTCTTGAAGTCCAGAAAACCCTAAGGCACGTTTGTGAGTGGTTTAAGAGCTTTTGAACCTTGGAGAAGAGATTTTGGAAAGCTAAGAGGCTTGGAGCAAGGGGCTTTGCAAGTATTTGGATTTCTCTTCTGTTGGAGCTTTCATTTGAGGTATTATTTCGTTGCTTGGGCTATTATTCATCATTTTGGAGTTTTTTGGAAAAGATAGGATGTGGTGTTTTGAGTTTGGAGGTTAGATCTGAGGTTGCTACCTCGGATCTGTAATGGAGAAGCTCTAGAGTGCATTAAAGTCCCTGTTCTTGAGTGATTGGTGAAGCCATCTTGTCCCAAACCCTAACCCTAGAGTGTCTTATGCTTAGATCTCTTTGGATTCACGTAAAGTTTGCCACTTTACGTGATGAATGAGTTGTAGAAGGGTAGATCTATGGTTTGGATCTTTTGCATGGCATGTAAAGCTTCTGTATGGATTAAGATCTAGAGGTACTCGGCGAGTCACAAAGGTGTACTCGGCGAGTTGCTTGAAGATGGGCAGGAACTCGGCGAGTTGGAAGAACAACTCGGCGAGTTGGTTGAAGATAGCCTTGGACTCGGCTAGTCTGGTCGTAAGGTCCTAACCTCCTTCTGGTTGAGCCGTGAATCGGTGAGTCAAGGGAGGACTCGGTGAGTTGAGTGCGAGGGGGCTCAGAGTTGTGGGACTCGGCGAGTCTCAGGGTGACTCGGCGAGTTGAGTCGCGGATTGGGGAAGTTCTGAGCGTGGGGACTCGACGATTCATCGGGTTGACTCGGCGAGTAGAGTCAGTCAAGAGATTGACTTTGACCAAGGGTTGACCAGTTGACTTCCAGGGGCATTTTGGTAATTGTTGGCTTTTGTTTTGAGCTCAGTGTTGGTGTCGGCTAGTGGTGGAGATCGTGTCAGTGGTCGGAGCATCTTGGTCTTATCTTTTCAGTCGGCAGTTGCGAGGTGAGTTATCCTCACTATATCGACAGGGTCTACGGCACCAAGGCCGACCCTTTATCGGATTGTGATTCGGGTATCGTTGTTATGTTATTTGCTTTGTTATGTTGCATCCTGGTAGTTAGGATAGTTTATGCTAGTGGCCGGTTAGGTCGGTATCCTGGTTAGGATGATGTTATGCTATGTGATCTGCTAGATCGGTTTGATTGGATGTGAATTGTTATATGATTGAATGTTTATGTGCACATGGTTGTTGGACTGGAGTTGGGTTGAGGCGGGTCCTGCTTTGTGCTGTAGGCCAACATACCCAGGGCGGACCGGTTTTCCCGAAGGCCCAACGAGCGGTCCGGATAGGTTGTAGGCCCCAAGAGGGCGGACCAGACGTGTCAAGGCTCGGAGAGTGGACCAGGCCGACTGAAGGCCCAGTGCAGGCGGACCAGTCATACTGTAGACTCAGTGAGTGGACCAGGTGGATTGAAGGCCCGGTGCGGGCGGACCAATCACACTGTAGACTCGATCTATATGGATAGACTCAGAGGGTGGACCAGGTGGACTGAAGGCCGGTGCGGCGGACCAGTCACACAGTAGACCCGAAGTGCATGGCTGTTCTGTGTTCTGTTATGATATGGCATGTTGTGCGTGTATGGTATATGTGGTTGGTATTTTGGGGGTAATCTCACTAAGCTTTCGGGCTTATAGTTGTGGTTTAATGTTTTTCAGGTTCTTCAGGAGACCGTGGCAAGGCAAATGCGTGATCGTACCGCTCCTCATGATTATGTTTTATGATGTGGTTCTGGGAAGACTCTGATAATAATTGTATTGAAAACCTTTTTGTAATAACTTAATGAAATGGGGTTGTTTTTGAAAAGTTTAAAGTGGTTGAAATTTTTAGAGCGTTACAATTATTACTATTGATGATATGATTTTTGAGACGTATGAACATGGTTTTATGGTTTCATATGATATTAATGATGTTTTTTCAGTAAACGGATTTATAAGTAACATAAATTAAAACAAAATTTTTGGTCTTGAAAATTGGGATTTTACATTTGATTTTTGGAAATCATAGTTTTTAGAGAATATGGATAACTTGGTTTTGTATAAAAACAAGTTGATACATATTTTCTATGACGACTTTATAATTGTTATTTTTATGTGACAAAAGTTTCATGCATCTTTTTTCATTTAAAGGTGTCTTAGAAAAACAAATGTTTTTAATGTGTATGTTGATATGTTTGATGTGTATAAACTAGTCAGTGACCATTATGTTTGTTGTGTTTGTTGTTTTTATTATAAAAATGGTTGTAATAACTTATTTATTCATATGTATGTAATAATAAAAATAGGTTAGTTTTCTTGGTGTATTTATGTAAATAATAGATTAGTTGTTAGAAATAATCTACTTTACAAAAATGTAACAAGAAATGAGGGTGAAGACATTTTTTGAAGACAAAACTGCAATTTTCGCAACTAAAAGATGATAGGTTTTATAGGTTACAAAAATTATGTGGCGGAAAAACTTAACCCTAAGTTCACATGCAACCTATTGGATCTAAGTTTTCACTACTTGTTGCAACAAACAATTGAACATCAAGAACCCTAGGAAAACCCTACTATTTTCGAAATTCACAAAGGGATTAGGGTTTACATACCTTTTGATTATTGTTGTAAATAATCAATAAAATCCTTCTTGAACAAGCTCTAGAAAACAATCACCAGAAATCACATGCCTCTTATGGCTCACACCCAAAACCCTAGAATGAAGAGGAAAGAGAGGAAGAAGAAGGAAATTCCGTTCCTAATACTCTTAGGAATTTTATGAACGAAAATTGATGCCTTGGGGTCCTATTTATAGTTTAGGTAACCTGCAAGCAAAGCAGGATCTGAATTGATTAAATAATATATTTAATCCTAATTAAAATCTTTTCCTTTTATGCAACCAGGAGGCTTATGGAAACCCTAGAAAGACTCCCAATTTCGTCCACCCATTGAATGATTCTAGAGTTTCTTCTTTTGTTCAAATATTGAACAAACACAATTCACCCATTGCATCTTTAATTAAATCCAATTAATCCTAAATTAATTCTAGATGAATTTTTATTAATAATTAATTAATTCTAATTTATTTCTTATTAATTTATTAACCATAAAAATTAATAAATCAATTATTTAACTATTGATCTCGTGTAAATTTATTAATCACATAGCAAATTAACATATTGATTATCTATTCGCAATTAATATATTAATCACATAATATATATTAATAAAACATTCCTCTCTCCTAATATCATTTGTAGATATTTCTAGTTATAAGGGCAACCCAAAAGGACTTTGCTTCTATTTTTAAGTTTATACCAATTTAGTTATGAGCTTAGACACCTTAATACAACAGTATCCCACTTGGACAAGTCTATAACTACAATTGCAAGTATAATCAAATAGAAAATAGTGCTTTCCAAAGCCATTGCCGAACTCTGATTTAATCAAACATTGGCCCTAAGACAAATGATCAAATATTCCTTCGTTCTTCAAGATATTGTATTGATACGAGACATGGATTAGAATCAATCTCATAATCCAAGATTATGTTTCTCGATTTCCTAATTTATGACAACTGAATTTAGACTACTAATTGAACACATCAATTCAGTCCGGGCTCGGCCAAGCACTTCAGATGTTGACATCAAACCATCGAGGGGCCCAAAGATATTGCTTTTTGTAACACTCGATTCAAGATACTTTTCATTTTTTACCCTTAGTATGTATAAAGTTTTCAAATTTGGTACCTAGGGGGCATTGTTGTCAGTTTCAGAAAAATGGGAGTATGTTGGACGTACTTCTCGTACATAGGGAATGATAGTATAATTTTGGCCAACCCTAGAGGAAAAAGTGATGGTCGAAATATGAAGGCTAGGGGGCCTTTATATAGTGCAAGTAGGAAACCCTAGATAAGCCCAAAACCAATATAATACTATTATATTGAATTGGTAATTATCCAATTTCCTAATTATCCTCTAATCATAATTCCAGAAACCCTAAAATGCCTCTTGAAACCGGCCACCCTGAGTTCTTGAGCAATAGATAACTTTATGGACCTAGGTTTTGGTTTTGTGCCTTTTGTGACCATGTAAATGGATAAAGTCAGAGACTTTATCCATGACGACATTCATTTAGATCAGATCTGGGAGTTTGGAGGTTTGGCTTGCTGTATTAAGAGCTTAATAGAATTTTTGGGATCAGGGACTCTATACAAGGTGTAGGTTATGCTACGTAGGGCGTAAGTCAAATGAAGATTGGTAGTTGACTTTTTTTACTTGTTTTGATTTTTGATCAATTGTGTGGGGAAGTAGTCTTGAATGGACAGAATGGTCTTTTGCCCAAGGAGGATTAGCTATGAACTAAGACTATATGGGGGTTAAGTATTCCCTTAATTATTAATGAGGATTTTGTTATGCGTTTAGCGTGAGGAGACTAGATATCGTTATCTTGGGTGCGTGGTCCATCTTGTCGTCAGATTGAGATGAGTTTTCCTAACTGTATGTGTGGTTTGATGACATAAATTTCGGACCACTAGATTGTGTTACGTATCCTTGTGTATGTGATGTTTGTTTATGTTATAGTGGTCTGTTAGATTGGTATATTTGTATGATTACTTGTACTTGTTGGTTATTGTTTAGTTATTGCATATGTCAACATAGTGCAGTTGGGTTGAGGATTTACTACTATGTGTTGTAAGCCAACAAACCTAAGGAAATCCAGTACGTCGGGGATAATTCAGTCTGATGATTCTAGACCCGAGAGTAATACAGTCCGATGATTGTGGACCCAATCTGCCTGCTTATATATATATATATATATATATATATATATATATATATATATGTGTGTGTGTGTGTGTGTGTGTGTGAGAGTGTGTGTGTGTAACACACACAAATTCGGGCTACTCAATTTAGAGACAATAAGCGTCAAAAATGACTTTTTGATGGAAGATTATTTAGAATGAATAGTTTTAACCAAGTTATAGTATATGTCACAAGGGTTCCGTACATATAAAGAATGCTAAAATCTGAGTTATAACGAAGAAGTTATGACCTGTCGAAGTTTCGCGACAAAACCAGCACGACCCTGTGTGACGTAAAAAGCGAGTTTACGATTAAATACTTTTTAGCAAATCAATCTAAGAGAAAGTCATAGTATACTTTAAACCGAGAACGTACATAAAAAATGTCCAAATCTGACTTTGTATGAGGAAGTTATGATTTTTCAAAGATTTAGCATAGCAGTACACAGACCGGAGTTCGAATTTTAGATCGACCGATTTTAAGCCGACACAATCTAAAAGAGAATTGAAGATCTCGTTAATAAGAACTCAAAGATATAAAGATAGACGAAAACAGATGTCGGATGACAAAGTTATGAATTTTTAACAAACTTTACTTTTCCAGGCCTGTTAAAATATAACTTTAAAAATAAAGTCAAAATTAGCCGACGGAGTCTAAATGAAAGTCGTAGATTACGTCGCCACCTATGCATGGATATAAATAACGTCAAAAAGGAGCTCATATGCGAAAGTTACGGAATTTAGAATTCGGGAGTAAGCTACTGCGAGGAGGGTGACGTTGCCAAATCCTCTCCCATGCTTGCTCTCCACAGTATCTCATTCGGAGGTGACACTTGCCCCCTCGTACGCGCACCGTACTGGGTACGCGCAACGTAGCTCTGAGGAACGCCCAACGTATTGCGCAGGCCAGCCCTTATAAATAGCATGCGAGGTTCTCCCATTTTTTTTCACACCTTGCATTTCTCTGTCTCTGTCTCTGTCTGTCTCTCTCTCTCTCTCTAACTTCTCTTTAAACCCCTCCTAACCCTTAGTACTTCCCAAGTGGTAAGAGGTGAGTTTGGAGCGCCAGAAGGCTCTGAGAAGAAGAGCTTTCGGCTCAGAAGTTTTGCCCCCGAAAAGCCCGGTTCCTAGTCAAACCCTCTTATAAGTAAGTTATGCTTACCCTACTTTAAGTATAGCTGACGTTTAAGTCTATTATCGTTATTATGAACCTATAAACTATATATATATATATATATATATATATATATATATATATATATATATATATATTTGGGAAAAGTGAATATACATTACAGCCCCACCTAAGCTTGGGTACTAAACCTCATGAAAATACGTTGTTTTACTATATAAAGATTGCGATTATGGATTCATGATTAACACTTGAAGATGTAGATTCATGATGTACACAATAGTTTTGATAAACAAGAAAGACCATTGATTATCTTCGACCTTCGTGACGATGGAAAACAATATTGTTCACTAGGATGAAGTAATAAACGATGAAGGAGGAAAGAAAACAAGAATGGTAAAACGATAATGGAGGGAAGAAATGTTATTGTGAATGATATATTTACCAAATGAAAACCAAATTGAATATAATTAGTAAGTTAAAACGACATATTTTAAAGGTTTAGTACCTAAGCTTAGGTAGGGCTGTAATGTATTTTCCCCATCCCATATATATATATATATATATATATATATATATATATATTGTAAAATATAATATACAAAGTGTTATTATTATATATTTGAACTACTCGCGGTACGGGGAATTTGGTTTGAAGGGCCGTATAGGGTTGTTTGATTTAAGAAGTGCTATAATTGATGGGTTTTGAGCATTCTAACACTTCCTAAGTTGTCACACCCCAAAACCGGAACGGCGGAAACTTTCCGGGGTGGATGACGTCATGTCAAGTATCACAACACATGCATTATAGTAATCAAAGCACAACAAAACATTGCATTAATAGTAATAGTTTTACATGGTTTACTTTACAATACAACAAGGTAATACAAGTAATAGAATAATTACAGCGTGGTACTAAGCTATCTTCATCAACAGCTCCTGGGATGTATCTTCATCAACAGCTCCTGGGATGTACCTGTCTAATTGCTAACCTGAGAATACAAGTTATTTGAAAAGCGAGTATCAGCATTTTTACAAATGCTGGTGAGTTCATAAGAATTTAGTGACTTTTTATTCAAATAACTTTATAATGTAGTGGTTTAAGAATTTACAGTGTATTAGAGTTCTTTCCAGAAAATCCTATATTTTCTTTAAATAAAGCAGTCTTCTACCAAGACTAGACGGAGTTAGTGTGGTAAAAAGTAGTTTTCCCTTAATCGCTATCATTATCAAAATACTGAATTTGATTATTAAAGAAAGCAAAAGAAGTTAGGGAAATAACATATGCCTCAGCAGTGAGGACTGCTGACTAAGGCAAAAGAATCATAGATTCCAGGAGAGTATCGAACGAACGACACACCTGGTTCCGTCTAACAAATGGAGACACAGACCCCATAAGGTACCAAATGAAAGCTACAGCTGGTAAGGTCTAAAACAGTGAATACAGACCGCAGACAGTATCAAATGAAAGATACATCTTGCAAGGTCAAAACAGAGAATACAGACCACAGACAGTATCAAATGAAAGATACATCTCGCAAGGTCAAAACAGTGAATACAGACCGCAGACAGTATCAAATGAAAGATACGTCTTGCAAGGTCAAAACAGAGAATACAGACCGCAGACAGTATCAAATGAAAGATACATCTCGCAAGGTCAAAACAGTGAATACAGACCGCAGACAGTATCAAATGAAAGATACGTCTTGCAAGGTCAAAACAGAGAATACAGACCGCAGACATTATCAAATGAAAGATACATCTTGCAAGGTCAAAACAGTGTGACTCTGAAAATGAGTTACCAGCATACAGTGTAAATTGCCGGTGAGATACCGTTACCTTAAGACCATGAATTATAAGGTAGCCCGGGATACTCGTAACCATACTAACCGGCACTAGAGTACCAGACGCCCTACAAGCGTCTAGAGAATATGACATTTGTCACCCCTTGGCTTGGTAGGTCGTGGACTGTAGCTAGCAGTCAGGGTGTGGGGGTGTCAATCCCGTATAGATCTATACACACAATCTCCGCTCTCCCTACAGGAGACTCTGGTTACCAACTAGACGACGGAGAAGGCCGTGTCCTGAAGATGCATCCCAAATAGTGGGTAGAGACTTCCAAATAGTGGGTTTCTAATGTAAGTGCTGAAATAGAGGTAGAGACTCATAACTGAATTGACTAAAGTAAACCCATATGTCTATGCTTGTGTACATAATATATAACTAATGAATCAAACGACCTTCGGATGGACATCCGATCCCACCAGACCACATCTC
Organism: Lactuca sativa; assembly: GCF_002870075.4. Lineage (NCBI taxonomy): Eukaryota > Viridiplantae > Streptophyta > Magnoliopsida > Asterales > Asteraceae > Lactuca > Lactuca sativa. The sequence continues at coordinate 28,348,144 of NC_056625.2, read as the reverse complement.
AACGAAGAAAAGGAAATAGGGCGGACAAGCCTTCCTAAGTCCTTCAATCTATACTTATATGCATCTAGACAAGCATAGACATACATCTAACTACGCTTGAGTGTGTAAAAAGTGGATTCATATCGTGAAGTATAAGTGTATAGTGTGGAATAACCGAATCGTGAAGTATAAGCGTGCCAAAAGTAAGTGTATCACGAAGTAGAAGCGACAACAAGTGAAATAGGAGTGTATCGAGTTTAAGTGAAGTAGAAGCGATATCAAGTATAAGTGAAGTAGAAGCGTATCACTAAGTAAGAGTGTGAACAAGTATAAGCGTCCAGCAGGTATAAGTGTATCACGAAGTGGAAACGTTATCCAGTATAAGTGTATCACGAAGTAGAAGCGACAACTGGTGAAGTAAGAGCGTCTATCAGATATAAGTGACTACCAGTATAAGTGAAATAGAGGCAATAACAGGTATAAGCGCTTCAAGAAGTTAAAGCGTTACCAAGTAGGAGTTTACAATAAGTGAAAGTGAAGCAGCGGTAACTATCAAGTATAAGTATACGACGTGAAAGAGAAATTTGATGAAAACCTTGGAAAACCTTTATACTTAGGAAAATCACATTTTGGGTATTCTTTGGTAAAATAAGTTTGAAAACCTGTAGAAATCTTTGGAACCTTTATAAACCAGTTTGAAATGAATTTAGATAAAACAGTATAAGTAAGAGTTTTGAACAATTGAAAACCTTTTCGAAACCATCATAGTATCTTACTTGGTAAAACAGTGTACAATGTGGTAAAATCTTGTGCATGCGGGTTATCAATCACATATGATTGACATGATAATTGGCATGTTTAACTTGTATTCCCTCCCTATAAAACGTATAAAAACATTTAAAAGGTTCATTCATGGGTATGAACTCACCTGGCATAAGTGGATCCGACAAAGGCGTCGGTTGGGTGCTCGGTGTCAAGTAAAGACTTGGACACACTTAGTGACCTATTTAACATATGATAACATATGTTTACATACAATTAGTACATATAATACTAATTAAACAAGTATACGCATCCTAAAGAGCGGAAAACACTTTGGTTAAGTGTTTGTGGTGTCCCGGGTAGCATCTAAGGGCTCAAATGGCTTAGGAATGGAGTTTGCTCTCCGAGAGTAAACTCCCTATACTTAGTTTATGGCCCTGGGACTACTCCCCATGAGTTTACGGCCGTAAACTCATGGTGAGAGTGTTCTAGGGTGTTTTAAGGGCTCATCTTGTTCGTGGGATTTTTCTAGTTCCAAATCTAAATGGTATGAATGTGTTTAGGGTCTTTAAGGGCACCATTATGGAGTTTACGGCCCATGAACCATCCCTAAGGGAGTTCACGGCCGTGAACTCTCATTCCTTGAGTTTATTGAAGTTTCAAGCCCTAACACCCTCCTAGTAATTTATAATGAAGCATGAAGCCATTTGGGGGAATTAAAACTATCATTTTAGCATGTTTAGGGGTGTTTACGGCCTTGACATGTGTCTGGGCCGTAAACTCCTTTTAATCCCTTAAATCCTTGTGTTCGAATGATCTAAACCCGTAATAGCAAGCCCCTAATTCATGTATTAAGCCTAAGGGTGGTTTGGGAGTGTTTTTGGGGCATTTTGACAAGGTTTAGGGGTGTTTACGGCCTAAGCATGTGCTTGGGCCGTAAACTCTCTTTTACGCCCTAAACCTTTATGTTTTGATGTTTAAACACTCCTAGGCTAAATCCCCAATTAGTTTTCAATCTTAAGGGTGAGTTTAAAGGCAAGTTTGGCATCATTTTAGGGGTTTACGGCCCTAGAGCGTTCTTGGGCCGTAAACTCCTTACTCCTTGCCTTCTTGGATGATTTTTGGGGTATAACTACAACTAGTAATGTTTAGAACAAGCTAGGGTAAATGGACTTACGATTTGGAAGCGTTTGGTTGCGGATTCGGGTCGAAAACAAGTCTAGAGAGAGAGTGTGGAAAAGGCTCAAATGGAGCTTACTCTCCCTTATATATGGGTGGGAGTTGGAGCTCAGTGGAATTCTACCCGATACTGCCGTTATACAGGGCTTTTGGTCGCACCCGATTTGGTGGTCGTAATAATAAAAACTAACTTTTTCCAATTTAATGGAAATGTATATTATGAGTTTTTATTTCTCTTATCACGACTTAACGACATGAAAATATAAATAAATAAAACATTTATTTATTTGACGACCTCTAATTAACGGAACTTTTATACAGTGGAATATTCCGTTAACGGTAACGGGGTAATGTAACGGAATAACTTTGGGTTGTCACATAAGTGTACATGCAACCCTAATAACCTTGGATCTATGTTTGTCTAAAATTCATGCAAAGTTGATTTCCAAGGTTCTTGATCCTATCTAGCATACATGGGGAACATTTTTAACTTAAATGTAAGATAGAATAACGTACCTTGTTGTTGCTTTTGATTCCTTGAAACCTTGTGAGCCTATCACCCCAAGTGTGATGTCTCAAATGCTTCACACAACACCAAATGCTATGGAGTAAACTTGCAAAGAATCTTAACACTCAAAAATAGGCTCTAGCCCTCAAGAATGCATGTGTGTGCCGATTTTGGGAGAACATGAGCTTTATATAGTGTGTTGCATTAGGGTTACACCATGTAAACCCTAATGTAACATGACACTTCATTTCCATGATCCATGGGTTAACTCCATGGAGCATCCATGGAGCATCCTATGGGTGAAACCCAACTTGATAATCCATGGAGCCTCTTAGCCCACTATATAAGTTATGGATGATTTACATAATCAACCCATATATTTAATTAGTTATCTTTTGATCACTTAATTAATTATAAATTAATTCTTGATCAAACTAATTAAATAATATTATTAATATATTAGAACTTATAATATATTAATAACCATAAGTGTTATTTCGCTCATTTAGTTTATTCAAATGCATGGTGCCATGCAACCCAAATGGACCATGTCGGGTCGGGTCAAGTACATACCAGAAATAGTTATGGACTTAGACACCTTATCCAACAATAATATCAAAATGTTCCTGCCCTCTGGTGTTTCATGTATGGCCCCTGTCTGTACATAGTAGTTGAAAAGTACTGTTTAACACTTATAAAACAATAACGCTCGTAAATAGTCGCAATAAATATTAGACTAAAATCTAGCGGTAATGATACTAGGTTTCGTCGAATGAAAATAGAATTCTTAGAAGTGAAGCGTTGCCCGAGTTTGGAATCATCACTTTAACAAGTGAGTGCATATTACGTGCTATGTGTGCATATTATTTGTGTTCTTGATATCCATGATGGATGAACAAAATATACATGTTTTATTCAATTTAAATTGTATACATATTTTATACCTATAATTATGATGGGTAAAGATGGGTAGATGAAATATGAGATGAGAGGTGCAAGATGATATAGATGATGATAGGTGAAAGATGATGAGAAGCGATGGCCCAATCATCTAGCAGAGTATAGATGACAACCACAGACTATTCTAGACAGTCCAGTGGAACACTAGCAGACTCGCAACTTATAGGTGTTGTGAATGATATGTTCATCAGATTTACTCTAAAAGCCCATTGACATGTATTGTAGGTGGACTCCCTAAAATAATATTTTCAATAAAAGAGATAAACTCTGGAAGCTATGGACTTAGTGCCTAACAAGTAACCTCGACAACTATGGACTTAGTCTCTATTGTATTAACCCTGGCAGCGATGGACTTCGTGCCTATTCCTTAGGACAATCCTTAGGAATGAATGAGTGAATGATAGATGATTCTTAGGGTAGATCTGTAACGCCCGGATCCTGGTATGTATTTTAAATCAAATTAGTCAATTTTGCAAAGAGAATCAACGAGTTGGAAGCCCCAAACTCGTTGAGTAGGAATGGATTTTTGGACGCGGGACTTGAAGTCTACTCGACGAGTTGAGAGCCTCAACTCGACAAGTAGGGCTGCCAGAGTTAAACCCTAATTTAAGGGTTTTGCACCCTATTTAAGCACCTTAACCTCCAAAAGGTGGCCTCATTTGTAGCCTCCATCACTCCAAACCCTAGCCACGAAACCCTAATCCACCTTTGAGTGTTCTTGAGCCATTTTTTGTGTGTTCTTGGTGATTTTGAAGCTTGAGAAGGAAGGAGAAGCTTGAGGATTCAAGAGGAAGCCAGTAGATCCGGAAGTTGAGTTGCATTTATGACTCATTTGAGGTATAAAGTTGATACATTGGCTTTCCTTTTCTTAGATCTTCATTTAGGGTTGTATTTTGTTACTTTTGGGCCATATTGACTTCAGATCTAGGCACTCATGAGCTTATGAGGCTTAAAGTTTCCAACTTTATCAAGCCTCAGCCCTTCGCCACGCCCTAGACCCTTTATATAGCTTAGTTTTGGTGTTTCTAACTTCATGACACCATGATGGACGTAAAGTTAGCAACTTTACGTGGTAACTTAGTCCAAGAGGACTAGATATATGGTTTGGAAGCATTGAACCCGACTGGAAACAACTGAATGAGTTTAGACTATGGGGGACTCGACGAGTTGTTCGTACAACTCGGCGAGTTGGGTCATGGTCCCCCAACATTTTCTGTTACCGGGAAAACTCGTCGAGTCTGGGAGATGACTCAGCGAGTTGGACATGGTTTATGGGTTTTGGAAGATTGAAGAACTTGAGGAGTTCAAGGAGGAACTCGATGAGTTGTGAGTGAAATGTATCAAATCTGTTATGAAGAGAAACTCGACGAGTTGGATCGAGATTTGCAGGGTTTTATGGATCATGGAACTCGACGAGTTGATGGACCAACTCGGCGAGTTGAGTCAACCAAGATGTTGACTTTGACTTTGACCATTGACCAGAGTTGACCCTTAAAGGGTTATGAGTATGAAACGGTAATTAAAGGAGATTTTTACGTGCAAGAGTTTGAGAGGAGTTGATCCCAGAGCCGAGGACAGCTCCGCTACTACACGACATTTGAGGTGAGTTACCTTCCAGTAGAAGTGGGCCGAAGACACCAATGTCAGCCCACTAGTAAGAGTTATAGTAGAGATGATTGTCTTTGTGATAATTATCTGGTATGACACTATCTATTATGCTTTATGTGCTAGTATGCTATGATATTATGTGATAGTAGTAGGAGGGGTAGGATAGACCCCAATACCGGTCGATAGGGCCAAAGGGGCATGCCAGCACCCGGATAAGCTAGGAAGTATATGAATTATGTGTTTATGAGGTATAATGCTATATGGTAGAAGTAGGGGATGAAATAGTCCCCGGTACCGGTCGAAAGGACCGAAGGGGTAGGTCAGCACCCTGATATGCTAGGCGATGTACCGATCAAAAGGACCGAAGGGGTAGGCCAACACCTTGACATGCTAGGCAAGTTACTGGTTGTAAGAGACGGAAGGGGTAGGCCAGCACCCTGATACACTAGGCAGTTACCGGTTGAAAGAGACCGAATGGGTAGTCCAGTACCCGGATATGTTAGACAATATGATTATTGTATGGTATGTGGTATGATGGGGGAACTCACTAAGCTTTGTGCTTACAGTTTCAGTTTTTGTTTCTGGTCCTTCTTCTTCGAAGGGAAAGGAGTCGGCACGATAGCAACGCATCGCACACACGATTTTCCACACTATGACGTTCTTGGGATTTTATACTCTAACATTATTATATTATGACATGTTTTGAGACATATGACTTATGGTTTTTTTTTATGATATGAGATAACTTCATGATGTTTTACATAATCCGTTTTATGAACTATTAAATTAAAAATGAAAATTTTGGTCTTAAATTTTGGGATGTTACAAGATCCTTAAGAAATAAAGAAGATAATTGGAATGGGTAATTGGGTTAATTGTTTGATGATAAAATATAATAACTTTATTATTGTGGGTTGAAAACCCTATGTACTGACCAAGTTTCCCAACCTGACCCACTCAGTTTATTTGTATCATAGGTGTCGATACGAAGCTACATTACACTAAGAGATTAAAGGAGATGTAAATCACTAGTGTAAATGAATGTAAGCTCTGTTTATGTTTATGTTTAAGTATTGACGATGACATCCCAAAGTTTTAATATAAACAAAATACATTTCTTCAGAAATGCTTTGATAATATATTTATCATGTTTTCTTGGAACAAATTACGCAATATTATTCTTTAAAATGAATACTCTGATTTTCAAATAAGCATAAATAAATTTTTTAAAATGATCGTCAAATTGGTGATGTCACTGTATATATATATATATATATATATATATATATATATATATATATATATATATATATATATATATATATATATATATATATATATATATAGTGTTGTGGGGTATTCTGGGGGAACTCACTAAGCTTTGGATTACAGTTGTTGATTTCATGTTTTCAGGTACATTAGAAGATCGGGGCAAGGCGAATGCGTGATCTTACACATCCTCCTACTGATTTATGTTTGAGAGATTTCTGATATTCTAAATTCTATGGATTTGATTTGAAAACAATTGTTTACTATCTTATGGTTTTGTGGAAATTTTTTATAAAAATGAAAATTTTTTATCATGGGTTTTGGGGTGTTACAAATTTGTGGATGGCCACATATGATCTTTAGCCTTGTTGGAAGCTTTTGATAACAGTGCTCATATATGATGTTTGTTGAGCTCCCAATGTCTATAGATTCGATGGATGAGTGTTCTCGTTATTGTATCATGGACTAAAAACGGTTCATATCCACGGTACCTTTCTGGATGGGGTCTTTAGGAGTGAATTCAAGTGTAATTATCTTTTTTATTTTTGTTATTTGGACATGGGTTGTGGAGCATATTATTAGGATTACAACATTGTATATTGTTTCTTCCTTCTTTGGGGCTCACAAGGCTTTTTGACCAATAGTTTTTGCTTTTTCCTTTTCTTTCTTGAGCTTTTTCACAATCTGTTGTGGGGCTTGTGGCATGTCCAAACCAATTATGTATTTGTTGATTTGTGTAAGGTAGAGATAAACCACCAATACATCATATGATGAACTATCAAACTATAAAAATATGATAACATAATCATAACCATTTATAGAACATACATCAAGTCAATCAAACATGTCCTAAAACCAACACATCTCCAGGGAATGCCCTAAACACCAAAACGAATCACCGTAAACAAGGCTAGATTAAAAGACTGATATTTTCTCAAACATTGAGGATTATTATAATAAGTCATCATCGACCTACTGAACCAGATTCCACTTTAGAACTAGGAGTTGCCCATAATATCTAGAAACTTGGCTTGCAAGCCAACCATTTCTTATTTTCTATAAAACACATACCACATCACAATGAATGATCCATAAATTCTCATCATAGGGGCACTAGCTAGCGCCCAGCGGTAAATATTATGATCGGGTCGGGTCATAATGATATTGCAACAAAGATTAACATTATTAACAAATATTGAACATAATTTAGAAATACTAGTAAATATCTTATGTTTTTCACAACAAATAACTTTTTGCCACTTGTCAAATTTTTATGCAATTGGACATATGGAATTTTCTTGATTTTTTGATTTATCTAAAATTCCACTTGTCAATTTATTATAATGACACCTAAACAATATATAATGCATAGGCATATTTTTGAAAAAAAACACACACATATATAATTAGATTATTGTTTCCTAAATTTTCGTCTATAATTAGATTATTGTTTCCTAAATTTTAGTCCATATATAAAGCAAAGATACATTTGAGTTCATAATTATAGAAAAACTGTCTATATTTTTGGAAGCTGTAATCACGCACCACTAATAATGAATTACATTTAAATTTCAAATTAATTCAATTTTTATTACCATATATATATATATATATATATATATATATATATATATATATATATATATATATATATATATATATATATATATATATATTTACGCTATGAAAAAAGAATTCAGAAAATCATATGATATATGCTAATATAAATTCCATATATATGTATATTTTACAGTATTTAATCTGTTTTGCATCTCAAAATTGAGATTACTTTGCTGCTTTTGATATAGTTTCTTCTGCAAATTCATCATTGCCTACAACAACTACTAACAAAGGTTATCTTTTATGCTTCATCTGCATCTGTACAATTCTGATTTGTCGTATAAAATCATCCGTGCATGAGTTCTTTTGTCGACTAAAATAATCCGTGCACAACAAATGGTTTTCATATAAACATTCTGCTCTGTCATCTAAGATCATTAGTGCATATTTATTTTCCATTACAAATCTACCTGATCTTGGTTATACGATCATATTGCAGTATAGTTTACTTTTATGTGTTTTTTTTTCAATTCGTGCAGAGCAAATGTTATACTTTTTTTTTCATATTTATACATCCATTACATATTACAGTATATTTTACTTTTATGTGTTTTTTTCTTTTTAATAAATGCAACTTAATTGGTATAACAGTCTTTTTTATTAAACCTATATGCAAAAATCCTTATGTGTGTTTGATTAATGACATGTATGTGTGGTAGTGTTTGTTGTTTATGTTAATTAAAACTCTGGTCAATATGATATTTTATTTTGTAAAAATGGCACAACTATTAATTTTGTAAAATTTGTTTTTATTATATATAAAGATTACAAACATGGGACACTGAGAAGTTGTTTCAATGAGAGACTGATGTGATTAACCCATTAATTTAGAATTGTCTGGATATATAATGATGCATGCCATTTTTTTATGGGTTAAATAATTTTGTATTAATTTCAAATGATGTTTTCTTTTAAATTACCATATTGCCCCTAGGTTATATCATATTATGAGTGGCATTTAATCAATTGAATTTCAACTTTCCAGGTAATGTAATTAACAACAACTCTTTTGTCATTTGCTTAATGGGATATGTTACTTATAAAAGGGTTTTTTGTGTTATGAACCTATGTTCCACTAAAAGTTTGAGGTCCGTCGTATTAGGACTTTTATTTTATTACAAATAATAGCATCTCACTTTCATTGTGGTCTGCTAATGAAAATGTACTTCAATTTATTTAAATAACAGGGGATATTCATGTTTTTTTATTGTTTCCTAAATTTTACTCAAAAAATAGCCCATGTGAAAAATATATATATATATATGACACAATGATATTATAATGGTATTACATACTGTTAATCTAGCAACAATTTCAAGCTTTTTCTTAAGTTCCGGAGGCAAATGGCTTTTATATTACTATTAATATATTGCAACTATTTATGTTATGATTTTCACACATAACATTTAAGAACGAACTGTGACCTTGCAAACTCCACAGTGCAGTATTGAAATGTTTTGGTTGACATACTGTTAATTTAGCAACAATCTCAAGCTTTTTCTTAGTATGCTGTTTAATTTCATTTTTTTGGATTTTAGCCCTGTTTTTCCCCATTAAGTGATTTAATGGGAAATAATTTTTTTTTTTTCTGAGTTTCTCTATTAAGTTGTTGTTTTTTTCTTTACGGTTACGGAGGTACAGGGAAAACATTTCTCTGGAAAACGTTATCCGCCGCTTTAAGATCGGAGGGTTAAATCATGATAAATGTTGCTACAAGTGGTATTGCTTCCTTATCATTGACAGGAGGTAAGGCAGCACACTCTAGGTTTATAATCCCTTTAAATCTTACCGAGGATTCGTTTTCTTCTATAACGCCAGAAAGTGATGTTGCTGAATTGTTAAAAAAAACATCATTGATTATATGGGACGAGGCACCCATGATTCACAAGCATGCCTTTGAAGCTTTGGATAGAACTTTGAAGGATATATTTGGCTGTCATTTTAGTAGCAACTCAAAAATTTGTTTTTGGAGGTGATTTCAGACAAATTATTAATACTATGGACGACGGTGAGTGGAAAAACCGTCGTCTAAATCCTAGCCCTTAAAACTCCTACAACTTTCAATCAAATCCGCATAAACTCAAATACAGCGGTTGTTTGCAGTTTAGTCGATCAGGTTCATCTTGTTCTACCCACGATTCTGTCTCTACCCACGATTGTGTCCATGCCTCTATTTCGGTAACTGCTGAATCAGTTTAAACACAATATTTACGGTTAATGAGAGATTCCCAACAGTTTTTGTCTTTTCCGATTCCTTCTTATTCTCCCCACGTTCACAGTCGGTTTATCGATTTCGCAGCCTCCTTCAAAGAGTGTTTCAGTTATGTTTCTATGTTTCATCAGTCATGGAGCAATCATTTGATTTATTCATCAGGCATCGATAAAACCATAATTTACTCTGTCGATTGTTGGTACTTTAATGGCATAATTCGATTTCTTCATTAGTATTTGAAAAAATCATAATAAAAATGGAAGTCGCTGCGAATGAAAATTTTATTAAGTTATTCTATCGATTGTCATGCTCCCGGACCACCATGAGTTTCTCTCTTTTTCAGGTTATATAGAATAGGTTTGATTTCTTTATCTTCTTATCTGGGTGCACTATGAGAAAGTAGAAACATGAAGCATCAGATACAATTCCTCCATTTTCCCTAATAACATTATCTCCTCTCCGCGATTGATTCATACCTTTTGTTCATACACGATCTCTGCCTTCTCTTCTTCTGTAAACTCGACATATGTAGTGAAACCGTAATTAGTTTTACTGATTGATTGATTGTAACCACTGAAAGAATTAAAGGATTGTATGATGTCCGCCTCCTTCCTTTCGTTAGTTATAAAGCAAACCATCAATAGAAAAGCATTAAAAGTATGTGCTTATTTTGCAGATTTCGTTAATGGTGGATTTTTTTTCTACAAACAAAAGTCTAGTTTTGTTGACTTGGGTACGTTCTCTTCCTATTGAACCGATTTAATGTTTGTTTTTTTTAAAATTATATCATTGTTTCTCAAATTTCCATCCCAGTAAGAATCTTACAGCCTGGACGTTTGTTCACATTGTAATACAATGCCCCAATTTATAAACATCAGTCCATGATCCTTTTAGATATCAATAGTCATTGTGTAAACATATTACTAAGAGGGTGGATATTCATTTCCAAGTAAGTTTTGGGAAATCAGACGCGTAATTTTTTTTATTATTATATGTATTTTAAGGGTTTCCATGTGATTTTAAAGATTTATGGTGACCTAGTATATGTTCAAGCTCATACCCTTGGCAATATGATATTAATTTTTTACTTTATTGAGCTTTTAGTTCTACATTTCCATTTGTGTCTTTGGTTTGATATGATTTCATTTAATAGGATCTTAAAGAATGCCCCAACTTATAGAAAAAGGTTATTCATGTGCCAAAAATTTGTTTGTTGTCAACAATATGAAAATTCATCTCCTGTATTCTTTGGTGCATCTTCCAGAGGTATCAAGTTTGAAACTTGCTTATTGTTGTGCTAGTTTTTATTTTGGGTCCATTTTGGGGTTTTTGGCCCCAAAGCTTGAAGCTTTATGAGTTCTTGAACTCCAGAGCCTAATATATGTCCATTTAAGTGTTTCTAGTGGAGAGGATTCATAAAAATGAGGCCTTGGACGTTGGAACCACCTCATGCATAAGATATGAGCATTTTTCGGAGTAAAGAGTAAGAGTATTTGTGTTTGGGACTTTATCTGCCATGCGAAGGCTTAAAGTCTCGAGCTTTATTATGTATGAGCCTTTATGGAGACCAGATCTAAGAGTATAGCTATGGTCTTAACGGATTAACATCAAGGGAGCAGAGATAACAATCCTGGACGTACACTGAGCGTAATTCCAGTACACCCCGCATACTGACCAAGCGTCCCCGATGGCCAATCTGAATTCGTGAGTACGCTGAGCGTACCATGGGAGGTATGCCCCGTGTAACCTCACTGTGGACTTTTGGGCTAAGTCTTATTTTGGCCTTGAGTGTTAGGCCTGGAGTTTGGACTGGTTGCAATAGAGTTTTGGACCAGAGGAATATGTGTGTGTATATATATATATATATATATATATATATATATATATATATATATGTGTGTGTGTGTGTGTGTGTGCTTTGGACCCTTGAGTGGGCTTGCCATTTAGATTTTAGAATTTGGGCCTCCGGAAAGTCCATTTATTATTGGGCCTTGATGGGCCGAATGGGTTTAGATTATTGATGGGCTAGTTAGTGGGCTACCTTTATACCTAATGAGTGAGAGTTTGGACTTAGTTCCTAATTGGGTGAATTGTAGGTTTGGCTCAGCGATAGAGGTCGGTGCGCAACAACAACGTTTTTAGGGGTTGTTCATCATCTGAGGTGAGTCTTGTCACTATACTTTACCTAGAGTGGTACTTATGTGTGACCGGAGGGTCTTATGTGCTTACATTGAGTATTATGTTATCCTGCCTTATGTTGTATGTTGTGCATTATGTCTTTGTGATTTATGTTATGTGAATTTTACAGACCGGACCAGAGGGTCCAACGAACCGTGGGACTGGAGGGTCCCACTGAGACACATTGACCGAAGGGTCTTACAGTGATATAGCCTCGAGTGGCTAATGAGCTATGTGTGTGGTATTTTAGGGAACTCACTAAGCTTCATGCTTACCGTGTTATGTGATGTGTGTTTCAGGTTTTCTCAGGATCACGGTAAGGCACCGACTTGATTGTACACACCAGAGCAGGAGTTATGTTTTGAGGATCCTGGAGTACGAATCAAACAATTATGGAGTTGTGTTTTGTAAATTAAATCAATGAGATTTTTGTGAAATGTGTTACGAGAATTATATGATTTTACAATGAAAAATTTGTTTGAATATTTCCATTGTTACAAGTTGGTATCAGAGCCTTGGTTTGAGGGATTCGGATGCACCTTCGGGTATATCTGGACTCAAACTGAGGATTTGAGAAAAAATTTCAAAAAGAAGTGATTTTTCTAAAGCGAGCAAGAGTTTCTAAGAGAAAAACGAGAAGGAACAGTGTGTAGAATCAGCCAGAGCCTGAACGGTGATTTCCCAAAATACCCTTACTTATTTGTGTTATGAGTTATTATTGAGATATTAGTGATGCATGCTAGAAGATAGGCTAGGTATTTCATATTTTAGGGCTAGAGTTGACTGATTTGTGATGCCTTAGCCTAGGAATTTTGCTATCTGTGATGTGCTTTGAGTATGTGAGGAGTAAGAGTATCCACCAGAGATCTTTTAGAGAAAACTTGAGTAGAGGAGTAATTTGGGAGAGATACCTAGAAGAGCATCAGAGGAGCTTAATAAGAGAGTAATTAGATACCCGCGAGGGGTAGAGTTGCTTGAGTTCGGTGATACCTTTTGAGTGTGAGTAGAACAAGTGGAGTGGTAACCTATAGTGGTTTTACGTGTTGGTAGAGATTATTCGATGCCTAAATGCTCCTTGCTTCGTGCTTTGTGTAACTCTTGATAATGGGATTCACCTACTAAGTGAATATGACGATATTCAGGAGGTAGATGGTTGGCATCATAAGGAGTTCTTCAGCAGCTGATGGCAGAGAAGTTTGAGAACCTAGGAAGAGCCTAAGGAGTGACCTTTGTTAGATGAATACGCTGATAGAGGAGAGTATTCACAGGAGAGCGACTAGGTATGACGGTATTGGTGATTGAGGAGGTTGAGCAGCTACTTAGGAAATCTGGAATAATCCGTGTGGAAAGTATGGGTAGATGTGGTAGGTAGTATGGGCCCATACTACTGAAAGCAGAGGACCTATACTCGATATAGGGAAAATTCCAGAGGTTATAAGTAGCATATTGAGAGGATATAACATGGTTCGGGTACCATGATTCATAGCAGATTGAGAGGTGGTCACATGGTTCGAGTACCATGATTCGTGGCGGTTAGTGCTTCTGGTTTTACCAGTTGTTTTGTGGTGGTTGATTAGTCTGAGATCAGATGATAGAGTGTGGGGCCAGAGGGCCATGCCAAGCAAGTTTTAATGGAGTATACCTTGAAAGGGAAATCGAGTTCGTTTTTGTGGGATTTTGTTGGTGAGATGATAGTTGGAGTCGCAAGGCTCAGGGATGAGTAGAGATGATGCTTATTGGAGGATCGAGGTCTGAGTCGAGCCATCAGCTGATGGATGAGACGTCACCTTCTGCAGCAAGAGTTGCGTTGTTCCCGTTTCTGGGAGAAGCGAAAGAGATATCGAGTTTCTGGTTTCAAAGTTTGGAGGTAAACCACATAGGGTAACATATGGTGGTAACCTTTTCATCAGAGTATTTGGGTAGTTTGTTTGCTGCGAGGTATTTTTATACCACGAGAGAGTCGTTAGTTGGACTAAGATGGAAGAGAACAAGAAGGTGCCGTATTGAGTGAAGCATACTCTTAGCAGCAGTTCCAGGTGATCAAGAGGAGTATATCGTTGCAGTGTCCCTCGTTGTTTACATTTTGTATATTCTTTGAGAGTAAGGCCTCTTTCTTTTATGATGATTCCCGTTGTAGGAGGCTGGTCGAGGAATTAGAGATGAGGTGCGTGATAGTGCATTATTCCCGGAACGAGAGTCAGGGTTATTTCGGAACAGTTGAGGTATCCGACGGTGTGTTAGTCTGAGGTTTCGAGATGACCAGAGGCAGTCAAGTTGGGAGGATTCTAAGATTCTTTTCTGAGTTACGGGATATTTGGAGTCACTTGGTTTCCATCGGGAAGATCATTGAGTGTTTGTGTGGTACGTTCCAAGAGTCAAGTGTGATGTACCTGGTGAAACAGTCTATGGAGTAGATTGTTGGTATGTCAATTGGTGATGGTTTGAACCCTAAGTGGGGGAGAACTAGGTATTCAATTGAGAAGATCAACAATTCGTTCAAGTGCAACTGGTTATGGAGATCTGCGATGCGGGTACATGAGACTTGAGTTATTGGTGGTTGAGGCAAGACATCGTGAGATGTTGTGATGACGTACCGAGGTACCGAAGTGATTTTCTTCCAGTGGGAACCCAACAGTTAATTGTCGTTGGAGTGAGACTGTCTAAGGGTGTATCTGTGCTGAGACTAGTGCCTTGCCTGCGAGAACTTACATCAGGAGTGGTGGTGTATAAGCTGAGTGGATGTAAGCACCTATCTATGTCGAGCTGCGGAGCATGAATTAGAGAACTCAGTGTGGTGAGGACTTGATGATGAGGTTATGGGGTGATAAAGAGAGCAAGTGAATCCGAATGGGAGTAATCGCTTGGGATTATCAGGAGAAACCGTGGAGTGAGCCCATGGCGAGTCAGTGGAAGAGAGTGTCGTGATACTACAGGGAGCCGTAGTATTCACTGGATATTGGGAGAGGGTTGTGATACTGCGGGGAGCCATGGTATTCACTAGTCAGCGAGAAAGTGTCGTGATGCTGCAGGGAGCCATAGTATTCATTGGATAGTGGGAGAGGGTCGTGATGCTGCGAGGAGTCGTAGTATTCACTGGTTAAAGAGAGAGTGTTATGATATTGCGGGGAGTCGTAGCATTCACAAGTCAGTGAGAGAGTATCACAAGACTACGGGGGAGGCCGTAACACTCAGTAGTCGATAAGGGTCAATATTGTTCTGCCGGGAGCTGTAGTATTCACTAGTCAGAGTATGGCGCAGAGGAGTTCTTAGGCTTGGGTAGCCTTACCACTTGAGTCTTCAGGGGCTTGGTTGCCGAACCAGGGGCGAGACACGGGTCTTCGTGTCAGTCGAGAAATTGTTATATCCTAGGGTGGGTAGGGATTATCATAATCGGAAGGAATTGGAGAGATGGTGTGTGCATAAATCCGTGAATTTTTGGTCATGAGTTGAGTACCAGATTAGAAATGAGTGGTTCCAATTCTCCTGTTGAATCAGACTCTCGAACTCAAGTCTGGATCCATTCGTGTATTGAATTGGCGAGATGAGGTTTCGGATTCGTGGATGGGTTTCAATTCGAGGGGGGTATTGACCTTCATCTGATATCTTAGGACGGAGTGGATCAGTTTCGTTGGTATGGGAAGAACCGCGAGACACATGGAACCAGTGGGTGGTAGACGACAGAGGTCGGAAGTGAGACGATTTCACATGAGTTGTAGCATTCGCTTGGGGTAAAGCGAACTTTGTGACTTATGTGTCACGATGAGCCAAGATAGTTATCGTGAGAAGGAAGTCGGTGAGACGTTTTTGGTTTGCAATGAGTAACCTTTGGAGGTTCATCTTTTGGGTCGGGAGCTGACCTGATGCTCAGTGTTGAAGGGGATAATTGGGAGGAAGTTCGGGCTTATGTCTATAGATGTCAAAGGATGCTTCCAAGCGAGCATGATCTTTTCTTGTGTTAGAGTTTTGGGGTTCTTTCCTTCCGATGAGTCCTGATAGCTGTTCAGGCGGTGGGTCCTTAGGGGATTATGATGTTTCCGTTCCTTTTCAGTTGCGATCGGGATCGATTAGACAATCATAGTTGGAAGAGTGTTCTTATGGTCTGTTTGACGGGTTTGAGCCATAAGAACATTCCTATGTGCACATACAAACCCTAATGCTTGGATCTAGGTTTCTCTAATTGAACATGCATTGAATCCAAGACTTCTAATGATAATTCTAGTATAATAACATAAGAAATCAGATTTGGAAGATTACCTTGAATCACTTGCTTGAATCTTCTTGTCCTTGGAGCTTTAGAGTCACAAGTGTCACTTCTCTAATGGCTTACAAACACCAACTAGCAAGAGGATGATTAGAGAGAGAGGTAAGAGGGGAGGAAATCGGCCAGGGTTTCTTCTAAAACAAGAGTGCCGATTTTCCTTGACCCATTGGGTCTATTTATACTTGTAAGGCTCCTAGGGTTTCACCCTTAAACCCTAATTGGATAACTTAGGCCCTAAGCAACCCAATCCCCCTTATGATAAGCCTTGGACGATTTCTAGGTCTATCCAAAGCCCTAAAACCGTCCACCCCTTATCCTTAAGGGATTACAGCCCAAAGTACAACTATCATACAATTGACAGTTTATACACTTTTATTCAATTAATCTCTTTAAGTCACCAAATTAATTCCTAATTAATTTATGACTTATAATATTAATCAAATAACAATATTATTATTCCTTATATTATTCTCATAATATATAAATAATATTTCTTCTCTCATTACAAATCATCCTGTCAAGTTGCTATGGTGAAGGCAACCCAAAAGGACCATGCACAACCGGGTCAAATACTTGCCTAATATAGTTGCAGCCTTAGACACTATTCCAACAGTCTCCCACTTGGATAAGTCTAGTAACTATATATACAAGTATAATCTGATTAGCAATCGTAGCTCTCAAAGACGCTGTCAAACTTTGATCTTATCAATCTTGTCCTTTAGATAAGGGATCGTATAGTCCTCTGTTTATATATCATGCAGACATTTGTATGGAACCAATTGTCTAGCATTTGGTTTCTCGATCTCAGATTTATTTGACATAAAACTTAATCGAACACATCAATTTAGTTCTGACCGGTCCCGGCACATAAGTCAAATCAAATCATCGAGCGACCGAGATATCGCTTTTACCCTCTTAGGATAAAAGTAACAGATAAACTTCGACTTATATGCATTTACTTATTCATTAATCAACTATACACAACCATGCGTTTTATAACATCAATTTACTGATGCGGTTTCGCATTATCAATGTACAACCAATTAACAAATAACAAACTATATATCTAGGTTTTAAGACCATATGATATTATCGTCTTGCGATCACCCTTTTTATCACATTCCATAAGGTGATTCCAGCAAGCGCGGGTTTGTTCCAATGCTCAAAAACTAGTTCATAAGCACTCATGAACGTTGCAGCAAACTTTTGCTATGTCTAATACCATTTAGACAATCTACACACCAATTCATGACAATCTTCATTCATACCTACTTCCAACATATGAACGATTGTGGACAATTTGAATAATTCGATTATTCTTAATAAACTCAATTATTCTGGAAGTCAAAACATGCAAAGTGAAACAATAGTTAAACAATTAACATAAGACAGTAACATTACTCATAAATAATACTCTTTTATTTAATCATCAAATGTTAATTACATTTATCTATTACACGTTTCTAATACTATCTAATCTATACTAATATCATCCTTCAGGCCAATACTCCTAGCATGCTGCAAGTGCTTAACCCTGCTCAGTCCCTTCGTAAGCGGATCTGCTGGGTTATCTGTTGATGATATCCTCTTAACCACGAGTTATCCTTCTTCTACACGATGTCTAATAAAGTGATATTTTCTGTCGATATGTCGAGATCTACCATGATCCCTCGGTTCCTTGGTCAAGGCAACCGCTCCTTCATTATCACAGAAAATCTCCATGGGCTCCTTTATGGCAGGTACAACTCCAAGATCACCGATGAAGTTCTTCAACCATATTGCTTCTTTCAACGCTTCGCTCACTGCAATGTACTCTGATTCGCACGTTGAATCAGCTACGGTTTCCTGTTTGGAACTTTTCCAAGTTACTGCTCCTCCATTCAGGGTAAAGACCCAGCCCGACTGCGAACGGTAGTTGTCCCTGTCGGTCTGAAAGTTGGCGTCACTATACCCTCGCACCTTCAAGTCATCATTCCCTCCGAGGACTAAAAACCATTCTTTGTTCCTTCGAAGGTACTTAAGGGTATTCTTGACCGCAATCCAATGGGCTTTGCCAGGGTTCCCTTGATATCTACTAACAATGCTCAAAGCAAAGGCTACATCAGGGCGAGTACAAGTCATAGCATACATGATTGAGCCAACTACGGAAGCGTATGGTACTCGGCTCATTTATGCTATTTCAGCTTCGGTACTCGGATTTTGAGTCTTACTCAACTTGGAATTACTTTGTATCGGTAATTCTCCCTTCTTCGAGTTTTCCATACTAAAACGTTTTAGTACTTTATCTAAGTAAGTGTTCTGAATAAGTCCTATTAGTCTCTTACTTCGTTCTCTCACTATCCTTATTCCCAGAATATAGAAAGCCTCTCCGAGGTCCTTCATAGCGAATCATTTCCCGAGCCAGGACTTGACCTCCTGCAGTGTCGGGACGTCGTTTCCTGTGAGTAGTATGTCATCGACATACAAAACGAGGAAGCTTACTATACTCCCACTGGCTTTGACATATACACATGATTCATCTTCGCTTCGTACAAATCCAAACTCTTTGACTTTCTCATCGAAGCAAAGATTCCATCTGCGAGATGCTTGCTTAAGTCCATAAATGGACTTCTCAAGCTTACACACTCTATTTGGATGCTTCAGATCAACAAAACCTTCTGGCTGAGCCATGTAAACATCCTCAGCCAACTTCCCATTAAGGAAAGCGGTCTTGACATCCATTTGCCAAATCTCATAATCATGAAGTGCGGCAATTGCTAGCATCACTCTAATAGATTTTATCTTCGCAACTGGTGAGAAGGTCTCATCATAGTCAAATCCGGGAGTTTGAGTAAAGCCCTTCGCAACCAATCGCGCCTTATATGTGTGTATGTTTCCATCCACGTCGGTCTTCTTCTTGAAGATCCATTTGCACCCAACGGTCTTACGTCCGGGCACATTATCAACCAAATTCCAAACTTGGTTGTCGTACATGGATTGGATCTCGCTGTCCATTGCCTCTTTCCATTTCGCAGACTCCGGGCCTTCCATGGCTTCCTTATAGCTATTAGGTTCATCTAGATTTATTAGTGTACCATCACTAATATACGTGTCCCCTTCAGTAGTAATATGAAAACCATAAAACTGGGGTTGAACTCTAACTCTTTCGGAACGTATAAGAGGTAAGGACTCGTCAATTGGTTCAACCGGAGTTTCCTCCTCGGGTTGAGTGCCAACGGTAGAGGTTCCTTCATCAATCGACTCTTGAATCTCTTCAAGCTCGATTTGCCTCCCACTGTCTCCTTGGCTTATGCGTTCTCGCTCTCAGAAAACTCCTCTCCTTGCAACAAAGACAACGTTGTCCTTCGGTCTATAGAAGAGATATCCAAAGGATTTCTGCGGGTAGCCGATGAAAATACATCGCTCACTACGAGGTTCGAGCTTGTCGTGAGTATCTCCTCTTACGAAAGCCTCGCAACTCCAAACCTTGATATGTGCTAACGAGGGAGCCTTCCCTGTCCACATTTCGTGAGGTGTTTCTGCAACCTTCTTAGTAGGGACTCGGTTAAGGATATGGGTGGTAGTCTCTAAGGCATACCCACGACTCATCATAGAGCGGACCATGTCTAACAAGGTTCGATTACGCCCAAATGTATTGTTAAAGGTGCTGGTTCGGGTTTTCATGAATTTTGGATCTGAGTTCGAGTGGGTTTAGGAGGAATAAAGTTGATAGAAGTGTAGGGTTTCTCGTTACCTTTTCGTGGATATAAGGATCATCGAAAACGGATTTATAACGAAGAAGTTATGGCCTTCAGAAGTTTTGTGGTTTCAGGCTTAGCCGAGTACACTGGGCGTACACAAAGTGTACGCTGGGCGTAATAGTGAAGAAGGAAGTACGTTGGGCATACTTTGGAGTACGTTGGGAGTACTGACCATGGGGGTCGCGAATGTTCTTCGGAGTATGTTGGGCGTATGCTGATCAGACCTGAACCCTGTTTTAGGGTCTTAGACCCTATTTAAGCTCCTTTTCTCATAACCTAACCCTAATATCTTCAGCCTCCACCCCTCTAAACCCTAGAAATCGACCCTAAGCCTCCATTTGAATGATTCTTCATCATTTTGGTGATTTAGTGAGTTTTTAGTGCATATTGTGGAAGAAGGAGTTCCTTGAGGAAGCATTGCTTGGCTTGGAGCTTGTGGATCCAAGCCCTAATCAGGTTGATCTAGCTTCAGAAAGCGTAAAGTTTGAATCGTGGTGGCTTTTACATGTGGATCTAGTGGGGTGATGACTTCTTATGTTTGGCTTTTGAAGAAGAAGGAGCTTTGAAAGAGAATAGCTTGAGCATCTAGCTTATGGATCTATGTTCTTCTCTTGTTGGTGCATCTTCCAGACGTATCAAGTTTGAAACTTGCTTATTGTTGTGCTAGTTTTTGTTTTGGGTCCATTTTGAGGTTTGTGGCCCCAAAGCTTGAAGCTTTATGAGTTCTTGAACTCCAGAGCCTAATATATGTCCATTTAAGTGTTTCTAGTGGAGAGGATTCATAAAAATGAGGCCTTGGACGTTGGAACCACCTCATGCATAAGATATGAACATTTTTCGGAGTAAAGAGTAAGAGTATTTGTGTTTGGGACTTTATCTGCCATGCGAAGGCTTAAAGTCTCGAGCTTTATTATGTATGAGCCTTTATGGAGACCAGATCTAAGAGTATAGCTATGGTCTTAACGGATTAACATCAAGGGAGCAGAGATAACAATCCTGGACGTACATTGAGCGTAATTCCAGTATACCCCGCATACTGACCAAGCGTCCCCGATGGCCAATCTGAATTCGTGAGTACGCTGAGCGTACCATGGGAGGTATGCCCCGTGTAACCTCACTGTGGACTTTTGGGCTAAGTCTTATTTTGGGCCTTGAGTGTTGGGCTTGGAGTTTGGACTGGTTGCAATAGAGTTTTGGACCAGAGGAATATGTGTGTGTGTATATATATATATATATATATATATATATATATGTGTGTGTGTGTGTGTGTGTGTGTGTGATTTGGACCCTTGAGTGGGCTTGCCATTTAGATTTGAGAATTTGGGCCTCAGGAAAGTCCATTTATTATTGGGCCTTGATGGGCCAAACGGGTTTAGATTATTGATGGGCTAGTTAGTGGGCTACCTTTATACCTAATGAGTGAGAGTTTGGACTTAGTTCCTAATTGGGTGAATTGTGGGTTTGGCTCAGAGATAGAGGTCGGTGCGCAACAACAACGTTTTTAGGGGTTGTTCATCATCCGAGGTGAGTCTTGTCGCTATACTTTACCTAGAGTGGTACTTATGTGTGACCGAAGGGTCTTATGTGCTTACATTGAGTATTATGTTATCCTGCCTTATGTTGTATGTTGTGCATTATGTCTTTGTGATTTATGTTATGTGAAGTTTACAGACCGTACCAGAGGGTCCAATGAACCATGGGACTGGAGGGTCCCACTGAGACACATTGACCGGAGGGTCTTACAGTGATATAGCCTCGAGTGGCTAATGAGTTATGTGTGTGGTATTTTGGGGAACTCACTAAGCTTCGTGCTTACCATGTTATGTGATATGTGTTTTAGGTTTTCTCAGGATCGCGGGAAGGCATGGGCTTGATTGTACACACCAGAGCAAGAGTTATGTTTTGAGGATCATGGAGTACGAATCAAATAATTATGGAGTTGTGTTTTGTAAATTAAATTAATGAGATTTTTATGAAATGTGTTACGAGAATTATATGATTTTAAATTGATTTTTTTTTTTGAAAATTTACATTGTTACAACCTAAACAATGGATGAAATGGTTGCCTTGGGCAGAATACTGGTATAACACATTATATCACTCATTAGCTAAAGAGACTCCGTTTAAAATTATGTACGGTCGTGAACCCCCACGAATGGTCAGTTATGATAACGGTATGGCTGTTACTTTTGATGTAGATGATTATCTTTGGGAGAGAGATGGGGTGCTGGAAGAGCTTAAAGAACATTTGGGATGAGCGCAACAAGTGATGAAACCATTGTTGGATAAGGTGTCTAAGTCCATAACTTATTTGGTATATACTTGACCCGACCGGCATGGTCCATTTGGGTTGCATCTCATCCAAACTATTATGGATAATTTTATGAGAGTTATACACATATGTTTATTAATATATTATGAGTTATAATATATTAATATGAAGTTACGTTATTTAATTAGTTTTAGTCTTAAATTAATTATGGATTAATTTAGAGATTAAAAGGAATACTAATTAAATTATGGGCTATTTGTTTTATATAGTGTGGGCTAATACTCATTTGTTAATGGGCTAGGCTTATGTGGAAGTCCATGGATGATCCATGGAGCTTTTAACCCATGGATCCTTGGAAAAGGAAAAGACATGGGTTATTAGGGTTTCACCCTAACCATGCATACTATATAAGCATGCTTATGGAGCATGAAATGAAGCCTAAGATACACTAAGAGAAAGCTAGTGATCTAGTGTGTGTGTGCATGTGTGTGGCCGATTTATACAAGGTGTATATACTCTCTCAAAGTTTTCCAAGAGTTTGTGGTGTTTGTGATTCCATTTGAGGCATTCACACTATTGGTGCTTGGCCCTCAAACTCCTAAGAACCCAACACACCAAAAGGTATGTAATCTCTTCTAACTCTTTTATGTTGAAATGTTCCCCATGCCATGTTAGATAGGTTATAAACCTTGGGAAAATTATTATTTTGCATGTATTTAGACAAACATAGATCCAAGGTTTATTAGGGTTGCATGCACACTTAGGAAGTGTTAGATTGCTCAAAACCCAACAGTGGTATCAGAGCCTAGGCTTGCTTGTTTGATACTTGATGCAAAATAGTGAAAAAAGTCGAAATCATTGCTGTCTGCATGCTAGACTCGCCGAGTCCATTGGGGGGACTCGCCGAGTCCAAGGCAAACTTCAACCTACTCGACGAGTCCGTTCGTGCACTCGGCGAGTAGGATCGAAAGAATGCAGAATCTCGACTTTTGCTGCTGGAAATGGACTGGAAACATTACCCTAAATTGTTTTGGTGTTGTAAAACTTATTTTAGTTGGTGTAATGGTTGTTCTAATCCATTTACAATAGCATATATCAAAAATCCATGATTTTATGTGTTCATATAATTCTTGAATTTTGATGATCATGTTCATGTTCTTATGAATTTAGAAAATGATAGGAATTATTTGCTGAATTGTTTAGAATTAATTCTTTATCATTTATGTGTTTTAATGGAGTCCATAATTTGTCCTCAAGTTATGGATTACCAAAGGTCACTTTCATTTAACACACACTTAAAACACATAAGTTACATGAAAATGAAGAGTCTTCATTTTTATGAACCTTTAATTCATAAGTTATGAAATGAAGAGTTTTGCAAAGTTACAAAACTTGTCCTCAAGTTTTGGAATTTGTAAAGTTTCACACACTTTAATAAACTTTAATTCCAAACCTTAGAGTTTTAATAGTTAAAATTCAACCCTTATACTATTTATAACATTAATGGTTAATTATTATATATATGTATAAGAATAAGTCGTTTTACCGTTAGTAGGCCTCATTCACGAAGCCGGTCTATAAGGTGGGTATAAGGTTGTTGCCTATAAAATGGCGACTTAATGGGTGTCTACTCTCACCCACCGCTTGCTTGACTGGTGGAGGGTCGTTAGCCGAACGGGTAGGACAATGACTTTAAATTCTCCCTTCATTAAAAGTATTAATGATAAATACTAAAGTAACTAAAATCTTAATAATTCCCAATCTTAGTTACTTTAGGAAAAATGTGAATTTGGTGCTAACCCATGGAATTCACACTTTGTACCTTACCAAGTCGTTGGTGGAGCGTGTGTGGTTAACCGGCACACTAACTTGGACTAGTAAGGACCACGAAGGGTGACTTAATGTTTGTCATAGATCAATGGAGCGTGTGTGGTTAACCGGCACATTGATTAGGTGATAATATTAAGGATACCAAGTGAATTGGTATGGTTATTCACACCTTGTTTTGTGATCCTCGGCATCCCAGTCACAAAATTTGAGAGGGCACACTCGAGATTGAAACATGCCATTGAAAAGTTCAATGAATCTCAAAAGATCTAGGAATTTCAAATCCAATTAAAACCTAATAAATTATTTCGTTTTTCATGGTGGAAATTGGTGAATCGTCATTCGCCTACCTTCAAATATTTTATAGCTTGGATTACGGCATCCCTCTTCTAAGTTATAAAATAGTTTGTTGGGTCCTAGCCTTAATATTTCATATTGGGTGTCATATTAAGGACTTTAAATCAACTATCTTGAATATCTCCCAAAACATGTCTGGTTTAGACATTTATGATCTTCCCAAATCTCTTGAAGATGATGTTCCTCAACATCATGCTTCACTTCCTTTATCTCCTCCAATTATTCTCCCTCACCCACAAGTTCTTGAAAAGTTTAAAGTCACTCAAGCCCTATTGGCAAGTTAAGGTCTTGGTGTGGTCACATCTTGGAGATGTAGTCACATATTGACAAGACGGGAGAGTTGGGTGTCAAAGTCTCGTGAAAGTTGGATGTTCAATCACTTTCTTAGTAACATAGCGGGTCACTTTGGGACTACTATGAGACAGACTATGACACGAGCCTTAATGATCTTATCTATTTGTTTTGTGCTGTGGAATCAGCAATGATTTGGAACACTAGTAAAGCAAATTTTGTTAGAAGATCAACTTCCCAAACCTTAAATGGACATTGGCAATGGTAGCATTGGATATCTAGAAAAGCATTTCTCTTCCCAATGGAAAGGGATCGGCCATAGTCAACTCGGTTGACCAAATGGTAAAGAGAAAGGCTAAGTCTGAAATAGTCTCATATGCCATTATCAAAGGGTCTCAATATGTTTATATTGCCAAAGAAAGGGGCATTGGTTGCGAAGCTGCCCTATTTACCTGAAAGGTCATAAGGTTGATCAAGTCAAGAGGTTTGACTCTACTTCGGGTAAAATACACTGTATAACTCTGTTAAGTTCCTATTTGGAGATTCTTATTACATAATGTGAATGGGTCACATGCTGATGTCTTTTAAGAATCAAAGAAAAGATAGGAAGCTTAAAGTAAGTATATGCTGATTCTGATTGCGAAGATGGGTTTCGATCGCATGGTTCGGTAATCAGAATTTTGAGCTGTTGCTTAAGAGTTATAATATATTGCTTGTGAATAGATAACAACAAGGTTTTCATGTGGATTGTAAGGATAAGTTTTTCCGCAAAGTTTTAAAATAAAAGAAAAAAAGGTTTTAATTTTATTTATTTTAAAAATATCCTTACAATGGCATCGGTGGAAAATTGTTGCTTATATGTTTCCAGTAATAGCAATATTGGAAAGTGGATTTGATTCTTTCATTTGTGGTAGTGTCTGAATTTACCAAATGAAGAAAGTTTTTCATCACCCAAGTTTCAATTGGACAGAAACTTGGAATCATACAAGTTGTATTGTATGATGAATGAGAATTTTCATCTTTGAAAAATTAAGACTAATTCTTTGATCACATGTATATGTGAGTCAATTGAAGGACTAAGGAATTAGGTACACTGGGTGTGCGCTGGTCAAGGTCCACCACAAAGATTGATTTGTCATGATTTACTAAAGATTAGTAAATATGATTATACTTATAAGGTTAAGTATAATTTTGTAACATTGGAAAACGAATAAGAAGAATCAAATTAGGCAGAAAGATAAAAGTTTCTCAAATCTGAAAGGACGGGAGAGTACTTTAGTATCAGCTTTGTGATCATCTTAATGATTAAGAAACCATATCAAAATTTGTTCTCTAAGAAAGTCTTAGTGCATTCTTATGACTAAGAAGAAGGGATCTTGAAATTGTTGAAATGGTTAAATCAAGAAGATGAATCATACTTCGTTCCAATACAAGTCTTGGAGTCATACTCCAAGATTGTAATTTGAGTGACATGTCTTAAAGAAGGTTTAAAACACTTATCAAATGTAAGAGTAAAATGTTTTCTACTCTTGTACATTTGAGATTGGTAAGTTGTGATGTCTTGGATGAGACAAAGACCAACTAAGACCAATTGTGTGAAGTGTTAGTCTTGATAAGAATCCGCACTATCCCTTGAATATTTGTTTTATCAAGGAATGGTTCTTGACTAGGAAAACTTATATGTCAAGGGGACAGTGGGAGCCTTAAAGATCCTGAAAGAGTTTCAAGATTTAATCAAGAGTAAAAACCTGTAATTTATCACTAGCACACGACTTAAGGTTTTCAACCTATCGTGTTGACATAATTCTTATTTCTGTACCTACTTCAAATAAGTTGAATTTACATGTGAGTTATCAGAGTTCAACTTGGAAGCATTGGTGGGCCTTGTGTTACCAAGGTGACAAGAAACTAAGATTGAATAAGTTTAATCCATGTAGGGCTGAATTTGTCACTAACCTTATCTTGTGATTATGGTTTTGACAAATTCGCATGGATAGGAACTCATACACTATTAAATCTAAGTGTCATAAGGTTTCTCTCCGATTCATGAAAATGATGGTGAGGAAATGCTTTCACTAAATAGATTTTAAGTAGATATCAATTGTGTCATTTGCATTTTCAAAAGTCATTAGTGGAGCGCGTGTGGTTAACCGGCACACTAACATGGACTTGTGAGAAATGGCAAATGCCTAAGCAATTGAGACTATGATTACGGCATCCCTTTTCATAGTTCTGAAAATTGTTTAGACACACATGTGAGCTATCTAAGAAAGGGTGTATGAATCTAAATTTCAGAAGTCCAACAGATTTCTGGAAATGTGTCAGAGCTAGTGGGAGCATAAGTGTTATGCTGATAATCATCATGTTAGTGGGAGCATGACTATTATGATTAGTATTGCAAGCTAGCAATGTTAATTATAGAAAACAAAGTTTCAATCCGTGAAGTTGCAGGGGTTGAAAAGTTGTTTTGCTATAATTAAGGGAGAGGAAATTATACTTCATGTCAATTCTAAAGCTTAGATTGAGATTTTAATCATCTTTAGTCAAGAATATATGTGAATTTTGTGTTGGAATGGTTCAACTTGAAGAAATTCTATATATTTTGCATTTTCAAAATTCGATTATGATTACGGCATCCCTCTTCATAGTTAAATTTTGAAAACATGGCAAATAAAAAATATTGTAGCAAAAGACTGGTCTAGTGTCATGTCTTTATGTCAAACATCATGAATAGTATCCCATATGCTTCGGATATTGGATCGATTTCATGTGCTATAATATTCATCATTTCTAAATTTTCCAAATGCTTAAGGCATTTAGAAGGGAAAAGTCTAGAACTGGATATGACTAAAGTGATTAAGCAATTGTCGAGGACAATCTGAGGTTCGCCAAAGATTGGTTGCTCAGGGACATTTGGAAGTCTAGTGTTAATTTTGTTAGGACCATATCGACATTTTCTGAAAAGAGGTAACTCTTGTTCGGAAGTGATAGTCAAATAGGACTATGGAAATGTCTCCATAGGTGGAAGTTATTCAATCTGTGTAAGATTAGGAAACTTAATGCAAAAAGGATGTTCCCAAGGAGCTGATCTCCTTTGGAATGCTCTGTAATGGTTGTTGTCAAGTCTTTCTGACTTTGTGCATAATCATTACAAGAAGATCAATGCATATAAGTTTAGAATCTAACAGATTTCAGTAAATGACATAAATTTGGAATTCTTGCATTTACAATAAGGATTTGGGATTGTGAAATGAGTATCATTGGAATCATGTTCAATTGATCTACATCACAATGTAAGGATCATAGACAAACATAGTGTGCATACTTGGGGTATGGCATAACTACTGTTTAGAAAAACAAAGTGTACATGCTAGGAGCATGGGACGACTGTTGTTTTTTTTTATTCAAGTCTTAAGTTGATATTTGAAACATTGAATAATGTGTAATCAATATGGTGATAAATAAAAGGTGGTTTTATTTATATTCAAAAGGGTTCTGAGACCATATTAGATTCGATTATTATTGGTTTTCACTTTGCATGTTTTGACTTCCAAAATAGCTAGGTTATTCTTTTCGAATGACTAAGTTATTTAAACACTCCACAGTCGTTCATATGTTGGAAGTAGGTATGAATCAAGACTGTCATGAATCGGGTTTGTAGATGGCTAAATGAGTTTAGACATGGCAATGGTTGCTGCAACATTCATGAGTACTCATAAGTTATGAGTATTGGTATAAACCCACGCTCACTTGTATCACTTCAAGGAATTTATCTCGAGTGATCGTGAGACGATAATATCATATAAATCTTCAAACCTAGAGATATGAGTTGTTACCTATGAGTTGGTTGTGCATTGATTGCACGTAAACGCATCAGTAACTTGATGTTATAAAACGTGCCTTTGTGTACAATTCAACAAGTAGTAGAACAAGCATATGAGTCGAAGTTTATCTGTTCCTTCTAGAAATAGAAGCGATATCCGGGCCCCTCGATGATTTTGTTGTGACCCATGTACCGGCCGGTCAGAACTGAATTGATGTGTTCGATTAAGTTCTTTGTCAAACAAATCGAAAATCGGGAAACAAACTGCTGGACAATAAGTACGACGTTGTTCCATGTATTTGTCCGGCTGATATCATGAGAACAGAGGATTATGTGATCACTTATCTAAAATGGCGCTTCATAGTTCGACAGAGTCTTCACTGTTCGAGGGAGTTTTCGAGAGCTACGATTGTTGGTTGGTTCCTGAAGTTATAGGCAAATATAGTTATTAGACTTATCCAAGTGGGAGTCTGTTGGATAAGGTGTCTAAGTCCATAACTTATTTGGTATATACTTGACCCGACCGGCATGGTCCATTTGGGTTGCATCTCATCCAAACTATTATGGATAATTTTATGAGAGTTATACACATATGTTTATTAATATATTATGAGTTATAATATATTAATATGAAGTTACGTTATTTAATTAGTTTTAGTCTTAAATTAATTATGGATTAATTTAGAGATTAAAAGGAATACTAATTAAATTATGGGCTATTTGTTTTATATAGTGTGGGCTAATACTCATTTGTTAATGGGCTAGGCTTATGTGGAAGTCCATGGATGATCCATTGAGCTTTTAACCCATGGATCCTTGGAAAAGGAAAAGACATGGGTTATTAGGGTTTCACCCTAACCATGCATACTATATAAGCATGCTTATGGAGCATGAAATGAAGCCTAAGATACACTAAGAGAAAGCTAGTGATCTAGTGTGTGTGTGCATGTGTGTGGCCGATTTATACAAGGTGTATATACTCTCTTAAAGTTTTCCAAGAGTTTGTGGTGTTTGTGATTCCATTTGAGGCATTCACACTATTGGTGCTTGGCCCTCAAACTCCTAAGAACCCAACACACCAAAAGGTATGTAATCTCTTCTAACTCTTTTATGTTGAAATGTTCCCCATGCCATGTTAGATAGGTTATAAACCTTGGGAAAATTATTATTTTGCATGTATTTAGACAAACATAGATCCAAGGTTTATTAGGGTTGCATGCACACTTAGGAAGTGTTAGATTGCTCAAAACCCAACAACCATGTGCTGATGGAAGAAGGCGGGATGTAGAATATCATGTCGGTGATCTGGTTTATTTGAAGTTGCGACCATATCGTCAAAACACGGTGATAAGGAGGCGTAATACCAAGCTAGCACCCAGATTTTATGGCCCTTTTAGAGTTTTTGAACGGGTGGGGAAGCTAGCATATCGTCTAGAGTTACCGACTTCCTCTGCCATTCACCCAGTTTTTCATGTTTCACAACTTAAGAAAGTTGTAGGCGACCAGAAGGTTTTATCCACCTTACCGGATGGGTTGACAGATACAGTGGAAGTACTTGTTGTTCCGGATTAGGTGCTGGACTCAAGAAGAAACCATGGCTTAACAGAAATTTTGATCAAATGGAAGGATCTACCAGAATCAGAGGCGACTTGGGAGGAAGCTGCTGTGATACACACTCAATTTCCTGATTTCCACCTTGGGGACAAGGTGGATTTTCAGGGGCAGGGTATTGATACGAATAAGGGGAGATGGGGCAAGGTGTATCGAGGCATAAGACCTAGGGGTGATTGGTATTCTTATTTAAATAAGTAATCTAGTTTTATCTTTTCTAGTTTCCTGGAGTTTAGGAGTTTCCAAGTTGACTTTTTATTGAAATAAGGGGTTTAGGGTCGGCTAGGGTTTTATGCATGAATTACGTTTTGTCTTGTTTTGTGGAGATCTCTCTGAATCTCAAAACCTTCAAAGCCCCATTTTTACTTTCTTAAGCATTAAGTTAATCGTATTTGAGGTTGTTATTCAGTTCATATCAGATTATTCTTGAAATAAAATTGATTACAACTATATCAAGCAGTAATTTATGTACCTTTTTCAGGTTCTATGATGTTTTGTATATTGAAGAGTTGCATTGAAACAAAAGTTGCGAGCCAATTTGGAATCTTGTAATAGTAAGTTTCTCCTTTTTACCAAGTTTCTGTAATTTACCCTTCTTTTGTATCACCTCAATAATAAAATGTAACCATGGTTAAATGATAACACTTCACTCGATATCAATGAAGTTGATTGAATATATCCATCATGCTCGTGAGTCATCAATATCACTCCCATCAGGTACATGATTACAAACATCAGCTTAATAATGTTTTTTTAGAACAATGTGTTTAAATGATGTTTATACCCTTCCCTGATAATAGATTATATGGTTGACTTAGTAGAAAATTTAGTATTATGCTACCATGAAATTTAATAAGTATTTGATTTCAATTTACCAATTTAACGAAGAAAGTAATTAAATATTACATCACAGGTCCTGGTAAGGTGGAAGATACAAGCAAGTTGGGTGACTAAAGATATTTATGCCCCTGGTATTACATCGTTACCAGAGCATTTATGAAAAAAAAACTGGAGCAATGACATTTATGCCCCTAGAAGATTGTTGGCTTTTAAAGATAGTTATGGTTGTTGGTGGATTGCTGGAATGACAAAGGTGGAGTAATGACTTTTCCATTGGGCTAATTCCTTGATGACCATATTAAGTACAAAAGAAACAATAATATATAGCTGTCTCATAAAAGCCTCTTTGCTTGAGGTTAGATGTTTCTTTGATTATCAACTCATATAGTACCAATTTGTCTCAAAATTAGTTAGGTTTTTTATATTCTTTTACGTTTTTATATTCTATTGTTTTGTTCAGACTGAAGTACACGACTATAATCCCTAACCACACAAAATGGGATTTCATCAAAAACTAAACATGCTTGTGAAAGAAAGCTTGCATTTTCGATAGATATCTTCTCCATTTAGCATTAAGTTTTGCTTGGATTACATCAAGTACATGACTCATGAATCATGACACCTGGTTATACATATTCAGGTCATTACCTAACAAATCAGATGAGTTACCTCATGAACTTAAATCAACTCAAGGAGAATCTTTATCTGAATATGGACCTACAAAGCAAGCAAAGGGTATTGTAGTCTTTGAAGAGAAAACATAGATGGAAATCCGACAGATGTATAAATGGGGATGGGGGAAAAATGGTAATTCGTCTTTGAAAATAATAGCATTGTACCCCTCCTGCATCATTTTTAATTTTGGACCATTTTACCCATCCTCCCCCATTTGTATTGAAATGTTTTCGTGTTGTTGTATCTTGTCTGATCCACACTTTCAATCATATTTTGAACCCATTAAAGTGCTTAATAGCTTAAGCACTTATTCATGAAAGTTGTTTGTTGGAAATAATAACATTGTACTTATTTTCAATAAAAGTAAGATAATCAATATTATTGTTTATACATTTGTCAACCTGTCCACCGGACGGGTATGACACTAGTTCTATATGTTGTTCCTAATGGAAGTAGACAAGACATCGTCAGTGCTTCAATAAGTTTCTCCTATATTTGGTCAAATTCCAAGGTCTTAATATTAACAAAAAACATGAGGTTAAGTCTTTAAACATCTAATATTGAAGAAACATCCACATTTGCAAACTGGATTTTGAATATAGGTGAAGGAAAGGTTGGTGGTTTAAACGATGGTGAGGCAATTATTGATATAACATATGATATTCTCATTACAGATTCATCGGATCCTATTGGTTCATTAATTACATTTGTCTATCCTTCTATTATTGAAAATGCCAATAATCCGATGTTTTTTCGAGAAAGAGCAATCCCTGCATCGAAAAATGAAGTTGTTCAAGAAATAAACAATCGTTTGTTCATTATTTCCTGGAGATGAAAAAGAATACTTAAGTTCAGACAGTGTTTGTCATTCGGATTTTGTACACGATGACTTTGACGAATCTTTATATTCTCCTGATGTACTAAATGGCCTTAGACCTTCAGGTTTTCCAATTCATAAATTGGTATTAAAAGTCGGTGTTCCGGTTATGTTATTGAGGAATATTGACCAAAAATACGGTTTGTGTAATGGAACAAGGTTGCGAGTTATAGCATTGGGTAAGCGTGTTATAGAAACAAAGATAATTTCTGAAAGTAATATAGGAAAACGTACGTTTATTTCAAGAATGTAATTGACCCCTTCGAATAAAATGATTCCTTTCACCTTTCAGCGAAGACAGTTTCCACTTGCTATATGTTTTGCGATGACAATAAACAAAAGTCAAGGACAGTCGCTATCAAATGTTGGTTTGTTTTTTAGACAACCAATGTTTACTCATGGACAATTGTATGTTGCATTGTCTAGAGTTAAAAGTAGAGACAGATTGAAAATATTAATTTTAGACAATGAAGGAAAGCTTACCAATAAGACATCTAGTGTTGTATTTAAAGAAGTATTTGAAAATTTATGATTTATAAAAATTATTTAGAATATTTCATTAATGTTTTTTTTGTATTTTGGGTTCAATTACATACTTATTCAATAAAGTCTTTTACTTATTATATATATATATATATATATATATATATATATATATATATAGTATTATTTTAATAATTCGTTGATTTTCCAAAAAATTATATTGTTTATTTTAACAAACCCATATTATATATATATATATATATATATATATATATATATATATATATATATATATATATATATATATATATGTGTGTGTTTAATATGGTTTACACATACATACATAAATCTGTAACTAAATGCATAACCAAATTATAGATAATAAGCCTTCTATTCTAATAATAAAAAAACATAGTAAATATTATATAGAAACAATAAAAATATATAATAAAAGAATAAAGACAAAACTGCACAAATGGTCCCTATGGTTAGCTGAAAATTGTCACTTTGGTCCAAAAAGTTTTTGACTAGCACCAGAAGTCCAAACTTTTCATTTTGTTACGAGTTTGGTCCAATTTGCTTTGAACTTTTTTATAATGACGATTTTGCCCTTGCTTTTTGTTTTTTCATTTTTTTGTATTTATTGAGATATTTTTCTTAGTAAAAGAAAAATTAAAAAGAAATTAAAAAAGATAAAACTCTCTCTCTCTCTCTTAAAACCTTAAAAGAACTATCCACTCCCATTATCTTTGCTTTGAGCACTAGTTATGCAACTTGGATGAATGTGTGGGACAAATAAAAAAAAATCTGACAACATGTGCCTTGGTTGTAGTCACCTACATCCATTTTTTGTTCTTTGGAATCAAAGAACACAACAGTTTCATCTTCTGAAAGATTAGTTTCATCATCGGAAAGATTGAACACTAGAATCCATCATCATTTTTGAACCTAATGTCTATTGCCCTATGAAATTTCAGAAGAATGATGTCGGAATTCTCTGACATGGAGGCAGGAGGAGAAACCCCAAAATATGGAATAAATTACAATTATCTTCATCTTCAAGGTTAGAAATAATAGTTGGATTTTTGATTTGGGGATGAAAGGTTCGATCAAGATCCCCTCCTCCACCCACTAGAAATTACAACCACCATTAGACAAGCATAACACAAGTGCGATAGATGCAGTAGATAAACGAGAAACTTGACGCGTATGAAACCCTAGGTCGCCGCCTTGCGTCTTCTCCGTTACCCAGGTTTATTCACTAAGCTTTAACGAGGGAGAGAGAGAGAGAGAGAGAGAGAGAGAGAAATCCCTTCGTCTTCAGATAAGGATTTTCCTGACGGAGGTTGGTGGTGCCGGAGACATTGAGGGCTGAAGGTAGGGTTGAAGGTGGTTGTGATTGAGGTGGTGGCAATGATGATCCTTCTTCTTTCAGGTGTTTCATCGAGCACCTGGGATCTTGGTTTGACCTCGTCTCCTCTGGCTCCAGCAACTGCTATGGCGGGTGAGATATTGAAGGTGGGTTCCAAGTTCAAGAGCATTGTGCTGGAATATTTTTCACACGATAAACACACACTCAAATACAGAAAAGAGAGAGATAGAGATTTTTATTTGTTTATTTTTTTAAATCTGAAAAAACAGAAAAATAAATAAGAGAGAGAGAGAGAGAGAGAGAGAGATTTATTTTATTTTTTATTTTTTTAAATCTAAAAATCAGAAAAAAAATAAGAAAAAAAGAAAATCATATTAACAGGGGCAAATTCGTCATTTTGAAAAAAAAATCAAAACAGATTGGACCAAACAAGCAATAAAATGAAAACTTTTGACCTCTGGTGCTAGTCCAAACATTTTTGACCAAAATGACAATTTTGAGCAAACTACAGGAACCATTTGTGTAGTTTAGTCAAAAATAAAAATAATGTGCTCCACATACAATGTTTTACCGTAAAAAAAACAATAAAAATTTTTATTCTAATAAAAGAATAGTTTTAGTTTCCTTTTGACATGTGTCATCCTATTAGGCCTCCTAATTAATGAATATTTTAATCTCATTTTGCCATGTGTCACCCTATTATGTCTATTAATTAATACATGCCACTTGTCAACCTATTAATTATCAATTTCAAATTTTAAATTTCTCACTCTAATTATATTAAATTAATAACATTAGAATAAAAATAAAAATAAATTTAATACAAATTATAAAGTGATAGTTTCACATATTTATTTAAATTAATGATTAAAATTTATATAACTAAAAAAATCTCTTAATTAATAATTTATTTAAAATAACTTATTAATAATTTTGAGTTTTTACTATAAAATTTTAATTAATTTTGTAACCGTGATTTCCACGAGTTATAAACTAGTATATATAATAAACAAAGGTAATGTGCTCCAACTCCACACACATCGGTGAAAAGGAAATGAAAACAGTAAAAAAGACAACTCCTCCCTCTAATCATCCTAACCTTTAGGCTAATAGTCTTTGTTCTTGTATATATAAACATACAAACAATTGAGAAAAAGATTTTAACCTCAAAAGTAAAGGAGCCTAACCCAAACTCATAACCCATGTATATCTGCGATCTTCAATTTTTTGGTAGGCACCTTCCTTTTATGTGGTTGAGCCGTTGAGGGACCCACGTATTTTTAAAGAAACTCATTTCAATTTTTCAATTTATTATGTATAGAAATTATTAGATCATTGGGTGCATCATCACAATTTATAAAACATTTGGAACGTTCAATAAACCAACTAGACCTCATAAGTCATAACATGCAAACATAAAAAACGATTAGAAAGCTTGGTTATAACGGATCATCAATTAAACTGGTGAGACTCGTGGGTCCTAGAAAATATTTTATGGATTCTGACTTAGGCACGGAGCGTTTGGAAGCTTCTAGCTTCTAGCGTTTGACAAACGCTCCGTTTTAAACAAAAAGTTTCGTTCGGCACTATAAGCTTCTAGCGTTTAGTTTAAACAGAACGCTCCAAATTTAAATGCTACTTCATGTAGCGTTTAACAAAACGCTACAACATTATGATAAAATTAAGCCGGATTGCATGACATTACCTAAGTGAGAAATTGGAGAAAATACAAATTGTTATGTCAAGGAATGGTGCTCACTTAAATTTGATCAAACATAGTCAAACACCTAAATTAACCACTAAACACATAACAATAGAATTTCATCCACGAAAAGCAATACTATAAATTTAATCATACAAAATGAAAAGAGTTAAATTCATTTATAACATAAAAAACATTGCAAAACATTAAAATTTTGCAATTTTATCATACACAAATAGGGACGACTTCCGCCTGAAAAAAAAAAAAAAAAAAAAAAAGGAGTGATATTGATATTGTCGGGTCATTAACTAGCTTTTAGCAGCGGCCTACAAGTACTTCACCATTCCACGGCCCTCCACACTTAGCTTAGTAGCTTGAAGCTGTTTCTTTTTAGGTGCTTTCAACTGTTGCAACCTCTTGTTCATCTGTGTCATCAATTGCATAAAAATATACATATATATTATTGAGATTATAAGTTTAAGATTTAAAAAAAAAAAAAAAAAAAAAAAAACACAAAACACATACCTTGAGGCGACGCTGATCCTGCACAACTTGTTTAGCCCGGGCTCTAATTTCATCAGGATCAATCTTTGATTGTGGGCGTATTATAAAATCTAGTGGCATTGCTTCAGGCCTTGATGTTAGTCTAGAAGATGAATTTCCAGATTTTGGTTCCCTAAATTCATATTCTAAACATTTTAAAACATCTAAATAAACAAAAAACACACATAATCAAACAGAAAAAGCACACATAATCA
The DNA here is from genome assembly GCF_002870075.4 of Lactuca sativa. Classification (NCBI taxonomy): domain Eukaryota; kingdom Viridiplantae; phylum Streptophyta; class Magnoliopsida; order Asterales; family Asteraceae; genus Lactuca; species Lactuca sativa. The sequence goes on along the minus strand of NC_056625.2, from coordinate 28,310,980 downwards.
AACGACTTACTGAGAATATTCAGCCAAATCCAGATCATCATCTCTTGAATGCATCCCTGAAGCTTTATTCATAGGCCTATTAATAATAGGGAGTAGCAACATATCAGAAGAATAAAACTTGCTTTTTATCATTAATCATTAACAATAAATATGTTACTACACAAATTAATGTATTTGAAGTTGAAAAATATACTTTTTCATTGTTGGCCGACGCATGGGTGGCATTCTCTCATCTTCATAGTTTCGCATGTCCTCAAATCTTGTGCTCTTATTAAATATTGGTCGACTCTGCATTGCATTTATAAATTTAATCATTACATAATAAATAAAAGAGAGAATTTTAATTTTATTCAACATCCATATATGCTTACCCATTTGTCAACCAAGTCTTTAGCAAGCTTTCTATTGGATGTGGTCTCTTCATCAGATTTTGACAAGAACATAATAACCTTTCCAAGCCCACTTTTCTTTAATTGCTCTCTTCTATCATATTGATCTAAATCAATTGGGAACTGGAGGATAAGAACAACTCATAATTAGTTTAGTTACACCAACATAAAAAAAAGGGATATAATTAATCCTGGTTTATTATATACCTCGGTTAGGATCTTCAATATTTCTGCACGAATGTTTATATTGGGCAAGCTTCCATCTGGAAGGGGTTCAAGCCAATTTTTCAAAAGAGTTAGAACTCCATGATCTAGAAACTCTAATTGAAGTTGTTTCCTGCATTAAGAATTTAAAAAGGTAAATGATATAAACAATATTGTGAAGCAGATGTTGAACTTTTGCAAATATAAAAGACTTTACTTAGATAGTACTTCAGTTAGAAGTGGCAACTTTCTGAGTTTATTAATAGCTGGTTTTGATTGTCTGTTTAGCTCTGCATCTTCTTCTGCTACAACTTCAAGTTCAGCCATCACATTTTCAACAAGTAATGCAATCTCTGCAGCACTTTTCTCAGTCTTCTTCTTCTTCTTACCCATCTTGAACATGTCCTTGATTTCATCATCTTCTTCACCCTCCTCGGCCTATATCATTATAATATTTAGCTGAGAAAATAGTAACAGATGCTAAATACATGCAACTTACTTCATATATACTATGAATGAGCTTCTTACCTGAGGAGCACGGCTGGGAGAATAACCTCCATGGTCGCTTGCATATCGATCAGCTGGATCAACACCGGTATCATCTATGAAGTTATCATCATCTAGCATTCTTGGACCCTCTTTGTCATCCTGCATCAGTCAAGCAAAGGCTATCACAAAATTACAGTGTCAAACACAACAAAGTTCCTTCCATTATTGGAGGTGGCAGGGGCGGTTCATGGCACCCAAAAGCCATAGAAAAACAAATCTTTAAGTTGCACAATCAAGAGAGATTAATATTGGGATGAAACAAGTTTTGTTAGATTAGTTAGAACAATGTACTTGACAGTGTTCGTAACAAATTATCCCCACGGAATCCAAAAGAGAAGACACACAGAACTCAGCCAATTTGCAACTAAAATGTACCTCTGAATCGCCACCAGCAATTGTATCCCACATCTCTTTAACTTCTGCATCATCCCCACCAGAACGCCCACCCCTTTTACTATTTACCTTAAATTTCGACCCACCTTTCTCATTCGATCTCCCTCCTCTATCCGAGAACTTGGAAGCACTCAACTTCTTCTCCCTCTTCTTGCTACTACTCCCACCGCCACTGGAAAACTTCTTCCTCTTCCCACCGCCACTGTCTGAATCATCCCTGACAAAACTCGCCATTTCATCCTCCACGTCATCATCAATCGCGAAATCCGGCAAGGTCTCCTCCGCCGTGCTCTTCTTGATTAACCTTTTACGGGGCTTCGACTTCGAATCGGATTCGTTGTGAGCCGGCGTCGGAGACCGTTCCTGCCTATTACTCTGCCAATCATTATCTTCCAATTCATCATCGAGATTGTCATCAAGGAGGTTTTGATGTTGATTGTTGTTATCATCACCGTGATCGGATTGAAATCCGTCGTCGTAATCCATCAACGGCTCGCCATCTTCATCGCGATAGCTGAAAATTTAAGAACAAAAAGAACACGATTAAGGTCGTATGCATAACCTAACCCTAGAAGAATCGTAAGCAAAAATAAAAAACCTAGATTAGAGAGCACTGGAACTTACGGATCGTTCTCGTAACCCATTGTGCAGGGGAATTTAGAAATCACGAAGAAAGATGGTAAATATATAGACAGATGAAGTGAAACGAAAGAAGAGATGAACGAAACAGGATGAGAAGAGGGTAGAAGCCTGAGAATCTGAACACGATTATATACAGTAGGGGCAAATGGGAGTTCTGACCTTTGAGAATAGAACAAACGTGAGGGCTAGGTATTCTAATAGGTATAAAATGGAGGGACGTACATTGTAATAAAGCATAAATAAAATATATATGGAGTAAGTTACATATTTGATCCCTCGGGTATATCATTTTTCGAAATTTGATTCAAGTTGTACATTTTTATCAAAGTTGTTCTTGTGGTTTTATTTTTGTTAAGGATATCATCTCTCCCAAGCTCATGCCGTTGGAAAGGTTGCATTTAAGTTAAACGGTTAAACCTTGCAAAATCACAATTTCGCTCTTATTCCGTATTTAGTTACTATTTATTATTGTTAGTAAATTAACTGCAAAAGTTATTCATGTAGTTGGTTTATTATTATTTTATTTTTTTGTCCCTTAAAGAATCAAAGGGGAGGATGAAGCCTAGAATATAAAACACAAAATTTACCAACAATAAGTCCTCCAATGGTACCAAATAACTTTATTAGAGAGTATAACATGAGGTTATCACTTTATTCACCAATTTCTACGACACAAGACATTTTGAGCTAAGTTTAACTAGACCGGTTAGTAAGACTCAAAATGAGAGTTTATACTTTAATCGACTTCTTTTTCATCGATTTCTCTTTAATTCAATTATATTCTTATTTCAGTTTCTTGAATCCTCCAACTTTAAGCTTCAATTTGTTGTTTTTTTTTACCGTATTTGAGGATTTAGAGCTTCCTCCTATTCTTTCAAGAGCAAACACAAATTACACTAGCTCTCTTGACTAAATATGAAGGTGAAGACTTCTTTTACTTATTTAATTCAAGCAACTTTTCATTTACTTGCAACTTAGGCCATAGTTTTCAAGCAACTTTTCATTTACTTGCAACTTTTCTAAACACAAAAAAACTGACAGTTTTGGCTTGGTTTCAACTTTTCGGTTTTGTTACATTAATTTTTGGTTTTCGGGTTCGGTTTTGCTCACCCATTACTACAAATCTACAACAACAATTATCTATCATTACTTTTTTAAAATTTTAATTTCCTTTGAGAAGGAGCACAAAGAAGAAACGTGAGTGATCAAGACAACAAAAAAATAAAAATTAAAAAGAAAATTAAAAAAAATACCAACATGTGTAGAACAACTATGGTAAAGAAGAGTACATATTGAGGCGTCAAAGGTGTAATCCACCGTAAGAATCCTTGTTATCGTTGATTTATATTGATATCTTGATGTACTAGGTGTAAGACCCGTAAAAGTTGGAAAGGTCTCAAGATGTTATGTTACGGCTATGAGTGATATGTATTGTCGGTCTACTATATGTGTCTGAATCTACAGTAGGTGGCACCGAGTCATTTCTTGCTGGAATTGAGCTCCATCAAAGTTGGATACTTAGCCGCTACATCTTCACCTTGATTATGGGACAATGAGAAGAACCGATCAAGAAGAGAGTCTAAAGATAGATTTAGTTTAGACATTAATCGAAGACATTATCTCATATAAGAGGGGGTGGAGGTTTATCTCTGAGCTTCTAACTGCAATACTTTTCTTATTTATTCCACTTTTTACTATTAGCTCTTTCTACTATAACTCTATTTAACTCCTCCCCCATCCCCCCTTGTTATCAACCATTGTTTGGTGCACATAACTTCTCGCCAAAGGTCTTTTATGATATTTGGGTATTGTTGTAAATAAAATGGGTTATATTCAACATGTTATTCTATCTCGTGATGGAATGGAAGAAAAAAAAAGCCGGCTAAGGAATAAAAATTAACAAAATGGTCCTTTAAGAATGATCCATTCCATTTCTTCAGACAAAACAAACTTCTTTTTTTCATCCCTTACCCAATTCCATCATACCAAACACTACCTTTAAGTTCTCCCATCCAACAGAAGCACATAAGCTAAGATACAGCAGGTTGTGAATAGATTATTCATTCCCCACTTATTCAAAGAGCAAACCAAACACACACACACACACACATTCAGAAAACTAGCTTTAAGATCAATGAGTATTTGCTGATGTGAAATATGTGATGCACAATATAAGGTCCAAAGTTTGGGCATTAATGCAACATAACTGTGTACATTATAGTTTAAGCTTATCATAAATAGAAACACAGATTTTCTATCCATTTGATGCATGATTTGCATACAAATGCAGTAATCCAATTCATAACTGGACATTACAGGGAAAAATTACCTCTATTCCATGCCTTATTCCATCTGAAAAAACTGAAAAATATGAATTAATAGAGAACTATACATACAAAAGTTAATGAATTGTGGAAAACCAAATACTATTTCTGTCAACCAATAATGAGTAGATCAGTAGGAAGTGAGGCAGGATCTAATTCCCAACAATCTCCTGAAAGATCTTTCACCTCTTCCCCAGAAAGCTTCCTTGCTGGAATCTGATGTGAAAACAACCCAGCATCATGTTTTTCAAGCCATCTGATAGCATGAAACCCAATCTCTCTTCTCCTGAAAATTGTTTTAAACCCATTCACCTTTTCAAGGTACCCCATGCTCAATCCATGTACCTCACTATAACTTGTCAAAAACACAACTATATCATAACATCTTTTGTCTTTTGTCTCGCTATTATAAAGTGCCCACACTGAACCCTTCTTAGGATAAATCCTGTAAACCTCTCTTGCTGCTCTTTCACACTCCACGATATGTGAAAACACATTAAGTGATCTTACTAAAGTTTTCTTGGAAACCTTAAACCTTCCGCAAGATACATGAAATCCAGTCCTTTCCAAATTAACTAACCCTTCATCACCATTGCTTTGGGGGTCCAACCAAGACATGTCCACCTCAAATGGATGTGTTGACACCACTTCATTTATTAAACCATAATGCCTTGGCATTCCATCATCATCATCATATAAACCCCATATTTGTCCTTTCTTGAAACTCTTTTCTACTCTTCCTTTATCAAAATCATAAAAGTCTGAGTCTTCCACTGTCATTATCTCAAGATCCTGGTTCTTCTCTTCTCCCTTTGTCTCGTTTCTTGAATTTTCCCTCTTTGATCCACTTCTTTGTACCTTATTTACTTTCAACTTCTCTTTCGATTTACCATCGTTCACATTTGTTTTCACTAATTTCTGCATTTGAGCTAATGTCATCATTTCTTCTTCATCACTGTCATTCTTTCTCTTCCCCTTCTCCTTCAATGTATTATTCACAACTCTTGAATGCTTACCCCCATCTTCCGTTTTTGACCTTTCAATCCTTTTTGATTGCTCGGACCTCTTCATGATCTCTCCAACACTACTCATTTTCCTCTTGGATTCGCTTCGAGTTGAGACCTTATCACTTTCACTAGTATCAATGTTTTCCTTTTCATCGACCACCACTTTTGTATACCCTTTCTTACCATCATCCACCTCCACGGCTTTGAAACTCTTCTTACAGCTAGGGCACATCAGATTATGCCCCAAATACTTCCTTTCAAACTGATGCAACAGCCTACAAGTTGAACACGCTGTCCAAAAAGTGTCTAGTGTCACAGCATCACCTCCCGGATCCACTCCCGCCTCCGCCTCTGCCTCGGTCTGTATTGCGATTCTAAGCTTCATATCATACTCTTTCCTCCTAATCTTGTCAGACAGAACACTAAACGCTTCGTTTACCAACTTAAAGGCCTCTTCGGAGGCGACAAACTTGTTCTTGTCAGGATGCAAAATTAGGGCTAGTTTTTTATACTGTTTCTTAATTAAATTGATGTCAGAAAAAGGTTCTACTTCGAAAATCTTGTACCAATCAGGCGTTCCAGTAGTTTCTGTGGTATTTTCGGCAGCGCTGAGTATTTTGAAGGCGGTTAGCATTTCCGAGACGCCGTCGAGGGTGGGGCATAGACGGTGAGCGCGCTTGGCGTGCTTGATAGCTAATTTGAGGTCGGAGGAACTGTAACTTTGCTCGGCTAGGGTTTTGAGGCGGAGGGATTCCCATTTGCTGATGCTTTCTTCTTCGAAATCGTCGGCGGTGGATGTTGCATCCCTGACGGCCATTTTCTCCTGGTTATTGTGGTAAGCACAGTCGAGAAGGGTATTACATGTAAAAGTTTGCTTCCAATTTACCAGGACTTTGGAATTGAAACAACGAATTATTTAAGTTTTGAAAAAAATATATATAATATTTCCATTGATTTTATAAAAAAATCTTAAACTTTATTTTTTTGACAGTAAAAGCCAATTACCGGCAGTTTTTGACACTTTTATCATTTTTTCCCGGTTAGCCAGTAATTATGACTTTTTTGACAACAAAATAAAGTTTAGGACTTTCTTGTCAAATTATCAATTAGGACTTTACTGTCAAAAAAATAAAGTTTATGACTTTTTTTGTCAAATCGTTGAAAATATTAGGACTTTAGTGTATATATAATTTTTTTGGCTAAAAATTTAATGGTATGATACTCTTTAAGCATAAGAGTTATTGAAATCTTCTCTAATCAGCTAGATCCTATTGAAATTCTTTACGTTTGTATCTTGTTAAATCGTTTTTTTAATCTCAACAAACCGACATTGACAAAAATTGAGATAATCAAGAAAGAAAGGAAGAACCAAGGTTGTGTTGGCTTTTTGCAGTCTCAAAAATGGAGAAATTATAAACCTAAAAAAACGAAATTGTCCTAGCTTTATACAAACACAAACAACACATGCCTAGTCAAAAGGGTATGAATGTGGAGAAGGGAAAGAAGGGCAATTTCGTTTTTTTTTCGGTTTCTTATTTCTCCATTTTTAGGGCTGCAAAAAGTCAACACAACCCTGGTTCTTTTTTTCTTTTTTTCTTGATTATCTCAATTTTTTTCAATGTCGGTTTGTTGAAATTAAAAAAAAATTTAACAAGAAACAAACGTTAAGGATTTCAATAGGATCTAGCAGATTAGAAAATGTTTCAATAACTCTTATGCTTAAAGAGTATCATACCATTAAATTTCTAACAAATATATATATATATATATATATATATATATATATATATGTGTGTGTGTGTGTGTGTGTATATATATATATACACACACACACTAAAGTCTCAATAAGTCCTAAACTTTATTTTTTTGACTGTAAAGTCCTAATTGACAATTTGACAAGAAAGTCCTAAACTTTATTTTTTTGACAAAAAAGTCCTAATTACCCGCTAACCGGGAAAAAGGGGTAAAAATGTCAAAAATTGTCGGTAATTTGGACTTTACTGTCAAAAAAATAAAGTTTAGGACTTTCTTGTCAAATCGATGAAAATATTGAGACTTTGTTGTATATATCTCTTGAAAAAATGATAATAGCTAATTTAAGTTTTGAAAAATGAAAAATATATTTGGAATGGTTATTTAGCATTAAGATACCGTTTTTGATGGTTGGACTTGGACAAGATTGGATCGGATACAATTGAACTCAATAGGTTTAAAAGTGAACTGAACCGAACTCAACAAATTATTTGCAATGAGTTTGATATGACAAGGACAATGAAATAACAAAATTGTATCATTACTAAATTATCCTCGTTATTTTTAAATATGTATAGATTGTTTTTAATCTTTTTTTAATCATGCTTTTAATTATAAGTCATATCTAACATATAATAAGAAAAAATAACCCAAACAAAACTCAAATAACGCGGATTTGATAGATCTATCTTAGGAACATTAATCTTCCATTTTATACTTTTTTCATATATATAGGACGTGTTTGGCACGTAGCGTTTGAGAGCTTCTAGCTTCTAGCGGTTGACAAAATACTTCATTTTGAACAGAAAGACTCGTTCGACACTACAATAGAATAAACACTCATTTTTATAAAGTTACATCAAAGTCAAACCATTTTGTTCATAACCATAACTCTCATGGGTTTTATGTACTACAACATCCATATGGTGCAAATACAACCCTAATGTTTTAGCTCATTTTTTTCTCTAATTATACATGCAATATTCATTTTCCAAAGCATGAAATCTAATGTAACGTCCGGGTTTCAGAGCTAAGCATTTTTGTCAATGTAATAGTCTAGGTCAACTCTTGTAACTCTTTTTTTGAAGTAATAAAAATGAAATATTTGAGTATTATGTGAATTATGTGTATTTATGTGCTTATAATTTAATTATAAATGTATAATTAATAAATAATAAAAATAAGCGTCAAAATTAAAATATAAGATAATCCCGATATCTCTACATAAAGTTGTAGAATATGTCTCAAGGTTTTCGTACATATAAAGAATGCTGAAATCCGAGTTATAACGAAGAAGTTATGACCCGTCGAAGTTTTACGGCAAAACCGGCACGGCACCGGGAAGCGTAAATAGTGAATTTACGATAGAGCGAGATTTAGCCTTAGCAATCTAAACAAAAGTTGTAGAATATGTTAAACTAAGAGCGTCGATAAAAAGAACGCCCAAATCTGACTTCGTATGAGGAAGTTATGATTTTTCTAAGATTCGGCTTAGCAGTGCACGACCCGAAACTCGAATTTTAGTTCGAGCGGTTTTTGGCCTACGCAACCTAAATGAGAGTTGAAGATCTCATTAATAGGAACTCAACGGTAAAAAGATGGACGAAAACGGAGTTCGTATGAAGGAGTTACGAATTCTTCGCGGTCATTTAACAGTCTAAAGGCCTCCTACTGTTAAATTTGAGATCGGTCAAGAATTAGCTGACGGAGTCTAAACGAAAGTTGTAGAGTACGTCTTCACCTACGCGTGGATATAAAGAACGTCAAAAACGGAGTTCGTATGAACGAGTTACAAATTATAATAACATATTTACGTATTAAAATAAAGTATAAATCATGTATACGTACACATATATATACATATGTATATATCATTAGAAAGGTATCGACGATGCGGTCATTATAAGACTAATGTTGAGTTCTTTCGACATTATTTTAGTACAAATATCATTAAATCCATTTATAATAGTATTATAGAGGGGTGTTTAGTTGTTTATATAACTAAAAGGTCATTAAGTAATTATGGAGGGTAGTTTTTGAAAATTCAATTAGTATAAATAAGAGCCTTCGGCTCTCATATTTCTTGCACCATTCTCTTGATTCAAGAGTCTTTCTCTCCTTATCCCCCGAGCATTTCGGTCCCTCGTGATTCGACTTCTCTTTCTGTAGTTTAGTATAGTAAGGTGAGCGCTGAAGCGCTGCACGAATCTTTCTTAGAAAGATTCAGCGACGAAGTTCTGCCCCTGCAGAGCCCGACTCCTAGCTAAAAACCCCCTTGTAAGTAAGTTATGATTACCTTATTTTAATATAGCTTATATTTAAAATTAGTATTGTTATTATGAACTTATAATAAATATTTGAGCTATTATTATAACTTATATAAGTGTCGTTATAATATTTTTTAACTACTCGCGGTACGGGGAATCTGGTTTAAAGGGCCGCATAGGGTTATTGGATTTCAGAAGTGCTATATGCCAAAATGGTCCTGCCCTCCGGTGTTTTATGTCTGGCCCCTGTCTGTACATAGTGGTTGGAAAATATTGTTTAACGCTTATATAATAATAATAATACTAAGACTAATAGTTGGTCACGGTAAATATTAGACTAAAATTTAGCGATAATAATGTTAGGTTTCGTCGAAGGAAAATAGAATCGTTAGAAGCAAGCGCTGCCCGATTTTGGAATCATCACCTTAACAAGTGAGTGCATAGTTACTTTCAGCTTACACATAGATATGAAGTATTTTATATAAATTACGTGCTATATGTGCATATTATCTGAATGCTTGCTATCTATGCTAGATGAACATTGTTATACATGTTTTCAATGATTTAAACTGTATATGTATTTTATATCTACGAAAATGTTGGGGTAAAACATGGGTAGATGTAATAGCTGATGTGTGATAAAATGATGAGAGGCCTCGATGTTGATGTTGTTGTTTCTGTCATCTAGCGGAGTATGGATGACGACCACGGACTCTTCTAGACAGTCCAGTGGAACGCTAGCAGGCTCGCAACCTGTAGGTGTTTGTGAACGACGTGTTCACCGGTGTACTCCATCCCCCACATGGTTGCCTTTAGGACATTTATTGCTGAGGAATCCCCTTAGCAGTAGTGTCCGTCCCGATGATGATCCTTAGGCTAGGTCCCTTATGATAGGTGTTTAGGGACGTAAAGTGAGGATAACGGGAACGGGTAATCGGGTTATTGTTGATTGAATTAATAAACTTATTTATTGTGGGTTGAAAACCATATGTGCTCACCAGGCTCCCAAGCCTGACCCACTCAGTTTTATGTATTACAGGTAGTGGCGCATGAGCATAGGTGTGATGTTTTGGACGAGGGATTACGGATATAGGCCTGTAGATATGAAATAATGTAGTAAGGCTTATATTGTACTGTTTATGCTTTTGATCTGTACGAACATGACATCCCGAGTCTTTTAATGAAATACATTTCTATGGAAGTGTTTTTGATAAATCTTTATCATATTTTTGTTTTGGGACAAATTCCGCAACACTTTCATTTAAAATGTAACTCTGATTTACAAAGCATAAACAAACCGGTCTTTTCTGGCCGTGATTTTGGGGATGTCACATCTAACTAGCATGCAAAAGTGATATTTGAATCATAAAAACTAGTTAGAATATTACCTTTTGATGTAGCTTGTAGAACTTGGACTTAAAAGAGCTTAGCACCCCAAGTGTGATGCCTCAAACAAGTCACAAACACCAGTAAACAATTATAGGACAATGAGAGAGGTTTAGGAGACAGAAAATCGGCTAGCCCTTCTTAGAATGCAAGTGGTAACCGGTTTTAGAGCTTAGGGTACATATTTATAGTGTAAAATTCCAATAGTCATTTGTAACCCTAATTCTTACACTTAAGCTTATGATCCAACAATTGATTTGGACTAACACTTCATGGACTATCTCATAAGCTTAGTCCATCACAAATCAATCATGGAGCATTAGCTCAAACCATATGTATCACTGTTTACATAATCAGTCCCTGTTAATTTAATTACTCTCTTTTGATCACTAAATTAATTCTAAATTAATTCTTGATCAATACTAATTAAATAATATGATTTATCAATTAATACATTATTCTTATAATATATTAATAAATCACAAATAACCTCTTTCTCAAATATCTAACCTATCAAATTGTTCTGATGAAGGCAACACAAAATGGACAATGCTACTATCGGGTCAAGTACATACCAATTATAGTTATGGGCTTAGACACCTAATCCAACAGTCTCCCACTTGGATAGGTCTAATAACTATAACTGCCAATGTAACTTCAGAATCCGATTAGTAATCGTAGCTCTTAAAAGCCGTTGTCGAACTCTGATGCGTCCATTAGATAAGGGATCATACAATCCTCTGCTCTTCAAGATATCGTGCGGACAAATACATGAAACATAGTCATACTCATTGTCCTGCAGTTTGTTTCCCGGTTTCAGATTTGTTTGACATAGAACTTAATTTAACACATCAGTTGAGTCCTGACTGGGCCTGACACATAAGTCAAAACAAAATCATCGAGAGGCCCAAGATATCGCTTTTAATCCTCTTAGGATAAAAGGAATAGATTAACTTTGACTTATATGCTTGTACTAACTACTAGTTAAATCATAGACAATAATACGTTCTATAACATCTAGTTGCTGATGTGGTTTCATACTATCAATGCACAACCAACTCATATATCTTGGTTTGAAGATTATATGATATTATCGTCTCACAATCACTCATGATAAATTCCATGAAGTGATTCATGTGAGCGAGGGTTTAGTCCAATACTCAAATCTTATTTCAAGAGCACTCATGAATGTTTGTAGCAAACTTTTTCTATGTCTAACACCTTAGAAAATCTTACAAAAACCCATTCATGACAGTCTACTTTCATAACCTACTTCCAAAGTATGATCGAATGTGGATGGTTTGAATAATCTTATTATTCTGGAAGTCAAAACATGCAAAATGGAACAAAATTGTAAACAGTTGACACAAGATAGTAACTTTACTTATAAATAAAACTCCTTTTATTCAATCATCAAATGTCAATTACATTTTAGATATTACAAGTTTCTAAATATCTATCTAATCACAAAAACTAATTTTGTCCTTCAGCCCGATACTCCTAGCGTGCTGCAATTGCTTAACCATACTCAGTCCATTCGTAAGGGGATCTGTTGGGTTCTCCTCTGACGATACCCCCTTCATTACGAGGAGTCCTTCTTGTAACGCCTCGTTCCTAGTACGTAATTAATTTATTAAAGTATTTATTTTTGAGCTACTCGATGATTTCGTAGCCCTAACTCATCGAGTAGATGCTAGAAAGGATGCGGGGTTTAAAGGGTCTACTCACCGAGTCCAAGCATGGACTCGACGAGCAGGTCTGCCAGGAGGAGACCCTGTTTTCGGGGTTTTGAACCCTATTTAAGCCACTTAATCCCTTTTGGGCCTCCCTCACCAGCCTCCTTGTTCCCCAAAAGCCCTAATTCACTGTGAGTTCCATTGTTGAGAGATTATTGAGATTTTGAGTGTGTTTTTGTGATATAGAATAGAATTTGAAGAGCTTGGAGCTATCAAGCTTGTGGAAGAAAATCAAGATCCGGGATTCCATCCATCTTTGGCAGCCTTCTGAGGTAAAAAGTTCTCAGCTTGTTAACCCATACTTAGATATCCTTTAGTGTTGAATTATGGGTCTTTTTTACCATTTTGAGTAGGATAAGTTGCTTTTGCATGGGTTGTATGCTAAGCAATCCTTCTTTCTTGTGATATTTAGCCTCTAGAACCATAAAAGGGGTCTTGAATCCGTTTTTGTCCAAGCCATGGTCATGTTCATAGAAGTAGGTTGCTATAACTTGACAAGGTGGTGGCTCGGAAGGAAACCCTAATTTGTAGGGTGTTGCACCCTATTTAAAGGCTTTAAGACTCTTGGATGGCCTCCTTACTAGCCTCCTCTGTCTAGAAAACCCTAAAAGAGTGTATCATGGTCCTAGTAAGTATGTGGGCTTATGAAGGGCCTTAAGAGTTGATATTTTGCACATTTTTGGAGGATCCTTGAAGTTAAAGGTGCATAGCTTGGAGGGAAAACCTAGTTCCAGAATATCCCCAACCATTTTAGTCATTTGGAGGTATAAAGTTTATACATTGCTTTGTTATTGTTTAGATCTATTGTTTTGGGGTTTTATCTTGATTTTGGGCTCATGGTTGAGTTGTCCAATAAGTTGAGTATTCCAGGGGTTGTCATGTTAGATCTAGCCATGTTATGGCCTCATTTGGATTAAAGTTGCAAACTCTACTAGGTCTTAGGTCCCATTTACGCATTAAGTCCTTTATTAAACCCATTTTGAGCTCTAGGGTTCCTTTTAGCATGCATGGACGTAAAGTTGGAAACTTTACGTGATTTTCCAGCCTTTGGGGACCAGATCTGCATATTAGGACTTTGTTTTGAAAGTTTAAGGGCTTAATGGGTCAAGCCCCACTCTAATGAGTCTAGGGTTTGGGTTTGACTCAACTTGAATGGTTCCTAAGGGTAAAGTTGGAAACTTTACCCTTCTAGACATCATTTTGAAAGAGATATGAGAACTAGAGTTCCTAGATTCGATGGAAACAACTTAATGCATTAAATTGTTGGTTTCCTGGCTAACTCGGTGAGTTCATTAGTGAACTCAGCGAGTTGATGTGAGTTTTCCCGATTTGTGCAGTTAATGGAGAAACTCGGCGAGTTGGGTCAACTCGGACCGTTGATTTTGACATTTGACTTTAGTCTTTGAGCAATTTTGACTTTTAAAGGGTTTTAGGGTATTTTGAGTTGTGTTTAAGGAATTGCTTTTGTTTAGGGGTTGAGTAGAGTTGATTTTCGGAGCCGGGACCTTGTCAGCTATCATTCAGTATTTTAGGTGAGTATTCTCACTACACTCATGGGTCGAAGGCACCAAGGCCGACCTATTAATTGATACGAAATGTTTAGTAATGGAATATGTAATGGTTGCTATTTGAACTATGTGTGAAGTATGTGAAGACCATGGGAGGAGTCCATGTCACTTGGCAAGACCATGGGAGGAGCCCATGGCTCGAGGATATAAGACCGTGAGGGTAGCCTATGACATTCCAAGTGAAGACCATGAAGGGAGTCCATGGCAACCTATTATGTATATGTGCATGACATCATATGGTTATATGTTTTGTATGTTTTGGGAAACTCACTAAGCGTGTGCTTACAGTTTTGTTGGATGTTTCATGTACTTCTAGCTCTAAGGGCAAGGGTCCGGCTTGATGGCGCAACGTGCACTCTCCAACATTTTCCCCCACTAGTTATTATGGACACTCTGATCTTTTTGAATAATATGTTGATGTACTAAATTTTGGAAACAACTTATGATTAGAATTTCTAGTTATTAAATATGGATTGTTAACATTTAAATGAAAAGTTTTGCATGAAATTTTGGGCTATTACATGAGTGTTGACGGGAAAGGTGATTCGAAATGGAGGATGGTAGAGAAGAGAATCCCAACTGTCATTGTGTATTCTGTCCCACTGTGTTCTATGGTTTTGGGTTGGGCTAAAATTTTATGATTTAGTCCCATTGGATTTGGTTAAAGTTCTACCATGTTCATGTCTCATGTCCGTCAAACACCATTTGAAAAAGTCTTGTTCTGTGTTGTCCTGTCCAGTCCCACCTACCAAATGTTGTCTTATCAAGAAAAAAAAACTTATTGCTTATTAACTTATTAGTTAATAAGTTAGATGGAGTTAACTTAGAAAAAAAATGAGCTATAAACTATTTTTATTTGAACATTATTTTAGTTTAAAGCATTGTGGAACAACTAATAAGTTTTTCGAACATTCCTAACTTTATATAACTTTAAAATACCTTTTTACAAAAAACTTACATTTCAACCTCGAATTATGGATCTTGGCTTTCGGACTGAAAAAAAACTTTCGATTTTGAGAAATTGATTCTTATATTTTTACTGAAATCTAACATAAGGTAAAACATAATAAATGAGAAGTAGACACCACATAAGAACTTAAAGCAACGTTTTAAGTAACTTGTCCAGATTGGCTGGTTGGACTGGGAATCGAATGGTTCAACTATCAATGATTTTATGTTTATTTTCTAGACAACGAACCGACCATTTTTTTTATAAAAATATGGCTAAACCAGTTAAATTAAGTCTTTAAAATCCCTATTAAATTGGTGTAATTGGATATGATGGTCTTTTTTCAAATCCATTTAGATTTCTCTTATCATAGTATACATCTTTTGTTTGATAACGGGTTACAGATCTATTATTTGCAATTCCATAAAATGAATATGAAAACTTTTTGAATATGAGATAATCAAATTTTATTTGACTTAAATTCTAGTGATGATATTCGTTAATTTTGTAGACCCTTATTGGATATTTGATAAGTTTTTCTTTATTACTTAAATAATAAGGTTTTGTTACTAAAATACGGTAAATGTTATGAAACTTTTTTATCCTTTTTATTAAATATTATGAAGCTTTTTGATACTAAAGTATGTAAATTTTGTTTAATACTCAGATTGTGTAAAATTTGGCAATTAGATTGATTCGACAATCGAATAGTTCAACTAAATACCCATTTATAAAACGCGGATTAAAAGATAGCATCCGATTGAAAAGAATGATATTGGACCATTCAAAATGACCATTTTCAAAATAAATAAATATATATTTTTTAAAAGTGATTGATACTAATGTAAAGAAACACATTTATATATTTTTTAGATCTAGAATTTCTTTTTTTCAATCGGTAGTTATTTCGAGTTAATGCAAAAAAATAGGTCTAAGTATATTTATTCTACAACATGATGCAGTTATTTTCATAAGAGAAAATTACGTGAATAGTCTCTGTGGTTTGGGGTAATCTGCGTGTTTGGTTCCTAATTCTGTTCCTTAACTCGGACGGTCCCTAAAATGTAATCTGCCAGACCTTAAAAGACTATTTTGCCCTTAATGATATATTTTTATTTTTCTAATTCCTTTTTATTACTTCAGCTATTATTAAATAAATAAATTATTAATAATTTGTTTTGAATGGACCCACCCCAACTTAATCTTCTTTCCTTCCCCCCAATGGAGGAAGACTATCCTGTTTCCTGACACCGGCTCCGGTCACTATCTCCGACTGCATATCATGTATCCAATAAATCACTATAAGACCAACAAAGACTACCTAATACTCGACCATAAATATGAAATAAATTTGAAATCAAAGCAACAACTCAAATTCCAAACAAAAATCCAATATACAACTCACATCCAAAACTAAAATCCCCATGAAAAAACTTGCAGATACAATCTAGATGAAACACACAAATTGAGTTTTTCCATAAGAACCTAGAAATCAAAATCGAAATCAAAATCAAAATCCCACTATGACCATAGAAATCAAAATGTTTGAAATCTAATCCATGACGAATCATAGAAATCAACACTAGTCTTGAAGACAAAGATCGATGTTTGTGAAGATGAAGAGCATCGATGATAAGTGTACATTCTAATACCTGAAATTCGAGTTTTCAAGTTGATTCACCAACCTGATGAAAAAAGGAATTACAAATCATTAACCAAATGTTTCATATCCTAATATACCCAAATCACCAAGAGAGTTAGGAGACATATATGTAATCCTGTGATTTTATGGCTCTGTATTTGGTTTGATTCAATCATAATACACATCAAGAATGGTAAGGAAAGAAATGGAAGGGAGAAAAATGGGTCGGTTCGTGGGGCAGCACCTGAAGCAGTGGTAGAACCCTAACACTACCAACGTTTGTCCATAGGTCGATGGTGGTCCAAGCAGCAGTGGTAGGTCGCCGACACGACCTCCAATGTAGGTATTGAGCAGTAGTATGGAGCCCTAAGCTCCGTTATCACCCCTTCTTCTCGACCGAGGGTGAAGAAGGCGATGGTGTTGATGGAGTAAAGGTTGTTAGGTTGAAATTGATGTCCGACGTGAAATGACAAGAAGGTGACTGAGAGCTTTCCAACAAAGGTAAAGGAAGATGTGAGCTTTCCGACGATGATAGGGTAGGAGATGAGGGATGAAGGAGTGTGTTGTGGTGGTAGCCAATTGTTTTTGGAAGAAATCGGTCGATGATGATGATTAAGAGACGATGGGTGGGAAGGGTGAAGGTAAGGGGTGGGACACGATTGTTTTTAATAATAATTTTTTAATAAATAAATAAAAAATAAATAATTAACAAAATTTAAAAAGAAATAAGAAGGGTAAAATAGTCTTTTTAGGTCTGTCAGGGACCAAACGCGCAACAAAATTACATTTTAGGGACCGTCCGAGTTAAGAAAAAGAATTAGGAACCAAACGCGCATATTACCCCCAACCACAGGGACCATTCACGTAATTTTTTCTTTTCATAAGTACTCCTATTTTTTTATTTTTTTATTATTTTTTGGTTTGTACTCATATTTTTTTAAAATTAAACGTTAAGGCTTTAGTTTAAGCATCTACATTTTGGAAAACAATTATTATATGTGAATGATATTTTTTAAGTCCAAATAAAAATTTAACAAGATATCTTATTAGTTTTAGTTTAAATGCATATGATTTAAAACATACGAATTAAATGAAACAAAGATGAATATGATATATAACATATATTCTAGGGTAAATTACACCGTTCGTCCCTCGTGTACGTGCCCAAAAGCACGTTTAGTCCCTATTTTTAAAAATTAACTCGGACCGTCCCTCATATCGTTAAAAGTTGCACGCTTTGTCCCTAACAAATTATTATGCTGCGGTTTTAGTCCTTGCTGGATCTGAAAGGACTATAATGCCCTTTGTGTATTTGTTTTCCATTAAATTTGATGTTATTATTATTACTATTAATTTAAAAAAGAAAAAGGCCCCTGTCCTACCTTCCCACCCACCTCATCGTCCCCTTTTTTGATATCTCTCTTCCTCTCATATCTAACCTCTTCCAAGAAACCCATAACCACCATCCTTAAACCATCGTTGGCAGCTACTCCCTTCGGCAGCAACTCCTTCAGATGACTTTTCCTATCACCGCTCTTAACCTCCAATGAAACTTCTCTCTACATCCATCGACGTCCGAAGCCACTTACAACATCGTCATCTCCACTTGAAAATGTCGATATTTGCCTGTAAGCCATCGTCACCACCTCTTCGCCGGAAACCATAGCACCTGAAAACCATCGTTATCTTCGTAACATTGTCTTAGAGAGAGCTAGAGGACCAAAATCTTCACATAACTATCTCAGATCTACACCATCATCTAACGAATCGTCAGCTCCTAGGGTTTTGAGAAGAAGAGGAAGGAGAAGGAGGGGAACAACGATGTCTAGTGGAAGAAGAACGATGGTTGAATAGATCATATCAATTCTCCTCACTAAAACAAATTCTGGGATTTTTTTTCAAACAAGTTTGGGGGAGAAACCAACCGGATTTGCCGGTTTCATGGCAGTGGTAGGATAAGGGATTGAACAGTTGGTATTCGGCCACAATCTTCCTCATATCCTTTCATCTCCCTTCTTCATTTAACCGATTTGTAGATCTAGGGTATGGATTTGGGTTTTATTTTAGGGTTTAGTTCCAGGTTTATTTTTTATTTTTGGAGATGAATGGTGGTGTTTGTCGGAGTTGGCTGGTGGCCGGAGGTGGCTGATGTCGGAAGTGACTTGTTGTAGGAGGTGGTTGATGGTGGGAAGGTTCAGAACCAATTTAAGTGGAATTTTCTTTTTCTAAAAATTATACTTAACAAAAAAATACTATACAAATTATAAACAAATGAAAAATAAATGAAAAAGAAAAAGAAAAGGGCAAGATAGTCATTTTATGTCTGCAAGGGACGAAGCGTGTAATTTTTAACCAAACGAGGGACAGTCCGAGTTAGTTTTTGAAAATAGGGACCAAACGTGCTTTTGGACACATGCACGAGGGACCATTGGTGTGTAATTTACCCTATATTCTACTTGCTATTTTAAAATGTTCTTTTTCAAGATTTCATTTTTTTTTGTTGTTGTAACACCTCTATGTAGATCGCATGTGGAAACAACATGATGTTGGAGAAGGTATCTCATATTTTAGTTGCAATTTGCAACTAAAACCGGTAATAATGCATATTTTAACGTATTTAATATGTATAACATTTCAAAATCTAATTTATAATCATGACATGATACACTAAATTGAATAATCAATGTTCTTGAAATTGATGATTTATTCATTAGATCATTGGGTGTGGACAGTTATTGACAACATGTCTGCATCTTAATGACGTGAACATGGGGGAACACCTCCCCTCCCTCGTCATTATGTGATGCTCTGTGGTGGTGGTAATGAGATGCAATTGACGCTTCTTCTCCAATTCCTGTAAGCCTTCCTCTGTTTTTCTTCTTAATTTTGGTTCACAACAGCGTTGTGAACTTGGAAAGAGGAAGATGATTTATGCATATGGAGCCTTTCTACGTTGTTTTTTTTTGTCTTGCCCATACTGTGCAACCTTAAGGTTCAAACGTAATTGGTGTTACATCTCACTAAACCAAATACCAAAGTTCACAACAAAGCCAAATAATCGAAAAAATATGATAAAGCTCGATTGGTGAATCCCAAACTACTAAAGGATATAATGGACCCAAAGTATCGAAAAACAAGACAACACCATGTTGCATTCGTACAGAAATAATTAAGAGATATCTGTAGGATCCTCCCATTACACTTCCACCAAATGCCTAATGGTATAGCATATTACTAGCCACTAACCTAATGAATAATGATTAAGCAAACAAAGCAAGTAGGATCTTCCATAGGATTTTCTTGATTAGGAAAGGCATAAAAACCACGTAGCAGCTTATAACCTTTTTGAAACTTTGAGCACAAACACATATACATTCATTCACCATTTTGATACCAAATAATTTATTTCCATGCTTATTATCACATGATTGTTGAGGGCCGATAGTATGTACTGGGGGTAGGAGTCGTAAACCATGGGCCCGAGCCAAACAATATGCTATTAACAAATACGTACATGCAAAAAGTCGAACCTAAGAAGACATTTGACTATGAGGGTATTATGCTTGATTTTAAATTGGATATGTTGATACTTTTTATATCTTATAAGCGGCTTATATATGTTTGATTATGTTAATTTAATATCAGAAGTTGTTTGTTGTATAAAATACAAGGATTATTATTTAACATATATGATTCGCATATCTTAGATGTTAGGTACACAAAATAAGTTTTCAATGATGAAGAAAAGATACATTGGTGATGGTATGTTAACCTAATTTTAAATTCTATATTTTTTTAGTGAATAAAAAAAATAAAGTCGCACTTGGCCCTTTAGGGTTGAAATTCTTCGTTATTGGCCATCGGCGAACAAAGGGTCCCAATGCCCATCACCACCCCATTGGTCCCACAGCAGATCCTATAAGCTTTTCTTATCGTACGTCAGCGCAAATCCGTCGCCCTCCGCACTTCGTATTTGCTCACAATCATCATCAATCAATTCAAAGCTCGCTCTCTCGCCGGACAGAGGAGGGATACTCTGTTATGTAAGCTACAGACCTCCGTCCAGTATATCAGCATACTTTGCATCGAAGAATTTGATCTCCAGTCAACAATCCTGGAGTTGCCTCTGTTTTGCCCTAATTTTCCCTGATTAGGGTTTTCAGTTCCATCTTGCTTGCCTTACGATTGGAAAAAAAAAACTCACCGGTTTGATTCAGTGGTTCAAAAGGATTCACGGTAAGTTAATCCAATCAAACATTATGGAATTATAAACATGAGAATGTTGAACCTTGGTGCGATCTTTCATGGCTTTTGATAAATTTGTTTTTCACTTTACGTTGATGTTTGAGGTGAAAGTTAGTTTTTATGTTGTTTTGTGATTCTAATGGGCCGTTAATATTGAATTTGATAAATAAATATGACATTATTAGGGGCTTATAATTCAAGAAAATTGCCGATTACGTCTCTGGAAGTTTATAATTTAAAAGCTGTGCCTGTGGCATATCCGGTGACAGAAATCTCTTAATAATGTTTCGCAACTTCAATTGGTGTAGAAGGAAAATTAATTTTTTGATTTGAACTGACAGGGCTTCAAGTCCAACCGCGAACCCCAAAGTTCATGCCAACAAGTACTGCCTTTTTCGAACTGTAAGCCCTCAATGTGTCTTTATTTAAAGTTTTCAACTTCCTTTTAATATGATGCTGTCTTGAAATCTAGTGGTAGGATGATTGTAGGTTAAAACCTGGTTTTGAGTAATGGGAAGTAGGGAGATGGATAAACCTGTAAAGGAGGCAAAAGAATCGACAAAAGAGACTCCAACTTCCCAGGTGAATTTAATGCTCTTTCTCCATTTTAGGTGTACATAAATGCTGTTGTACTTATTACATTCATCATATATGCATATATACCTATTACTGAACTGAGTGTCAGAATGACATATTTATATCTGTTGTATCTTTTCTCTGTTCAGGAGCAGTCCTCAGGTAATCCCATGGGGGCTGTCCCTGATTGGACGGGTTTTCAGGTTTCATATCTTTTAACACTTTTAAGCTTTGAAAATTTGAAGCATGTATGATGTGAGTCATTTGACTAAATCCAGGTGATATGTACATCTTGAACAGGCTTATTCCCCTATGCCTCCACATGGGTACTTAGCATCAAGTCCTCAAGCACCTCCCTACATGTGGGGGGTTCAGGTACATTACTAGACTTCTTGGATTATTGATTTTTCTCAATGTAATTCTTGCATCCAATTTATTCTACATTGAATTATTCTGCATCTTTTAATAGCTATGTGTACTTGCAGCATCTTATGCCACCTTATGGTGCACCCCATCCGTATCTTGCTATGTATCCCCATGGTGGCATGTATACTCATCCATCTATGCCTCCGGTATTCTTGTTATCATTTTATCATTTTTGTGTTAAGAGTTTTTTCTATCTCCCTTATCGTCACTGATGTTGAAACCTATTTTGAATTCAACCAGGGATCATATCCTTATCCATATGCAATGCCCTCTCCAAACGGTGTTGCTGAAGCTTCTGTGAGTTGGCCGAGCTAATAATTTTATAAACTTTTGACTATTCGAAAGTTTATAATAATATGTTAAAAACAACCTTTTAATTTGCATGTAGGGTAATACTACACCTGGAAGTATGGAAGTGAATGGTAAGTCGTCTGAGGGGAAAGAGAAACTTCCTATTAAACGATCAAAGGGAAGTCTTGGAAGTTTAAATATGATCACAGGCAAGAACAATGAATCCAGTAAAGCAGGTGCATCTGGTAATGGATCTTATCCCAAAAGGTAATAACAAAGCATTTGACCTTGTTTATGTGTATATAAAGTTTACTTGATTGATATTGAATTTTCAGTGGTGAGAGTGGAAGTGAAGGTTCAAGTGAAGGAAGTGATGCAAATTCTGAAAATGTAGGTATTCTTACAAGTAGTTGTTTAATACAAGTGAACTGGTGGATGAGTATTAGGGTATATGAGATGGTATTGGTTTTGTTTTTTGCAGAATTCACAAATGAAGTCAGGATCAAGGCAGGATTCTATGGAAGGTTGGGTTTTTACTTTTTAGTTGTAGAAGCTTTTTACAGTTGGAAGTGTTTTGTTTTGTGTGACTTATATGTTAATATTGGCAGGTGAAGAATCTCAGAATGGAAACAACATGCATGGTTGTCAAAATGGAGGGCCAAATCATTCAATGGCGATTGTGCCAATATCAGGTCCAGGAAGTGTTGTAGGTGGTCCCACCACAGGCACAAATTTAAATATTGGTATGGAGCAAATTAAAATTCATCCTACTCTCTCATATTCATATTCCTGCAATTCGTGGAAAGTTAACTTGTGCTCCAGTTTCAGGGGGAATGCTTGCTGCTGCTGCTGGCTCAAGGGAAACCATTCAGCCACAGATCTGGCTACAGGTCTTGTTTTGTTTTATAACTTCGTTTTATCCTGTTATTAGTATAATTTTGGATCATTAGTAAAATTGTTATTTCAGGATGAAAGGGAGCTAAAGAGGCAGAGAAGGAAGCAATCCAATAGGGAATCTGCTCGCAGATCCAGATTACGCAAACAGGTACTAAGAAACCGTTTCCCTTTCAGAAAGAAATAGTAGCAATTTAGGAAAGGAAGAAATGAAAGTATCTATATTTAATCCTAAAAATAAAAAATTGATTGATGTGATGTGATGTGATGTGATGAGTCAGGCGGAATGTGATGAACTGGCTCAACGGGCAGAAGCGTTGAAGGATGAAAATGCGTCTCTTAGAGCAGAAGTGAAGCGTATTAGGACTGATTATGACCAGCTTCTTGCTGAGAATGCATCCCTTAAGGTGCTGGTGCTGCCTGCTAATTCTATTGAACTTATTTTATTATTATTATTTTTGTAATTTTGATGAGGATGATGCAGGAGAGACTAGGGGAAACTCCTAAAAAAAATAATGAAGAGGGAGAAACACAAACATAGTTGACAGCTGGGGTGGGTTTAACCTAACGGAATGGAACTAGCAGACAGGAAAAATCTGTGGTTTTACTTTTACTTTTACTTTTACTTTTACTTACATGGTAGTAACTAGTAGTAGTAGTAGTAGAAAGACCCCATTGATACTGACCATTTTTCCTCTTTTAGATGGCAGGATATTATTAATGACATGATATCAATTGTATCCATCTTTTCTGAATTCATCTATCTTCTTGAGGAAACATAACTTGTAGATTTTTGTGCCAACACTTCATGTTCCTAAAATAGGCTTAGCTTTTTACCTCTCTAGATTTTTGTATTTACTAAATGCAATCGGATGATGGCTTCTACATTTTAGGTCCAAATACGTTATATGACTTCAAAACTTTGGATCTCAGCTCTTTAAATTACAGAGGAAATTTTTTGTTTTCAATCTATCAATAATAGCCGTGGATGTGGATTTTTAACAATTTAGTCTTTGACATTGACATTAGATAGTGATATAATAATGTTTAGTCTTTACTGATACCTAACCTTTTTGCCTTTGCCATTAAAGAATCTTTTGACATAGACAACCTTATATCGTCAAGCATTTATCGACAAACTGATTAAAAATATTCGTAACAGGAACAAGGTTTGTTTGTTTATAATTTTGGTTGGGAATTGGTATGTGACCTAGTCCACAATAATAATAATAAAAAAAAACAATAGAAAATTTTTATATACTAGTTGTGAGACTCGTGTGTATCAGTATCAGATTGATTAAAAAAGGTAACATGAAGGTGTAAACATCAAATATTCTTAAAATAAAATTTCAAAATAAAGACTACCGAAATTAAAAACAGTTTGAGTACTTCAATTTATATTAATAAAAGAAAACTATTGACATATTTTAAAGTGTTCAGAATCACAAATTTATAAAGAATTCTTTGAATATAACATTAGATGTCTTATTGCTAAACACACTTTGAATGAAAAAGAAAACCAAATTATCGGATTGTTAGGCCGTAGATTGTGTTCTAACAATGAGTAAGCAGTTTCTTTTTTCCTTTCTACTTTACTTCTACATTTCACTCTTCACTCCACGAGCTAATCGCTCTTTAACCAAAATTAGATATAATCAAAGATATAGAAATATAAACGAAATATTATGTCAAATAAAAATCTCAAAAGCAATGAGCTATTTTAAAAACTTTATAACCACATTGTTTGGTCAAAAAATTAAAATTAAAATATCAAAACTATAATAATGAAAAAAAGGATGATATCTCACTCAACTTGTAACATAAACAATATAAATGTTGGAGGAAACATTGAAAAAGAAAAGATTACATGAGAAAAAGAAGGAAACTTGCACAAAAAGTGTAAACCTTTATTAATTACTTGCAACAAATTCTTACAAAGACAATATATACATATTTATACACGATGAAACAATACAACGCTTCATGAACCGTTGCAACTTTTGGAGCCAAATGTAACTGCCCCTGCCCCTAACAATAACTGCTTTCCCAACCATATTAATTACTAAATTAAGTCTAATAAATACTAATAATACCATTATCAGATCACACAGCTTATTTTATGTTTTAACAATAAATAATTTTATCGGATGATACCCTTTACATATACATGTAAAAAGAGTTTTGGGTGTTGAACTCCAAAACCCAAGAAATGGAGCAAGTCTTCCATAGTTTGAACCACCTACAAAAACAAGCAAACCATTTTTTGATGTCTAAGTGATATAATAGTTCGTACAAAAATATCAACCTACTATTTGATGTCAAGGTGCTATAAATGTTAAAACATGGTTTTAACATTAAGTCTCCCAAACCTATAAGGAAATCTTTTTTCAAGAGCAATCTACTTTTAGCAACCTACTTACATGAGCATGTCTTTTTTTTTTTAATACATGTCAATAAATAACAATGTACTTTATCATCTTTTATTTTACTAAAATGAAATAAACAACTTTTTGGAAAAAAATTGTCAAGAAAAATCGCCTCATCGTGACATCTAATTTTACTGAAACCCTAATTTTCGGGCTTTGCACCATATTTAAAGGAAAATGGGAGGATAGGGTTGCCCATCTACAACCTCCATTACTCTCAAACTCAGAAACCCTAACCCTAATCATCTTTGGCGCTCTTGTGCACTTTTTAGTGAGCTTGTGGTGGTTTTTAAGGAACAAGAAGAAGAATTAGTGCTTGGTTCATCAAGTGATCATTTCCTCCATTGGTGTGCATCTTCTAGACTCCTTGTAAGTCATCAAGCTTCAACCTTTTTGTGTTCTTCTTCATAGATCTAGGTTTTGGAGCATGATTGGTCCTTTTTGGAGTGGTTTGAGTGATATTAAGAGATAAATCTTGCAACTTTATGGTTTCTCTATGTCCCTTGAATGTCATATCTCATAGACTCGAACTTTTGTAGTAAGATGGGAACTATGCATGGATTTTGGGTCCTTTTGTTCTCTTTTGACCTAGTTTGAAGAAGGACATGCATGGGTCATGTTTGTCCATAAAGTTTGGATTTTTGTGGACCATTAGGAGTCCTAGAAGCATTTTAGAAAAGTTAGACTAAGGACTTTCGGGATTAAGTGCTTAATGGTTTACGCCTTGCCATTTTTAGCCTTTTTGAATCTAAGAATTGAGATATAGACCTCTTGGTGGGTCTCAAGGGATAAATATGGAAACTTTATCCATTTGGACATTTGAAATGATCAGATCTGAACCTTGGAACCTTTGGTATTGGAGGATTCAACTTAATCCATTAAGACATTTTGAACACAGTGCTCACGGCATGGCCTAGGTTGCCACAACATGGCGACTAGGGAAAACACGACCGTCTTGTTGTTTGAAGGCGACAACTTAACAAGGATAGCCACGACGTGGATGGTTACCTTTGACCGTTGACTTTGACTTTTTGAATTGAATCGACTCTTGGCCACCCCTTAGATTTAGGAGGTAGACTAAAGGTTTACCCTCTATGAGTATCTAAGTATGGTGTAGCACTTGTTTTATTAGCAGTAGAGCAACAACAATTGATCATCATTGTTAGGTGAATACACCAATGTCGACTCACTGAATTATGTTGTAGGATGATAGTTGTCTTTGTGACACTTATTATTATGCCTGTATGTGCTTTTTGTCTTTGTAGCTCTTGCTGATATGATTGTATGCTTAGTTGTAGAGGGTGAAATAGACCCAATACCGGTTGAAAGAGACCGAAAGGGGGTGAAATAGACCCAGTACAGGTTGAAAGAGACCAAAAGGGGTGAAATAGACCTAATTTAGTTTTGTATACTTATGTATGTATGGTATGAGGTATTTTGAGGAAACTCAATAAACTTTGTGCTTACAGTTTTATGGTTATGGTTTCAGGTACTTCTAGTTTGAAAGGGAAGGGCTAAGCATGATCGCACCACATCCACCAGCGTTCCGCATTTTATGACCTGATTTGTACTCTGATAACTATTTTCAACATTATCACATTTTGATGGGTTTTGAAATGAATGAATGATGTTTTGTTGGTTCTTAAAATGAATTTTTTACTTCGTAATTTTTGGGACGTTACACTCTATTTTGACTACTGTTACCAACAAATCATTTTAGATTTCATTTAGCTTTACTATTCATCTATGTCATTAAAGTTATTTTTCAACCGTTTTAAAATAAATGAATGGTGAAGGTTCATGTAAGAGGTATATCATCAAGGTATATTTCGCTGATTTCAAAATAGTAGACGAATTCAAATGAGTAGACCTTTAGATTGCTAATTTTTTGGGATTTAACATGGAATGTTACTATCTATATTAATATATAATACATTATTAAAATTAATTAATATAAAGTGACATTTTATGGATGAAATTTAAATAAAATGAAAAAAATAACAAGTGGATATTAAATAATTCAAAAAAACTCAAAAAATAACAAGTATGCAATTGAATAGGAGAATGACATAAGAACATAATAGATCTTTATTTATTAGTATAGATTCTAGGAATATTTCATAGCCATCATCAGGTTTGTCAATGATTTGAGTTTGGATTTGGATCCTATCTAATTAAAATTTGATTCGAGTCAACAGATCAATAAGGATGTCAATGAGGGTAAACGGGACGAGGAGTGCATCTCTCACCCCACCATCGAAATTCCTCTATTCCCCCCGCCCCCGAATTCCCTTTATTATCCCCGCCCCCGCCCCGATTGATTTTGGCTTGTGTTTTTTTGGGGCTAAGATTAGTTGTTGTTTGAGTTAACAAATAATGTTATTTATAGCCGAATTTTACATGTTAAAAAAATATGTTACGACATCCCAAAAACATTTTACTAACAACTTAAAAATATGTTTTTTTGTTGAATTTTAGGAGCTCAAAATAATGCTATTGTTTATTAAATTTATATAATTAATAATAGTAAATATAACTGCCCACCCCCGTCTCTGCCCTCAAAATTAAAACCAGGGTTAACCATGCCCCTGTCCCCACCCCCATCTCCAATTTTTTTGAAACAAATACCGCTATACAAGAAGGCTCACATATGTGATTGTATAAAACTTTTTGACATCCGTACAGATAAAAAAAAAGGCTCACATATGTAAAAAAAACAATATTTGGAATTTTGGATTATTCTATGATCCATCAATATCGCTTTTAAATACAAAATTAAAATTCCCATACTTATAAATTTCGATCTTTATAAATTTGTAAAAGTTCACTTTTATATACTGGTCACTTCTTTCTATCAAAATATTCTTTAATATATATATATATATATATATATATATATATATATATATATATATATATATATATATATATATTGTATTAACGTCTTTTGTATGACAAAATTTTTGTCGTGTTAAAACTTTTTGATTTTATATGCTGATTTTTTATTTTTAAAATATGGTTGTTTTAGGAAAGACGAGGTAACGATCAATGACGTTTAAGATGGAGCATGGGGGTGTTAAGTGTGCTTGACCTGGGAACTTGTGGACTTTGAAAGAGGGGTTAGGACTTAGGAGTAGTTAGCAAAATCAAAATTGCAACATCCATAAAATTCATAAAAATTTTAAACTTTTCAAGCATTCCAAAACCATCCATTATTTACAAATTGTTTTCAAAATAGTTTAACATCAGAGAAATCCCAAAAATCATAACATAAAATATGAGGAGGTGCACGATCAAGCCTTCGCCTTCCCGCGTTCATCCGATGTACCTGGAACAAAGTTCACAACTGTAAGCCGAAGCTTAGTGAGTTCCCCCAAAATACCGATACATAACAAATAGTACACATAATAACAACATGTAATGGGTCCGCAACTTTACAGATTGGATTACCCCATGCCCCAGCATGAGTCTGGCTTGCCTATCAGGCCCACAACTCATGTTTGGATTGCTCCCGAGCCCACAACATAAGTCTGGCTTGCCCCTTGGGCCCACAACTTATGTATGGCTTGCTCCCTCAGTCCTTGGACCGTAATACAAAGGATTTTCCCATAGTACGAGTCTGGCATGCCCTGCCTGACCCTCAACTCGTATCTGGAATGCTCATGAGTCCTCACTATGAGTTTGGCATGCCCTCCCTGGCCTTCAACTCATATCTGGCATACTCCAAGGTTTGTTGACTATAGTACGGAGCAGTACAACCTTAATCCAACCAACAAAAAATGTCGACATGTAATAGATAAATACACATATAGATAACCAGACAGTATCACAGGTAGTCCTACAGATCTACCAGACTAGCATATCAAACTAGCATGCATATCTAACTCATACTCAACATATCAATAACTACCTGGATATCAATCCAAGGGCTGACCTTGGTGCCTTCGACCCCTAAGTATAGTGAGGAAAACTCACCTCACAAGTAGTGCTGAACTGGTAATATCAATCCTAACTCATAGCTCCAACTCAACTGCCTACAATCACCAATGACTACTTCATTAAAATCCCAAAATACCCTCAAAAGTCAAACTTGGTCAACCATGGTCAAAGTCAAAGTCAACAGTCCATGTTAACCCAACTCGTTGAGTGCATCTTCTTACTCGTTGAGTTCCTTCATGTCTCAGAAAATCGTGAAAAGCTCGAGGCAACTCGCCGAGTTACGAGAGCAACTCGTCGAGTTCTTCAGCATCCAGAAAGCGGGAAAAACCGAACCAACTCGTCGAGTTGGCAGAGCAACTCGTCGACTTTTCCTAGCCTTAATGCATTCAGACATTTACAAGCGAAACCAATGTCCCAAACTATAGATCTAATTCCTTAGGACTGAAATACCACGTAATGTTGCTAGCTTTACGTCCATACATGACATCAAGAGGGCTAAAACACTCACATAAGGCTTATCAAGGGACCTAGGGCATGAAGGAGGGCCAAGACTTGATAAAGTTGGCAACTTTAAGTCCATGGAGGCCATGGTCCCAAAATAAGCTAATAATGGCCATAACTTTCAAAAGAAGAGATCTAGAAAAAGGGATGACTAAGATAACGAATTTATACCTCCAAGTGGCTGTAACAATACTGAAAATCCCGGATCTAAAGCTTCTCCCTTCAACTTTGCACCACCAACTTCAAGCTCCTTTAAGAAAAGCACTAAAGAATACTCTTTAAGCTCACACACACTCAAAATAGGGAAATAGGCACGATTAGGGTTTTCTCTGGACTGAGGGGACGATCAGGGAGGCCATCAATGAGAGTTAAGGTCTTTAAATAGGGTGCAAACCCTAAAAATTAGGGTTTTCATGTTCAGCCTTCAACTCGTCGAGTTGGGGCTTCTAACTCGTTGAGTAGACATTGAAAGATACGCGGGCATTAAATACTCTACACGATGAGTTGGAGCCTTCCATCTCGTCGAGTTGCCCTAAAATATAAACATCAAGCTTTAAATTCATGCCTGAAGATTGGGATGTTACAAAAATAATAATTTGATCTCGATGATGATTTTTATTTAGAATTCTATATTTTACTAATATGTATCATACATTAAATCAAGCTCTATAATTAGGGGTAATAGGTGAGATCATGATCTATTTGGTTGATCATGAATTATTGATCACATATTAGATGATCAGCCAACCTGATACAACTATAAAATAAGTGTGTTTTAGTTTTTCTGTAAAAAAATGTCTAACATACAAAAGCAGAACCAAAGTTGGTTATGGAGCTAAGCACCAAGGTGCGAGAACACATGTTGAGACTTTTATAAGCAATTTGAACAACATCCGAGGGGAAAACACAACCATGTAGTCGGTTCCAACAGGGCATGTAAACGTGTTGGTTTGATCATCCTTGGCATAACTATAAGCATCAGGTCATCGATCCTTCAAAAACCTAGAAAGGGAAGTTGGCCCACAATTACCTGAGTCACAACAATATTCATCGGTCTTGAACACTATGCAAGGGTTATTGCAACCACCAGGAGCCCGTAACTCAACATGGCACTGAAAATTGATATCCGTAGTACATGCCTTGGGTGCACCTGCCAGAGTTAGGTTTAAATTTAATTGGCATGTTGAATCCATCTACGAGAGAAACATCAAAGAAGTCAAGATTCATATATTGATTCAACACGTATCACAGATTCACAGATCAAAGCATAACATATAACATGTATGGGTATTTTTGGAAAACTTACTTAAGCTCGGCTGGTTGCATGCACCATACCCCGTCTTATTTTAGAAAAAAACTTTTCTAAAAAAATTATATTTATTTTTGAAAAACTTTTCCAAATCCTCAGTTTGAGTTCAGACACACCCGAGAGTGTGCCTGAATCCCTCAAACCAAGGCTCTGATACCAACTTGTAACATCCCAAAAATATGATCCAAAAATTTCATTTTCAATTTAAATAAAACAATATTCCAAAAACATTATCCATACAACTCAAATGAAAATAGTATCTCAACATCATAACAATCAAAGTGATATCTCGAAAGCGGAATCCATGTGGTGTGTGCAATGCAGTCAACCCGAGCACTTCCTATTGGAACCAGAAGTACCTGAAACATAAACTGAAAATCATAAGCACAAAGCTTAGTGAGTTCTCCAAAAATACAACATACCATACATAATAACATATAATGGGCCCCGTCCATCATCGGGGCCCGCCCGACATCGGTCCCCGTCTGACATCGGGCCCCGCTCGGTAAACAAATCGAGCCCTGTCCAACATACATATAACATATAACATATATCAAGTAAACACATACACATGCAGTAATCACAAAGATACATAGCATACCAAATGGTCCTTAGGCCCCGCTCGACATCGAGCCCTGACTGGTAAGCATATAAGCACATATCATATGCACGAGTCACGCAGACAGCTAGCATACTAACATAGCATAATCATGGGCCAACATTGGTGCCTTCGACCCGCTAAACCCAGTGAGGAAACTCACCTCGCACTGTTGTATCAATCGGATAATCCCTGGTTGCTGGTCCGACAAATCCCTGAGCTATCAATATCAAATAAAATCCAATTAACATTTGGGTTCCAATCATAAATATAAATCCATACTTGGGGTAAAAAGACCATTTTACCCTTAACCTAGATTGGTCTAAGACTAAGGCCCTATCTCACAATCTAAAAGGCCTAGAAGTCAAATAATCTACCAAGGCCCAATTATGGCCCAATTTCCAATTGGGCCCAATCCCTTCTCATGGACTTAAACCAAGGACCAATAATGTTCCTGACCCAAAACTCCCAAATTCAGATGGTCCAGCTAAACCCCAACCTTCTAAGTCCAAAAACATGACCCAAACTCAAAGCCTAAAAATCGCAAAGCCACGTGACTGAGTACGCGAGCTTGTACGCTAAGTGTACTGGCTCAAGGGCTTGTACGCCCAACGTACTCTTCTAGTTTAGCTACCTTCTAATTTCAACTCTTAACCCATTAAGACTTCACTCCAGAATGTAGATTTGACTTCCTTGAGCTGGATTACCACGTAAAGTTGCTAACTTTACGTCCATGCATGGCTAAATGAAGCTCTTAAGCTCAAAAAGGACTTAATAAGCGACTTAATGCATGCATGAGGCCTTATACCCCATAAATTGTTGGGTTTTTGAGCATTCTAACACTCTTAAGTGTACATGCAACCCTAAATACCTTGGATCTATGTTTTATCTATTATACATGCAAATATGAATATTCCAAGGTATTACCCTAACTAGCATACAATCATAAGTAATAGTATAACAAAACTAGACATAATACATACCTTTTTGAAGTAGCTTGATTCCATGGAGCTCAAGAGCCTAGTGCCCCAAGTGTGACACCTCAAATGGTTTACATAACATCAAATACACTTAGAATAACTTGAGAGAAATGAGACACTTCATGAAATCGGCTAGCCCTCACCATTCCTTCATAGTGCCAATTTTTGGGAAGAATAAGATGCTTATATAGTGTGTCACAATTAGGGTTACACCATGTAAACCCTAATTAGCATGGCCTTTCATTTCCACGATCCATGGGTACAAAAACACCATGGAGCATCCATGGAACATCCTATGGGTTTTAGCCCAACTTGATAATCCATGGAGCATTAGCCCACTATACAAATATGGATGATTTAAACAATCAACCCATATATTTAATTAGTCTCCTTTTGATCACTTAATTAATTCCGAATTAATTCTTGATCAATACTAATTAAATAATCTTATTAATATATTAGAACTTATAATATATTAATAAACCTTAAGTGTTATTTCTCTCATTTTAGTCTATCCAAATGCATGATGCCATGCAACCTAAATGGACCATGCCAATCGGGTCAAGTTCATACCAAATATAGTTATGTACTTAGACACTAATCCAACAGTCTCCCACTTGGATAAGTCTAAAACTATTATTGCGTATGGCTTCAAAACCCGACTAGCAATCGTAGCTCTTAAAAGCTGCTGCCGTCCAACTCTGAACAACTCAATGATGTGTCCATCAGATAAGGGATCATATATTCCTCCATTCTAGATATCATATGGACTGAGACATGGATTAAAATCATTCTCTCTGTCCTGTTGTTTCCCGATTTCCGATTTATGACGACCAACTAATTGAACGAATCACATTAGTCTTGGCTTGGCCAAGCACTTCGGGGTGTCATCACTAAATCATTGAGGGGCCCACAAATATCGTTTTTATCCCGAAGGTAAAAGGAATGGATAAAATTCGACTCATATGGCTTGTTCTACTACTTGTTGAATCATACAGAAAGGCACGTTTTATAACATCGAGTTACCAATGCGTTTTTGTGCAATCAATGTATAACCAACTCATAGTAACAAATCATATTTATAGGTTTGAAGAATATAAGATATTATCGTCTCATGATCACTCGTGATAAAATCCATGAAGCGAGTCAAATAAGCGTGGGTTGAATCCAATACTCAGAGCTTATGAGTACTCATGAATGTTGTAGCACCACTTGCTATGTCCCATACCTTAGACATCTACAATCCAACTTCATGACAGTCTTGATTCATATCTACTTCCAACATATGAACGATTGTGGATAGTTTGAATAACTTAGTCATTCTGGAAGAATGACCTAGTTATTCTAGAAGTCAAAACATGCAAAATGAAACACAAGAGTAATCGAATCCAATATGATCTCATAACTTATGAATATAAATAAAACACCTTTTATTTATCACCATATTGATTACCCATTATTCATTGCATACTGTTTCAAACTATCAAATTTATACTTGAATTAAATACTAGTCATGCCATACACCAAGTATGTGTTCGATTAATGTCTAAGTCCATAACTATAATTGGTAAGACTTGACCCGACCCGACATGGTCCATTTGGGTTGCATGGCATCATGCACTTGGATATACTATAATGAGAGAAATAACACTTAAGGTTGATTAATATATTATAAGTTCTAATATATTAATAGGATTATTTAATTAGTATTGATCAAGAATTAATCTAGAATTAATTAAGTGATCAAAAGAAGACTAATTAAATATATGGGTTGATTGTGTAAATCATCCATACTTGTATAGTGGGCTAATGCTCCATGGATAATCAAGTTGGGCTAAAACCCATAGGATGGTCCATGGATGCTCCATGGTGTATTTGAACCCATGGATCCAAGGAAATGGAAGGCCATGACAATTAGGATTTACCCTAATTGTAACAACTATATAAGATCATATTCTTTGGGAAAAATCGGCCACTATGAATAATAAGAAAGGGCTAGCCGATTTTAGGAGTGTTCAAGTTTCTCTCAAGTTATTCCAAGTGTATTTGGTGTTGTGTGAACCATTTGAGGTGTCACACTTGAGGCACTAGGCACTCAAGCTTCATGAAGACATTCTACATCAAAGAGGTATGTATTCTATCTTGTTATATTCATTATTTGTATGCTAGATTAGGATAATACCTTGGATGCTCATAATTGCATGTATAATAGAGAAAACATAGATCCAAGGTATTTAGGGTTGCATGTACACTTAGGAGTGTTAGAATGCTCATAACCCAACAGTGGTATCAGAGCCAAGTTTATTTTCTTGTTATACTTGCAAAAATAACTGAAAAAATCGAGTTTTGATGTTGTCTGCACAACAGACTCGCCGAGTCCAAGGCAAAATGCATCCAACTCGCCGAGTTGGTTCGTGCACTCGACGAGTTGGACCCCCTGACAACATATATTCGATTGTTTTGGGTGGAATTTGACTAGGAACATTACCCTAAGATGTTTTTGGACTTATAAACTTGTTTTTTGATGTGGTAATGTTCATGCTAATCCAATTTCTAAGATAATTGTCATAATTTCAAGATTTTTATTAGTTTGTATGTTCATGCTAATTTCTTGAAGATTGATGATCTGAATTATCTTGTTCTTAGATTAATAGAAAAGTTGTGTGAAATAGTTGATTTCAATCCATTTTAATCTAAGAGTTGATTCCAAAGTGTGTTTTTGTAACTTGTCCTCAAGTTATATGAAAAGTCACATTTAAGAATCATAAAACTCATAAAAGTTGGCAAAGGTTACAAAATGAAGAGTCTAGTTCTAATTAAATGGTTTTATGACTCCATAACTTGTCCTCAAGTTATGGAGGTTCAAGAGTCTCTTCATTAAATAATAAAATAAAAAAAAGTGTAACCTTAATTAGTTCCATAAGTTACAATAATAATTTTTTTAATTAGTTTAAAGTCTTCCATAACTTGTCCTCAAGTTATGGAACTTGAAGAGTTTTTAATTAAAACTACTTTAAACACATAAGTTATGGAATTAATTAGTTTTGAATAGTTTCAAAACTTGCCCTCAAGTTTTGGAATTTGAAAAGTTTTCTCTAATGAATACTTTAATTCCAAGTTAGCACTTGGAATTTTAATAGTTAAAATTCAACCCTTATACTTTATAATATTATAAGTTAATAATATTTATTTACATGTATAAGAGCAAGTCAGTCTTACCGTTAGTAGGCCTCATTCACGAAGCCGGTCTATAAGGTTACTGCCTATAAAATGGCAGTTTAATGGGTGTCCACTCTCACCCACTGCTTCCTTGACCGGTGGAGGGTCGTTAGCCGAACGGGTTGGACAAGGACTAGAATTCTCCCTTCATTAAAAGTATTAATGATAAATACTAAGTAACTAAACCATTTATAAATACCCAATCTTATTTACTTAGGAAAATGTGAATAAGGTGCTAATCCATGAAATTACACTTTGCACTTTGTTTAAGTCGGTTAGTGGAGCATGTGTGGTTAACCGGCACACTAACTCGTATTTAACAAGGTAGGCAAAGGATAACTTAATGTTTATCCTAGTATCAATGGAGCGTGTGTGGTTAACCAACACATCGATTGAGGGGTAAACACTTAATGGTACCAAGTATATTTGCATGGTTATTTACACCTTGTTTTGTGACCATCGACATCCCAGTCACAAAACCTGAAGGGCACACTCGAGATTGAAACATGCCATTGAAAAGTTCAATGAATCTCAAAAGATCTAGGAGTTGCAAATCCAATTAAAACCTAATAATACATTTCGTTTATCTTGGTAGAAATTGGTGAATCGTCATTCACCTACCTTCAAAT
The DNA here is from genome assembly GCF_002870075.4 of Lactuca sativa. Classification (NCBI taxonomy): domain Eukaryota; kingdom Viridiplantae; phylum Streptophyta; class Magnoliopsida; order Asterales; family Asteraceae; genus Lactuca; species Lactuca sativa. Next base: position 28,274,139 of record NC_056625.2, on the reverse strand, counting down.
ATTTATAGCTTGGATTACGACATCCCTCTTCTAAGTTATAAAATAGTTTGTTGGTCCTAGCTTTAATATTTCATATTGGGTGCCATATTAAGGACTTTAAATCAACTATCTTGAATATCTCCCAAAACATGTCTGGTTTAGACATTTATGATCTTCCCAAATCTCTTGAAACAAGCTTTCCTAAATGAAGATGATGTCTCATGGATATCATACTTCTTTCACCTCCTCCAATTATTCTCCCTAACCCACAAGTTCCTAAAAGTTTAAGGTCACTCAAGCCCTATTGGCAAGGCAAGGTCTAGGTGTGCTCACATCTTGGAGATGAAGTCACATACTGACAAGCCGAGAGAGTTGGGTGTCAAAGTCTTGAGAATGTTGGTGGTTCAATCACTTTCTAAGTCACATAGTGAGTTCCTTTGGGACTCCTATGAAACAGACTATGACAAGACCGTTAATAATCTTATCTATTTGCTAAGATCAACTTCCTAAAACTTTATGGACATTGACAATGATGACACTAGAAATCCAGAAAAAGCATTCTCTTCCCAATGGAAACGGATCAGCCATAGTCAACTCGATTGACCAAATGGTAAAGAGAAAAGCTACGTCTGAGATAGTCCCATTACCAAAGGGTCCATATGTTTATATTTCCAAAGAAAGGGGCATTGGTTGCGAAGCTGCCAAATTTACCTAAGGATGTTAAAGTCAATAAGTTTGACTCTACTTCAGGTAAAGTCCCCTATCTAACTCTGCTAAGTTTCTATTCTGAGATTCTTATTACATGATGTGACTGGGTCACATGTTGATGTTTTAAGAATCAAAGAAAAGTGAAGGAACATAAAGAAAGAATATACTGAATCTGATCGCATAGATAGATTTGTATTGCATAGTTTAAAGATCGGATTCTTGAGCCACTTCTTAGGAGTTATGATATATTGCTTAGGAACAGATGACAACATAGTTTTCTTGCTCTTTTGCATTGTAAGGGTAGTTTTTCCGCAAAGTTTTAAAATAAAAGAAAATTTTTTAATTTTATTTATTTTAAAATATCCTTACAATGGCATTTGTGGAAAAGAAGTGTTGTTTATATGATTCCATTGATAGCAATATTGGAAATATGAAATTGATTCTTTTATTTGTGGTAATGTCTAAATTTACCAAATAAGAAAAAATCCTCATCACCCAAGTTTCAATTGGATAGAAACTTGGAATCATGCAAGTTGTATAGCATGATGAATGAGAACTTTCAAGCATTTGAAAATTAAGACTAACTACTTGTTCACATGGATGTGTGAGTCAAGTGAAGGAATAAGGGATCAAGTACACATTCTTGTGCACTGGCCAAATTCCACCACAAAAGATCGATAAGATTATTCGTCATAATTTACTAAAGCTCAGTAAATATGGTTATACTTACAAGCCTAAGTGTAATTCTGAGACATTGGAAAAGGTTCTAATGTATGGAAGAGCGAATAAGAAGAATCAAATTAGGCAGAAGGATAAAAGTTTCTCAAATCTGAAAAGATGGGAGAGTACTTTAGTATCATGTCATATGATCATCATAATGATTAAGATACCTTATCGCAATTCATCCTCTAAGTGCATTCTGATAGCTAAGAAGAGGAGCTATGAATTGTTGAAGTGGTTAAATCAAGAAGATGAGTCATATTTCATTCCAAAACAATTCTTAGAGTCATACTCCGAGATTGTAACTTGAGTGACATGTCTTAAAGAAGATTTAAAACACTTGTCAAATGTAAGAATAAAAGTTTTCTACTCTTGTACATTTGAAATTGGTAAGTTGTGATGTTTTTGGACAAAACAAAGACCAACTAAGGCCAATTGTGTGAAGTGTTTGTCTTGATTAGAATCCACACTATCACTTGAATATCTGACAAGAAAGTCTTATATGTCAAGAGGACAGTGGGAGTCTTAAAGGTCTTGAAAGTCTCAAGAACTAATCAAGAATAAAACCTGAAGTTCTTCACTAGCACACGACTTGAGGTTTATAACCTATCGTGTTGACATATTCTGTGCCCATTCCAATTAAAGTTGGCTTTACATATGAGTTCTTAGAGTTCTCAATTGGTTGCACAACAACTTGGAAGCAATGACAGGCCCTTGAGCTGCCAGATGGCAAGAAATTAAGATTGAGTTCAGTCCATATGAGTTTGGATTTGTCATTATCCTTGTCTTGTGACTATGGTTTTGACAATTCACATGGATAAGAACACATACACCATTAAATCTAAGTGTCATAAGGTTTCTCTCCGATTCATGAAAATGATGGTGAGGAAACACTTTCACTAAGTAGATTTTAACTAGATAGCAATTGTGATATTTACATTCTCAAAGTCGTTAGTGGAGCGTGTGTGGTTAACCGGCACACTAACCTGGACTTGTGAGAAGTGGCAAAGGTCTAAACAACTGAGACTATGATTACGACATCCCTTTTCATAGTTCTTAAATTGTTTAGACACACCTATGAGATATCTAATGAAAGGTGTATGATTTTGATAAAGTTTTATCAAAGCAATCTAGTATCATAAATCTGAACTTTGGTAAGAAAGTCAATAAAGTATTGATTTCTAGAAGTCCAACTGATTTCTGAGTACATGTCAAAGCTAGTGGGAGCATAAGTGTTATGCTAATAATCATCATCTTAGTGGGAGCATGATAATTGTGATAAGTATTGCAAGTTAGCAATGTTAATTATAGAAAAAAAAGTTTCAATTCGCTGAAAAAAGGTGGTTTGCTATAATTAAGGGAGAGGAAATTATACTTCGTTTCAATTCTAAAAGCTTAGATTGAGATTTTAATCAAATTTAGTCAAGAATATATATGAATTTCATAAGGAAATTCTATATATGGGTTCATTATTTGCGTTCTAAAATTCGATTATGATTACGACACCCCTTTTGATAATCTGAATTATGAGAACTTGGCAAATTGAAATGGAAATATTATAGCAAAAGACTGGTTTAGTCTTTATGTGAGACATCATGAATCGTGTTCCATATGCTTCGGATATAGGATCGGTTACATGTGCTATACTCATCCTTTCTAAAATTTTCCAAATGCTTGGGGCATTAAGAAGGGAAAAGGCCTATAATTGGATATGACTAAAAGGATTAAACAATTGTCGAGGACAATCTAAGGTTTACCAAAGATTGGTTGCTCAAGGATAGTTGAAAGTATAGTGATAATTTTGGAAGGACCATATTGGCATAATCTGTAAGGAGGCAACTCTTGTTCAGAAGTGATAGTCAAAATGGAATCTAGAAATGTTTCAAAGTTAGAAATTATTCAATCTGTGTAAGATTAGGAAACTTAATGCAAGAAGGATGTTTCCAAGGAGTTGATCTCCTTTGGAATGCTCTGCAATGTTTGTTGTCAAGTCTTTGTGACTTTGTGCATAATCATTACAAGAGAATCATTGCATATAAGTTTAGAATCTAACAGATTTCGGTAAAATGGCATGAATTTGGAATTCCTGCATTTGCCATAAGAATTCGGGAGTGTGAAATTAGAATAATTGAAAGTTTGGTCAATTGGTTTATTTCACAAAGTAAGGATCATAGACAAACATAGAGTGCATACTTGGCATATGGAAAAGCTATTGTTTAGATAAAACATAGTGTACATGCTTGGAGTATGGGACAACTAGTGTTTTTAATTCAAGTATAAAGTTGATAAAACCGAAACAATGAATAATGAGTAATCAGTATGGTGATAAATAAAAGATGTTTTATTTATATTCATAGGTTTTGATACCATTTTAGATTCAATTATTCTTGTGTTTCATTTTGCATGTTTTGACTTTCAGAATAAACTAGGTTATTCTTCCGGAATGACAAAGTTATTCAAACCATCCACAGTCGGTCATATGTTGGAAGTAGATATGAATCAAGACTGTCATGGGTTGGCTTGTAGAGGTCCAAATTGGTGGACAAAGTTGTGCTACAACACTCATGAGTGCTCATAAGTTCTGAGTATTGGATTCAACCCACGCTCATTTGAATCACTTCATGGATTTTATCACTAGTGATCATGAGACGATAATATCTTATATTCTTCAAACCTAGAGATATGAGTTGATAGTACATTGATTGCACGAAAACGCATTGGTAACTTGATGTTATAAAACGTGCCTTTGTGTATGATTCAACAAGTAGCAGAACAAGCCATATGAGTCGAAGTTTATCCATTCCTTTTACCTTCGGGATAAAAGCGATATCTTTGGGCCCCTCGATGATTTAATGATGATACATGTGAGTGCTTGGCCAAGCCAGGACTGATTTGATTTGTTCAATCAGTCAGTCATCATGAATCGGAAATCGGGAAACAACAAATGGACAAAGAGAATGATTGATAATCCATGTCTCAGTCCATACGATATCCAGAATGGAGGAATATATGATCACTTATCTAATGGAAAAGTCATTGACAAGGGTCAGAGTTCATCGGCAAGGTCAGAGTTCGACAGAAGCTTTTGTGAGCTACGATTTCCAGTCGGTTCTTGAAGTCATACTTGCAATAATAGTTTTAGACTTATCCAAGTGGGAGACTATTGGATTAATGTCTAAATCCATAACTATAATTGGTAAGACTTGACTCGACCCGGCATGGTCCATTTGGGTTGCATGGCATCATGCACTTGGATATACTATAATGAGACAAATAACACTTAAGGTTGATTAATATATTATAAGTTCTAATATATTAATAGGATTATTTAATTAGTATTGATCAAGAATTAATCTAGAATTAATTAAGTGATCAAAAGAAGACTAATTAAATATATGGGTTGATTGTGTAAATCATCCATACTTGTATAGTGGGCTAATGCTCCATGGATAATCAAGTTGGGCTAAAACCCATAGGATGGTCTATGGATGCTCCATGGTGTATTTGAACCCATGGATCCAAGGAAATGGAAGGCCATGACAATTAGGATTTACCCTAATTGTAACAACTATATAAGATCATATTCTTTGGGAAAAATCGGCCACTATGAATAATAAGAAAGGGCTAGCCGATTTTAGGAGTGTTCAAGTTTCTCTCAAGTTATTCCAAGTGTATTTGGTGTTGTGTGAACCATTTGAGGTGTCACACTTGAGGCACTAGGCACTCAAGCTTCATGAAGACATTCTACATCAAAGAGGTATGTATTCTATCTTGTTATATTCATTATTTGTATGCTCGATTAGGATAATACCTTGGATGCTCATAATTGCATGTATAATAGAGAAAACATAGATCTAAGGTATTTAGGGTTGCATGTACACTTAGGAGTGTTATGCCATACACCAACAGTATGCACACTATGTTTGTCTAAACATTAGTTATGCCATACACCATGTATGCATACTAAGTTTTTCTATGATCTTTACTTTGTGAAATAGATCGGTTGAACATAATTCCAATGATTCTCATTTCACAGTCCCAAATCCTTACCGCAAATGCAAGAATTCCAAATCCTGCCATTTACCTAAATCTGTTGGATTCTAAACTTATATGCATTGTGTTGGATTTTGAGCATTCTAACACTCCTAAGGTGTACATGCAACCCTAAACACCTTGGATCTATGTTTTCACTAATTATACATGCAAAGGTGTTTCCAAGGTATTAAGCCTATAACTAGTATAAAAAGATGTAAACTACACAAGATACTAGTTAGTGTAACATACCTTTTCATATGGCTGGAAGTCTTGATGCATTTGGCCTTAGGAACTTAGCCCCAATAGTGTGGAAGCCTCAAGTGGAATCACAACACATCATGGACAACGAATGAACTTGAGAGAGAATCTCCATGCACCAAAAACTCCATGAACTCTAAGGCTAGAGTAAGTCACAATTTTTGGGCTAGAAGCATCTATTTATATGTGTGAGGAGTCCAAGAGTCATGGGTATAACCCATAACCCAAATCCATACCCATGGGTTTAATGATCCATGGTTCATGTGGCCCAACTCTTTATGTATCCATACATAAACTTGGTCCAACATGGATCATAAGCCCAACACATATAAATATAACTAATTAACATAATTAGTCCCCATAGATTTAATTAGTCTCTTTTGATCACTAAATTAATTCCAAATTAACTGTTGATCACTACTAATTAAAACACATGATTTCATATTAATATATTATAACTTATAATATATTAATAAATCATATCCAACATCTTCTCTCAAAAGTCCATCTTAACAAATTTCCCTGATGATATGCAACCCAAATGGACCATGCTACTCTCGGGTCAAGTACATACCAATAATAGTTATGGGCTTAGACATCTAATCCAATAGTCTCCCACTTGGATAAGTCTAAAACTATTATTGCAAGTACGACTTCATAACCTGACTAGCAATCGTAGCTCTTAAAGCTGTTGTCGAACTCTGAACAAATCAAATGACGCGTCCATTAGATAAGTGATCATATATTTTTCTATTCTAGATATCATATGGACTGAGACATGGATTATAATGATTCTCTCAGTCCATTTGTTTTTTCCCGATTTTCGATTTATGACAACTGACTAGTTGAACAAATCAAACCAGTCTAGGCTTGGCCAAGCACTTAGGGCTGTCATCACTAAATCATCGAGGGGCCCACATATATCGCTTTTATCCTTATGAGGTAAAAGGAATCGATACACTTCGACTCATATGCTTGTACTAACTACTTGTTGAATCATACACAAAGGCACGTTTTATAACATCAAGTTACTGATGCGTTTTCGTACAATCAATGTATAACCAACTCATAGTCAACAACTCATATCTCTAGGTTTGAAGACTTATATGATATTACCGTCTCACGATCACTCGAGATAAATTCCATGAAGTGATTCAAATGAGCGTGGGTTTAATCCAATACTCAGAACTTATGAGCACTCATGAATGTTGTAGCAACCATTTCTATGTCTAATGCACCTTAAATAAATCTTACAAGCCAAATTCATGACAGTTTTAATTCAATACCTACTTCCAACGTATGACCGACTGTGGAGAGTTTGAATAAAATAATTATTCTGGAAGTCAAAACATGCAAAGTGAAACACAAGAATAATACTAATCCTATATGGCCCCAACACTTTGAGAGTAAATAAAAACACCTTTTATCTAAGCACCATATTGATTACTCATTATTCAATGTTTCGATTTTATCAACTTAATAATTGAATAAAAACAATAGTCATGCCATGCACCAAGCATGCACACTATATTTACATATGGTCATTTCTCTTGTGAAATAGATCAATTGAACACGACTCCAATGATGCTCATTTCACAATCCAAACCCCTTTTGTAAATGTAAGAATACCAAACTCTTGCCATTTACTGTAATCTGTTAGATTCTAAACTTATATGCGATGATTCACTTGTAATGACTATGCACAAAAGTCACAAAGACTTGGCAACAGACATTACAAAGAATTCCAATGGATAGCAATTCCATGGAACCGAAGTCTCAAATTCAAAGTTCATTCCTTTGAACATCCTTCTTGCATTAAGATTTCTAATCTTACACACATTCAAAGAATAACTTCCTCCTATGGAAACAATTCCATATTACCATTTTGATTATCACTTCTGAACAAGAGTTGCCTCTTTTCAGAATATGTCAATATGGTCCTTTCCAAAGTTTACACTATACTTCCAATTGTCCATGAGCAACCAATCTTTGGTAAACCTCAGATTATCCTCGACAATTGCTTAATCATTTTAGTCATATTCGGTTCTATTCCTTTTTCCCTCTTAATGCCCTAAGCATTTGGAAAATTTAGAATGGATGTAATCGATCCTCTACACGAAGCATATGGGACATGATTCATGCTATAAAATTTTTATTTGCCATGTTCTCACAATTCGAACTATGAAGAGGGATGTCGTAATCATAATCGAATTTTGAAAACGCAACATATATAGAATTTCCTTATGTTGAACCATTCCAACATAACATTCATATATTTCCTTGACTACAGTTGATTAAAATCTCAGTCTAAGCTTGTAGAATTGGAACGAAGTATAAAATCCTCTCCCTTAATTATAGCAAAGCAAATTTTCAAGGCGAATTGAAACTTTTTTTTTCTATAATTAACATTGCTAACTTGCAATACTAAACATATTAATCATGCTCCCACTAACATGATAATTATAATTTAACTAGCATAACACTTTATGCTCCCACTAGCTTTGATTTGCACCCAAAAATCAGCTGGACTTTTAGAAATCAATACTTTATTGACTTTCTTACCAAAGTTCAGTTTTCTGATACGAGATGCTTTGATAAGACTTTATCAAAATCATACACCTTTCCTTAGATAGATCACATGTGTGTCTAAACAATTTCAGAACTATGACAAGCAATGTCGTAATCATAGTCTCAATTGTTTAGACCTTTGCCATTTGTCACAAGTCTATGTTAGTGTGCCGGTTAACCACAAGCGCTCCACTAATGACTTTGAGAATGAAAATATCACAATTGCTCTCTACTTAAAATCTACTTAGTGAAAGCGTTTCCTCACCATCATTTTTATGAATCGGAGTGAAACCTTATGACACTTAGATTTTATGGTGTATGTGTTCCTATCCATGTGAATTTTTCAAAACCATAATCAGAAGACAAGGTTAGTGACAAATCCAAATTCATATGGATTGAACTTGTGCAGTCTTAACTTCTTGCCACCTGGCAACACAAGGGCCTGCCATTGCTTCCAAGTTGTTATGAAATCAATTGAGAACTTTCAGAACTCATATGCAAAGCTAACTTTAACTGGAATGGGCACAGAAACAAAAATATGTCAACATGATAGGTTATAAACCTCACGTCTTGTGCTAGTGATTAACAATACTCTTGATCAGTTCTTGAAACTATCTCAAGATCTTTTAAGACTCCTACTGACCTCTTGACATATAAGATTCTCTTGTCAAGAACCATTCCTTGACAAAACAAATATTCAAGAGTTAGTGTGGATTCTTATCAAGATAAACACTTTTCACAATTGGTTTTAGCTGGTTTTGTCTTATCCAAAACATCACAACTTACCAATCTCAAATGTACAAGAGTAAGAAACATGTTACTCCACATTGGATAAGTGTTATAAACCTTTCTTAAAGTTATGTTACTCAAGTTACTATCTTAGAGTACGACTCTATGACTTGTTTTGGAACGAAGTATGATTTGTCTTTTGATTTGATCATTTCCACACTTCACGATTCCTCTCCTTAGCCAAACAAATGTACTAAGGATTTCTTAGAGGATCAATTGTGATATGGTTCCATAATCACTAATATAATCATAAAACAAGATACTTAAGTACTCTCCATCTCTTCAGATTGGAGAAATTTTTATCTTTCTTCCTAATTTGATTCTTCTTATTCATTCTGCCAATCATTGAAACTTTCCAATGTTTTAGATTAAACTTAAACTTGTAAGCATAACCATATTTACTAAACTTTAGTAAATCATAATGAATAGCTTTATTAGCCTTTGTAATGGATCTGACCAACGCATAACCTAATGTACCCGATCCTTTAGTCCTTCACTTGACTCGCATGTACATGTGAACAAGGAACTAGTCTCAATTTACCAAAGTTGCATGATTCCAAGTTTCTATCCAATTGAAACTTGGGTGATGAAAATCTTTCCTTATTTGGTAAATTATGACACTACCACAAATGAAAGTATCAAATCCATTTTCCAATATTGCTATCAACGAAATCATATAAACAACATTTTTTCACAAATGCCATTGTAAGGATAAAATCAAAACTTTTCTTTTATTTTAAAACTTGCAGAAAAAACTTATCCTAATAATGCAAATACATATGAAAACATGTTTTTATCTATTCCTAAGCAATATAACATAACTCTTAAGCAGCAACTCAAAATTCTGATCATCAAACTATGCGATTGAAATCTATCTATTCGCGATCAGAATCAACTTACTCTTTCTTTAAGCTTCCTTACTATGCTTTGACTCTACAAAACATCAAAATGTAATTACATTACATCATGTATTAAGAATATCAAAATAGGAACTTAATAGAGTTAGATAGTGGACTTTACCTGAAGTAGAGTCAAACCCTTTTTGACTTTACCATCCTTATGATCTTTCAGGTAAAATGGGCAGCTTTCCAACAATGTCCCTTCTCTTGGGAATGGAAACATATGGAGTCTTTGGTAATGGGACTATCTCAGATTTAGCCTTTCTCTTTACCATTTGGTCAACCGAGTTGACTATGGACGAACCCTTTCCATTGGGAAGAGAAAACTTTTCTAGATATCCAATGTTACCATTGTCAATGTCCATGGAAGTTTGGGAAGTTGATCTTCTAATCAAATTTGCTTTACCAGTGCTCCAAATCATTGCTGATTCAGCAACATCAAGAAAATAGGTAAGATCATTAAGGGTCATGTCATAGTTTGTTACATAGTAGTCCTTAAAGAACTCACTACGTGAATTAGAAAGTGACCGAAGAACCCGGTTAACAGTTAACTTCCTTAAGACTTTGACACCCAACTCTCCCGTGTAACACTCATAAAAATTGCACCAATTTAAAACATTTTAATTCATTCAGAAGCCATTAAACTATTACAACTTGTTTTCAAAAGAGTTTAAACATCAGAGTATCCCCAGAACCAAATCACAAAATCATGAAGTATGAGGAGCGGTACGATCATGCCTTCGCCTTGCCACGATCTCCTGAAGTACCTGAAACCAAAACAATACAACTGTAAGCCTGAAAGCTTAGTGAGTTACCCCCAAAATACCAACCACATATAACCATACTCATATCATATAATCAATACAAAACAACCATGCATATCGAGTCTACATTGTGATTGGTCCGCCCGCATCGGGCCTTCAATCCACCTGGTCCACTCTCTGAGTCTGCAGTATGACTGGTCCGCTCGTACCGGGCCTTCAGTCGGCCTGGTTCACTCTCCGAGCCTCGGCACGTCTGGGCCGCCCTCTTGGGGCCTTTAGCCTACCCGGACCGCTCGCTGGGCCTTCGGTCTATCCGGTCCGCCCTGGGTATGTTGGCCTACAACAAAAGCAGGACCCGCCTCAACCCAACCCCAGCCAAACAACCATGTGCACATAAAACAGTTAACCACATAAAAATCCTCAGCCAAACAAACGAATCTATCAGATCATGCAGCATAGCAACATGCTAACCATGATACCGATCTAACCGGTCACTAACATAACCTTACCCTACATACCAGGATAACGACCTTAACCAGGTCACTAACATAACACCATCCTAAAACCAGGATGCAGATCTAGCAACTCAAAAACATATCAAACAATACTCGGATTCCCATCTGATAAAGGGCCGACCTTGGAGCCTTAGACCCTGTTGATATAGTGAGGATAACTCACCTTGCAACTGCCGAACCGAACCACAAAAGCACTGACCCAAAGTACTGCTCCAAACTTCAACACCTGATACCATCAATGGACCATGACATAAATATCCAAAATACCATAACACCCCTGAAGGTCAAACAGGTCAAAGTCAAAGTCCTGGCCAAAGTCAACCTTCCTGATTGACTCTACTCGCCGAGTCAACCCGTCGACTCGTCGAGCTCTCATACTCAGAAAACTCTCATAGCACGACTTAACTCGCCGAGTCGCCCCAAGACTTTTCGAGTCCAATGATCTCTGAGTCCCATCCTGTCCAACTCACTTAGTACCTAATCGACTCACTAATCCAAGGCTTTAACCAAAAGAGGTTGGGGTTCTGCGACCTGACTCGCCGAGTCCAAGAATAGACTCGCCGAGTCCACGACAATCTTCAACAGACTCGCCGACTTGTTCTTCCAACTCGTCGTGTCCATGCCCATCTTCATATGACTCGCCGAGTCCACCCATGCGACTCGCCAAGTCTCTTCAGTCCTTTATCCATACAGAGGCTTTTCGAGCCATGCAAGGGCTCCAAACTATAGATCCATTCTTCTAGTGCCTAACCTCCACGTAAAGTGGCAAACTTTACGTGAAACCAAGGAGTTAAAGGTCCAAATCACTCTAGGGATAGGGTTTAAGACAAAGGGGCTTCACCAACAACTCAATGACTGATGCTTTATGACTTTCTGGACCAACACAAGTCTAGATTGAAGTAGCAACCTCAGATCTAAACTCCCAACCCAAAATAGATCTCAATCATACCAAAGTGGCCCCAAATCTCATTCAAGAATAGATCTAGAAGCAACAAAGGAAAGGTAATATCTTATTACCTCTAAGATGTGCCCAAACTGCAGTAGATTCTGGATCTGTACTACTTTCTTGATGCAAGCCCTATTGATCTTCAATTTTCTTCCTCTAGAACACCTTTAAAAGCTTCAATCTCCCTCCAATGGCCTTACACACGAGCTAGGGTTTTTCTGTCTCTCGAGGGCAATAAGGAGGTTGAGAGAAGGACATAAAGTCCTTTAAATAGGGTGCGAACCCTAAGATTAGGGTTTTTCTCATTCTAGCACCAACTCGTCGCGTCCAGCTTCCGACTCGGTGAGTTGGTCACTTAATTCGTGACCCAAAACCCACTCCGACTCGACGAGTAAGCATACCTACTCATCGAGTCCCTTCTTCAAAATTACACTTTAAACCCTGAAATCATACTTCTAAAATTTGGGATGTTACAGCTCTCCCCCACTTAAATTAGGCTTCATCCTTGAAGCCTGCTGCAGCACACAATTCCGGATGATACTCCCACAATGCATCCACTGATCTCAAACTGTCCCAGATTTCTTCAAACACTACTTTCGAATCCCTATAAAATTCAACTCTTCCACTGCAGGGTCCTGACAATTGCTTCAAGCCGGCCACCGACTTCTTTTCTCTGATGACAACACTCATTAATTAAGTGCCACCTGATGATACTACTGATGGGTTTTGAGCATTCTAACACTTCCTAAGTGTACATGCAACCCTAATAAACCTTGGATCTATGTTTTTCTAAGATACATGCAAATAATTATTTTTCCAAGGCTTATATCCTAACTAGCATGGCATGGGGAACTTGAATCAAATAAAGCTAGTAGATATACTTACCTTGTAGTTGTAGTTGATTGCTTGGAGTTCTAGAGCCTAGCACCAATAATGTGAATGCCTCAAATGAAAGTCACAAATCACCACAAACTTGGAACTTTGAGAGAATAGTCACACTTCTCTTGAAATCGGCCCTCACCTCAACATGTGTCAACTAGTGTGATTTCAAGAGCCAAAGCCTCCTTTATATGGTGTGGTGGATTAGGTTAAACCCTAAAACCCATGTCTCTTCATTTCTATGAGATCCATGGGTTAAAGCTCCATGGAGTATCCATGGACTTTTCCATCCAAGCCTAGCCCATTCCAAATGAGCATTAGCCCACACAATATAAATATAGAAGCCCATATTTAATTAGTAATATCTTTGATCACTAAATTAATCCTAGATTAATTATAGATCACTACTAATTAAATAATATGATCTTATATTAATACATTAGAACTTATAATATATTAATAAATCATAACTTGTACTATTCTCAAATATTATCCATAAACTGTTCGGGTGAAGTGCAACCTAAATGGACCATGCCGGGTCGGGTCAAGTACATACCAAATATAGTTATGGACTTAGACACTATATCCAACAGTCTCCCACTTGGATAAGTCTAGTAACTATATTTGCAAGTATAACTTCAGGAACCGATCAACAATCGTAGCTCTTTAAACTCTGTTGAACTAGAACGCGCCATTTAGATAAGTGATCATATAATCCTCTGTTCTAGATATCAGCCGGACAAATACATGGAACAATGTCTTACTTATTGTCCAGCAGTTTGTTTCCCGATTTTCGATTTGTTTGACAAAGAACTTAATTGAACACATCAACTTAGTTCTGACCGGGCCCGGTACATAGGTCAAAACAAAATCATCGAGGGGCCCAGATATCAGCTTCTAATACAAGAAGGAACAGATAAACTTCGACTCATATTTTTGTTCTACCACTCATTGAATTACACACAAAAGCATGTTTTATAACATCGAGTTACCAATGCGTTTTCGTACAATCAATGCATAACCAACTCGTAAGTAACAAATCATATCTCTAGGTTTGAAGACTTATATGATATTACCGTCTCACGATCACTCGAGATAAAATTCCATGAAGTGATTCCAGTGAGCGTGGGTTGAGTCCAATGCTCAGAACTTATGAGCACTCATGATTGTTGTAGCCTTGTCCAACACCTTAGACCTCTGCAACCAATCATGACAGTCTTGATTCATACCTACTTCCGACATATGACCGACTGTGGAGGTTTGAATAATATGTTATATCAAACAAAATTATTCTGGAAGTCAAAACATGCAAAAGAAATATAGTAAAAGATCGACAAGAGATAGCAACACTTTACTCATAAATAAAACACCTTTTATTCATCATCTAATGTCAATTACACTTTACAAATTTATGGGTTATCTAACTACTAAACTTATATCATCCTTCAGCCCTATGCTCCGAGCATGCTGGAGATGCTTAACCCTACTCAGTCCCTTCGTGAGGGGATCTGCCGGGTTCTCTTCCGATGATACCCTCTTCGCCATGAGGAGTCCTTCTTCGATTCGATGTCTGATAAAATGGTATTTTCTATCGATGTGTCTGGATCTCCCGTGATCCCTTGGTTCCTTGGCTAAGGCAACCGCACTATTGCTGTCACAGAAAATCTCCATTGGCTCTTTTATAGCTGGTACAACTCCAAGGTCTCCGATGAAGTTCTTTAGCCATATAGCCTCCTTTGCTGCCTCGCTTGCTGCTATATACTCTGATTCACAAGTTGAATCTGCCACTGTCTCTTGCTTGGAACTCTTCCAAGAAATTGCTCCTCCGTTTAGGGTAAAGACCCAGCCCGACTGAGAGCGGAAATTATCCCTATCAGTCTGGAAACTAGCATCACTATACCCTACAACTCTCAAGTCATCACTCCCACCGAAGGTAAGGACCCAGTCCTTAGTCCTTCGCAGGTACTTGAGGATATTCTTTACCGCAGTCCAGTGTTCCTTGCCAGGGTTCGCCTGATACATGCTAACCATGCTCAAAGCAAAGGCTACATCAGGTCGAGTACACGTCATGGCATACATGATCGATCCTACAGCTGAAGCATAAGGAAATCGACTCATTTCTGCTATCTCAGCCTCAGTACTAGGGCTTTGTGTCTTACTCAATCTGGCATTACTCTGAATGGGTAACTCACCTTTCTTGGAGTTATGCATGTTGAATCTTTTCAACACCTTATCCAAGTAGGTACTCTGACTAAGTCCAATTAGTCTTTTACTCCTGTCTCTCAAAATCCTTATCCCTAGGATATAGGCAGCTTCACCAAGGTCCTTCATAGCGAAACACTTCCCAAGCCAGGACTTCACTTCCTGCAAGGTTGGGATGTTATTTCCTATGAGTAGTATGTCATCCACATACAGTACCAAAAAACTGACTATACTCCCACTAGCCTTGATATAGACACAAGATTCATCTTCACTCCTTGAAAAGCCAAATTCCTTGACCTTCTCATCAAAGCAAAGATTCCATCTGCGAGGTGCCTGTTTCAATCCATAAATGGATTTCTCGAGTTTACACACTCTATTGGGGTACTCTGTACTGACAAAACCCTCTGGCTGAACCATGTAAACATCCTCAGCCAACTTTCCATTAAGGAAAGCAGTTTTGACATCCATTTGCCATATTTCATAGTCATGAAATGCAACAATGGCTAACAGGACCCTAATAGACTTTATCTTGGCCACTGGTGAAAAGGTTTCATCATAATCAACTCCCAGAGTTTGAGAATAACCTTTTGCAACCAGTCGTGCCTTATAAGTGTGTACATTACCATCCATGTCGGTCTTCTTCTTGAAGATCCATTTGCACCCCACTGTCTTACGACCTGGTACATTTTCAACCAAGTTCCAAACTTGATTGTCATACATGGATTGTATCTCGCTATCCATTGCCTCTTTCCACTTGGCAGCCTCAGGGCCTGCCATGGCTTCCGTGTAGCTGTTAGGTTCATCCAGACCTACTAGTGTCTCATCACTAATAAGTGTCTCACCTTCCGTAGTAATATGGAAACCATAGTAATGCTCAGGTGCATTCCTAACTCTCGTGGAACGCCTCAGAGGTACAGGCTCATCAACTGGCTCAACAGGAGTTTCCTCCTCAAGTTGAGGGCTAGTGTTTGAAGTTCCTTCACCGCTTGACTCTTGAATTTCTTCAAGATCAATTTGCCTCCCACTGTCTCCTTGGCTTATAAATTCTCTCTCTCTCGAAAGACTCCTCTTCTTGCTACAAAGACCACATTGTCACTAGGTCTGTAGAAGAGGTAACCAAAGGATTGCTGTGGGTAGCCGATGAAAATACACCTCTCGCTTCGAGGTTCGAGCTTATCATGAGTCTCGCGTCTCACGAAAGCCTCACAACCCCAAATCTTGATGTGGTCTAGCTTAGGTACTTTGCCAGTCCACATCTCGTGAGGAGTTTTGGCAACTTTCTTTGTAGGGACAAGATTAAGAATATGGGCGGCAGTCTCTAAGGCATACCCCCAGAATAAGATTGGTAGCGTAGCTCGACTCATCATGGAACGAACCATATCCAACAAGGTTCGATTACGCCTCTCAGCCACACCATTCAACTGTGGTGTCCTGGGAGGTGTCAATTGTGAGACAATCCCACATTCCCTAAGATAGTCGAGGAACTCTGAACTAAGATACTCACCTCCTCGATCGGATCGAAGCATCTTAATGTTCCTGCCCAATTGATTCTCGACTTCCTGTTTAAATTCCTTAAACCTCTCGAAAGTCTCTGACTTATGCTTGATTAAGTAGACATATCCATATCTACTGTAATCATCAGTAAAAGTCAAATAATAACGATTAGCATCCCTTGTGGCATGTTTGAATGGTCCACTCACATCCGTGTGTATAAGGTCCAACAAACCTTCACCCCTCTCACATGAGCCTGTGAAGGGTGACTTTGTCATTTTTCCAAGTAAGCATGATTCGCAACTATCATTTGACTTCAGGTCAAACGACTCCAAGACTCCATCCTTTTGGAGTTGGCCTATGCGCTTCTTGCTTATATGTCCAAGACGACAATGCCATAATGATGCTTTATCCAAGTTATTATTATTAGTAGAATCAATACACAAAACATTATTTCCTGAATTATCTACAACAGATACAGCTTCATACACACCATCACAGGGTAATGCTCTAAAATAAAAAACATTATTAAAGAAAGCATCAATAGAACCAACTTCATTATTAAATGAAAAGGTAAACCCTTGTTTGTACAAAGCATGAAAGGAAATAATATTTCTTGCCATTCCTGGCGAATAACAACATTTATTCAAATCTAAACTAAACCCACTACTTAGCGATAAAGTATAAACTCCAATCTTGGTGACAGGTGAAGCTTTCCTATTCCCCATGATCAAGTTTATCCTTCCTTACTCCACATTCTCACTTCTTCTTAGTCCCTGCAAGTCACAACAAATATGAATACCACAACCGGTATCAAGGACCCAAGATTTAGAATGGGGTGAGTTATTAGAAATGATAGTGTAAGTACCTGCATGGTTGGGTTTGACTTTCCCATCCTTCACATCCTGCTGGTACTTTGGGCAGTTCCGCTTCCAATGAGATTTTTCATGGCAATAGAAGCATTCAGCCTCTTTTGGGTCAGAAGAAGGAGTGACGAAACCTTTCTTGGTTCCACTTGAAGAAGAGCCATCAAGGGTCCGAGCCTTGGTACCCTTCGAGGACCTCTTTCTCTTCCTCCATCGATTTTCCCAATTTCCAAAACCGGAGTTGAGTTTGGTGTGGGAGTGATAGCAACCGACTTCCCCTTAAGACCTGTTTCTGCGGTCTTGAGAAGTCCCTGAAGTTTGCTGAGTGTGACCTCTTCCTTATTCATGTGATATGTCATGCGGAATTGATCATAGCACGATGGTAAGGAGTGCAAAATGATATCTATTGCAAGCTCCTCAGGGAAGTTCACATTAAGCTTCAGCAACCGATCCACATACCTTTGCATTTTCTGCATGTGGCTCGTGACGGATTCCCCGTCCTTCATCATGGCTGTTATCATGGAGCAGATGATCTCATACCTCTCTTGTCGTGCACTCTGATGGTATCTTTCCATCAAATCTTGGTGCATTTCATAAGGGTAGAAATCCTCATAAGACTTTTGGAGTTCAGCTGTCATTGTGGCTAACATGATGCAAGCCACCTTGGTAGCATCTCTTTCATGAGTATGAAAGTCAGCGATCTCCTGGGGAGTTGCAGTGGTCTCATTAATTTCCTTAAGTTCCTTGTCAAGGACATATTCTTTGTCCTCGTAGCGGGTAATCATCCTGATGTTTCTGATCCACTCATTGAAGTTTGATCCATCAAAGGTAACTTTCCCACACAAGCTCATAAGAGTAAAGGAGCTATTAGGATTAGAGCCAGAAGCACCATTGTTTGAAGACATCTGAAAAGAAGAGAACAAAATTAGTTTAGATATAAGAGAGTCCTTAATAAAACACCCAAATGTAATATTAAGGCTAGGATCCAATCACAATATAATATAACTTAGAAGAGGTATGCCGTAATCTAAGCTATACCATATTTGAAAGGTAGGTGAATGACGATTCACCAATTTCCACCACGAAAACCAAAACATTTAAGTATTAGGTTTTTGATTGGTTCTTAGAAATTCCTAGATTCTTTGAGCTTCAATGAACTTTTCAAAGGCATGTTTCAATCTCGAGTGTGCCCTCCAAGTTTTGTGACTGGGATGCCGAGGATCACAAAACGAGGTGTGAAGTAACCATGCAAATCACTTGGTACCCTTTAAAGTTTATCACTCAATCGATGTGCCGGTAAACCACACACGCTCCATCGATACTATAATAAACCCTAAGTCACCCTTTACCTACCTTGTTAAGTCCAAGTTAGTGTGCCGGTTAACCACACACGCTCCACCAACGACTCAATCAAAGTGTAAAGTGTAATTTCATGGATTAGCACCTTATTCACATTTTTCCTAAAGTAACTAAGATTGGGAATTTACTAAAACATTTAGTTACTTTATAATATTCATCATACTTTGAATGAGAATTTATAAGTCCTTGTCTTACCCGTTCGGCTAACGACCCTTCACCAGTCAAGCAAGCGGTGGGTGAGAATAGACACCCATTAAGTCACCATTTTATAGGCAACAACCTTATACCCACCTTATAGACCAGCTTCGTGAATGAGGCGTACTAGCGGTAAGACGACTTTGTTCTTATACATATATATATATATATATATATATATATATATATATATATATATATATATATAATTATTAAATCATCATAATATAAGTATAAGGGTTGAATTTTAACTTTTAAAACTCTAGGGGTTGGAACTAAAGTTTAACTTAACTTTACTTGTTCCAAAACTTGAGGGCAAGTTTTGTAAACTTTCAAAACTTTTCATTTCTTGTAACTTATGAGTTTAATAGAGTAATAAAATGAGGACTTTTCATTTTTCTAACTCTTGTGTTCTTTTAATGGTTTTTTTTAATCCAAGAGACTTTTGGTTTTCCATAACTTGAGGACAAGTTATGGACTCCATTAAAACACATTATGATCAAGAATTAAACTACCACATAGGTTACAAATAATTCCTATGATCATCTAAACTTCATAAGAACAGGAACATGAATATGAACACTTTCAAGAATCAAAATCACATTAAACTTTGTAATTTTGATAACTAGTTGTTGTAAATGAATTAGCAAAAACATTACACCAACTAAAACAAGTTTTCAAGTACCAAAACAATTTAGGGTAATGTTTCCAATCCATTTCCAGCAACTAAAGTCGAAAATCTGCACTCTGTCGACCCTACTCGCCGAGTGCATGAACCTACTCGCCAAGTAGGTTGAAGATCCACATGAACTCGCCGAGTCCCCCCATGGACTCGCCGAGTCCATTCGTCAGACATCAAGTTTTCGACTTTTTTCAACTTTTAATTACAAGTATCAAACAAACAGTCCTAGGCTCTGATACCACTGATGGGTTTTGAGCATTCTAACACTTCCTAAGTGTACATGCAACCCTAATAAACCTTGGATCTATGTTTGTCTAAGATACATGCAAATAATTATTTTTCCAAGGCTTATATCCTAACTAGCATGGCATGGGGAACTTGAATCAAATAAAGCTAGTAGATATACTTACCTTGTAGTTGTAGTTGATTGCTTGGAGTTCTAGAGCCTAGCACCAATAATGTGAATGCCTCAAATGAAAGTCACAAATCACCACAAACTTGGAACTTTGAGAGAATAGTCACACTTCTCTTGAAATCAGCCCTCACCTCAACATGTGTCAACTAGTGTGATTTCAAGAGCCAAAGCCTCCTTTATATAGTGTGGTGGATTAGGTTAAACCCTAAAACCCATGTCTCTTCATTTCCATGAGATCCATGGGTTAAAGCTCCATGGAGTATCCATGGACTTTTCCATCCAAGCCTAGCCCATTCCAAATGAGCATTAGCCCACACAATATAAATATAGAAGCCCATATTTAATTAGTAATATCTTTGATCACTAAATTAATCCTAGATTAATTATAGATCACTACTAATTAAATAATATGATCTTATATTAATACATTAGAACTTATAATATATTAATAAATCATAACTTGTACTATTCTCAAATATTATCCATAAACTGTTCGGGTGAAGTGCAACCCAAATGGACCATGCCGGGTCGGGTCAAGTACATACCAAATATAGTTATGGACTTAGACACTATATCCAACAACTACCATATCCCCGACTTACGCATTCATTCACCAATTGCGAACACTGGACACCTTTATAAACCATCGGTCCTGACCCAGTGTTAACCTGCTAACCCTTGCCCAAATGGGGCTACTTCTATCGAAATGCACTGATGGAGACTCATCCCATTTCCTCCTTGAATCAAATCCCTTACCGCGCTAATCATGATAATACATTCCACAGTTTCCGAGAAACTCTCATGAACACCCATCTATAACGCATATACACATCGTACCTAGCCCACACAGCCTTGGGCTGGAAAACCACGCACGCCTACGATGGGTCCAGCCATCCCTAGGATGGAACACCACCACACACACAACTCATGACTACATCCGTAATTGGACCCCAAGGGTATACCCTTGCATCACTTCCGAATGCTATGATTCGACATCAGTGCTAACCATTCCACAACCTCAACGAACATCCAACCCGGATGTGCTTCCGTACAACTGGTTCAATATCAGTGCTCACTGTCAATAACCAAAATACTTTCAATCATCCATTTACACTACTTCTTTCCCTTTAGATAACCAACCCTCCTTCCCGGAGCTACATACCTTTCCCTTCCATTCTTCCAGGAAGTCTACTAAATAATCTTTACCACATCCGTAAGTGCCATGGTGCTAAAACTCCACTCTACATTACCAATGTAGAGCAACTGCTATTCTCTAACTCACATATACTCCGAATCTGATCACATAACTAACAAGCCCATGCACATCCTTTAGCTAACTCCATCATCATGATCAATACTTGGAGCTAGACCTTATCGATTGCTATTTCACGGCGACATACTCACTCATTCTCCGCATACAGGTCTACTAACACATACAGAGTCTTCAGCATGACTGGACTGCCTTACCAGGCCTTCAGCATATCTGGACCACTCTCAGAACCTTCAGCATGTCTGGACCCCCCTTCTGGGCCTTCGTCCTGTCTGGACCGTTCTTCGAGCCTTCAGCCTGACTGGTACGCCCACCGGCCTTCAGTCTATTCGGACCACTCAAAAACTGTTGTACATCACCTTGCACCATTCTTCTTGGGAATCTCTCCCACACAGTCTGTTCTAGCCCTCTAAGGGTTCCGAACTCCAGACCCGTTCTATGAATTTTACCCCGGCCTAAACCCAGGCCTCACGTCGATCAACTACCTTCCCTGAAACCATGGTCTGTTCCCTGCCCCATATGTCTGTCACATGCTCTATCCACACCACACTCTCCGCTAATGACACTGCTGAATGCAAACAACTAGACCACCTCGGATGCTTGCTGTTTCATCTGAGAATTTTCCAATTCTCTCCACATAGTGCACCAACTACTAACTACCGATGACAAAACTGGCATGGCTCGATCATCCCTACTTGATATAGTCCCCCTTCTCCATGAACTGGTTCCTTCTGGAGTGAGCAACCTCCACAGAACAACTCTCCCGTCATCGCACATCCTGAACTCTAAGGAAGTTCGAATCTCCACTGAACACTTCTCACGTCGCAACTGCTATTCCTAGCAACGAGATCATATATCTTATCTTTTTATCATCAATCCTCCTAAACACTAACCGACTACCACTCCTAACTACTAAGATCCTCAATCATACTGCGAATCATGCGGGAAAGGCAGACAGGTTTACAATATCACACCAATAACAAGATAACAAGATGGAAACATACCCGTAGCTGCATCTGGCTCCGCCCTGGCCTCCTTTGCTATAAGTTGGAAAACGCGTCCCTGAGCCCTCGGAGACTCCGCTCCACCCTGACCCCCGACCGAAATCCTCAAATTGGCCGGTGCTGGAGCCTGCACCGGTCTTGCAACAAGCTGTGGACAGTTGGCCCTCAAGTGTCGAACCTAATGGCAATGATAACAAATCCTCATATCCTGAACTGGGGTCGACTAACGGCAATCCCTCGCATAATGCCCCTCTCTCCCGCACTTACGACACACACCACCGGATCTGCAAACTCCGGCATGACCCTTCCCCCACTTCTCACAAGTGTGGCTGCTCTGACCTCCAATCCTAGAGTCAACAGTTTGGACCGTTTCGGCGCTGACTGCGACTGTACCGTGGCCTGCCTCTGCTCTTGTAACTGCAACTCAATCTCCAACTCACGTCGCTTGGCGGCCTCCTGCAACTCCAACAAGGTATTACATCTCTGCGTGGACACAAACTGCCAGATATCCCTCTTGAGAATACTCAGATATCAGGACATTAGAGCCTGCTCCGAAGCAAACTCAGGGCAGAACATCGCCCTCTTAGTGAACATCCTGGTGATCTCCGTCATCGACTCTGAATCCTGATTTAGCTCCAAGAACTCCTGAACCAACCTCTCTCTCTCTCTCTCTACCCGTGGAACATAACGAGTACTGAAGATCACCCAAAACTGATCCCAAGTAACCGCAGCCCGCTGCGCATCAGAATAAGATCCCATAGTCAACCTCCACCAATCCTTCGCTCCGAGCCTCAAAAGGGTCAGAGCACACCTCGCCCTCTGATCCGCAGGGCATGAACACGTGAAGAAACAACCCTCCATGTCTAACAACCATCTCATAGCAATGTTGGAAAACACTTGTTTTTGGTTTAGGAATGTTACCGAGACTGATGAAGTGAATGGAGGGTTTTTGGTTTCCAAAGTGTTCACTGCTGGAAAGTGTTCACGGCCGTGAACGGTTCTTGGTGTTCTTGGTGAGGATTTGAACGGTTCATGGTCCTTGAAGGGTTTGCGACCGTGAACAGATTTCGGCCCTTGAAGATTTGAAGATTTGAAGGGTTCACGGCCGTACACCTTTCAACAGAGGTTTGCTGATTCGGTGAAAAACGTGTTTTAGAGGCTCCATAACAACCCCCAAAGGCGATTTTTGATGAATTTCGGAAGAAAATGAGGAAATCTTGAGTTTGCGGTTAGAAGATTAGAGAGAAGATAGATGAGTTTTTGGCCAGAAAAGTATAAATAAGGGGTAGGAAGACATATATATATATATATATATATATATATATATATATATATATATATATATATATATATATATATATATATATATATATATATAGGCAGGGTTCATGGTTGGTGGTGGGGTCCACCCAGCTGTGAATAGTTTACGGCCGTGATCGGGTTCACGGCCGTGAACACCAATCAGACCGGATTTTGCTGATTTTTGAAGAACTTGGGTTTTTGCGTGATTTTGGTTCCAACTCTTATATAAAATTTAATTATATAACTTAAATGATTTTCCAAAGCATAAGAATTTGACGGAATTAAATTAAATAAAAATTCAAAATTTACTTAACGGAATCGGGTTAACGTTAACAAGAAAAAGGTTCGGGTTGTCACAATGCAATATTGTGTATGATGTATGTTTAAGTGTATTTAGAAAGTAGAATACTATAATGATATGTTGGTATTTTGTATTTTGGTTATTTTTGGAAAGTACAATGCTATAATGGAAAAATGAAAAAGAAAGTACAATGTTATAATGTATATCAATATTGTGTATCATGTAGTTTGGTTATAGTTTGATATGTTGGTATTTTGTAGTTTGGTAATTTTTGAAAAGTACAATGCTATAATGGAAAAATAAAAAAGGTACAATGTTATAATGTATATGCAATATTGTGTATGATATATGTTAAACTTGAAAAGTAGAATGTTATAATGATATGTCGGTTATAGTTTAATATGTTGGTAATTTGTATTTTGGTAATTTTGGAAAGTACAATGCTATTATGATATGTTGGTAATATATTTTGGTTTCTTTGTAGTTGGAAATGCCGCACACAATGCTAAAAGTCCCGGCCTATTGTGCAGCACTGAAAGGCTGGTTTTGCTCATTGTCGTCACAAAATATAAACGAAGGAAATTAGGGGAGTGATGAGGACGAGTAACTACTTTTTTTAGGATTTATGAAATGTTTTGTCTGGGTTAGTATTTTGGATATATTGCATTCTGTTTGGATGAATAATTTTGGACCGAATGTCTATGGATTAATATTTTGGATTAGATATAGTATTAAGTGTGGTTAAAATTTCGAACTATTTTTTTGCAAAATTAAGTTTTGTAGCAATTTTTATACATGTTATATTGTTTTTCATAATTTTAATGTTAAATAAAAAAAGAAACTATTTTAGCAGTGACATGTAAGGATTAGTGATGACTGTAATCATTAGCGGCGACATAAAATATTAATGTCGACATATGAAACATTTGTAGTGAGGCAACAACGGCGACATGTCGCTGCTAATGCTCGCATTTCTTGTAATGCGTAGGTATTTTTTATAACAAATTAAGCATTTTATAGCTAGCTAATTTTACCTAATTTTTTTTAACATTACAATCATATATAAAAATAATAAATCTTATATGAAAGGAAAGTGGTTAACAACTTTAATCAAAATAACATGGTTGATCTTAGTCATAATTCATAAGTTATCAAATCAGATCGTTCTTTTCAATCTGGTCAAATCGACTTGTTGACAAACCTAAATTATAGAATAAGTGCGTTGTTACGGAAGCGAATGTCAACATATGAGAAAGGACCCAAAGACCTAAAAAATTAACCAAAAAATAAAAAGGTTGTTTGATTTTCTATTTAGTTGATAACATTACTTATGAGCATCATATCGGCATGGATACCCAAAAAGAAATTTAAATTAATTTCATGAAAAACGGAAACAATCCGAAGTGATCCGTAAAGAGCAATCTTTTACCATACACAACAATTTATGCATTACATAGTTGTATAGTACAATATTTTAAAACAACAATTTATGCATTAGATAGTTGTATAGTACAATATTTTAAAACAACAATTTTTGTGTATGAAGAAAAATTATTATCATCTCCCATCCTTAAAAGAAAATAAGAATAATAATCATATTAGTCCGGCAATTTATGATTGATATTAATACCAAGTAGAGAAAGAAAATCACAAGACAGACGTCTTACATTATACAACAACGAAAACATTATTACATCAAGGAACAAGCCTTATTATAATTCGACCATGCATCACTATATATATTTTCATGCATTTATTTTACTTATTGCATATGATTAAACTTGTTTAACTCATCGTAATCAAACAAGCTACCTAGGTTCAAGGGCAAAACACAACCCTGTAGTTGGTTCCACCAGGGCATGTAAACGTGCTAGTTTGATCATCTTTAGGGTAGCTATAAGCATCAGGGCATCGAGCCTTGAAAAATCTAGAAAAATCAGTTGGCCCACAGTTACCAGAGTTACAACAATATTGATCGGTCTTGAACACCGTGCAAGGGTTATTGCACCCACCAGGAGCCCGTAACTGATTAGGGCATTGGCCATTGATGTCCGTAGTACATCTGATGCCTCGGGTACACCCACCAGAGTTCGGGCTAAATTCAATTGGCACATTGAATCCATCCACAAGAGAAATGTCGAAGAAGTCAAGATTATTGTATTGATTCAGAGCATACTCGGCCAATGAGTTAGGTGGTGTGCCATAGTTTTGGCACCGGAGGAGGCCGTTGCAGTCACCAGTCTGACACCTGCCTCGACCGGACCCATCAAAGTTGCAGTTTGTACGGGGCCATATACGAGCTCCTTTTGTGCCTGCTGCCACATTTAAAGTCCAGGTTTGGCCTGGGTTAAGCTGTCGGCCACCGCCCGGCACTGCACCAGCCCAGACAGTGTATGGACAGTTGTTTCGGATATTAAAAACGGCGGCACTGGCGAAGTGAAAAAGAAGAGGTTAGAGAAGGTAAGTGGAAATGGTGGAGAAGGTCATTGTGATTGTAGGTGTGAGGGTGAGTATACGAATTAATGAGAGCTGGGTTTATATAGGGTTTCTGTAAGGATATAAATGTAAAATTGGAAGGGTGGCCTATGAACAATACTATTGTTTATTGTTGATGGTGTATAAATAATTTTGGATGGGATGAACTCATTTTCTGCATAATCATTATAGAATTACTAGAACATCTCGGTGGATGAACTCATTTTGGGTGGGAAAACTGTTGCAAGGTGTTTTGAGGAAATTTCCGAAATTATGGTTTTGTTAAAAGCATAATCCATATTTGTCTATTAATGTGATATATATATATATATATATATATATATATATATATATATATATATATATATATATATATATATATATATATATATATATATATATATATATATATATATATATATATATATATTCAGGTTCATTTGAGACCATTCTAATTTTATGAGACCGTGAGACCAAATCTATATATATATATATATATATATATATATATATATATATATATATATATATATGTTCAGGTTCATTTGAGACCATTCTAATTTTATGAGACCGTGAGACCAAATCTATATATATATATATATATATATATATATATATATATATATATATATATATATATATATATATATATATATATATATATATATGTTCAGGTTCATTTGAGACCATTCTAATTTTATGAGACCGTGAGACCAAATCTAAAAATAATTTTAAAATGCAAAATAAATGGAAAAATTAAAAAATTCTTTTTTTAAATATTATTTTCGAAACTTGAATTAACTAAAAAAAATAAAAAAAATGCGTCTCACGGTCTCACAAAATATAGGTGGTCTCAAATGAACCTAACCCTATATATATATATATATATATATATATATATATATATATATATATATATATATATATATATATATATATATATATATAGGTTCATTTGTTTAAACTAATTATTGTGTTATTGTATGCATAAATGTGGACCAATCAAAATTAAATAATTAAATAAATAAATAAGTGTAATATAGTTATTTGTTTAGTAACTTCCAAAATTAATCCCTATAATCATGGTATTGACTTTTAACCTAAGTTCTCCAGGTTTATAAAACCTAGAAGTCACTCCATCGGCCAACGCCCACAGAAGATCGTCACCACCATCGTTTGCTGTTGCCGCCACCACCATTGTTTGCTGGTGTTGCCGATCTCTAGCCGTCATTCGCTGTTATGGCCGTCGGTATAATTCATAATATTTTTTCATCTCCCTAACGCTTCTGGATGTCTCTTCCGCCTTCCCCGCCGCTCTCCATCTGCTCCTTTGTATGCCTGTAAATAGTTCGTCGGTTTAATTTTCAATTTTGTATGCCTCTCCATATTCGATTAAGGCGTTGTGCTCTCGATTCCTTTTCGTATCTTCGGTGTTTCTGCCTCTTCTTTCATCTCGTCGGTCCTCCTCTACCCCGCCGTAGAAATCATGTTTCAACCTAAAAGGCCCTAAATTATTTCGAGTTTAACAGTGGGGGAGGCGTTGCCATGGCTTTAGATGAACCTTCGATTTTCTTTACCCGCAAACTTAAACACATGAAATCGAAGTTCTATTATACGGTGGATTAGTCCCTGGTTGTTTCTACTTCGAAGCTGAATCCATTGGTAAGTATCTTTTATATCCATTCCATTCACTGATTATGTGTAGAAATTGATTCCAAAATTGGATTTTGAATTCGTATTTTGTTACGATTTTGAAAGGGATTGAGTTGGATTGTGTGATTATATAGGAAGCTTACTTCAAAGGAAGAATATTGCAGCTTACGACTTTTTTTCTTCCTCGTGGTTATCAAAGAATCGAGTGACAGTGCTTCTATTCCAGGTAATAGAGTTTTTAACTTGAACTAAAAAAAGACAATAAGAAGCCGTCGACTACTACCGACACTAAGAAGCTGACCAAACATAAAGCCTAACCTTCACGGTTTGATTTTGATTTCTCGATTACTTTTTTTGTTTCTGCAGACAAATGGGTGAAGACCTATCTGGAGGAGACGGAATGAGGATTAGCAAAGTAACATTTCTATCTCTCAGTTACTTATTACATAGGAAAAATCACAATCTGATTTTCTTTTTATATCCTATTTCCAGCTGTCATTTGCTTCTAGGTGAAGATATTTCTGGACTCGATTTTCTTTCAGCAAACTAATTTACCATATGCTTTTCATATATCTATTCTGTCAGAATTACTGAAGCTTGTCTTATTATACATTTCCAATTCTATCGGAAAGAAATCACAAATTCAAATTATATCGGAATGGAAACACGAATTCTAATTTTGTTGGAATAGAATATGGATATTTTCTCATTGATTATACATGTTCTAAAATTTTTGGTTATTGATTTTGGTGCAATTGACAAGTTATTTTTCCAAAGGAATATAGTTTTTTATTTATCATTTGCTAATGCGTTATTTGATTCTAACCTACAATTGGATTTGTTTTCACAGAAGTTGATGCTTGAAGAACGGACAACAAAATTGAAAGTGTTTCTTAACAACATTATTCTTTTAGAATGAATTAGTGTATTTGTTAGATTTTGATGTTTTTTTCCCGATTTGAAAGTTTTTTAGTTTTATTCTTTAACAATAAATGTAATTCTTAGCAATTGTTACATGTATTGTATAAGAATTAATGTAATTTTTGTTTTAATTCTTCAATTGATGGTTCCAAAAGTTGTTATTCTACAAGAAAATTTTAAAGTAATGATCAAGAAATATGTTGAAGAATATTTATATTATTTTCTGGTTGAAGAATATTTTTATTTTTAAACATACTCAAACATATTCTGTCAGAATGTCCGAATTAAAAACCTTATAATTCGTAAAATCGGATTTTTTAAATTAATAGAATCTATGATTCCTTAAAATATGTAAATTTCCTTAATTAAATCTATATTAATTGACTAAAATACCCTTGTAATTAAATTAGATGATATTTTTCAATTATATTTAATTTAATAATATATATTAATCACTTTCTTAAAATAAGTAAAATTGATTGGCCCACATTTATGTATACAATAACACAATAATTAGTTTTAATAGAATAACCTAAGCATATATATATATATATATATATATATATATATATATATATATATATATATATATATATATAGATTATTCTATTCTAATTATTTATTGTGTGAATATCGTATGCTATGAAAATTACTAAGAGAATAAGTTGTTTAGCAATGCGAATACGTTCAATCTTACATAACTATTGTCGTTAACACACATTCTCACTAATTAAATCGTCTATAAGGTTATTATACACTTATTATTATTATTCTCATTTGTTTCAGAATGTTTATTGGGTCGTATTTTGTCAGAATTAAAATGAGTGAAAAACGATGTGTGAGAACAAAAAAATAATAATAATTAGTGAGAATGCATGAAAATGACGATATTTTTGTAAGGTTAAACGTATTCGCATTGCTAAACAACTTATTCTCATAGTAATTCTATTAGCATACGATATCTGCACAATAATTAGTTAGAATACTTGGACCTATATATATATATATATATATATATATATATATATATATATATATATATATATACACAACAAATAAAGGGGTATGATATACTCCAAAATAATCCCACTATATTGCACTAAAAGGTAGTACAAAACAAGCAGGGTCGATCCACAGAGACACGGGATAATTAGTCTATACCTCTTTGCGCAAGGTACTATGGTTACCAACAATAATAAGGGGGGTTTAGAATTGAATGACTAAACAAACAAATTTAAAACACGAGTAGAAAACTAAACGAATAAATTAAGTTCAGATTTTGTAAGGACTCCAACTCTATGTATAACAATTTAGCAATGTGACTCAAAGGTGACACAATATTCGTTCAATTCTATCTAAGTTGGTACTTGAAAGTGCTAATAAGCTCTAACACTTCCCATTCACCACATTAGTTAACCAAAACAATCTCTTTGATTAACCCTAACCTTATTACCCTAATCTAAACAAGCTCTTAGAATTAGATTATAAGATTGCATGAAGCTTTATGTGAATGTTCCCAACAACACCCAATACTCCTCATAAGCTCGGGAGTGTAAAAGTGTATGAATAAGATTTACACTAAATTCATTCAATAGAGGTCAATTTAATGCTTGTTACTTGTTCAGTTTCACAAAACAATTACGAATTTTGTAAAAGAGATAAATTGAATGACCTAACCCTAATTCAAATGGCCAATAAGAATCACAATTAGAATCAAACATTCGATTCATGCAAAATCAAATTCATTAGATAGAAATTAAGAACAAACATCATGTCATATGATTGAAGTCACTACCAAGAAGTCAAAACATGAAATTGAAGAAGTTAGGGTTCTAGCCACACATGGCTAAAACAAGATAACAAGTCTAAAAGATGAAATTAAGTGTAATTACAACTTACAAAAACAAGAATTAATGTTTCCAAATGATTAACAGACAAACCCTTGCAAAAAACTTCGAATTCTCCTCTCCAATGGTTCTCTGATATGTTGTGTGTGTGTAAAAAATGACCATCAACCTGTAATATGAAAGATAGGAAAAACTGCCAAAAGATGGTTTTTGGGTCGAACACGGCCCGTGTTAAAATAGGCTAAACTGACACGGGTCGTGTTCAGCAACACGCCCCATGTTGATTTGCACTAAACTGACACGCCCCGTGTTCAGCATGGTCAACAGCTCCCATTTTGGTCAAACACACCCCGTGCCCACTATTCAGTGTAAATTCAACACGCCCCGTATTCTCCTCTGACTCCGAATCCAAACTTGATTTTTCCAACTTTTTCGTTCATCGCCCGATCATCCCGAAATCTTCACCAATGCTTCCCGACACTTCTCAAAGCCCGTTCCAACCTCCGGTTTACCTGAAAAAGACATGAAAATATGCAAATAAGGTTGTTCTAGAGACTAACATAAAATGTGATTAAATTCAAGACAAATGAAGGACAATTATGCTAAATAGATGCTTGAAATGAGACTAAAAGGTATGCAAAAAGGTGCACAAATTGCACCTAACATACATACATATATATATATATATATATATATATATATATATATATATATATATATATATATATATATATATATAGGGGAACATTCAATCGAGAACATTTCTTATCGCGAGAATATTTGAGAACAAATTTGGACCAAACAATTTTCTTAATCTAAATTATAAAATAGTATTCATATAAATCAAAAAATAGTTACAAACAATTAAAAAATCCACTAACTAGCACCATTTACCATCCAACAAACACCACCCACCACCACTACCTACCACCCATCACCACCACCACTAACCACCACCACCAACCACCACCCACCATCCACAATGACCCACCATCCACCACCACCCGCCACCACCACCACCTGCCACCACCCACCACCAACTACCACCCTCCACCACCACCAAACCACCACCCACCGCCATCACCACCCAACCACCACCACTCGCCACCACCCGCCACCACCACTCACCCCCACCACCCATCACCACCACCTGTCACCACCACCCTTCACCACCACCTGCAACCACCACCCATCACCACTACCTACCACCCATCACCACCACTCGCCACCACCACCCCGCCATCACCACCCAACCACCACCACCCGCCTCCACCACCCATCACCACCACCCGCCACCATTACCCACAACCATTACCTACCACCCATCACCACTACCACCCGCCACCACCACCCATCTCCACCACCCATCACCACCACCTGCCACCACTACCCACCACTACCACCCATCAATACTCACCACCACCAACCATCACCCACTACCCATCACTACCCACCACCCACCACCACCCGCCGCCACCACCACCCACGACCACCACAACTACCACCCAGCACCACCACCAACCACCACTCGCCACTACCATTACCACCCATCAACACCACCCTCACCCCTACCTACAAAAACCACCACTCGTCACCACCAACCACCACCACCAAACATCACCACATGTACCACTACCCATCACCACCACCTACCCATCAACAACACCACCACCTACCCATCAACAAAACCACCACCTACCATGCACCAACCACACAATTAGATACATATAATCACATATGATTATATGTATATAATCACATATAATTTATGTGGACAAAATTTGCGCACTCAATTATATATTTGCGCTTGTGTACTTAATCATATATGATTATATGTATCTAATCACAAATGATTTATATGGACAAGATTCGTTTTCGTATTTTCTATTCAATAAAATTTCTCATGTATTTATTAATATATGATTATATGTATTTAATCACATATGATTCAATATTTGTTCTCGTGTATATAATCACATGTGATTATATATATCTAATCACATATGATTTATATGGACAAAAATCTTTTTTGTCCATATAAATCATATGTGATTAGATACATATAATCACATGTGATTAGATATATATTTAATCACATATCATTAAAGTTGAGAAAAAACAATAATTAAATCGACAACATGATAACGAATCTTTTCCACATAAATCATATGTAATTGGATACACATAATCACATGTGATTATATGTATATAATCACATATGATTTGAGGTGGACAAGATTCATTTTTTTTCCTTCTAGATTCAATAGTTGTGCTCCGGTACTTAATCACATACGATTATACATATAATCAAATGTGATAAAATAGATGAGAACAACTATCAAATCGTCAAAGCAAAAATGAATTGTGTCCACATAAATCATATGTGATTAGATTCATATAATCACACGTTATTAGATATATTTAATCACATATGATTAATTTGTATAAAGATTTTTTTTCATGTTCTTGGTTCAATATTTGTTATCGTGTATATAGTCACATGTGATTGTATGTATATAATCACATATGATTTTTACAGACAATATTCGTTTTTTCCAAATAAAATAAAATCATATGTGATTAAAAATATATAATCACATCTGATTAAGTGTATTTAATCACATATGATTAAAGTGGAAAAAAACAATTATTGAATCGATAACGCGGAAATGAATCTTAGCCACATAAATCATATGTGATTCGATACATATACTCACATATTATTATATGTATCTAATTGTATATGATTTATGTGGACAATATTCATTTTCGTGTTCTCGATTCAATAGTTGTTCTCGTGTATTTAATCACATATGATTAGAGTTACTAAAAAACTATTGAATCAAGAACGCGAAAATGAATATTGTCCATATAAATATATGTGGTTATATACATATAATCACGTTTAATTAATGTCTTTAATCACATATGATTTATGTGGAAAGTATTTATATTCGTGGACTTTGTCCAACACCCCTACCACCACCACATGTAACTATATGTATACATATGATTTATATGGATAAGATTGATTTTTGTCTAAATAAATCATACGTGATTAGATACTTATAATTACATATGATTAAATACACAAATGTATTTTATCCACATAAATCACATGTGATTAGATATATATATATATATATATATATATATATATATATATATATATAATCACAAGTGATTCTATGTTTTGATCACATATGATTTATGTGAACAATATGCAGCGTTGTTGATTCATTAGTTGTTCTCTTATATTTTATCACAGATGATTATATATATCTAATTACATATGATGTATGTGAAAAGGATTTCTTTTTGAGTGTTTGATTCAACGATTGTTCTCATATATATAATCACATGTGATTATATGTATTTAATCACATATGATTAATGTGGAAAAAGAAAAATCATTAAATTGAGAACGCGAAAACGAATATTGTCAATATAAATCACATGAGATTGAATACATATAATTACATGTGATTAAATACATGAGAAAATTTAATAAATTGAAAATGCAAAAATGAATTTGTTCCATATAAATCATATGTGATTGGATACATGTAATCACATGTGATTAGATGTATCTAATCACATATGATTTATATGGAGAAAATTCGTTTTCATGTTCTTGATTCAATAGTTGTCTCATGTATTTAATCATATGTGATTATGTGTATCTAATCACATATGATTATTATGGATAAGATTAATTTTCGCATTCTCGATTAAATATTTTTCTCATGTTTTTAATCACATTGATTATAAGTATTTCATATAAATCATATTTGATTCGAAATATATAATCGTATATAAATAAATAAACAAGGGCAACCATTGAATCAAGAACACAAAATTAAATCAAATAATCCATTTCCAAAAACTATGACGTCTGTAGAATCATAACAAAATAAACATATGTAAAATATAAGATAATTTAGGGTTGAAATCTTTTTTTTTCGTGATGATAAGTTTTTGCTAAAAAAATTACAAAAAATGTTTTTGAAAATAATGGTCAACAGTTATAATGTTATTAATATAAGAAAGTAATAACGTGTGAAGAAAATAACTATCACGTGAAGATAAGAAAAAATATTTTCCATATAAATCACATGAATCAAGAAATCGAAAACAAATATTTTCTATATAAATCATATGTGATTAAATACATATAATCACATGTGATTATATGTATTTAATCACATATGATTTGTGTGGAACAATATTTATTTTTATGTTTTCGATTCAATAGTTGGTCTCGTGTATTTAATCACATGTGATTATATGTAGTTAATCACATATAATTAATATGGACAAAAAACAACTTTTGAATCTAGAATGCAAAAACAAATCTTGCATACATAAATCACATATGGTTTGAAACATAAAACCACATCTGATTAAATACATGAGAACAAATATTGAATGGAAAATACAAATTGAATATTATCCGTATAAATCATTGTGATTAGATACATATAATCTAATCATATGTGATTAAATAATGAGAACAACTATTGAATCGAGAAAGGGAAAATGAATATTGTCCTTATAAATCATATGTGATTAGATACATATAATCACATGTGATTATATATATTTAATCACATATGATTTATATAGATAATATTCATTTTCATATTTTTGACTAAATAGTTGCTCTCATATATCAACCAGTTACACAATTTACCAATAAATTGTTGAATATTTTTATCCTAATATTTGGTGTATGTGTAAAAATTTGTCACAAATATGCATTTAACCCTTTTAAATATTAAAAAAAGATGTGACGTGTGTTTATGCGCTCACCCATGTTGGGGTAAATTGTTGCATATTTTTATCCTAATATTTGGTATATGTGCAAAAATGCCTCATGAATATGCATTTAACACTTTTAAATTATTAAAAAAAGACGTGACGTTTGTTTATGCACTTACCCATGTTGGGGTTAGAATATGTTTACAAGTTCGGAGAGTTTGTCAGGTGAACTCGTGTTTTTTAACGACATGTGAGTTCATGTATAACTGCAAAAGCACAAGTAACCATCGATACTTTAATATGTTTGTGAAGTCAACCATATACGGAAAATGTGTTAAATTCGTTTACCACAAAGATAATGAACAAAGTTGTTGGATTAGGTTTCTAAGCCCGTAACTATTTTGGTATGTAATTGACCCGATTATGAGCATGGTTCTTTTGGGTTGTCTTCACTCATGCAACTTGATAGGATGACAAGAGGAGAGAGAGAGAGAGAGTAGAATTTATTATATGAATAATAAATTCGTACTCAAAATGGTTTTATTAATATATTACAAGTTTAATATATTATTTGGAAATCCTATTATTTAATTAGTATTGATTAGAAATTAATTTAGTATTAATTTGGTGATTAAAAGAGACTAATTAAATAAAGGGGACTAATGTTGCAATTAACTGTTAGTTGCTAGTTGGGCTGATGGACTCCATAGAGTGGAATAGACGAAATTTATGGTGAAGCCCATAAGATTTCGTCCAAATGGCTCTAAGGAAGGAGTCCATGGGCTGTTTAAGGCTTAAGCAGTCATATTAGGGTTTCCACCTAAAACCTTAGCAGCCACAAGTATAAATATACCCCATCACTAAGGGATTTTCGGTCAATGCTTCTAAGAGACCCTAAGAGCTGAAAATCTTCCCTCTTTTAAAGTCATCTTGTTGCTTGAGTGTTTGTGAATCCATTAGAGGTGCAACACTTAAGGCACTAAGCTTTCAAGAGTCAAGATCAAGAAGGATTGTGATTGTTATTGCTACATAACAATCAAGGTAATGATTCTAACCCTAATCACATGTCAGATTCAGATTTGTATGCTAGTCAATTAGGGTTTATTGCTTTGGTATTCAATGTTGTATGTTTACTTAGAAAAACCTTGATCAAAGCAATTAGGGTTGCATGAACACCATAGGAATGATGTTATGCTCATAACCCATCAGTGGTATCAGAGCCTAGGTCGTTTTTCTAGTGAACAGATGCATAAGTGAACCACCAAAGATCTTAAAAATAAAATTTATTTGTTTACGACTAGCAGACTCGCCGAGTCCAAGAATGGACTCGACGAGTAGGTCCTACTTGACCAGTTCTATTGTGGATTCGACGAGTCCAGGGCTGTGGTGCCGGAATTTTTGAGCATAACTATTTTGGTATGTACTTGACCCGATTATGAGCATGGTCCTTTTAGGTTGCATTCACCATAGCAATATGTAGGATGAATTAAGGAGAGAAAGGTTTAATTATGATTTACTAATATATTATGAGAATAATATATTAAAGGAGAAATCA
This sequence comes from Lactuca sativa, assembly GCF_002870075.4. Classification (NCBI taxonomy): domain Eukaryota; kingdom Viridiplantae; phylum Streptophyta; class Magnoliopsida; order Asterales; family Asteraceae; genus Lactuca; species Lactuca sativa. The sequence continues at coordinate 28,236,780 of NC_056625.2, read as the reverse complement.
TATTGTTTAATTAATTTTAGTCAAGAATTAATTGATAATTAATTTTGTGGCTAAAAGAGATTAATTAAATATAGGGGACTAGACTGCAATTATTGGATAATTGAGTTATTGAGCTAAGGAATGCTAAAGGAACAAGGGGTGAACGAAATTATGATGGGATCCCATCATATTTTCGTCAATGGCCTTATCCAGAAGGTTCCATGGGCTGCTTAGAGTTTAAGCTGTCCATTAGGGTTTTGACTGAAACCCTAGCAGCCCACACAAGTATATAAAGGTCCCCTTAGGCCCCAAAAACGTGTGTAACTGAATCCTTAGGGTTTCTAGACGTTTTTGATGTCTCCCCTCTTTTCTCTTCTTCATCTTGTTGCTTAGTGGTGTTTGTGACTGCATTAGAGGTGCAACAATCGAGGCACTAAGCTTTCTGAAGCTAAGGATTAGATTGTTATTGCTATATAACAATCAAATGTCAGATCTAAACCCTATTTTATGTTAACATGATTAATTATATGCTAAATCTAGGGTTTATAGCTTTGGATATTCAATTGCATGTTCATTAGAAAAACTAGATCCAAATGCTATTAGGGTTTGCATGTTCACCATAGGATTGATGTTTTTGCATAAAACCCGTCAGTGGTATCAGAGACTACGGTTGTTTGTTAGTGAATTTGATGCTTATTTGATCGAAATTTGAATGAAAAAATGGATTTTGGGGGGTTTTTGGACTGGACTCGCCGAGTCAACTGGGTGACTCGCCGAGTCCATAGTGAACTCGACGAGTCCAAGCCTGACTCGACGAGTCAGCGAGTCTGACAGCTATTATTCGCAATTTTCTTCCTAGTAATTTGAAAAGTTCAAATCACACCCTTATGATTTTATTAATTAATTAAAGTGTATAATGAAAAGAGATTTAATAAACCCATAAAGTTTTGGTTTACATTTAATTAAATTAAAAGTATAATTTACTAAATTAAACCAACTAGTATTTTAAAAGTGTAAAACACACCATATACTATATATAACATTAAAAGTCTAATATATATATATGATTAAAAGCCAGTCTTACCGTTAGTAGGCCTCATTCACGAAGCTGGTCTTTAAGGGGTGTTTAAGGAAATTGTTTATAAAATGGAGATTGAATGGGTGTCCACTCTTACCCACCGCACTCTTGACTAGTGGAGGGTCGTTAGCCGAACGGGTAGGATAGGACAGAAACCTTCCATTATAAGTATAATGAAGTACAAATTAACTAAATGCTTTTACAAATTCCCAAATCATAGTTACTTTAGGCAATGTGTGAAATTATATGCTAATCCATGGAATTACACTTCGTACCCTTGTCAAATGTTAGTGGAGTGTGTGTGGTTAACCAGCACACTAATTTGGGGATGACATTGGTGGCGAAGGGTGGCTCGATGCTTATCATAGATCAATGGAGCGTGTGTGGCCAACCGACACATTGATTAGGTGATAGTAGCATTGGGTGCACCACATGATTCGTATGGTTATTCACGCCTTGTTTGTGATCCTCGGCATCACAGTCACAAATAGTAGTGCATAATCGAGATTAAACATGCCATTGAAAATTTCAATGAATCTCAAAAGATCTAGGAGTTTCAATTCATTTAAAACTTAAACATCCTTTTTGTTTTTCATGGTGGAAATTGGTAAATGGTCATTTACCTACCTTCAAATATTCTGCGACTAGATTACGACATCCCTCTTCTAGGTTGTAGAGTATTGTGTTGGATCCTAGCCTTGATGTTTCATTTGGGGTGTTACATCAAGAATTCTAATCAACTTAACTTGAATTTTCTCCTGTTTTGTAAATGTCTAGTTCTGACAATCATGGTCTTCCTAAATCCCATGGAACAAGCTTTCCAAACGAAGATGATATTCCACGATATGATCGAGGAACAAGAAATCATGCTTCACTTCCTCCACCTCCTCCAATTGTTGTCCCTAACCCAAAAGTTCAAAGGCTTGAAAAGTTCAAGCTCACTCAAGCCCTATTGGCAATTAAGCACAAAGATGAAAAGTCAGTGTGTGCACACGTCTTAGAGATGAAGTCACACATTGACAGGTTGGGTATGTTGGGTGTTGTCATCCCCAAGGAGTTGGCTATTGGTTGGGTTCTTCAGTCACTTCCTGAATCATATAGTAAGTTCGTAAGAGAGTACTATTGATGGACCACGACGTGACCCTCATTGGTCTCACCTATTTGCTTATAGCTGATGAATCAACAATGATTTGGCGTGCTAATCAAGCAAATTTGTCTGGTGAGTCAAACTCCCAAAATTCAATGGGCACTGGCAACATTGGAAGTCCAGAAAGAACTATGTATGTGATTGTACGATGTGCTATGCCAAAGGAGTCCATTTGCTTATATTGCCAAGAGAAGGGGCATTGGAGACGAAGCTGCCCAAACTACCTGAGAGATCTAAGAGATGGGAGAGTCAAGACGTATGGCTCTACTTCAGGTAAAATCCAATAACTAACTCTATAAGTTCCTATTCTTTGATTTTCAATACATGATGTGATAAGATTACATTTTGATGTTTTGTAGGATCGAGGAAAAGAGAGGAAGCTTAAGGGAAGAAGTGAGTTGAATCTAATCGTGAAGAAAGTGGATTTCGATCGCATTGTTTGAAGATTGGATTATTGAGCTACTTCTTGGAGTTAGAATAGATTGCTGAGAAATATGTAATAACATAGTTTTTCAACTTAATTGCATTGTAAGGACAAATTTTTTCTGCAATAAAATGAATTTTGATTTTATCTTATTTATTTATCCTTGCAATGGCATGTATGAAAAATTGATGTTTGAAGGTTTCTATTATTAGCAATAATGGAATTGATTCTTAATTATGTTATTTGTGGAAATGTCGAGAATTTGCCAAATAGGGAGAGTTTCTCATCGCCCAAGTTTCAATTGGACAGAAACTTGGAATCATACAACTTGGTTGTGTGATGAATGAGAAACTTTATAATTGGAAATTCAAGACTAATTCATTGACAAAGAGTCAAGTGAAGGACTAGGAAATTAAGTACACAAGATTGTACGTTGATCAAGTCCACCACAAGAGTGATGAAGATATTCATCATGATTTACTAAAGTTTAGTAAATATGATTATGCTTATAAGATTAAGTGTGATTCTGAGTTGGTTGAAAAGGTTTCAATAAATGGCAGAACGAATAAAGAAGAATCAAGTAGGTAGAAAGATAAAAGGTTCTCTATTCTAAGAAGAAGGGAGAGTATCTTTTATTGTGTTTTATGATAAGTCTTATTGATTAAGAACCATATCTCAATTGATCCTCTAAGTGAGTCTTAGTACATTTGTATGTCTAAGAAGATGAATTGAGAATTGTGGAAATGGTTAAATCAAGAAGTCAATCATACTTCATTCCAATATCAAGTCTTAGAGTAATACTCCAAGATTGTGAATTGAGTGACAAGTTCTTAAGAAGGTTTATAACACTCAAAAAATGTGGAATTTGGAAAAGTTTTCTCATTCTTGCACATTTGAAATTGGTAAGGTGTATTGTCTTGGATAAGACCAAGACCAACTAGGACCAATTATGTGAAGTGTTTTGTCTTGATAAGAACTACACTAACTCTTGAATATTTGTTTTGTCTGGGAAAGTTTCCTGACAAGAGAATCATATATGTCAAGAGGTCAGTGGGAGTTTTAATGATCTTGAAAAAGGTTTCAAGAACAAATCAAGAATAAACCTTATCGATCATCACTAGCACACGACTTGAGGTTAACAACCTATCGTGTTGACATTATTTTGTTTCTATGCCATACCAATTGAGTTAATTATGTATGTGAGTTCTATGAGTTCTCATTTGAATGCATAAAGACAAAGCGCCTTGATCGATGGAAAGTACATTGATATGTAAGGATAAGTTTCTAAACTACTTGGAATACATGGTGGGCACTCGTGTGACCATAAGGTAAGAAATCAAAATCAAGAAAGTTCAGTCCATATGAGTTTGGATTTATCGAAGCATCTGGTATTAGAAATATGAATTTCAGAAATTCAATAGGCATTGTTTTCTGGAAGTTCAGCCGTTTTCTGAATACATGTCAAAGCTAGTGGGAGCATAAGTGTTATGCTTATATGATAATAATCATCATGATAGTGGGAGCATAAGTGTTATGCTTGTATGATTATTATGGCAACTATTGGAAGTTAGCAATATTAATTATAGAAAAACAAAGATTCAATTTGCAAAGTTACATGGGTTGACAAATTGTTTTGCTATAATTAAGGGAGAGAATATTATACTTCGTTTCAAAATCTAAAGCTTTGATTGAGAAATTTTAATAAATATAGTCAAAGGATACATAGTGTGTTCTTAAATTTCGATTATGATTACGGCATCCCTCTTCATAGTTCGAATTGTGAGAACGTGACACATAAAATATTATGGCAGAAGATTGATAAAGTATCATATCTTTATGTAAGACATTATGCATCGTGTCCCATATGCTTCGGGGCATAGGATCGATTGAAAATGCTATAATATTTGACCATTCTAAAATTTTCCAAATGTGTAGCGCATTAAGAGGGAAAAAGGACTAGAACCAGTTTTGACTAAAATAATTAAACAACTATCAAAGGACGATCCAAAGTTCGCTGAGGATTGGTCGCTTGTGAGTAGTTGGAAGTATGGTATTGGATGGACCATATCGACATTATTATGAATAGATAAGATTCTATTAAGAATGAGTTCTCATATGGAAAATATGGAAATGCTTCCATATTGGGAGTTGGATATTAAGAGTCTATGTCTAGATTAGAAAATTTTATGCAAGAAGGATGTTCAAAGGAATGTACTTTGAATGTGAGACTTCACGTCTATGGAATTGTCTTGTAACAATTATCGATAGAGTACTTTGTAATTTCATTGGCCAAGTCTTGGTGACTTTTGTGCTATGACTTTGCGAAAGGATCGTTGAATAAAATGTTAGAATCTAGCATATTCTAGTAGTGGCAAGAACCTTGTGTTCTAACACTAATGATAAGGATTGGGAATTGTGAAATGAGCATCATTGGAAAAGTTTTTCAATTGATCTATTTCACAAAGTAAGGATCATAGGAAACATAGTGTGCATGCTTTGTGCATGGGACAACTATTGTTATAATTGGAGTAATAAGTTGATTTTCTAAAACAGTAAATGATGAATAATGAGTAATCAATATAGTGTTTAAATAGAAGTGTTTTATTTACTCTCACAACTTTGGGGCCATATAGGATTAAGTATTATTGTTGTGTTTCAGTTTGCATGTTTTGACTTCCAAAATAATTGGGTTATTCGAACCTCCACAATCGGTCATACGTTGGAAGTAGGTAAGAAGCAAGACTGTTATGAAAAGTCCGTAGATTGTCTGAAGAGTTTAGACATAGCACAAGTTTGCTGCAGAGTTCATGAGTGCTTTAATAAGATTAAAGTATTGGATGAAACCCACGCTCACTTGGATCACTTCATGGATTTATCACGGGTGATTAGTGAGAAGATAATATTGTATATTCTTGAAACCGAGATGTGTGAGTTGTTAGTTATTGGTCGGTTGCACATTGATAATAAGTAAACACACCAGTAACTTGGTGTTATAAAACTTATTGTTGTGTGTGATTCGATCAGTGAATGCAAGCAAGCATATAAGTCGAAGTTCATCCATTCCTTTTTCCCAAAGTGGGATAAAAGCGATATTTGTGGGCCCCTCGATGATTTAGTGATGACACCTAAGTGTTTGGCCAAGCCGGGACTAAGTTGATGTGTTCAGTTGTAGTCTGTTGTCAGTCATTGTAAATCGAAAGTCGGGAAACGGTATAGAAAGAGTGATTAAAATTCATGTCTTATGTCTATACAATATCTTGAGAATGGAGGAATATATAATCCCTTATCTAAAGGACACGATGTCTGATAAGATCAGAGTTGACAGCGGGTTTTGAAAGCTACTATTGTTGATCAGGTTCTGAAGTCATATGGAAAATAGTTATTAGACTTATTGTAACGTCCCAAAATTCGTACCAAAAATTTTCTTTAAATCATTAGCAAAACCATGTTCATAAAAACATATCATAAGTCATAACATGATTTCAGAGTATCATTTCCAACACATATTTACATTATTAGAGTAAAACATCCTAGGCTGTCTAAACTATGGTGTGTACCATGCGATCACCCCGAGCTCTTCCCTCCGCCACCGGAAGTACCTGAAACCAAAACTGAAAACCATAAGCACGAAGCTTAGTGAGTCCCCCCACCTACCACATACCCTGCATAGACACCTACAGCATATATCGGGCCACGCCCGCTACTTCGGGCCTCGCCCGCTACAATGGCCCCGCCGCTCTAGGCCCTGCCTGGCTTTGAGCCCCGCTCGGATACAGATCTGTTTCACTTAGGCCTCGCCTGTCTTGGTCCTCGCCCATGTCCTGCAACTGATGAGTCATAGAACCCCGTCGACACTCCTACTGATAGTGAGATTCAGGCCCGGCCCACACTCGCTCCTTCCCTAACCTGAGCCTCGCTCTTACACTGCTGCTAATGAGATACAGAACACCGTCCATACTCTGATGTTGGTGAGATACGGGACCTCGCCCACACTCACCTTCCTACCAGGCACATACATGTATCACACAGACAACAAGTATAACTATCATGCAAATCATTCCTTGGGCATCTGCCCGCTAACATTGGATCTCGTCCTGAATATCATACTAGCATACTGTGCCTAGGGCTAACCCCTGGTTCTTCCTACTCATAACTATATGGGCAGACATTGTGGCCGTAGAACCATCCAAACAAAAGGGAAACTCACCTCGAACTGTTGAACTTGCTGATTACCCTCTGGATGCTGACCGACAATTCTCTAAACCACTGCTCTGCTAGTTCCCCGAGCTACCAATACCAAAACATATATCACTTAGCTTAATTGTTCTCCAAAAGTCAACTAGGTCAACTCTGGTCAAAGTCAACCTTCCAGGTCAACGCTACCCGCCGAGTCTGCCTACTGACTCGCCGAGTTCATTAGCTCAGAAACCTTTCATTCGCGACTCGACTCGCCGAGTCTACCGATTTCCGAGTCCTGTCCTGTCCAACTCACTGAGTCTCCATCTGACTCACTAATTCGAGTCTTAACTCGAAGGGTTCGAGGTTTCGTGACCTGACTCGCCGAGTCCAAGAGCAGACTCGCCGAGTCCTAGGAAAACTTCAATGGACTCGCCGAGTTGTTCATCCAACTTGTCGAGTTCCTCCTGATCTTCATACTACTCGCCGAGTCCACTCGAAGGACACGCCGAGTCTATTCAGTCTTTCATACATTCAGAAGCTTTTTGAGTCATGTAGGGACTCCAAACTGTAGATCCACTCTTCCAAGGCTTCTTCCTTACGTAAAGTTGCAAACTTTACGTATAACTAAGGAGATCTAGGCTCAAAACACTCTAGGGCTAGGTTTTAAGACAAAAAGGGCTTCACCAACTAATCAATAACTGATGCTTTACGACATGTTGGACCATCCCAACCTTAGATCTGAAGTGGCAACCTCATATCTAAGCCCCAAACCCGAAATAGATCTCAAACAACCATAAAACCCCCAAATCTCATAACAAAATAGATCTAGATGCAAAGGAGGGAAGATAACAACTTATTACCTCCAAGATGAGCACAAACTGAAGTAGATCACGGATCTACACCTCTCCTTTGAAGCAACCTCCTTGATCTTCAAGTTCCTTTCAAATATTTCCTCCTCCAAAGCTATTTTCTCTCAAATGATGGAAGCTCACACGAAATCTAGGGTTTACAGGCTCTCTAGGATGATATGGAGGCGGAGGAAGGGACATAACACCCTTTATATAGGGTGGAACTCCCGGTATTAGGGTTTTCTCGTTTCAGCATCAACTCGTCGAGTCCAAGATTCCAGCTTGGTGAGTTGGTCACTTAATCTGCGACCCAACCCCGCTCCGACTCGGCGAGTAAGCGAGCCTACTCGTCAAGTCCCTTCTTTAAATTGCACTTTCATTCCTTAAATCATACTTCTGAAATTTGAGATGTTACAATCTCCCCCACTTAAACTAAACTTCGTCCTCGAAGTTCTCCACGGTTAACCGACCTGCAATCTCTCTCCAACATCCTGCTTGATGGGTCTAACACCCGTTGACTACTTCCGTTTGCTTTCCGCTTGATCGTGCAGACCGACCCTATTCCTTGCGACAAAAATCCTCAACCATTTTAAGAACACTTCCTTCACCACTGGTAATCCTTCCAGTGCTCCTCAAGTACTTTTTCTGAACTCCTTAGGGTTCACTCCCCTTTGACTTACGTGATACCCGGCCTTCCGAAGGCAACCTTCCATAACCACTACCTCCCTTATCACCGTGAATGAAATACCTTTCATGATATCCAGTACTCCAGTCACTACCAGTGCTGGTCTCTGCTGCCGATACACACTGAATACTCCTTACTGCTACCAATCCATAGATCTTTCATCATCCCAGCCACTCACTGGAAACGACGCTGCTCCTTATCCGCCTTCTGGATGAACTGAGACCATCCCGGGTCCCAACTAATCTATTCATAACTGGGTTACCGGACTCCCACCGGTCACTATACCCAAACCAATCTTCTAGCTGCTCCCAGCGACTTCTGAAGAAACCTCAGCTATCTATTACCGCTCTATCTACGCTGCCACTCTAGCGCTACTAGACCTGGGATCCTCGATCCCCTGCCTTGACCCTACGGTCCCTATCAGGTCCCACCTGTGCTACCATGAACTCATGGGCCTCGCTCACGGGTCTCACCCGACTATACTACTGAGCAACCCGGCTCTTAGGTCTCACGTATACTGCTACTCTCATATGGGCCTCACCCACGGGTCTCACCCGACTATACTACTAAGCAACCCTGCTCTCAGGTCTCACCTATACTGCTACTCTCATACGGGCCTCGCCCACGGGTCTCACCCAAATACATCCTGGAGTGGCCTCTCCCAAGGTCTCACCTCTCTAGGGCTATGCAGGAAGCTCCATACTATTCTCATCCACTACCCCTTCCTGATCCCTATCTGATCACTAGGAGATAAGGGCCTCTCCCCAACTCCGCTAACGAAGCTACTAGGGAACGCTACGGCTTACCCATAGTCTTACAACACTTCCACCACTGACTGTTAGTGAATGCAACGGCTACCCCGTAGTCTTACAACACTTCCACCACTGACTGCTAATGAATGCTATGGCTGCCCCGTAGTCTTACAACACTTCCACCACTGACTGCTAATACGAAAGCATCCCATGCTATCAGTTCTCAAGATCCTAATTCCGACTCACTCGAGTCCTACAGGCGATTCTCCAACCTGAATTCCCGACCATATACCACCCATCTTGATTACATGATTTAACTGTTGGGAAGTTTCTCAAACTCCCAACCCTGAACTCATCAACCCATCCATCGTTGTGCTACTTCCTTTCCTTCTCAGAGGTCGTATACTCATCCTGGATGTGCGTGCTCTTACCATTGTACACTCGGAGGGTTCTCCCCAACTTCAATCTTGCTTACACCTCACTGCTCAATGCTCGAAAAGAATCCGCGATCCTTGCTACTATTCCATTATCAATTTGTTGAGGGACCCAAACTTACCATAGCTAGTGGTCTAAGCAGTCCATCTCTAAAACTATACAGCTCCGATCTAGCGATACATACCAAGTCCTTCCCAGACATGCTACAGTTACTGCATCCTAAGTAACCTTCTCCAATAGAGTACATCCCCTAACTACCATTCCAATATCCAAGGTATGCAGATGGCATATAACTCAATCACAAGCAAGCCGCACGAAATTAATATACTCATATCGATAATGATGCAGAACCATAACAATATAATCATGCATAAATAAAAACTGAAAACGGAAGTCACATACCTGCAATGTCCGACGCTGCTCGCGTCTCCAAGGTAGTCATCTAAAAAGCCTTGCCTCCTACCGCAGGCGCCTCTGCACGGCCCTGACGGCCGTATGTGATCCTCAAGGTTGCTAGGGCAGGTGCCATCACCCGTCCTGCCGGAAGCAAACTGGGGCACTGGGCCTTCTTGTGGCCCCGCTGATTGCAGTGAAAACAAATCAAGTCTGATCACGGTGTGGTGGTAACAGTACAATCTCTACTAAAATGACCAGTCCGACCGCACTTGAAGCAGCCAGACTCACCACCGCTACCACTCCTGCACGCGCCCCCGTGCGCCCTGCTACACTTCCCGTACCGGCTGCGGTCCTGATAATCCGTCGGTCTCAAATCCGATCCCTTGAGCCTTTTGCCCGAACCTGTGGCTACCTGAACCTCGTCCGGCTTCCTCTTCCGGATCTGCTCCAAATCAATTTCCCTCTCTCTAGCCTGAGAAATCATATCTTCCAGCGTCTTACAGCCGGACCTGCTCACGAACTCTCTGATGTCAGCCCTCAACATCTCGTGATATCGGGGCTTCTTCATCTCCTCATCCACGACATACTACGGTACAAAAAGAGCCCTCTCCCTGAACTTGGCCGTGATCTCCGCCACAGTCTCAATGGTCTGTGTCAAATCCTGAAACTCTCGTGCCAACTGCTGCACCTCAATAATCGGTGAAAACTCAGCCCTGAACCTGGCTGAAAAATCACTCCATGTCATCGCGTCCAACGCGGAATCATCCCCCAAAGCATGACCAATCTCTTCCTACCAATCCCTCGCTCTGTCCTTCAGTAGATAGGAGGCGAGTCTGACCTTGTCCTCCTCAGGACACCGACTCGTACAGAAAGCATTGGCAACATCGGCCAACCATCTGCTGCTAGCAATGGGGTCCCTAGCCCCATGATAATCTAGTGCCCCGCAAGCCCTCAACTCTCGGAATGTCAAAGTATGCGCTCCCATAAAAGCCATCATCTCGGTATGGAAGGCTCCCAGCCTCTCATCCAAGATCTCCAATATACCTTCCTTGACTGTGCCAAATATCACAGGAGTCTGGTCTAGTATGCTGCGCGTAACCTCAGCTGATATCAACTCCCTTATCCGCTCCTCAAGCTGCTCGGCTCCCGAACCCGAGCCTGATCCCTCCCCGGCGCCTGGTCCACGCACTGGCCTCTCTCGCTATGTCACCATGCTGACAAACATATCACACAACTATCAAAATACACATCACTACTAAGGGATCATACACGTTCACACTACAAGTTCGCCGGTCTCATCTCGGCCTTTCCCGAATCGAGTACGGATCCTCTGCTTTCAGTAGTACGGGCCCATACTACCTTCCACATCTATTCGTACTTTCCTCGGGAACTGCTTCGACTCCACCAGGTCATTTTTCTACTACTACTGCTCTCAGTACTACCTCATCCTAGGCTTACCCTAGGGAAACCTCTGACTCAAACCAAACCAGTCCTCAGCCGCTGAAGACCTCCTTGTGATGCCAATTAGTCATCACCTGGATACCATCACATGTGACGAGGTTTAGATAATCCATCGATTAAAAGACTCGTCCCTAGAACGGTTGGACTCAAACAAGAGCTGCGCAATAGGGCCAAATCCAGCACTCTGAGATTATTCAACCCTGATCACATGTGACATGACGTATTCACCTAATGGCTAACTCCCATCACTTAGAATCCCACAATGCACAAAGAAAGCAGCATTCAGACAAGGGAAAATCCAACCATAACATACTCAAGCAATCATAATCTCATATCAGGGATCTGTACTAGCATGCAACACAAGCTCATAAACTCAGGCATAACCTAAATAGGCTATCCTACTACTGTCTAACCAACACTATCATGCAGCTCAAAAGCACATATAATAGGCACATAAGGCATCCTCCCTAGATCCTTAGTCCTAATCTAGCATGTTGTTCTACTAACTGATAACCATAACATAAACTTGTATGGGTATTTTGGGGTACTTACTTGAGCTTGGCTGATTGCATGCACCACATCCCTTTTCTCTTTTCAAAGTTCTTTTCTTTCTGAATTCTTTTCGCTTTTCAAAACTATTTCGTTTCTTAAAACTCTTTTTACAAAACTGTCTTTTCATTTTGAAAACTTCTAGACCAATCCCTTAGTTTGAGTTTAGAAACACCCGAGAATATGTTCGAATCCCTCAAACCAAGGCTCTGATACCAACTTGTAACGTCCCAAAATTCGTACCAAAAATTGTCTTTAAATCATTACCAAAACCATGTTCATAAATACATATCATAAGTCATAACATGATTTCAAAGTATCATATCCAAAACATATTTTCATTATCAGAGTAAAACATCCCAGGCTGTCTAAACTATGGTGTGTGCCATGCAATCACCCCGAGCTCTTCCCTCCGCCACCGGAAGTACCTGAAACGAAAAATGAAAACCGTAAGCACGAAGCTTAGTGAGTCCCCCCAACCTACCACATACCCTGCATAGACACATACAGCATATACCGGGCCACGCCTGCTACTTCGGGCCTCGCCCGCTACAACGGCCCCGCCGGGCTTCGAGCCCTGCTCGGATACAGATCTGTTTCACTTAGGCCTCGCCTGTCTTGGGCATCTCCCATGTCCTGCAACTGATTAGTCATAGAATCCCATCCACACTCTTACTGATAGTGAGATTCGGGCCCGACCCACACTCACTCCTTCCCTAACCTGGGCCTCGCTCCTACACTGCTACTAATGAGATACGAAACACCGTCCATACTCTACTGTTGGTGATATACGGGACCTCGCCCACACTCACCTTCCTACCAGGCAGATACATGTATAACACAGACAACAAGTATAACTATCATGCAAATCATTCCTTGGGCACCCGCCCGCTAACATTGGACCTCGTCCTGAATATCTTACTAGCATACTGTGTCTAGGGCTAACCCCCGGGTCTTCCTACTCATAACTATATGGGCCGGCATACTGTGCCTAGGGCTAACCCCCGAGTCTTCCCCGAGATACCAATACCAAAACATATATCACTTAGCTTAACTGTTCTCCAAAAGTCAACTAGGTCAACTCTGGTCAAAGTCAACCTTCCAGGTCAACCCTACTCGCCGAGTCTGCCTACTGACTCGCCGAGTCTGCCTGCTGACTCGCCGAGTTCATTAGTTTAGAATCCTTTCATTCATGACTCGACTCGCCGAGTTAGCCCTTGACTCGCTGAGTCAGCCCCTGACTTGCCGAGTCTACCGATTTTCGAGTCCTGTCCGGTCCAACTCACTGAGTCTCCATCCGACTCACTGATTCGAGTCTTAACTCGAAGGGTTCGAGGTTTCGCGACCTGACTCGCCGAGTCCAAGAGCAGACTCACCGAGTCCAAGGCAAACTTCAACAGAATCGCCGAGTTGTTCATCCAACTCGTCGAGTTCCTCCTAATCTTCATACTACTCGCCGAGTCCACTCGAAGGACTCGCCAAGTCTATTCAGTCCTTCATACATTCAGAAGCTTTTTGAGTCATGTAGGGACTCCAAACTGTAGATCCACTCTTCCAAGGCTTATTCCTTACGTAAAGTTGCAAACTTTACGTATAACTAAGGAGATCTAGGCTCAAAACACTCTAGGTCTAGGTTTTAAGACAAAAAGGGCTTCACCAACTACTCAATAACTGATGCTTTACGACATGTTGGACCATCCCAACCTTAGATCTGAAGTGGCAACCTCATATCTAAGCCCCAAACCCGAAATAGATCTCTAACAACCATAAAACCCCCAAATCTCATAACAAAATAGATCTAGATGCAAAGGAGGGAAGATAACAGATTATTACCTCCAAGATGAGCACAAACTGAAGTAGATCACGGATCTACACCTCTCCTTTGAAGCAACCCCCTTGATCTTCAAGTTCCTTTCAAAGATTCCCTCCTCCAAAGATATTTTCTCTAAAATGATGGAAGCTCACACGAAATATAGGGTTTACAGGCTCTCTAGGATGATATGGAGGCTGAGGAAGGGACATAACACCCTTTATATAGGGTGCAACTCCCGGGATTAGGGTTTTCTCCTTTCAGCACCAACTCGTCGAGTCCAAGATTCTGACACGGCGAGTTAGTCACTTAATCTGCAACCCAACCGCTTTCCGACTCGTCGAGTAAGCGAGCCTACTCGTCGAGTCCCTTCTTCAAATTGCACTTTCATTCCTTAAATCATACTTCTGAAATTTGAGATGTTACACTTATACAAGTGGGAGACTGTTGAATTAGTGTCTAAGTCCATAACTATTTTGGTATGTACTTGACCTGATTATGAGCATGGTCCTTTTGGGTTGCTTTCACCATAGCAATATGTAGGATGAATTAAGGAGAGAAAGTTTTAATTATGATTTATTAATATATTAGGAGAATAATATATTAAAGGAGAAATCATATTGTTTAATTAATTTTAGTCAAGAATTAATTGATAATTAATTTTGTGGCTAAAAGATATTAATTAAATATAGAAGCCTAAACTGTAATTATTGGATAATTGAGTTATTGGGCTAAGGAATGGTAAAGGAACAAGGGGTGAACGAAATTATGATGGGAGCCTATCATATTTTCGTCCATGGCCTTATCCAGATGGTTCCATGGGCTGCTTAGAGTTTAAGCTATCCATTAGGGTTTTGACTGAAACCGTAGCAGCCCACACAAGTATATAAAGGACCCCTTAGACCCCAAAAACGTGTGTAACTGAATCCTTAGGGTTTCTCGACGTTTTTGGTGTCTCCCCTCTCTTCTCTTCTTCATCTTGTTGCTTAGTGGTGTTTGTGACTCGGTTAGAGGTGCAACAATTGAGGCACTAAGCTTTCTGAAGCTAAGGATTAGATTGTTATTGCTATATAACAATCAAAGGTCAGATCTAAACCCTATTTTATGTTAACATGATTAATTGTATGCTAGATCTAGGGTTTATAGCTTTGGATATTCAATTGCATGTTCATTAGACAAAATAGGTCCAAATGCTATTAGCGTTTTCATGTTCACCATAGGATTGATGTTTTGAATAAAACCCATCAGTTTTCTAGTGAATGGATGCAGAAGTGAACCACCAAAGATCTTAAAAATCAAATTTTTTTTTGTTTCTGACTGGCAAACTCGCCGAGTCCATGAATGGACTCGACGAGTAGGTCCTACTTGACGAGTTCCATTGTGTAGTCGACGAGTCCAGGGCTCTGGTGCCCGAATTTTCGATTTTCTTGCCAAACTTTGTTGAGGATAATTGCCAAAATCCGTTTTTCTTGCCAAAATCCGATTTTTTAAGTTTGGAATGGTTGTCCTCATCAAAATTGATGGATTTGGTTAAATATGGATAATATAGGATTAGTATTAGTCAAATATTTGACCTAGTAAGTTTGAAAAGTGTCAATTTACACCCTTTAGGTTGTATAGTTAAACCCTAATATTTTGAAAGGTTTCAAAATTTTTCCTCAAGTATTGGAATTTAAACTTTAATTAAAAGGTATTAATTTTGAGATGTTAAATTCTAGAACTCTAGTATTTTGAAAAGTTCAAATTACACACTTATGGTTTTATTAATTTAATTAAGAGTTTAATCAAAAAAGCTAATTAATAATTCCATAATTATATGGTTTAAGTTAATCAAATTAAAAGTGTAATTTGTTAATAGATTAAACCAATTAGTATTTTAAAAGTGTAAAATACACCCTTATACTATATAGAATTAAAAGTTTAATATTATATATGTATGAGTAAAGAGTCAATCTTACCGTTAGTAGGCCTTATTGATGAAGTTGGTCTCTAAGGGGTGTTTAAGGAAATTGCCTATAAAATGGAGATTGAAGGGGTATCCACTCTTACCCACCGCACTCTTGACTAGTGGAGGGTTGTTAGCCGAATGGGTAGGATAGGACACAACCTTCCATTGTAAGTATAATGAAACACGAAGTAACTAAACATTCTTATAAATTCCAAAATCTTAGTTGCTTTTGGAAAAATGTGGAGTTGGTGCTAATCCATGAAATTGCACATTGCACCTTTTGGTCGTTAGTGGAGCGTGCGTGGTTAACCGGCACACTAATATGGGACCAATGAAGGATGGAAATGGGTAGCTTGGTGTTTATCATAGATCAATAGAGCATGTGTGGTTAACCGACACATTGATTAGGCTATTTGTAACATCAAGAGTACCAAGCTAATTTACATGGTTATCCTCAACTTGTTTGTGATCCTCAACATCCCAGCCACAAACTTGAAGGGCACAATCGAGATTTAAACATGCCATTGAAAAGTTCAACGAATCTAAAAGGATCTAGGAGTTTTAATTCATTTAAAGCCTAACTTTCAATTTTCGTTTTTCATGGTGGAAATTGGTAAATCATCATTTACCTACCTTCAAATTTTTTGCAATTTGAATTACGACATCCCTCTTCCAAATTGTAGAATATTGTGTTGTATCCTAGCCTCATATTTCATTTGGGTGCTATATTGAGGATTTTATCAACTAACTTGGATATCTCCCGTTTTGTAGATGTCAAAGTCTAACAACTATGGTGTAACATCCCATTTAAAATAGAATAATTAAATAATAATTAGCGGGGTGTTGGTTTCGGGAAGCCATGTATCGTGATTTAAAATCTTGGGGTTTAAAGTGTATTTATGGGATTTATCTTGTGAAGATTTTTAGAAGTTAGGGGTTGTTTGGTAAGATTGGGACTTAAATTGAAAAGATATTGAAGTGTTGAGGGCTGCTTAGTAATTATTAGGATTATTTATGAAAGGAACTAAGGAATGGAGGGCTAAAGGGTAACTTTTGGGAGTTAAATTAAAAACAAATGTTGTGGGGAGGGACTAAACTTGGTAAATGCACAAGATTTGAATGAACACGGGACTTTAAACCCGCCCCCTCCCATTCTCATACAAACCCTAACCCTCATCTCTACAATCAGCCGCCATCTTATTTTCCCTCATCCAGCCGTCGTTACCACCCAACACCCCCCGTCTTTCCGATCGGTCGAAGTCCCAAGCCACCAGACGACCACCTCGTGTTGAACTTCGGTGTCGGACGTCATGAGCGGCCGAGAGGGAAACGTTGAGGCCGATGAACGACCACCGCCACCAAAGATTGAAGACCGGCGCTGTGATGGCGGGAGGATTGGTCGCGTTTGCTGCTGTCGGGTTCTTTTTTTGTCGCTGAAGAGCACTGCCGACGGTTAGCGCTGATGTTGCCAACAGTTCTGTCGTCCTCCGATCATTGCATGCCACCAAGTGGGTGGTGGCGTCCGCTTTTGGCATAAGGAGGCGAGTGCCGCTGCTACTATTGGTGTGTACTCCTTTTCTGTTGACGGAAGTGGAAGAGAACCACCATGGCCGCCAACCATGGTGGCTGCCGCCATCTTTTTCTGTTCTGCCACCACCAACCGCCATGTGGTGGTGGTTGTGTGCATGCTATGGTATTGGTGTTCGTGTGTTGTGATGGTTTTGGGCTTCAGATGTGCTTCTTGGCCGAAGATCCATAGGAACACCCCACCGCCACCACCGTAAGGTGGTGGCTGCCGCTCTCTAACGCTGATTTCCACCATTAGGTGGTTATGTGTTTCTGTATTTTAGTGCGTGTCTGAGTGTGTGAATTTGGTATTTTGCATTGTAATTTTGTAACCGGTAATTAGAATAATGAGAAGAAACCCTAAACACCACCGTGAGGTGGTGGCTGCCGCCACCGGTCGTCGTGTCGGGTGGCGGTGTGCTTGTCTTGTTGTGTTTGACTCGTTTGGGGATGTTTGGACAATGTGGAATCAAGGAAACCCTAATGGGCCCAAAGAAGCCCTAATGGGCCCAATGGAACCCTAATGGGCCCAATGAAGATCTAATGGACCTAAAAGCCCACTCACTTGATTAATGGGCTAGTAATTGGGTTGGAAACCCTAATTAGGGTTTGGAAAACCCTAATGCCATGAAACCCTAATTTTGGGATTTTGGGCTTGGACTTATCGGGACCCACATTTGGGCTATTGGAATGGAATTGTGTTTAAACCCAATCATACCATATGACTTATTTAGTAAAGTAAGGGACTTAATGGATTAAGTCCTTAATGGGTTAAGTGAGAAACACTTAACCCTAGTTGTCATTTTATATGAAACCCTAATTTCACTTTGATGTGACATCGACCTCCAGCAGGCCTTCTGGTCTTCTACTCCGGCGGAGATCTAGATATCACAATGCAAACCCGTTAGAGCCGCCCCAGGGACTGTGCCCTGGGAGCGGACTCCGACGGTCAAGTTAGATCAGCTAGAAGATCCGAGATGCTCTTCCATAGCTGGAGAGAACCATCTTGGTGCTAGTGGTGGTGTATTGTGGCTGACGGCGGCGGGTGGCAACTAAGCCACCCGGCCGGAGTATAAGGTGGCGACTGAGCCATGGGGAAGCCTAGTGGTGGCTGAACCACCTAGGAGAGAGATCCTCCCCCTTCATGGAGGAGGTACTGTTCATTATATAGGGGACAATTTGGTCAGGCCTTGGGCCTACCCAAATCAGGCCCAACTAGCAAGGAGCTGGGTGAGGCCGCCCGGAGGCGCCGGGCGAGGCTGGCGGGCGCGCACCAGGAAAGGCTGGCAGGCGCACACCAGGAAAGGATGGCAAGGGAGTGCCAGGCGAGGGAGCGCCTGGCTGAGCCGGCAGGAGAGTCCCCAGCAGGGCTGGCAAAGGAGTCCCCAGCAAGGCTAGCAAGGGAGCGCCAGGCAGGGTTGGCAAGGGAACGCCAGGCAGAGCTGGCAGGAGCGCGCCAGGCCAGGCTGGCGCGCTAGGTCAGTCTTGGCCATGCCAGTGGAACATATCTCATCAAGTCCCCCCAGTCTGATGGTATTGGTATGTGGCCAATGACATCAGACTGGACTAAGCCGTATAAACCAACAGGAGAGTCCCCAACGAGGCTAGCAAGGGAGTCCCTGGCAGGACTTTGCAAGGGAACGCTAGGCAGGGCTGGCATGGAGCGCGCCAGGCCAGGATGGCGCGCTAGAGCGGTCTAGGCCATGCTAGTGGACCATATCTCATCAAGTCCCCCTAGTCTGATGGTATTGGTACGCGGCCAATGACATCGGACTGGACTAAGCCGTATAAACTAATAGGAGAGTCCCCAACGAGGCTAGCAAGGGAGTCCCCGGTAGGACTTGGCAAGGGAACGCCAGGCAGGGCTGGCAGCAGCGCGCCAGGCCAGGCTGGCACGCTAGAGCAGTCTAGGCCATGCTAGTGGACCATATATCATCAAGTCCCCCCCCCAGTCTGATGTTATTGGTATGCGGCCAATGACATCGGACTGGAACTAGTCAAATAAATTGTGCATCGTCAAGCCCCCCTAGTCTGATGTGATTGGGTTGCTGACAATCGGATCAGACTAGATAAAGCACCAAAGCATTTAAATAATAAAGAGAAATGACCGAACCTCGCCCATGAAAGTCGTGTGGTTGTGCGACGGGCCAAACACTGCTTGAGCTAACTTGATACTCCTTCATTGAGAGGAGTGCGAGCCAGTGAGATGCAACGTAACTGTTATTGCGATCATGCGGACCGAGGCTGCTAAAGAGTGTTACGTGACACTGATGTCGGTGGAAGGTCGGATCGGGGTAGTTAAGAAGCATAAGCTTGCCATTCAGTCCCCGAAACTGTTATCTGACGTGATTGTTTTGGTAGCCATGTGAGATGGAATGCCACCAGTAACCATCTACATAGCCTGCATTGTAGCGTACCAACCCTATCCCCCTCCCTTTCTTAGGGGGCGAGGAATAGATTCCGAGAGCTTAGCGACTAGGTTGCTAGCGAGGGAATCCCCGACAGGACTTGGCAAGGGAACGCTAGGCAGGGCTGGCAGGAGTGCGCCAGGCTAGGCTGGCGCGCTAGAATGGTCTAGGCCATGCTAGTGGACCATATATCATCACACTTGGGCCTTGAGTTGGGCCTTCCTATAGGGTTTTGGTGGTTAGACTATTGATGGACCATCCAAGAACAAGTTAATGGACCAAAGTAATTAGATAGGCTTTAGGATAAGGCCCATGTGAGGCCTTGGGCCCAATTAGGAAGATTGGGCCATATGTTGGCCCTTGACCCATTACTTGACTTTTGGGCTTTTGGAGTGTGAGTTGGACTTTGGGCTTGGAACCCAATTATTAATTGGGTATTGTTTTATGTTGACAGTTTGGAAATCTGTCAATCAGTAGCTGGAGTGCACCTGCGGGACTTCAGCAGTGCCAGGTGAGTTCTCCTCACTATATCAATAGGGTCTACGGTACCAAGGCCGGCCCTTTATGAATTGTATTCGGATTATTGCATGTTATGCTTACTGATTTATGTCCTGGTAATTAGGATGGTGATATGCTATGCTTTAGTGACCCGGTTGGGTCGATATCCTGGTATATATGATGATGCTATGTTAGTGACCTGTTAGGTCGATATCCTTGTTATAGGATTGTTGCTATGCTTTGTGATCTGTTAGATCGGTTTGACTATTATATATATATATATATATATATATATATATATATACATGCTAGTGTTATATGATGTCTATGTGCACATGATTGTCCTGGTTATAGGATGATGCTATGTTAGTGACCGGTTAGGTCTGTATCCCGGTTATTGGGATGTTGCTATGATTGGTGATTTGTTAGATCGGTTTGACTATTATATGAAATGAGCTAGTGTATGATATTTATGTGCATATGTTGTTTGATTGGGGGTTGGGTTGAGGCGGTCCTGCTTTGTGTTGTAGGCCAACATACCCGACGAGCGGTCCGGATAGGCTGTAGGCCCTACATGGCGGTCCAGACGTGCCGAAGGCTCGAAGAGCAGTCCACATAGATTGAAGGTCTGTGAGGCGGTCCAGTTAGGTTGATGACTCATTATGAATGCTATTATGTATTGGTTATATGATATGGTTATGTTTGTATGGCGTTGGTATTTTGGGGAAACCCACTAAGTTTCGGGCTTATAGTTGTTGATTTTGTTTCAGGCACTTCGGATGATTGCGGGAAGGCAAAGGCGTGATCGTGCACCTCCTCATATTTTCATGATTGATTCTGGGGATACTATGATGTTTAAACTATTTTGAAAACAAATTGTAATGACTTAATAGTTTTAATGTTTTAAAAAGTTTAAATTGGCTTGAATTTTTGGGGTGTTACAAGTTGGTATCAGAGCCTTGGTTTGAGTGAATTGGAGGAACACTCGTGTGAATCTAGTCTCAAATCAAGGAAAGGATTTTAAAATGAGTTTTTAAATGGTTTTCAAAATAAGTAAAAGAGGATGCAGGGTGTACGATCAGCCAGAGCCAGTAAGTTGACCCCAAAATACCATACAGTTATTTGATTATGTGATATGTTAGAACAACATGCTAGTACTAGGCTAAGGATCTTCAAGAATTGCATGATAGAATTTCCTGATTACATGATGCCTGCTAGCCTAAGGTTTCCTTATATGAGATTGACATCATTACTGTAGTTACTTGTATATGCATCACGGCTGTATATAATTAAGATCTTATAGCCTAAGAATGTTTGATTTGGCCTTATGTTCTATTATTTCTTATTAGGGCTTAGGGTAGAATCGAATATTCAAAAGTCTATGGGGTCCAACGTTATGTATGGCTAGCATACACTAGTGTTGCAGGGTTGATGGAAGTTTCATGGATGGGTGGGTTGTGTGAGGCCAGGAGGCCAGTTATGAGATATTTAGCATTCCTCTAGGAGTGAGGATTGAGCGCTTGCTATGTTTATGTATATTGTTAGGGTGTGGTGATGATACTTGAGACATGTATGGGTAGGTGTGGAAGGTAGTATGGGCCCGTACTACTGAAAGCACAAGACCCATACGCGTAGCAAGGAAGTCACAACCCCTAGGGTTTGGTTGGGAATTGGCTCTTTGTCATTATATGGGTTATCAGAGATCTTTCTGGTGTGTTACCAGAATGGTGGTTACGAGACGTCTTGAGAGCGATTTCGAGTTAGGATCGGGAGCTGGCAGCCAGGATAGGCCAGCATTGTCAGTGGATCGTGTCGGTGAGATCATCCGGGAGGAGGTGATCGAGATTTGTCCAGGGTCTGATTCTGGAGACATTTGGGTCTATCAAGACCGCCATGGTTGAATACCTTGATGAGCGCTATGTAGCCATTGTTGAGACGGCTGCCACAACAGCTTCAACAGTTGTAACGACGGCAGGGGGAGGAGCTGGTCGAGCTTTTCAGTACCGGGACTTGTTACTGGGACATATTCTGATGAACAGAGGGCTACAATTATCTGGGATCAGGAAGACGATTTGTACTCGTTATATTTCCGTGGGTGATCGGGAGAGGATAACACCTTAGTTTCTAGATTTGAGGCTCGGGGGTTTTGCTCGAGGCCAGATGTGAGTCGCAGGGACTCCGAAAAGGAGTGATGATTGTGTTCAGCTGGAGTCATGCAACTGGAATTAAAAACGGTATATTGATAGGATTGGAATGTCGTTTTCTAGGGAAAGGATTGTGCCCTTTTAGTTTTCGAGCTCGAAGGAGTGAGCAGACTTGGGACCCTAGTATTAGGTTGTGTTCCAGTTCGGGTTAGTTGGTCACCGGGATTTGGCAACCATGGTTTAGCGCGGGTAAGCGCAGGTGGGTCGATGTGGCATAAGTATTTTGGAGGTCCATTTCGCCTTAGATCTCTTGTATTGGACGGTAAGGACTGATTGTGTAATCTATTGCACTTTCGGGACTGTAGACTATGTCTTGGGAGTGGTTGTAGCCTGGTTTAGGGCAAAGGTTGTTTCAGCTACTGCAGTTCAGTTGTGGATGATTGAGCTGGTGAGTGAGTCAGGGTGCGAGGCCTTGAATGATATGATTTCTAGAGCCGAGAGCGGGAGATTTGTTGGAGCACCTTAGGAAGAAGTGTTATTATATGGGAGGTCTGCAGACAGGGTCCCACATGATGGTTATTCAACATTGTCAGGATTTGGTGGTTTTAGTAAGCGTTATTGATTGGCGTGGGAAAGCACCAAGGGAAGTAGCTCGTTGTTGAGACAGTAGTTGGAGTATCTATATTTTGACTTTAAAATTTGGGAATGGGATCATTCGAGCATTGGGGATTGTTGGTGTCTTTGGGATTCAGAAAGTCTTCAGCTAGTTGTTAGAAGTGTGTGGTCACTGGGGATTGGCTGGTAATGGAGCACTAATCGGTAAGAGTTGGTTGTATTTGGATCGATCGTTAGTAGTGAGAAAGATTGGAAATTCTCTAATTTTCATGTATTGTGAAGACTTAGTTGAATGTAAGTGGGGGAGAATTGTCCCGTGATATAGAGGCGGGATTGGTTTCGGAAATAGGATAAGTTTCGCATCATTGTCATGAAGGAAGACAACCTAAGTGGCTATTTGGTTTGTGGGTTGTGTGAATTGGGAGTTCGGTAAAAGTCCTGAGCATGTGTATCACGTTTTCCTAGTGATTGATAGCAGAAGTCGGGAAACCAGGTTGTAGTTCTAGTCATGAATTGTGTTTAGTTCGAGTATTCGGCCGAGGGTGTGCTCGACTCTGAAGGTTTTGGATTGATAGGTTAAGGGTTTTGATAGCTGCCAGGACTCGGTAGTACGTTCAGCATAGGTGTGCGGGTTATTAGCATATGCGGTAGACACGCAGGTCAGGGAACAGAGCACGGATTTCCGAGAGGATGGACGGTCGACATGAGGCCTAGGGTTAAGCCGGGGTTAGAGTCCACGAAATGGATCAGGAGTTCGAAACTCTGAGTGGGTGAGAACAGTCTGCATGGGAAAGATCACCAGGGGGTGGTCCAAGGAGATGTTCAATAGTTTAGAGTGGTCCAGATGACTAAAGGCCTAGTGAAGCGATCCAGTCACGCTGAAGACTCTGTATGTGTTCGTAGATGTATTTGCGGGTATTGAGTATGCTGCTATGCTATATCAATCAGTAGGTCTGTTCCCAAGTTTCGAACGTGTTGCTGGAGTAGGCTGAAGACTCCGGTATATTTTGGGTTGATCGGAAGTTGTTATTAGAAATCGATTAGAGTACAATGGAGCTTGGTGATCTCATCAGTTTGGAGTGTCGCATGGGACTAATCTGTTTGGATCATGTAATACTCCAGTTAGGTGATCGGGAGTAGATCTGAATGGGTATCCATCAGTTTTTGGAAGGCTTGGGATTAGAATGCTTAGTTGTTCAGGTTCTGGGAACCGGATTTGACCTGGTTAAGCTAGTGATAAGACTGTAGGAACGTCACTACAATTATGAGGTCAAGGAAGCAATAGATTGCTTAAAATTGCTTGTGATGTAAGGCTACCATTAGTAATGTAGCAATTCCTTTTTAACCATGGATTTGGTAACGACGGGATTTGACGCATGGATCCGATCGGTTGGATCAGGAGGTTGTTAGAGCCGCAGTGGCATGATAACTAGTGGTAACTAGTTCCAGGGAAGGATTTCATTCGGAGGTCGTGTGAGGCCACTATATGGGAGTCCTTTAGCTCCGCGACCGGGCCGGAACCCGATACTTCAGATGTGTGTCACTCGGTTGTAACGAATCAGAGGATTTTGGATGAGATGCAAGGACAGGTCCTTGGATTTCTAGATATGGGTTAGACCGAGTTATGTACATAGTGGTATTCCAATCTAGGGTATTCCTTCGTGAGGATGACCGGACCCTACAATTGAGTGGACCTGACGTGTTTGGTATTCCAACCCGAGGGTTGATTGGACCAAATATGTGTGTGATACGAGGGTATTCCATTCTAGGGGTGACTGGACCCATTGTAGGCATGCCTGGTATTCCAGCCCGAGGCTGTTTGGGCCAGGTATGAGTATTTGTGCTTATGAGTCGGTTAGTATATGTATGTGGTTCGGGAACTAAAGGATCATAGTTGGCAGTGTGGGATTTGTGATTTTGTTTTCTAGTGGGAACCTCAGGTTATCAGAAGTTGAGTAGCCAGTTGGGAGTTAAGTGCAATGTATTCGACAATGACCCAGTGTGGACAGTCTGTCAGGGAGCCAGACCATCACGAGACTTCATATTACGGATTGAGTGAATGTGATCATATTGAAAGGGATTTGTTTATTTTCAGGTTTTAGAACCCTGCGAGGGTTGGTTGCGGTTGCCGTGGAAAGGCTAGGGTCATGCTCGGGATTGTAATCCAAGTTGTTTTGCGTGTAAGGAATGAGAAGAAACGATTTCGAGCACGAAATCAAATTTAAGTGGGGGGAGAGTTGTAACATCCCATTTAAAATAGAATAATTAAATAATAATTAGCGGGGTGTTGGTTTCAGGAAGCCATGTATCGTGATTTAAAGTCTCGGGGGTTAAAGTGTATTTATGGGATTTATCTTGTGAAGATTTTTAGAAGTCAGGGGCTGTTTGGTAAGATTGGGACTTAAATTAAAAAGATATTGAAGTGTTGGGGGCTGCTTGGTAATTATTAGGATTATTTATGAAAGGAACTAAGGAAGGGAGGGCTAAACGGTAACTTTTGGGAGTTAAATTGAATACAAATATTGTGGGGGAGGGACTGAACTTGGTAAATGCATAAGATTTGAATGAACACGGGACATTAAACTCGTCCCCCCACCCATTCTCATACAAACCCTAACCCTCACCTCTACAATCAGCCGCCATCATCCAGCCGCCGTTACCACTCAACACCCCCCCCCCCCCCCCCC
This sequence comes from Lactuca sativa, assembly GCF_002870075.4. Lineage (NCBI taxonomy): Eukaryota > Viridiplantae > Streptophyta > Magnoliopsida > Asterales > Asteraceae > Lactuca > Lactuca sativa. Next base: position 28,211,171 of record NC_056625.2, on the reverse strand, counting down.
CCCGTCTTTCCGATCGGTCGAAGTCCCAAGCCACCAGATGACCACCTCGTGTCCAACTTCGCTGTCGGACGTCATGAGTAGCCGAGAGGGAAAGGTTGAGGCCGACGAATGACCACTGCCACCAAAGATTGAAGATCGACGTTGTGATGGAGGGAGGACCGGTCGCGTTTGCTACTGGCGGGTTCTTTTTTTTGTCGCTGAAGAGCACTGCCGACGGTTAGCGCTGATGTTGCCGACGGTTTTGTCGTCCTCCGATCGTTGTATGCCACCAGGTGGGTGGTGGCGTCCGCTTTTCATTAAGGAGGCGAGTGCCGCTACTACTAATGGTGTGTACACCTTTTCTGTTGATGGAAGTGGAAGAGAACCACCATGGCCACCAACCATGGTGGCTGCCGCCATCTTTTGCAGTTCTGCCACCACCAGCCGCCATGTGATGGTGGCTGTGTGTGTGCTAGGGTATTGGTGTTCGTGTGTTGCGATGGTTTAGGGCTTCAGATGTGCTTCTTGCCCGGAGATCCATAGGAAGACCCCACCGCCACCACCGTAAGGTGGTGGCTGCCACTCTCTAACGCTGTTTTCCGCCATTAGGTGGTTATGTGTTTGTGTATTTTAGTGCTTGTCCGAGTGTGTGAATTTGGTATTTTGCATTGTAATTTTGTAATCGGTGATTAGAATAATGAGAAGAAACCCTAAACACCACCGTGAGGTGGTGGCTGCCGCCACCGACCGCCATGTCAGGTGGCGGTGTGCTTGTCTTGTTGTGTTTGACTCGTTTGGGGATGTTTGGACAATGTGGAATCAAGGAAACCCTAATGGTCCCAAAGAAGCCCTAGTGGGCTCAATGGAACCCTAATGGGCCCAATGAAGATCTAATGGATCTAAAAGCCCACTGACTTGATTAATGGGCTAGTAATTGGGTTGGAAACCCTAATTAGGGTTTGGAAAACCCTAATGCCATGAAACCCTAATTTAGGGATTTTGGGCTTGGACTTATCGGGACCCACATTTGGGCTATTGGAATGGAATTGTGTGTTAAGCCCAATCACACCATATGACTTATTTAGTAAAGTAAGGGACTTAATGGATTAAGTCCTTAATGGGTTAAGTGAGAAACACTTAACCCTAGTTGTCATTTTATATGAAACCCTAATTTCACTTAGGCCTTGAGTTGGGCCTTCCTATAGGGTTTTGGTGGTTAGACTATTGATAGACCATCCAAAAACAAGTTAATGGACCAAAGTAATTAGATGGGCTTTAGGATAAGGCCCATGTGAGGACTTGGGCCCAATTAGGAAGATTGGGCCATATGTTGGGCCTTAGCCCATTACTTGACTTTTGGGTTTTGGAGTGTGAGTTGGACTTTGGGCTTGGAACCTAATTATTAATTTATTGTTTGATGTTAAGAGTTCAGAAATCTGTCAATCAGCAGCTGGAGTGCACCTGCAGGACTTCAGCAGTGTCAGGTGAGTTATCCTCACTATATCAACAGGGTCTACGGTACCAAGGCCGACCCTTTATGGATTGTATTCGGATTATTGCATGTTATGCTTACTGATTTATGTCCTGGTAGTTAGGATGGTGATATGTTATGCTTTAGTGACCCGGTTGGGTCGGTATCTTGGTATATAGGATGAAGTGACCTGTTAGGTCGATATCCTGGTTATAGGATTGTTGCTATGCTTTGTGATCTGTTAGATCGGTTTGACTGTTATATATATATATATATATATATATATATATATATATATATATATATATATATACATGCTAGTGTTATATGATGTCTATGTGCACATGATTGTCCTGGTTATAGGATGATGCTATGTTAGTGACCGGTAGGTCTGTATCCCGTTTATTGGGATGTTGCTATGATTGGTGATCTGTTAGATCGGTTTGACTGTTATATGAAATGAGCTAGCGTATGATATTTATGTGCACATGTTGTTTGATTGAGGGTTAGGTTGAGGCGGTACTGCTTTGTGTTGTAGGCCAACATACCCGGCGAGCGGTCCGGATAGGCTGTAGGCCCTGCATGGCGGTCCAGATGTGCCGAAGGCTTGAAGAGCACTCCAGATAGTCTGAAGGCCTGTGAGGCGGTCCAGTAAGGCTGATGACTCATTATGCATGCTGTTCTATATTGGTTATATGATATGGTTATGTTTTTATGGCGTTGGTATTTAGGGGAAACCCACTAAGCTTCGGGCTTACAGTTGTTGATTTTGTTTCAGGCACTTCGGATGATTGCGGGAAGGCAAAGGCGTGATCATGCACCTCCTCATATTTTCATGATTGATTCTGGGGATATTCTGATGTCTAAACTATTTTGAAAACAAATTGTAATGACTTAATAGTTTTAATGTTTTATAAAGTTTAAATTGGCTTGAATTTTTGGGCTGTTATATATGGTCTTCCTGAATCCGTTGGAAAAAGTTTTCCGCTTGAAGATGATGTTCCATGATTGGATTGTGGAAATGAAAATCATGCTTCACTTCCTCCACCTCCTCCAATAATTCTCCCCGACCCACTTGTTCGAAGACTTAAAAAGTTCATAGTCACTCAAGCCCTGTTGGCAAAAAGACACAAAAATGAAAAGTCTGTATGTGCTCATGTTTTGGATATGAAGTTGCATATTGATAGATTGAGAGTGTTGGGTGTCGACGTCTCAAGGAATTTGGTTGTTGACTTGGTTCTTCAGTCACTTCCCAAATCATATAGTGAGTTCATTAGAGAGTACTATGTGATGGACCACGACGTGACCCTCATTGATTTGACTTATTTACTTAGTGCTGCTGAATTAACGATGATTTGGCGCACTGGTTAAGCAAATTTTTCTGGTAAATCAATGTCCCATCCTTCTATGGGTAATGGCAACATTGGAAGTCCAGAAAAGTTTTCTCTATGCAAGAGAAAGGCTGAGTCTGAGATAGTCCCGTGTAGCATTCTAGAAGAATCCATATGTATCTACGGACAAAAGAGGTGACATTGGTTACGAAGCTTTCCTGGCTACCTGAGAGATCTAAGAGATGGGAGAGTCAAGATGTATGACTCTACTTAAGGTAAAATACGCTATCTAACTCTATTACGTTTTCTTTTTTAGATTCTAAATACATGATGTGGTAAGACTACATTTTGATGTTTTGTAGGATCGAAGAAAAGAAAGGAAGCTTTAATGAAGAAGTGAGTTGAGTCTGATCGCGAAGAAATGGATTTTGATCGCATGATTCGATGATTGGATTTTTGAGTTGCTGCTTAGAGTTATAATAGATTGCTTAGGAGTATGTAATAGCATAGTTTTCATTCGAATTTGAGTTTTAAGGACAAGTTTTCCGCACCTTTTATAAATAAAATAAAATTTGATTTTTGTCTTATTTATATCTCCTTGCAATGTCATTTGTGAAAATTAATGCTTGTGTGTTTCTATTATAAGCAATATTAAGTGGATGAGATTCTTAGTTATATTATTTATGGTAGTGTTGAAATTTTCTAAGTAAGGAAAGATTTTCATCGCCCAAGTTTCAATTGGACATAAGCTTGGAATCATATGATTTGAGTCATGTGATTTATGGAAATCTTGGTACTTAGGAAATTAAGACTAATTCCTTGTTCACACAAGTATGTGAGTCTAGTGAAGGACTAAAGTACTAGAACACAATGTTGTGCACTGGTCAAGTCCTCTGCAAAGAACAATAAGATTATTCGTCATGACTTGCTAAAAGTTTAGTAGATATGGTTATACTTATAAGATTAAGTGTAATTTTGAATCATTGGAAAGTTTCAATGAATGGCAGAACGAATAAGAAGAATCAATTGTACAGAAAGATAAAGTTTCTCCAATCTGAAAAGATGGGAGAGTACTTTAGTATCATGTTTTATGATCGTCTTATTGATTATGAAACCATATCACAATTGATCCTCTAAGAACACCTTAGTGCACTAGTATGGCTAAGAAGAGGAATAGGAAATTGTTGAAATTGTTAAATCAGAAGGTGAATCATACTTTGTTCCAAAATCAAGTCTTAGAGTCATACTCCAATATTGTGACTTGAGTGACATATCTTAAGAGGTTTTTAACACACTCATCAAATGTGGAGTAGAAAAATGTTTTTCTTACTCTTAAATGTTTGAAATTGGTAAGTTGTGATTTCTTGGATAAGATAAAGACCAACTAAGACTAATTGTGTGTAGTGTTTGTCTTGATAAGAATCCTCACTAACTCCTGAATATTTGTTTGTCAAGAAATGTTTCTTGATAAGAGAACCTTATATGTCAAGAGGTCAGTAAGAGTCTAAATGATCTTGAAAAGGTTCAAGAACTAATCAAGAGTAAACCTATTAGACACTAGAACACGACTTGAGGTCTAAAACCTATCGTGTTAACATATTCTATTTTCTGTGCCATTCCAGTTTAGTCAACTATGCATGTGAGTTCTATGAGTTCTCAATGGGTTGCATAGGGGCAAGGCACTCTGATCAATGTAAAGTACATTGATAGGTAGGGGTGAGCTGCTCAATAACTTGGAAGCAATGATGGGACCCTTGATGGCAAGAAATTAAGAATGAACAAGTTCAGTCCATATGAGTTTGGATTTGTCTTAAACCTTGTCTTATGATTATGGTTACGAAAAATTCACATGGATAGGAGCGCATACACCATAAAATGTAAGTGATAAGGTTTCTCTTCGCTTCATGAAAATGATTGTGAGGAAACTCTTTCACTAAGAGAGATTTTAAGGATATAGCAATTGAGATATTTGCATTCTCAAATTCGATTATGATTATGGCATCCCTCTTCATAGTTTGAATTGTGAGAAATGGCAATAAGTCTGAATATTCGGGACTTACTGTTGTAGGTTCTGAAATAGTTTAGACACACATGTGAGTTATCTAAGGAAAGGTGTATGAAGTTTGAGAAGCTTAGATAAAGGCTTCTCGAAGCATATCGTATTAGAAATATGAACTTTGGAAGTCAATAAGTATTGATTTCTAGAAGTCCAACTGTTTTCTGAATACATGCCAAAGCTAGTGGGAGCATAAATGTTATGCTGGTATGGATATAATTATCATGTTAGTGGGAGCATTATTAATATTTGAAGTGTTGTAAGTTAGCAAATTAATTATAGAAAACAAAAGTTTCACTTTGCAAAGTTGCTGTGACATCCCCATTTTTACGGCCAGGAAAGACCGATTTTGTTTATGCTTTATAAAAATCAGAGTACTTCTTTAATAAAAGTGTTGCGGAATTTTTCCCCAGAAAAACATGATAAATACGTTATTAAAACATTTTCGAAGAAACGTATTTTATTCATTTTAAAACGTTTGGGATGTCATCGTCAATACAGGAACATAAGCATAAACAGAACTTACATTCATTTACACTAATGATTTACATCTCCTTTATTCTCTCAGTGAATTATGTCTTCGTATTGATACCTGTGATACAAAGAAAACTGAGTGGGTCAGGCTTGGGAGCCTGGTGAGCATATAGGGTTTTCAACCCACAATAATACATTTATTATATTCAATTATCAACAATCAACCCAAATACCCATCCCCATTATCTTCTTTAAGGTTTTACCCTAAGAATCGATTATACTTTCTTCATTCATTCCTAAGGGTTTACCTGAGGAACTGGCACACAGTCCATTTGCTACCACGGTTTATACAATAAGTACTACGTCGCATAGTCACCAGGGTTCATACAATTGGCACTACGTCTCATAGTTACCAGGTCTTACACAATAGGCACTACGTCTCATAGTCACTTGGGTTCATACAATTGGCACTACGTCTCATAGTCACCAGGGCTTACACAATAGGCACTACGTGTCATAGTCACCTGGGTTCATACAATTGGCACTACGTCTCATAGTCACCAGGTCTTACACAATAGGCACTACGTCTCATAGTCACCTGGGTTCATACAATTGGCACTACGTCTCATAGTCACCAGGTCTTACACAATAGGCACTACGTCTCATAGTCACCTGGGTTCATACAATTGGCACTACGTCTCATAGTCACCACGGTTTGCACAATAGGCACATCGTCACCAAGGTTTATCAAATAGGCACAAAGTCGCATCGTCACCAACTATTCCATCTACCCATGTTCTACCCAACATTTTTGTAGATATAAATACAAACACAATTTGAATCATTTAACACCCGTATAAAAATATCAATTCCAAATCCATCTCAAATAGATATATAACACCTAGCACGTATTTCATAGCTAATACTTTATATTTATGTATTAGAAGAAAGTGCTATGCACTCACGCATATAAACAACAATATATATATGTATACACATAACACGTATTTTATAAAATACTTCATATTTATGTGTAAGATGAAAGTGACTATACACTCACTTGCTCAGAAGATGATTCGACAGCACTACGGCTTGTAGATGTAGCGCCTCTCCGCAGATCTGGAAGATCTTCACAAAAACCGGGCTCCTCGCGGGCAGGGCTTCGGCTCGGGAATAACGCTCTTCGGGATTCTCGGGGCTTCGGATCTCGCTTCGGGGCTCGGGAATAATACCGGGGCTTCGGGATATGATTGGCACGCAAATCGAGGCAAAACTTAGAGAGAGGGAAGAGTTTGAACAAGAGAAAATGGCTGATTTCGAGTTCTATTTATAGGCTGAGGGTCTGGGATTACGCGGGGCGTAATCTCAAATTACGCAGGGCGTACTCAGTACGCGGGGCGTACTCGGTTACGCGGGGCGTACTTTGACGTCACTGCATGCGTCGATCTGTGGCACTCGAGTATCGGTCAGGCAACTTGCATCCGCCTGAGTACGCGGGGCGTACTCAAATTACGCGGGGCGTAATTGACTCGTTGAACTTCTAAATTGCGTAACTTTCGCATACGAGCTCCGTTTTCGACGTTCTTTATATCCACGCGAAGGTCAGACCATACTCTATAACTTTTATTTAGACTCCGTCGGCTAATTTTGACTTTTATTTTTATTATTTATTTTTAGAAGGCTGGGACAGAAAAACTTCGTTATAAATTCATAACTTCTTCGTTTGACGTCCGTTCTCGCCTAACTTTTCATCGTTTCGCTACTAACAACGAGATCTTCGATTCTCATTTAGATTGTTTCGGCTAAAAACCGCTCGATCTCAAATCGAGTATTCGGGCTGCATACCGCTAAGTTGAAACTTAGAAAAATCATAACTTCCTCATACGAAGTCAGATTTGGGCGTTCCTTTTATGCACGCTCTCGGTTTAACGAAATCTATGACTTTCGTTTAGATCGCTAAGGCTAAATATCGCTCTAACATAAATTCACTTTTTACGTCATTCAGCGTCGTGCCGGTTCTGTCGCGAAACTTCGACAGGTCATAACTTCTTCGTTATAATTCGGATTTCGACGTTCTTTATATGTACGAAATCCTTGTAACATATACTATAACCTAGTTAAGATTATTCATTCTAAATAATCTTCTATCAGAAACTCATTTTTGACGCTTATTGTCTTTAAATTGACTAGCCCTGATCTACGGGCGTTACAATTATCTCCCCCTTAGGATGATTACGTCCCGGAATCATCAACGAAATAGGGCTTGTATAATGATTCCATATGTCATCCTTCCATCCTAAGTAATCACCGTGATGCTCAATCTTGCACCTGCTCTTCGTACTATGTTGGCTTTCAATCGTAACCTTTGAGTTACAAAATAGGTCCTTATTGAGGACTCCTTTTTCTTCTCAGGATAAATACTTTCCTTTATCTGTTGTAACAGACCGATGGGTCGTGCTCTACTGACCTCTCATCGCATGATGTAATGCTTAGACTTTGGTCTCTTAGAGTTAAATTCCAAAATGGAATATACCTTCCTTCATATTCTAATGTGATATAATCACATTTTAGCACATAGCATTTCTGCCTACAAACTTCTTTTAACAACGAGAGCGGCACTATCAATCGCATTAACTTCAACCTTCTGACTTAAGTCAGATGTTACATCTAACTTGGTCCTCTAGACCACGTAACATACTCCTCGTAGTCGAACTCAAATTTAAACATGACTACTAGGGTCGGAACAAGAACCATCTTACTAGTCATTACCGAAACAATGGTAATGACATACCAGAATAAAGTGGAATCAATCACTAGCTTCTTGGTAACCTTGTGACTTTCCCTGATCCAAGTGCGAGTCCTGTGCTTCCGGTAGTATATGCATCTACTACCTTACACACCTACTCATACTCGTCCCAAGTATTGTCTCTCAGTCGAACCAAGTCACTATACAAAAATCACACAATCATTTAACACATCAGGTACTAAAACCATAATTATCACATAAATATCAAAACCAGGGTTTACAATATAACTTGAAATGATTACACAAAAGTTCAAGTTCACCCTATACTATGCCTTTAATTGGCTACATCATAAGTTGATCCTTGGGTATAAATTCCTCATTCTTGATTCGCTTCGTCGAGGATCATGTGGAATGCCCTTGGCTGTGGTGGTGCGTTTTTCTTTGGGCAGTCTCTAGAAATATGCCCTTCCTCGTTACATCCATAGCACACCTTTTTGTTGGATGCGCACTTGTTGGCGTAATGCCCCGTCTTCCCACATTTGTAGCAAGTCATATCCTCGCTACACTTCCCGAAGTGTTTCTTTTTACACTTCTCGCACCACTTAGCTTCATCTCTTCCTCCATATTTCGGGAATTTGGTTTCTTTGTTGATTATTGAAGATCCTTCATGTTTCCTTTTCTCTCCAACTTCAGCTCTCTCCAGACCCTTTTCTTTTATTTGGGTTTCAACATTTTTGGCTGCCCAGATGGCGGCTTTCAAAGTGGTTGCTTGCTTGACTATCGGACCAAAGTCCGCTGGTAATCCATTGGCAAACTTGTTGACCTTGGAAAGTTCAGTTGGAACAAGGTATGGAATAAGCTTCATCTTTTCCGTAAAGCTTGTGGCATATTCAGTGATGCTCAATTTTCCCTTCTTTAGATTCTGGAACTCATTGTTGATTTCCAGGAGATCCTGCTCAGAGCAGTATTGCATTTTCAATTGTACCACGAACTCCTCCCAAGACATCATGCTAGCTTCCCCCTTGGGCATCGAACCTGCCAGTAACTTCCACCAGCTCAGTACTCCAGATTTTAATAGAGGAATTGCAAGAGCGGTCTTCTGCCTGTTGCTACATTCGCAACTTTCAAACATAGTCTCCATTTCGGAGACCCAGTCCATAACTTGCACCGGCGTCGGGCTTCCGGATAGACATGGTGGTTTGGATGCCATGAAATCCTTATACTTGCACCCACGACCATCATTTCCTCCATACTGGTTATTGCGTCTAACCACTGGTTGTTCGACTTGACCAATGATCCCACTAAAGTTTTCTCCTTCAGACTGCCCTCCATTCTCCTCGGGCTCTTCTGCTTGAATTGACGGTTCTTCACGATTCTGCCTAAGCAGGCGTCTTGTTTCTTCCATCTGACGATCCAACATCATTTGAATCATCATTTGTACACCAGCCATTGTTATCGGCTCAGGTGCATTAGCTACGACAGGCACTTGTTGAATTACAGGCGGTTGATTCCTGTTTTCATCAGCATTTCCAACTCCGCTTCTTGTTCTCACCATTTTTGATCTACACACCGAATAATTTCACCTTATTACTCCAAACGATTACATGCTAGTTCTAATATCGTATACATACGCTTAGAATCCTAAACACATAAACCTTCAGATCTGGTTGGCAACAAACCGTAGATCCGAACAAATAATATCATATATGGCAACATATAACATTTAGCACATAAAAGCATTTTAGGCAACTTTCCTAAAATAAACTAGTGCTCGTGTCTAAAATTTATCAGACTCACATCTCACAATCTCCACTTAGCATCTTAAGTTTAAGTCTAGAAATCCTACAAATTCCTAGTTCGCTTAAACTAATGCTCTGATACCAACTGTGACATCCCCATTTTTACGGCCAGAAAAGACCGATTTTGTTTATGCTTTATAAAAATCAGAGTACTTCTTTAATAAAAGTGTTGCGGAATTTTTCCCCAGAAAAACATGATAAATACGTTATTAAAACATTTTCGAAGAAACGTATTTTATTCATTTTAAAACGTTTGGGATGTCATCGTCAATACAGGAACATAAGCATAAACAGAACTTACATTCATTTACACTAATGATTTACATCTCCTTTATTCTCTCAGTGAATTATGTCTTCGTATTGATACCTGTGATACAAAGAAAACTGAGTGGGTCAGGCTTGGGAGCCTGGTGAGCATATAGGGTTTTCAACCCACAATAATACATTTATTATATTCAATTATCAACAATCAACCCAAATACCCATCCCCATTATCTTCTTTAAGGTTTTACCCTAAGAATCGATTATACTTTCTTCATTCATTCCTAAGGGTTTACCTGAGGAACTGGCACACAGTCCATTTGCTACCACGGTTTATACAATAAGTACTACGTCGCATAGTCACCAGGGTTCATACAATTGGCACTACGTCTCATAGTTACCAGGTCTTACACAATAGGCACTACGTCTCATAGTCACTTGGGTTCATACAATTAGCACTACGTCTCATAGTCACCAGGGCTTACACAATAGGCACTACGTCTCATAGTCACCTGGGTTCATACAATTGGCACTACGTCTCATAGTCACCAGGTCTTACACAATAGGCACTACGTCTCATAGTCACCTGGGTTCATACAATTGGCACTACGTCTCATAGTCACCAGGTCTTACACAATAGACACTACGTCTCATAGTCACCTGGGTTCATACAATTGGCACTACGTCTCATAGTCACCACGGTTTGCACAATAGGCACATCGTCACCAAGGTTTATCAAATAGGCACAAAGTCGCATCGTCACCAACTATTCCATCTACCCATGTTCTACCCAACATTTTTGTAGATATAAATACAAACACAATTTGAATCATTTAACACCCGTATAAAAATATCAATTCCAAATCCATCTCAAATAGATATATAACACCTAGCACGTATTTCATAGCTAATACTTTATATTTATGTATTAGAAGAAAGTGCTATGCACTCACGCATATAAACAACAATATATATATGTATACACATAACACGTATTTTATAAAATACTTCATATTTATGTGTAAGATGAAAGTGACTATACACTCACTTGCTCAGAAGATGATTCGACAGCACTACGGCTTGTAGATGTAGCGCCTCTCCGCAGATCTGGAAGATCTTCACAAAAACCGGGCTCCTCGCGGGCAGGGCTTCGGCTCGGGAATAACGCTCTTCGGGATTCTCGGGGCTTCGGATCTCGCTTCGGGGCTCGGGAATAATACCGGGGCTTCGGGATATGATTGGCACGCAAATCGAGGCAAAACTTAGAGAGAGGGAAGAGTTTGAACAAGAGAAAATGGCTGATTTCGAGTTCTATTTATAGGCTGAGGGTCTGGGATTACGCGGGGCGTAATCTCAAATTACGCAGGGCGTACTCAGTACGCGGGGCGTACTCGGTTACGCGGGGCGTACTTTGACGTCACTGCATGCGTCGATCTGTGGCACTCGAGTATCGGTCAGGCAACTTGCATCCGCCTGAGTACGCGGGGCGTACTCAAATTACGCGGGGCGTAATTGACTCGTCGAACTTCTAAATTGCGTAACTTTCGCATACGAGCTCCGTTTTCGACGTTCTTTATATCCACGCGAAGGTCAGACCATACTCTATAACTTTTATTTAGACTCCGTCGGCTAATTTTGACTTTTATTTTTATTATTTATTTTTAGAAGGCTGGGACAGAAAAACTTCGTTATAAATTCATAACTTCTTCGTTTGACGTCCGTTCTCGCCTAACTTTTCATCGTTTCGCTACTAACAACGAGATCTTCGATTCTCATTTAGATTGTTTCGGCTAAAAACCGCTCGATCTCAAATCGAGTATTCGGGCTGCATACCGCTAAGTTGAAACTTAGAAAAATCATAACTTCCTCATACGAAGTCAGATTTGGGCGTTCCTTTTATGCACGCTCTCGGTTTAACGAAATCTATGACTTTCGTTTAGATCGCTAAGGCTAAATATCGCTCTAACATAAATTCACTTTTTACGTCATTCAACGTCGTGCCGGTTCTGTCGCGAAACTTCGACAGGTCATAACTTCTTCGTTATAATTCGGATTTCGACGTTCTTTATATGTACGAAATCCTTGTAACATATACTATAACCTAGTTAAGATTATTCATTCTAAATAATCTTCTATCAGAAACTCATTTTTGACGCTTATTGTCTTTAAATTGACTAGCCCTGATCTACGGGCGTTACAATTATCTCCCCCTTAGGATGATTACGTCCCGGAATCATCAACGAAATAGGGCTTGTATAATGATTCCATATGTCATCCTTCCATCCTAAGTAATCACCGTGATGCTCAATCTTGCACCTGCTCTTCGTACTATGTTGGCTTTCAATCGTAACCTTTGAGTTACAAAATAGGTCCTTATTGAGGACTCCTTTTTCTTCTCAGGATAAATACTTTCCTTTATCTGTTGTAACAGACCGATGGGTCGTGCTCTACTGACCTCTCATCGCATGATGTAATGCTTAGACTTTGGTCTCTTAGAGTTAAATTCCAAAATGGAATATACCTTCCTTCATATTCTAATGTGATATAATCACATTTTAGCACATAGCATTTCTGCCTACAAACTTCTTTTAACAACGAGAGCGGCACTATCAATCGCATTAACTTCAACCTTCTGACTTAAGTCAGATGTTACATCTAACTTGGTCCTCTAGACCACGTAACATACTCCTCGTAGTCGAACTCAAATTTAAACATGACTACTAGGGTCGGAACAAGAACCATCTTACTAGTCATTACCGAAACAATGGTAATGACATACCAGAATAAAGTGGAATCAATCACTAGCTTCTTGGTAACCTTGTGACTTTCCCTGATCCAAGTGCGAGTCCTGTGCTTCCGGTAGTATATGCATCTACTACCTTACACACCTACTCATACTCGTCCCAAGTATTGTCTCTCAGTCGAACCAAGTCACTATACAAAAATCACACAATCATTTAACACATCAGGTACTAAAACCATAATTATCACATAAATATCAAAACCAGGGTTTACAATATAACTTGAAATGATTACACAAAAGTTCAAGTTCACCCTATACTATGCCTTTAATTGGCTACATCATAAGTTGATCCTTGGGTATAAATTCCTCATTCTTGATTCGCTTCGTCGAGGATCATGTGGAATGCCCTTGGCTGTGGTGGTGCGTTTTTCTTTGGGCAGTCTCTAGAAATATGCCCTTCCTCGTTACATCCATAGCACACCTTTTTGTTGGATGCGCACTTGTTGGCGTAATGCCCCGTCTTCCCACATTTGTAGCAAGTCATATCCTCGCTACACTTCCCGAAGTGTTTCTTTTTACACTTCTCGCACCACTTAGCTTCATCTCTTCCTCCATATTTCGGGAATTTGGTTTCTTTGTTGATTATTGAAGATCCTTCATGTTTCCTTTTCTCTCCAACTTCAGCTCTCTCCAGACCCTTTTCTTTTATTTGGGTTTCAACATTTTTGGCTGCCCAGATGGCGGCTTTCAAAGTGGTTGCTTGCTTGACTATCGGACCAAAGTCCGCTGGTAATCAATTGGCAAACTTGTTGACCTTGGAAAGTTCAGTTGGAACAAGGTATGGAATAAGCTTCATCTTTTCCGTAAAGCTTGTGGCATATTCAGTGATGCTCAATTTTCCCTTCTTTAGATTCTGGAACTCATTGTTGATTTCCAGGAGATCCTGCTCAGAGCAGTATTGCATTTTCAATTGTACCACGAACTCCTCCCAAGACATCATGCTAGCTTCCCCCTTGGGCATCGAACCTGCCAGTAACTTCCACCAGCTCAGTACTCCAGATTTTAATAGAGGAATTGCAAGAGCGGTCTTCTGCCTGTTGCTACATTCGCAACTTTCAAACATAGTCTCCATTTCGGAGACCCAGTCCATAACTTGCACCGGCGTCGGGCTTCCGGATAGACATGGTGGTTTGGATGCCATGAAATCCTTATACTTGCACCCACGACCATCATTTCCTCCATACTGGTTATTGCGTCTAACCACTGGTTGTTCGACTTGACCAATGATCCCACTAAAGTTTTCTCCTTCAGACTGCCCTCCATTCTCCTCGGGCTCGTCTGCTTGAATTGACGGTTCTTCACGATTCTGCCTAAGCAGGCGTCTTGTTTCTTCCATCTGACGATCCAACATCATTTGAATCATCATTTGTACACCAGCCATTGTTATCGGCTCAGGTGCATTAGCTACGACAGACACTTGTTGAATTACAGGCAGTTGATTCCTGTTTTCATCAGCATTTCCAACTCCGCTTCTTGTTCTCACCATTTTTGATCTACACACCGAATAATTTCACCTTATTACTCCAAACGATTACATGCTAGTTCTAATATCGTATACATACGCTTAGAATCCTAAACACATAAACCTTCAGATCTGGTTGGCAACAAACCGTAGATCCGAACAAATAATATCATATATGGCAACATATAACATTTAGCACATAAAAGCATTTTAGGCAACTTTCCTAAAATAAACTAGTGCTCGTGTCTAAAATTTATCAGACTCACATCTCACAATCTCCACTTAGCATCTTAAGTTTAAGTCTAGAAATCCTACAAATTCCTAGTTCGCTTAAACTAATGCTCTGATACCAACTGTGACATCCCCATTTTTACGGCCAGAAATGACCGATTTTGTTTATGCTTTATAAAAATCAGAGTACTTCTTTAATAAAAGTGTTGCGGAATTTTTCCCCAGAAAAACATGATAAATACGTTATTAAAACATTTTCGAAGAAACGTATTTTATTCATTTTAAAACGTTTGGGATGTCATCGTCAATACAGGAACATAAGCATAAACAGAACTTACATTCATTTACACTAATGATTTACATCTCCTTTATTCTCTCAGTGAATTATGTCTTCGTATTGATACCTGTGATACAAAGAAAACTGAGTGGGTCAGGCTTGGGAGCCTGGTGAGCATATAGGGTTTTCAACCCACAATAATACATTTATTATATTCAATTATCAACAATCAACCCAAATACCCATCCCCATTATCTTCTTTAAGGTTTTACCCTAAGAATCGATTATACTTTCTTCATTCATTCCTAAGGGTTTACCTGAGGAACTGGCACACAGTCCATTTGCTACCACGGTTTATACAATAAGTACTACGTCGCATAGTCACCAGGGTTCATACAATTGCAACTACGTCTCATAGTTACCAGGTCTTACACAATAGGCACTACGTCTCATAGTCACTTGGGTTCATACAATTAGCACTACGTCTCATAGTCACCAGGGCTTACACAATAGGCACTACGTCTCATAGTCACCTGGGTTCATACAATTGGCACTACGTCTCATAGTCACCAGGTCTTACACAATAGGCACTACGTCTCATAGTCACCTGGGTTCATACAATTGGCACTACGTCTCATAGTCACCAGGTCTTACACAATAGGCACTACGTCTCATAGTCACCTGGGTTCATACAATTGGCACTACGTCTCATAGTCACCACGGTTTGCACAATAGGCACATCGTCACCAAGGTTTATCAAATAGGCACAAAGTCGCATCGTCACCAACTATTCCATCTACCCATGTTCTACCCAACATTTTTGTAGATATAAATACAAACACAATTTGAATCATTTAACACCCGTATAAAAATATCAATTCCAAATCCATCTCAAATAGATATATAACACCTAGCACGTATTTCATAGCTAATACTTTATATTTATGTATTAGAAGAAAGTGCTATGCACTCACGCATATAAACAACAATATATATATGTATACACATAACACGTATTTTATAAAATACTTCATATTTATGTGTAAGATGAAAGTGACTATACACTCACTTGCTCAGAAGATGATTCGACAGCACTACGGCTTGTAGATGTAGCGCCTCTCCGCAGATCTGGAAGATCTTCACAAAAACCGGGCTCCTCGCGGGCAGGGCTTCGGCTCGGGAATAACGCTCTTCGGGATTCTCGGGGCTTCGGATCTCGCTTCGGGGCTCGGGAATAATACCGGGGCTTCGGGATATGATTGGCACGCAAATCGAGGCAAAACTTAGAGAGAGGGAAGAGTTTGAACAAGAGAAAATGGCTGATTTCGAGTTCTATTTATAGGCTGAGGGTCTGGGATTACGCGGGGCGTAATCTCAAATTACGCAGGGCGTACTCAGTACGCGGGGCGTACTCGGTTACGCGGGGCGTACTTTGACGTCACTGCATGCGTCGATCTGTGGCACTCGAGTATCGGTCAGGCAACTTGCATCCGCCTGAGTACGCGGGGCGTACTCAAATTACGCGGGGCGTAATTGACTCGTCGAACTTCTAAATTGCGTAACTTTCGCATACGAGCTCCGTTTTCGACGTTCTTTATATCCACGCGAAGGTCAGACCATACTCTATAACTTTTATTTAGACTCCGTCGGCTAATTTTGACTTTTATTTTTATTATTTATTTTTAGAAGGCTGGGACAGAAAAACTTCGTTATAAATTCATAACTTCTTCGTTTGACGTCCGTTCTCGCCTAACTTTTCATCGTTTCGCTACTAACAACGAGATCTTCGATTCTCATTTAGATTGTTTCGGCTAAAAACCGCTCGATCTCAAATCGAGTATTCGGGCTGCATACCGCTAAGTTGAAACTTAGAAAAATCATAACTTCCTCATACGAAGTCAGATTTGGGCGTTCCTTTTATGCACGCTCTCGGTTTAACGAAATCTATGACTTTCGTTTAGATCGCTAAGGCTAAATATCGCTCTAACATAAATTCACTTTTTACGTCATTCAACGTCGTGCCGGTTCTGTCGCGAAACTTCGACAGGTCATAACTTCTTCGTTATAATTCGGATTTCGACGTTCTTTATATGTACGAAATCCTTGTAACATATACTATAACCTAGTTAAGATTATTCATTCTAAATAATCTTCTATCAGAAACTCATTTTTGACGCTTATTGTCTTTAAATTGACTAGCCCTGATCTACGGGCGTTACAATTATCTCCCCCTTAGGATGATTACGTCCCGGAATCATCAACGAAATAGGGCTTGTATAATGATTCCATATGTCATCCTTCCATCCTAAGTAATCACCGTGATGCTCAATCTTGCACCTGCTCTTCGTACTATGTTGGCTTTCAATCGTAACCTTTGAGTTACAAAATAGGTCCTTATTGAGGACTCCTTTTTCTTCTCAGGATAAATACTTTCCTTTATCTGTTGTAACAGACCGATGGGTCGTGCTCTACTGACCTCTCATCGCATGATGTAATGCTTAGACTTTGGTCTCTTAGAGTTAAATTCCAAAATGGAATATACCTTCCTTCATATTCTAATGTGATATAATCACATTTTAGCACATAGCATTTCTGCCTACAAACTTCTTTTAACAACGAGAGCGGCACTATCAATCGCATTAACTTCAACCTTCTGACTTAAGTCAGATGTTACATCTAACTTGGTCCTCTAGACCACGTAACATACTCCTCGTAGTCGAACTCAAATTTAAACATGACTACTAGGGTCGGAACAAGAACCATCTTACTAGTCATTACCGAAACAATGGTAATGACATACCAGAATAAAGTGGAATCAATCACTAGCTTCTTGGTAACCTTGTGACTTTCCCTGATCCAAGTGCGAGTCCTGTGCTTCCGGTAGTATATGCATCTACTACCTTACACACCTACTCATACTCGTCCCAAGTATTGTCTCTCAGTCGAACCAAGTCACTATACAAAAATCACACAATCATTTAACACATCAGGTACTAAAACCATAATGATCACATAAATATCAAAACCAGGGTTTACAATATAACTTGAAATGATTACACAAAAGTTCAAGTTCACCCTATACTATGCCTTTAATTGGCTACATCATAAGTTGATCCTTGGGTATAAATTCCTCATTCTTGATTCGCTTCGTCGAGGATCATGTGGAATGCCCTTGGCTGTGGTGGTGCGTTTTTCTTTGGGCAGTCTCTAGAAATATGCCCTTCCTCGTTACATCCATAGCACACCTTTTTGTTGGATGCGCACTTGTTGGCGTAATGCCCCGTCTTCCCACATTTGTAGCAAGTCATATCCTCGCTACACTTCCCGAAGTGTTTCTTTTTACACTTCTCGCACCACTTAGCTTCATCTCTTCCTCCATATTTCGGGAATTTGGTTTCTTTGTTGATTATTGAAGATCCTTCATGTTTCCTTTTCTCTCCAACTTCAGCTCTCTCCAGACCCTTTTCTTTTATTTGGGTTTCAACATTTTTGGCTGCCCAGATGGCGGCTTTCAAAGTGGTTGCTTGCTTGACTATCGGACCAAAGTCCGCTGGTAATCCATTGGCAAACTTGTTGACCTTGGAAAGTTCAGTTGGAACAAGGTATGGAATAAGCTTCATCTTTTCCGTAAAGCTTGTGGCATATTCAGTGATGCTCAATTTTCCCTTCTTTAGATTCTGGAACTCATTGTTGATTTCCAGGAGATCCTGCTCAGAGCAGTATTGCATTTTCAATTGTACCACGAACTCCTCCCAAGACATCTTGCTAGCTTCCCCCTTGGGCATCGAACCTGCCAGTAACTTCCACCAGCTCAGTACTCCAGATTTTAATAGAGGAATTGCAAGAGCGGTCTTCTGCCTGTTGCTACATTCGCAACTTTCAAACATAGTCTCCATTTCGGAGACCCAGTCCATAACTTGCACCGGCGTCGGGCTTCCGGATAGACATGGTGGTTTGGATGCCATGAAATCCTTATACTTGCACCCACGACCATCATTTCCTCCATACTGGTTATTGCGTCTAACCACTGGTTGTTCGACTTGACCAATGATCCCACTAAAGTTTTCTCCTTCAGACTGTCCTCCATTCTCCTCGGGCTCTTCTGCTTGAATTGACGGTTCTTCACGATTCTGCCTAAGCAGGCGTCTTGTTTCTTCCATCTGACGATCCAACATCATTTGAATCATCATTTGTACACCAGCCATTGTTATCGGCTCAGGTGCATTAGCTACGACAGGCACTTGTTGAATTACAGGCGGTTGATTCCTGTTTTCATCAGCATTTCCAACTCCGCTTCTTGTTCTCACCATTTTTGATCTACACACCGAATAATTTCACCTTATTACTCCAAACGATTACATGCTAGTTCTAATATCGTATACATACGCTTAGAATCCTAAACACATAAACCTTCAGATCTGGTTGGCAACAAACCGTAGATCCGAACAAATAATATCATATATGGCAACATATAACATTTAGCACATAAAAGCATTTTAGGCAACTTTCCTAAAATAAACTAGTGCTCGTGTCTAAAATTTATCAGACTCACATCTCACAATCTCCACTTAGCATCTTAAGTTTAAGTCTAGAAATCCTACAAATTCCTAGTTCGCTTAAACTAATGCTCTGATACCAACTGTGACATCCCCATTTTTACGGCCAGAAAAGACCGATTTTGTTTATGCTTTATAAAAATCAGAGTACTTCTTTAATAAAAGTGTTGCGGAATTTTTCCCCAGAAAAACATGATAAATACGTTATTAAAACATTTTCGAAGAAACGTATTTTATTCATTTTAAAACGTTTGGGATGTCATCGTCAATACAGGAACATAAGCATAAACAGAACTTACATTCATTTACACTAATGATTTACATCTCCTTTATTCTCTCAGTGAATTATGTCTTCATATTGATACCTGTGATACAAAGAAAACTGAGTGGGTCAGGCTTGGGAGCCTGGTGAGCATATAGGGTTTTCAACCCACAATAATACATTTATTATATTCAATTATCAACAATCAACCCAAATACCCATCCCCATTATCTTCTTTAAGGTTTTACCCTAAGAATCGATTATACTTTCTTCATTCATTCCTAAGGGTTTACCTGAGGAACTGGCACACAGTCCATTTGCTACCACGGTTTATACAATAAGTACTACGTCGCATAGTCACCAGGGTTCATACAATTGGCACTACGTCTCATAGTTACCAGGTCTTACACAATAGGCACTACGTCTCATAGTCACTTGGGTTCATACAATTGGCACTACGTCTCATAGTCACCAGGGCTTACACAATAGGCACTACGTCTCATAGTCACCTGGGTTCATACAATTGGCACTACGTCTCATAGTCACCAGGTCTTACACAATAGGCACTACGTCTCATAGTCACCTGGGTTCATACAATTGGCACTACGTCTCATAGTCACCAGGTCTTACACAATAGGCACTACGTCTCATAGTCACCTGGGTTCATACAATTGGCACTACGTCTCATAGTCACCACGGTTTGCACAATAGGCACATCGTCACCAAGGTTTATCAAATAGGCACAAAGTCGCATCGTCACCAACTATTCCATCTACCCATGTTCTACCCAACATTTTTGTAGATATAAATACAAACACAATTTGAATCATTTAACACCCGTATAAAAATATCAATTCCAAATCCATCTCAAATAGATATATAACACCTAGCACGTATTTCATAGCTAATACTTTATATTTATGTATTAGAAGAAAGTGCTATGCACTCACGCATATAAACAACAATATATATATGTATACACATAACACGTATTTTATAAAATACTTCATATTTATGTGTAAGATGAAAGTGACTATACACTCACTTGCTCAGAAGATGATTCGACAGCACTACGGCTTGTAGATGTAGCGCCTCTCCGCAGATCTGGAAGATCTTCACAAAAACCGGGCTCCTCGCGGGCAGGGCTTCGGCTCGGGAATAACGCTCTTCGGGATTCTCGGGGCTTCGGATCTCGCTTCGGGGCTCGGGAATAATACCGGGGCTTCGGGATATGATTGGCACGCAAATCGAGGCAAAACTTAGAGAGAGGGAAGAGTTTGAACAAGAGAAAATGGCTGATTTCGAGTTCTATTTATAGGCTGAGGGTCTGGGATTACGCGGGGCGTAATCTCAAATTACGCAGGGCGTACTCAGTACGCGGGGCGTACTCGGTTACGCGGGGCGTACTTTGACGTCACTGCATGCGTCGATCTGTGGCACTCGAGTATCGGTCAGGCAACTTGCATCCGCCTGAGTACGCGGGGCGTACTCAAATTACGCGGGGCGTAATTGACTCGTCGAACTTCTAAATTGCGTAACTTTCGCATACGAGCTCCGTTTTCGACGTTCTTTATATCCACGCGAAGGTCAGACCATACTCTATAACTTTTATTTAGACTCCGTCGGCTAATTTTGACTTTTATTTTTATTATTTATTTTTAGAAGGCTGGGACAGAAAAACTTCGTTATAAATTCATAACTTCTTCGTTTGACGTCCGTTCTCGCCTAACTTTTCATCGTTTCGCTACTAACAACGAGATCTTCGATTCTCATTTAGATTGTTTCGGCTAAAAACCGCTCGATCTCAAATCGAGTATTCGGGCTGCATACCGCTAAGTTGAAACTTAGAAAAATCATAACTTCCTCATACGAAGTCAGATTTGGGCGTTCCTTTTATGCACGCTCTCGGTTTAACGAAATCTATGACTTTCGTTTAGATCGCTAAGGCTAAATATCGCTCTAACATAAATTCACTTTTTACGTCATTCAGCGTCGTGCCGGTTCTGTCGCGAAACTTCGACAGGTCATAACTTCTTCGTTATAATTCGGATTTCGACGTTCTTTATATGTACGAAATACTTGTAACATATACTATAACCTAGTTAAGATTATTCATTCTAAATAATCTTCTATCAGAAACTCATTTTTGACGCTTATTGTCTTTAAATTGACTAGCCCTGATCTACGGGCGTTACAATTATCTCCCCCTTAGGATGATTACGTCCCGGAATCATCAACGAAATAGGGCTTGTATAATGATTCCATATGTCATCCTTCCATCCTAAGTAATCACCGTGATGCTCAATCTTGCACCTGCTCTTCGTACTATGTTGGCTTTCAATCGTAACCTTTGAGTTACAAAATAGGTCCTTATTGAGGACTCCTTTTTCTTCTCAGGATAAATACTTTCCTTTATCTGTTGTAACAGACCGATGGGTCGTGCTCTACTGACCTCTCATCGCATGATGTAATGCTTAGACTTTGGTCTCTTAGAGTTAAATTCCAAAATGGAATATACCTTCCTTCATATTCTAATGTGATATAATCACATTTTAGCACATAGCATTTCTGCCTACAAACTTCTTTTAACAACGAGAGCGGCACTATCAATCGCATTAACTTCAACCTTCTGACTTAAGTCAGATGTTACATCTAACTTGGTCCTCTAGACCACGTAACATACTCCTCGTAGTCGAACTCAAATTTAAACATGACTACTAGGGTCGGAACAAGAACCATCTTACTAGTCATTACCGAAACAATGGTAATGACATACCAGAATAAAGTGGAATCAATCACTAGCTTCTTGGTAACCTTGTGACTTTCCCTGATCCAAGTGCGAGTCCTGTGCTTCCGGTAGTATATGCATCTACTACCTTACACACCTACTCATACTCGTCCCAAGTATTGTCTCTCAGTCGAACCAAGTCACTATACAAAAATCACACAATCATTTAACACATCAGGTACTAAAACCATAATTATCACATAAATATCAAAACCAGGGTTTACAATATAACTTGAAATGATTACACAAAAGTTCAAGTTCACCCTATACTATGCCTTTAATTGGCTACATCATAAGTTGATCCTTGGGTATAAATTCCTCATTCTTGATTCGCTTCGTCGAGGATCATGTGGAATGCCCTTGGCTGTGGTGGTGCGTTTTTCTTTGGGCAGTCTCTAGAAATATGCCCTTCCTCGTTACATCCATAGCACACCTTTTTGTTGGATGCGCACTTGTTGGCGTAATGCCCCGTCTTCCCACATTTGTAGCAAGTCATATCCTCGCTACACTTCCCGAAGTGTTTCTTTTTACACTTCTCGCACCACTTAGCTTCATCTCTTCCTCCATATTTCGGGAATTTGGTTTCTTTGTTGATTATTGAAGATCCTTCATGTTTCCTTTTCTCTCCAACTTCAGCTCTCTCCAGACCCTTTTCTTTTATTTGGGTTTCAACATTTTTGGCTGCCCAGATGGCGGCTTTCAAAGTGGTTGCTTGCTTGACTATCGGACCAAAGTCCGCTGGTAATCAATTGGCAAACTTGTTGACCTTGGAAAGTTCAGTTGGAACAAGGTATGGAATAAGCTTCATCTTTTCCGTAAAGCTTGTGGCATATTCAGTGATGCTCAATTTTCCCTTCTTTAGATTCTGGAACTCATTGTTGATTTCCAGGAGATCCTGCTCAGAGCAGTATTGCATTTTCAATTGTACCACGAACTCCTCCCAAGACATCTTGCTAGCTTCCCCCTTGGGCATCAAACCTGCCAGTAACTTCCACCAGCTCAGTACTCCAGATTTTAATAGAGGAATTGCAAGAGCGGTCTTCTGCCTGTTGCTACATTCGCAACTTTCAAACATAGTCTCCATTTCGGAGACCCAGTCCATAACTTGCACCGGCGTCGGGCTTCCGGATAGACATGGTGGTTTGGATGCCATGAAATCCTTATACTTGCACCCACGACCATCATTTCCTCCATACTGGTTATTGCGTCTAACCACTGGTTGTTCGACTTGACCAATGATCCCACTAAAGTTTTCTCCTTCAGACTGCCCTCCATTCTCCTCGGGCTCTTCTGCTTGAATTGACGGTTCTTCACGATTCTGCCTAAGCAGGCGTCTTGTTTCTTCCATCTGACGATCCAACATCATTTGAATCATCATTTGTACACCAGCCATTGTTATCGGCTCAGGTGCATTAGCTACGACAGGCACTTGTTGAATTACAGGCGGTTGATTCCTGTTTTCATCAGCATTTCCAACTCCGCTTCTTGTTCTCACCATTTTTGATCTACACACCGAATAATTTCACCTTATTACTCCAAACGATTACATGCTAGTTCTAATATCGTATACATACGCTTAGAATCCTAAACACATAAACCTTCAGATCTGGTTGGCAACAAACCGTAGATCCGAACAAATAATATCATATATGGCAACATATAACATTTAGCACATAAAAGCATTTTAGGCAACTTTCCTAAAATAAACTAGTGCTCGTGTCTAAAATTTATCAGACTCACATCTCACAATCTCCACTTAGCATCTTAAGTTTAAGTCTAGAAATCCTACAAATTCCTAGTTCGCTTAAACTAATGCTCTGATACCAACTGTGACATCCCCATTTTTACGGCCAGAAATGACCGATTTTGTTTATGCTTTATAAAAATCAGAGTACTTCTTTAATAAAAGTGTTGCGGAATTTTTCCCTAGAAAAACATGATAAATACGTTATTAAAACATTTTCGAAGAAACGTATTTTATTCATTTTAAAACGTTTGGGATGTCATCGTCAATACAGGAACATAAGCATAAACAGAACTTACATTCATTTACACTAATGATTTACATCTCCTTTATTCTCTCAGTGAATTATGTCTTCGTATTGATACCTGTGATACAAAGAAAACTGAGTGGGTCAGGCTTGGGAGCCTGGTGAGCATATAGGGTTTTCAACCCACAATAATACATTTATTATATTCAATTATCAACAATCAACCCAAATACCCATCCCCATTATCTTCTTTAAGGTTTTACCCTAAGAATCGATTATACTTTCTTCATTCATTCCTAAGGGTTTACCTGAGGAACTGGCACACAGTCCATTTGCTACCACGGTTTATACAATAAGTACTACGTCGCATAGTCACCAGGGTTCATACAATTGGCACTACGTCTCATAGTTACCAGGTCTTACACAATAGGCACTACGTCTCATAGTCACTTGGGTTCATACAATTAGCACTACGTCTCATAGTCACCAGGGCTTACACAATAGGCACTACGTCTCATAGTCACCTGGGTTCATACAATTGGCACTACGTCTCATAGTCACCAGGTCTTACACAATAGGCACTACGTCTCATAGTCACCTGGGTTCATACAATTGGCACTACGTCTCATAGTCACCAGGTCTTACACAATAGGCACTACGTCTCATAGTCACCTGGGTTCATACAATTGGCACTACGTCTCATAGTCACCACGGTTTGCACAATAGGCACATCGTCACCAAGGTTTATCAAATAGGCACAAAGTCGCATCGTCACCAACTATTCCATCTACCCATGTTCTACCCAACATTTTTGTAGATATAAATACAAACACAATTTGAATCATTTAACACCCGTATAAAAATATCAATTCCAAATCCATCTCAAATAGATATATAACACCTAGCACGTATTTCATAGCTAATACTTTATATTTATGTATTAGAAGAAAGTGCTATGCACTCACGCATATAAACAACAATATATATATGTATACACATAACACGTATTTTATAAAATACTTCATATTTATGTGTAAGATGAAAGTGACTATACACTCACTTGCTCAGAAGATGATTCGACAGCACTACGGCTTGTAGATGTAGCGCCTCTCCGCAGATCTGGAAGATCTTCACAAAAACCGGGCTCCTCGCGGGCAGGGCTTCGGCTCGGGAATAACGCTCTTCGGGATTCTCGGGGCTTCGGATCTCGCTTCGGGGCTCGGGAATAATACCGGGGCTTCGGGATATGATTGGCACGCAAATCGAGGCAAAACTTAGAGAGAGGGAAGAGTTTGAACAAGAGAAAATGGCTGATTTCGAGTTCTATTTATAGGCTGAGGGTCTGGGATTACGCGGGGCGTAATCTCAAATTACGCAGGGCGTACTCAGTACGCGGGGCGTACTCGGTTACGCGGGGCGTACTTTGACGTCACTGCATGCGTCGATCTGTGGCACTCGAGTATCGGTCAGGCAACTTGCATCCGCCTGAGTACGCGGGGCGTACTCAAATTACGCGGGGCGTAATTGACTCGTCGAACTTCTAAATTGCGTAACTTTCGCATACGAGCTCCGTTTTCGACGTTCTTTATATCCACGCGAAGGTCAGACCATACTCTATAACTTTTATTTAGACTCCGTCGGCTAATTTTGACTTTTATTTTTATTATTTATTTTTAGAAGGCTGGGACAGAAAAACTTCGTTATAAATTCATAACTTCTTCGTTTGACGTCCGTTCTCGCCTAACTTTTCATCGTTTCGCTACTAACAACGAGATCTTCGATTCTCATTTAGATTGTTTCGGCTAAAAACCGCTCGATCTCAAATCGAGTATTCGGGCTGCATACCGCTAAGTTGAAACTTAGAAAAATCATAACTTCCTCATACGAAGTCAGATTTGGGCGTTCCTTTTATGCACGCTCTCGGTTTAACGAAATCTATGACTTTCGTTTAGATCGCTAAGGCTAAATATCGCTCTAACATAAATTCACTTTTTACGTCATTCAGCGTCGTGCCGGTTCTGTCGCGAAACTTCGACAGGTCATAACTTCTTCGTTATAATTCGGATTTCGACGTTCTTTATATGTACGAAATCCTTGTAACATATACTATAACCTAGTTAAGATTATTCATTCTAAATAATCTTCTATCAGAAACTCATTTTTGACGCTTATTGTCTTTAAATTGACTAGCCCTGATCTACGGGCGTTACAATTATCTCCCCCTTAGGATGATTACGTCCCGGAATCATCAACGAAATAGGGCTTGTATAATGATTCCATATGTCATCCTTCCATCCTAAGTAATCACCGTGATGCTCAATCTTGCACCTGCTCTTCGTACTATGTTGGCTTTCAATCGTAACCTTTGAGTTACAAAATAGGTCCTTATTGAGGACTCCTTTTTCTTCTCAGGATAAATACTTTCCTTTATCTGTTGTAACAGACCGATGGGTCGTGCTCTACTGACCTCTCATCGCATGATGTAATGCTTAGACTTTGGTCTCTTAGAGTTAAATTCCAAAATGGAATATACCTTCCTTCATATTCTAATGTGATATAATCACATTTTAGCACATAGCATTTCTGCCTACAAACTTCTTTTAACAACGAGAGCGGCACTATCAATCGCATTAACTTCAACCTTCTGACTTAAGTCAGATGTTACATCTAACTTGGTCCTCTAGACCACGTAACATACTCCTCGTAGTCGAACTCAAATTTAAACATGACTACTAGGGTCGGAACAAGAACCATCTTACTAGTCATTACCGAAACAATGGTAATGACATACCAGAATAAAGTGGAATCAATCACTAGCTTCTTGGTAACCTTGTGACTTTCCCTGATCCAAGTGCGAGTCCTGTGCTTCCGGTAGTATATGCATCTACTACCTTACACACCTACTCATACTCGTCCCAAGTATTGTCTCTCAGTCGAACCAAGTCACTATACAAAAATCACACAATCATTTAACACATCAGGTACTAAAACCATAATTATCACATAAATATCAAAACCAGGGTTTACAATATAACTTGAAATGATTACACAAAAGTTCAAGTTCACCCTATACTATGCCTTTAATTGGCTACATCATAAGTTGATCCTTGGGTATAAATTCCTCATTCTTGATTCGCTTCGTCGAGGATCATGTGGAATGCCCTTGGCTGTGGTGGTGCGTTTTTCTTTGGGCAGTCTCTAGAAATATGCCCTTCCTCGTTACATCCATAGCACACCTTTTTGTTGGATGCGCACTTGTTGGCGTAATGCCCCGTCTTCCCACATTTGTAGCAAGTCATATCCTCGCTACACTTCCCGAAGTGTTTCTTTTTACACTTCTCGCACCACTTAGCTTCATCTCTTCCTCCATATTTCGGGAATTTGGTTTCTTTGTTGATTATTGAAGATCCTTCATGTTTCCTTTTCTCTCCAACTTCAGCTCTCTCCAGACCCTTTTCTTTTATTTGGGTTTCAACATTTTTGGCTGCCCAGATGGCGGCTTTCAAAGTGGTTGCTTGCTTGACTATCGGACCAAAGTCCGCTGGTAATCCATTGGCAAACTTGTTGACCTTGGAAAGTTCAGTTGGAACAAGGTATGGAATAAGCTTCATCTTTTCCGTAAAGCTTGTGGCATATTCAGTGATGCTCAATTTTCCCTTCTTTAGATTCTGGAACTCATTGTTGATTTCCAGGAGATCCTGCTCAGAGCAGTATTGCATTTTCAATTGTACCACGAACTCCTCCCAAGACATCATGCTAGCTTCCCCCTTGGGCATCGAACCTGCCAGTAACTTCCACCAGCTCAGTACTCCAGATTTTAATAGAGGAATTGCAAGAGCGGTCTTCTGCCTGTTGCTACATTCGCAACTTTCAAACATAGTCTCCATTTCGGAGACCCAGTCCATAACTTGCACCGGCGTCGGGCTTCCGGATAGACATGGTGGTTTGGATGCCATGAAATCCTTATACTTGCACCCACGACCATCATTTCCTCCATACTGGTTATTGCGTCTAACCACTGGTTGTTCGACTTGACCAATGATCCCACTAAAGTTTTCTCCTTCAGACTGTCCTCCATTCTCCTCGGGCTCTTCTGCTTGAATTGACGGTTCTTCACGATTCTGCCTAAGCAGGCGTCTTGTTTCTTCCATCTGACGATCCAACATCATTTGAATCATCATTTGTACACCAGCCATTGTTATCGGCTCAGGTGCATTAGCTACGACAGGCACTTGTTGAATTACAGGCGGTTGATTCCTGTTTTCATCAGCATTTCCAACTCCGCTTCTTGTTCTCACCATTTTTGATCTACACACCGAATAATTTCACCTTATTACTCCAAACGATTACATGCTAGTTCTAATATCGTATACATACGCTTAGAATCCTAAACACATAAACCTTCAGATCTGGTTGGCAACAAACCGTAGATCCGAACAAATAATATCATATATGGCAACATATAACATTTAGCACATAAAAGCATTTTAGGCAACTTTCCTAAAATAAACTAGTGCTCGTGTCTAAAATTTATCAGACTCACATCTCACAATCTCCACTTAGCATCTTAAGTTTAAGTCTAGAAATCCTACAAATTCCTAGTTCGCTTAAACTAATGCTCTGATACCAACTGTGACATCCCCATTTTTACGGCCAGAAAAGACCGATTTTGTTTATGCTTTATAAAAATCAGAGTACTTCTTTAATAAAAGTGTTGTGGAATTTTTCCCCAGAAAAACATGATAAATACGTTATTAAAACATTTTCGAAGAAACGTATTTTATTCATTTTAAAACGTTTGGGATGTCATCGTCAATACAGGAACATAAGCATAAACAGAACTTACATTCATTTACACTAATGATTTACATCTCCTTTATTCTCTCAGTGAATTATGTCTTCGTATTGATACCTGTGATACAAAGAAAACTGAGTGGGTCAGGCTTGGGAGCCTGGTGAGCATATAGGGTTTTCAACCCACAATAATACATTTATTATATTCAATTATCAACAATCAACCCAAATACCCATCCCCATTATCTTCTTTAAGGTTTTACCCTAAGAATCGATTATACTTTCTTCATTCATTCCTAAGGGTTTACCTGAGGAACTGGCACACAGTCCATTTGCTACCACGGTTTATACAATAAGTACTACGTCGCATAGTCACCAGGGTTCATACAATTGGCACTACGTCTCATAGTTACCAGGTCTTACACAATAGGCACTACGTCACATAGTCACTTGGGTTCATACAATTGGCACTACGTCTCATAGTCACCAGGGCTTACACAATAGGCACTACGTGTCATAGTCACCTGGGTTCATACAATTGGCACTACGTCTCATAGTCACCAGGTCTTACACAATAGGCACTACGTCTCATAGTCACCTGGGTTCATACAATTGGCACTACGTCTCATAGTCACCAGGTCTTACACAATAGGCACTACGTCTCATAGTCACCTGGGTTCATACAATTGGCACTACGTCTCATAGTCACCACGGTTTGCACAATAGGCACATCGTCACCAAGGTTTATCAAATAGGCACAAAGTCGCATCGTCACCAACTATTCCATCTACCCATGTTCTACCCAACATTTTTGTAGATATAAATACAAACACAATTTGAATCATTTAACACCCGTATAAAAATATCAATTCCAAATCCATCTCAAATAGATATATAACACCTAGCACGTATTTCATAGCTAATACTTTATATTTATGTATTAGAAGAAAGTGCTATGCACTCACGCATATAAACAACAATATATATATGTATACACATAACACGTATTTTATAAAATACTTCATATTTATGTGTAAGATGAAAGTGACTATACACTCACTTGCTCAGAAGATGATTCGACAGCACTACGGCTTGTAGATGTAGCGCCTCTCCGCAGATCTGGAAGATCTTCACAAAAACCGGGCTCCTCGCGGGCAGGGCTTCGGCTCGGGAATAACGCTCTTCGGGATTCTCGGGGCTTCGGATCTCGCTTCGGGGCTCGGGAATAATACCGGGGCTTCGGGATATGATTGGCACGCAAATCGAGGCAAAACTTAGAGAGAGGGAAGAGTTTGAACAAGAGAAAATGGCTGATTTCGAGTTCTATTTATAGGCTGAGGGTCTGGGATTACGCGGGGCGTAATCTCAAATTACGCAGGGCGTACTCAGTACGCGGGGCGTACTCGGTTACGCGGGGCGTGCTTTGACGTCACTGCATGCGTCGATCTGTGGCACTCGAGTATCGGTCAGGCAACTTGCATCCGCCTGAGTACGCGGGGCGTACTCAAATTACGCGGGGCGTAATTGACTCGTCGAACTTCTAAATTGCGTAACTTTCGCATACGAGCTCCGTTTTCGACGTTCTTTATATCCACGCGAAGGTCAGACCATACTCTATAACTTTTATTTAGACTCCGTCGGCTAATTTTGACTTTTATTTTTATTATTTATTTTTAGAAGGCTGGGACAGAAAAACTTCGTTATAAATTCATAACTTCTTCGTTTGACGTCCGTTCTCGCCTAACTTTTCATCGTTTCGCTACTAACAACGAGATCTTCGATTCTCATTTAGATTGTTTCGGCTAAAAACCGCTCGATCTCAAATCGAGTATTCGGGCTGCATACCGCTAAGTTGAAACTTAGAAAAATCATAACTTCCTCATACGAAGTCAGATTTGGGCGTTCCTTTTATGCACGCTCTCGGTTTAACGAAATCTATGACTTTCGTTTAGATCGCTAAGGCTAAATATCGCTCTAACATAAATTCACTTTTTACGTCATTCAGCGTCGTGCCGGTTCTGTCGCGAAACTTCGACAGGTCATAACTTCTTCGTTATAATTCGGATTTCGACGTTCTTTATATGTACGAAATACTTGTAACATATACTATAACCTAGTTAAGATTATTCATTCTAAATAATCTTCTATCAGAAACTCATTTTTGACGCTTATTGTCTTTAAATTGACTAGCCCTGATCTACGGGCGTTACAATTATCTCCCCCTTAGGATGATTACGTCCCGGAATCATCAACGAAATAGGGCTTGTATAATGATTCCATATGTCATCCTTCCATCCTAAGTAATCGCCGTGATGCTCAATCTTGCACCTGCTCTTCGTACTATGTTGGCTTTCAATCGTAACCTTTGAGTTACAAAATAGGTCCTTATTGAGGACTCCTTTTTCTTCTCAGGATAAATACTTTCCTTTATCTGTTGTAACAGACCGATGGGTCGTGCTCTACTGACCTCTCATCGCATGATGTAATGCTTAGACTTTGGTCTCTTAGAGTTAAATTCCAAAATGGAATATACCTTCCTTCATATTCTAATGTGATATAATCACATTTTAGCACATAGCATTTCTGCCTACAAACTTCTTTTAACAACGAGAGCGGCACTATCAATCGCATTAACTTCAACCTTCTGACTTAAGTCAGATGTTACATCTAACTTGGTCCTCTAGACCACGTAACATACTCCTCGTAGTCGAACTCAAATTTAAACATGACTACTAGGGTCGGAACAAGAACCATCTTACTAGTCATTACCGAAACAATGGTAATGACATACCAGAATAAAGTGGAATCAATCACTAGCTTCTTGGTAACCTTGTGACTTTCCCTGATCCAAGTGCGAGTCCTGTGCTTCCGGTAGTATATGCATCTACTACCTTACACACCTACTCATACTCGTCCCAAGTATTGTCTCTCAGTCGAACCAAGTCACTATACAAAAATCACACAATCATTTAACACATCAGGTACTAAAACCATAATTATCACATAAATATCAAAACCAGGGTTTACAATATAACTTGAAATGATTACACAAAAGTTCAAGTTCACCCTATACTATGCCTTTAATTGGCTACATCATAAGTTGATCCTTGGGTATAAATTCCTCATTCTTGATTCGCTTCGTCGAGGATCATGTGGAATGCCCTTGGCTGTGGTGGTGCGTTTTTCTTTGGGCAGTCTCTAGAAATATGCCCTTCCTCGTTACATCCATAGCACACCTTTTTGTTGGATGCGCACTTGTTGGCGTAATGCCCCGTCTTCCCACATTTGTAGCAAGTCATATCCTCGCTACACTTCCCGAAGTGTTTCTTTTTACACTTCTCGCACCACTTAGCTTCATCTCTTCCTCCATATTTCGGGAATTTGGTTTCTTTGTTGATTATTGAAGATCCTTCATGTTTCCTTTTCTCTCCAACTTCAGCTCTCTCCAGACCCTTTTCTTTTATTTGGGTTTCAACATTTTTGGCTGCCCAGATGGCAGCTTTCAAAGTAGTTGCTTGCTTGACTATCGGACCAAAGTCCGCTGGTAATCCATTGGCAAACTTGTTGACCTTGGAAAGTTCAGTTGGAACAAGGTATGGAATAAGCTTCATCTTTTCCGTAAAGCTTGTGGCATATTCAGTGATGCTCAATTTTCCCTTCTTTAGATTCTGGAACTCATTGTTGATTTCCAGGAGATCCTGCTCAGAGCAGTATTGCATTTTCAATTGTACCACGAACTCCTCCCAAGACATCTTGCTAGCTTCCCCCTTGGGCATCAAACCTGCCAGTAACTTCCACCAGCTCAGTACTCCAGATTTTAATAGAGGAATTGCAAGAGCGGTCTTCTGCCTGTTGCTACATTCGCAACTTTCAAACATAGTCTCCATTTCGGAGACCCAGTCCATAACTTGCACCGGCGTCGGGCTTCCGGATAGACATGGTGGTTTGGATGCCATGAAATCCTTATACTTGCACCCACGACCATCATTTCCTCCATACTGGTTATTGCGTCTAACCACTGGTTGTTCGACTTGACCAATGATCCCACTAAAGTTTTCTCCTTCAGACTGCCCTCCATTCTCCTCGGGCTCTTCTGCTTGAATTGACGGTTCTTCACGATTCTGCCTAAGCAGGCGTCTTGTTTCTTCCATCTGACGATCCAACATCATTTGAATCATCATTTGTACACCAGCCATTGTTATCGGCTCAGGTGCATTAGCTACGACAGGCACTTGTTGAATTACAGGCGGTTGATTCCTGTTTTCATCAGCATTTCCAACTCCGCTTCTTGTTCTCACCATTTTTGATCTACACACCGAATAATTTCACCTTATTACTCCAAACGATTACATGCTAGTTCTAATATCGTATACATACGCTTAGAATCCTAAACACATAAACCTTCAGATCTGGTTGGCAACAAACCGTAGATCCGAACAAATAATATCATATATGGCAACATATAACATTTAGCACATAAAAGCATTTTAGGCAACTTTCCTAAAATAAACTAGTGCTCGTGTCTAAAATTTATCAGACTCACATCTCACAATCTCCACTTAGCATCTTAAGTTTAAGTCTAGAAATCCTACAAATTCCTAGTTCGCTTAAACTAATGCTCTGATACCAACTGTGACATCCCCATTTTTACGGCCAGAAAAGACCGATTTTGTTTATGCTTTATAAAAATCAGAGTACTTCTTTAATAAAAGTGTTGCGGAATTTTTCCCCAGAAAAACATGATAAATACGTTATTAAAACATTTTCGAAGAAACGTATTTTATTCATTTTAAAACGTTTGGGATGTCATCGTCAATACAGGAACATAAGCATAAACAGAACTTACATTCATTTACACTAATGATTTACATCTCCTTTATTCTCTCAGTGAATTATGTCTTCGTATTGATACCTGTGATACAAAGAAAACTGAGTGGGTCAGGCTTGGGAGCCTGGTGAGCATATAGGGTTTTCAACCCACAATAATACATTTATTATATTCAATTATCAACAATCAACCCAAATACCCATCCCCATTATCTTCTTTAAGGTTTTACCCTAAGAATCGATTATACTTTCTTCATTCATTCCTAAGGGTTTACCTGAGGAACTGGCACACAGTCCATTTGCTACCACGGTTTATACAATAAGTACTACGTCGCATAGTCACCAGGGTTCATACAATTGGCACTACGTCTCATAGTTACCAGGTCTTACACAATAGGCACTACGTCTCATAGTCACTTGGGTTCATACAATTAGCACTACGTCTCATAGTCACCAGGGCTTACACAATAGGCACTACGTCTCATAGTCACCTGGGTTCATACAATTGGCACTACGTCTCATAGTCACCAGGTCTTACACAATAGGCACTACGTCTCATAGTCACCTGGGTTCATACAATTGGCACTACGTCTCATAGTCACCAGGTCTTACACAATAGGCACTACGTCTCATAGTCACCTGGGTTCATACAATTGGCACTACGTCTCATAGTCACCACGGTTTGCACAATAGGCACATCGTCACCAAGGTTTATCAAATAGGCACAAAGTCGCATCGTCACCAACTATTCCATCTACCCATGTTCTACCCAACATTTTTGTAGATATAAATACAAACACAATTTGAATCATTTAACACCCGTATAAAAATATCAATTCCAAATCCATCTCAAATAGATATATAACACCTAGCACGTATTTCATAGCTAATACTTTATATTTATGTATTAGAAGAAAGTGCTATGCACTCACGCATATAAACAACAATATATATATGTATACACATAACACGTATTTTATAAAATACTTCATATTTATGTGTAAGATGAAAGTGACTATACACTCACTTGCTCAGAAGATGATTCGACAGCACTACGGCTTGTAGATGTAGCGCCTCTCCGCAGATCTGGAAGATCTTCACAAAAACCGGGCTCCTCGCGGGCAGGGCTTCGGCTCGGGAATAACGCTCTTCGGGATTCTCGGGGCTTCGGATCTCGCTTCGGGGCTCGGGAATAATACCGGGGCTTCGGGATATGATTGGCACGCAAATCGAGGCAAAACTTAGAGAGAGGGAAGAGTTTGAACAAGAGAAAATGGCTGATTTCGAGTTCTATTTATAGGCTGAGGGTCTGGGATTACGCGGGGCGTAATCTCAAATTACGCAGGGCGTACTCAGTACGCGGGGCGTACTCGGTTACGCGGGGCGTACTTTGACGTCACTGCATGCGTCGATCTGTGGCACTCGAGTATCGGTCAGGCAACTTGCATCCGCCTGAGTACGCGGGGCGTACTCAAATTACGCGGGGCGTAATTGACTCGTCGAACTTCTAAATTGCGTAACTTTCGCATACGAGCTCCGTTTTCGACGTTCTTTATATCCACGCGAAGGTCAGACCATACTCTATAACTTTTATTTAGACTCCGTCGGCTAATTTTGACTTTTATTTTTATTATTTATTTTTAGAAGGCTGGGACAGAAAAACTTCGTTATAAATTCATAACTTCTTCGTTTGACGTCCGTTCTCGCCTAACTTTTCATCGTTTCGCTACTAACAACGAGATCTTCGATTCTCATTTAGATT
The DNA here is from genome assembly GCF_002870075.4 of Lactuca sativa. Lineage (NCBI taxonomy): Eukaryota > Viridiplantae > Streptophyta > Magnoliopsida > Asterales > Asteraceae > Lactuca > Lactuca sativa. The sequence continues at coordinate 28,175,301 of NC_056625.2, read as the reverse complement.
GTTTCGGCTAAAAACCGCTCGATCTCAAATCGAGTATTCGGGCTGCATACCGCTAAGTTGAAACTTAGAAAAATCATAACTTCCTCATACGAAGTCAGATTTGGGCGTTCCTTTTATGCACGCTCTCGGTTTAACGAAATCTATGACTTTCGTTTAGATCGCTAAGGCTAAATATCGCTCTAACATAAATTCACTTTTTACGTCATTCAGCGTCGTGCCGGTTCTGTCGCGAAACTTCGACAGGTCATAACTTCTTCGTTATAATTCGGATTTCGACGTTCTTTATATGTACGAAATCCTTGTAACATATACTATAACCTAGTTAAGATTATTCATTCTAAATAATCTTCTATCAGAAACTCATTTTTGACGCTTATTGTCTTTAAATTGACTAGCCCTGATCTACGGGCGTTACAATTATCTCCCCCTTAGGATGATTACGTCCCGGAATCATCAACGAAATAGGGCTTGTATAATGATTCCATATGTCATCCTTCCATCCTAAGTAATCACTGTGATGCTCAATCTTGCACCTGCTCTTCGTACTATGTTGGCTTTCAATCGTAACCTTTGAGTTACAAAATAGGTCCTTATTGAGGACTCCTTTTTCTTCTCAGGATAAATACTTTCCTTTATCTGTTGTAACAGACCGATGGGTCGTGCTCTACTGACCTCTCATCGCATGATGTAATGCTTAGACTTTGGTCTCTTAGAGTTAAATTCCAAAATGGAATATACCTTCCTTCATATTCTAATGTGATATAATCACATTTTAGCACATAGCATTTCTGCCTACAAACTTCTTTTAACAACGAGAGCGGCACTATCAATCGCATTAACTTCAACCTTCTGACTTAAGTCAGATGTTACATCTAACTTGGTCCTCTAGACCACGTAACATACTCCTCGTAGTCGAACTCAAATTTAAACATGACTACTAGGGTCGGAACAAGAACCATCTTACTAGTCATTACCGAAACAATGGTAATGACATACCAGAATAAAGTGGAATCAATCACTAGCTTCTTGGTAACCTTGTGACTTTCCCTGATCCAAGTGCGAGTCCTGTGCTTCCGGTAGTATATGCATCTACTACCTTACACACCTACTCATACTCGTCCCAAGTATTGTCTCTCAGTCGAACCAAGTCACTATACAAAAATCACACAATCATTTAACACATCAGGTACTAAAACCATAATTATCACATAAATATCAAAACCAGGGTTTACAATATAACTTGAAATGATTACACAAAAGTTCAAGTTCACCCTATACTATGCCTTTAATTGGCTACATCATAAGTTGATCCTTGGGTATAAATTCCTCATTCTTGATTCGCTTCGTCGAGGATCATGTGGAATGCCCTTGGCTGTGGTGGTGCGTTTTTCTTTGGGCAGTCTCTAGAAATATGCCCTTCCTCGTTACATCCATAGCACACCTTTTTGTTGGATGCGCACTTGTTGGCGTAATGCCCCGTCTTCCCACATTTGTAGCAAGTCATATCCTCGCTACACTTCCCGAAGTGTTTCTTTTTACACTTCTCGCACCACTTAGCTTCATCTCTTCCTCCATATTTCGGGAATTTGGTTTCTTTGTTGATTATTGAAGATCCTTCATGTTTCCTTTTCTCTCCAACTTCAGCTCTCTCCAGACCCTTTTCTTTTATTTGGGTTTCAACATTTTTGGCTGCCCAGATGGCAGCTTTCAAAGTGGTTGCTTGCTTGACTATCGGACCAAAGTCCGCTGGTAATCCATTGGCAAACTTGTTGACCTTGGAAAGTTCAGTTGGAACAAGGTATGGAATAAGCTTCATCTTTTCCGTAAAGCTTGTGGCATATTCAGTGATGCTCAATTTTCCCTTCTTTAGATTCTGGAACTCATTGTTGATTTCCAGGAGATCCTGCTCAGAGCAGTATTGCATTTTCAATTGTACCACGAACTCCTCCCAAGACATCTTGCTAGCTTCCCCCTTGGGCATCAAACCTGCCAGTAACTTCCACCAGCTCAGTACTCCAGATTTTAATAGAGGAATTGCAAGAGCGGTCTTCTGCCTGTTGCTACATTCGCAACTTTCAAACATAGTCTCCATTTCGGAGACCCAGTCCATAACTTGCACCGGCGTCGGGCTTCCGGATAGACATGGTGGTTTGGATGCCATGAAATCCTTATACTTGCACCCACGACCATCATTTCCTCCATACTGGTTATTGCGTCTAACCACTGGTTGTTCGACTTGACCAATGATCCCACTAAAGTTTTCTCCTTCAGACTGTCCTCCATTCTCCTCGGGCTCTTCTGCTTGAATTGACGGTTCTTCACGATTCTGCCTAAGCAGGCGTCTTGTTTCTTCCATCTGACGATCCAACATCATTTGAATCATCATTTGTACACCAGCCATTGTTATCGGCTCAGGTGCATTAGCTACGACAGGCACTTGTTGAATTACAGGCGGTTGATTCCTGTTTTCATCAGCATTTCCAACTCCGCTTCTTGTTCTCACCATTTTTGATCTACACACCGAATAATTTCACCTTATTACTCCAAACGATTACATGCTAGTTCTAATATCGTATACATACGCTTAGAATCCTAAACACATAAACCTTCAGATCTGGTTGGCAACAAACCGTAGATCCGAACAAATAATATCATATATGGCAACATATAACATTTAGCACATAAAAGCATTTTAGGCAACTTTCCTAAAATAAACTAGTGCTCGTGTCTAAAATTTATCAGACTCACATCTCACAATCTCCACTTAGCATCTTAAGTTTAAGTCTAGAAATCCTACAAATTCCTAGTTCGCTTAAACTAATGCTCTGATACCAACTGTGACATCCCCATTTTTACGGCCAGAAAAGACCGATTTTGTTTATGCTTTATAAAAATCAGAGTACTTCTTTAATAAAAGTGTTGCGGAATTTTTCCCCAGAAAAACATGATAAATACGTTATTAAAACATTTTCGAAGAAACGTATTTTATTCATTTTAAAACGTTTGGGATGTCATCGTCAATACAGGAACATAAGCATAAACAGAACTTACATTCATTTACACTAATGATTTACATCTCCTTTATTCTCTCAGTGAATTATGTCTTCGTATTGATACCTGTGATACAAAGAAAACTGAGTGGGTCAGGCTTGGGAGCCTGGTGAGCATATAGGGTTTTCAACCCACAATAATACATTTATTATATTCAATTATCAACAATCAACCCAAATACCCATCCCCATTATCTTCTTTAAGGTTTTACCCTAAGAATCGATTATACTTTCTTCATTCATTCCTAAGGGTTTACCTGAGGAACTGGCACACAGTCCATTTGCTACCACGGTTTATACAATAAGTACTACGTCGCATAGTCACCAGGGTTCATACAATTGGCACTACGTCTCATAGTTACCAGGTCTTACACAATAGGCACTACGTCTCATAGTCACTTGGGTTCATACAATTGGCACTACGTCTCATAGTCACCAGGGCTTACACAATAGGCACTACGTCTCATAGTCACCTGGGTTCATACAATTGGCACTACGTCTCATAGTCACCAGGTCTTACACAATAGGCACTACGTCTCATAGTCACCTGGGTTCATACAATTGGCACTACGTCTCATAGTCACCAGGTCTTACACAATAGGCACTACGTCTCATAGTCACCTGGGTTCATACAATTGGCACTACGTCTCATAGTCACCACGGTTTGCACAATAGGCACATCGTCACCAAGGTTTATCAAATAGGCACAAAGTCGCATCGTCACCAACTATTCCATCTACCCATGTTCTACCCAACATTTTTGTAGATATAAATACAAACACAATTTGAATCATTTAACACCCGTATAAAAATATCAATTCCAAATCCATCTCAAATAGATATATAACACCTAGCACGTATTTCATAGCTAATACTTTATATTTATGTATTAGAAGAAAGTGCTATGCACTCACGCATATAAACAACAATATATATATGTATACACATAACACGTATTTTATAAAATACTTCATATTTATGTGTAAGATGAAAGTGACTATACACTCACTTGCTCAGAAGATGATTCGACAGCACTACGGCTTGTAGATGTAGCGCCTCTCCGCAGATCTGGAAGATCTTCACAAAAACCGGGCTCCTCGCGGGCAGGGCTTCGGCTCGGGAATAACGCTCTTCGGGATTCTCGGGGCTTCGGATCTCGCTTCGGGACTCGGGAATAATACCGGGGCTTCGGGATATGATTGGCACGCAAATCGAGGCAAAACTTAGAGAGAGGGAAGAGTTTGAACAAGAGAAAATGGCTGATTTCGAGTTCTATTTATAGGCTGAGGGTCTGGGATTACGCGGGGCGTAATCTCAAATTACGCAGGGCGTACTCAGTACGCGGGGCGTACTCGGTTACGCGGGGCGTACTTTGACGTCACTGCATGCGTCGATCTGTGGCACTCGAGTATCGGTCAGGCAACTTGCATCCGCCTGAGTACGCGGGGCGTACTCAAATTACGCGGGGCGTAATTGACTCGTCGAACTTCTAAATTGCGTAACTTTCGCATACGAGCTCCGTTTTCGACGTTCTTTATATCCACGCGAAGGTCAGACCATACTCTATAACTTTTATTTAGACTCCGTCGGCTAATTTTGACTTTTATTTTTATTATTTATTTTTAGAAGGCTGGGACAGAAAAACTTCGTTATAAATTCATAACTTCTTCGTTTGACGTCCGTTCTCGCCTAACTTTTCATCGTTTCGCTACTAACAACGAGATCTTCGATTCTCATTTATATTGTTTCGGCTAAAAACCGCTCGATCTCAAATCGAGTATTCGGGCTGCATACCGCTAAGTTGAAACTTAGAAAAATCATAACTTCCTCATACGAAGTCAGATTTGGGCGTTCCTTTTATGCACGCTCTCGGTTTAACGAAATCTATGACTTTCGTTTAGATCGCTAAGGCTAAATATCGCTCTAACATAAATTCACTTTTTACGTCATTCAGCGTCGTGCCGGTTCTGTCGCGAAACTTCGACAGGTCATAACTTCTTCGTTATAATTCGGATTTCGACGTTCTTTATATGTACGAAATCCTTGTAACATATACTATAACCTAGTTAAGATTATTCATTCTAAATAATCTTCTATCAGAAACTCATTTTTGACGCTTATTGTCTTTAAATTGACTAGCCCTGATCTACGGGCGTTACAGTTGCAGGGGTTGAAAAGTTTTTTTTGCTATAAGGGAGAGAATATTGTACTTCATTTCATATCTAAAAGCTTAGATCGAGAAATTTTAATTGATCAAATTTAGTCAAAAGACATATATGAATGTTATGTTGAAAAGGTTTAACATAGGGGCATTCTATATATGGCAGTATTATAGCAAGAAACTGGTAAAGTATCACGTTTTTCATTATAAATCGTGTCCCGTACGCTTCGGGTATATCATCGATTGTATATGCTATAATATTTGAACGTTCTAAAATTTTCAAATTCCTAGGGGATTAAGAGGGAAAAAGGACTAGAACCGGATTTGACTAAATTAATTAAACAACTGTCAAGGACAATCTAAGGCTCGCCAAGGATTGGTCACTTGTGGGCACTTGGAAGTATAGTAACGAATGGACCATAATGACATTATTATGATTAGATATGATTCTATTAATAACGAGTTGTCGTATGACAAATATAGAAATGTTTCCATATTGGGAGTTGGATATCGAAAATCTATGTCTAGATTAGAAACTTTTATGCAAAAAGGATGTTCAAAGGAATGTACTTTGAATGTGAGACTTCATATCTATGGAATTGCCTTGTAGCAATCTCCAATAGAGCACTTGGTAATACCATTAACAAAGTCTTGGTGGCTTTGATGTTGTGACATTACGAAGGGATCGTTGCATAAAATGTTAGAATCTAACATATTCTAGTAGTGGCGAGAATCTTGTATTCTTACACTTGTAATAAGGATTGGGAATTGTGAAATGAGCATCATTGGAAATGTGTTCAATTAATCTATTTCATAAAGTAAGGACCATAGGTAAACATAGTGTGCATGCTTGGAGCATGAGACAACTGTTGTTATAATTCAAGTAATATGTTGATTATGCGAAACATTATACAATGAATAATGTGTAATCAATATGGTGACTAAATAAAAGGTGTTTTATTTCTACTCAAAAGTTTGGGGCTATATTGGGTTCGATTATTCTTGTGTTTCACTTTGCATGTTTTGAGGTCCCGAATAATAAGATTATTCACACCATCCACAGCCGATCGTACTTTGGAAGTAGGTATGAAAGAAGATTGTCATGAATCTGACTGTAGATTGCCTAAAGCGTTTTAGACATAGCAAAAGTTTGCTGCAGTGTTCATGAGTGCTCCTGAAATAAGATTTGAATATTGGATTAAACCCACGCTCACTTGAATCACTTCATGGATTTTATCACGGGTGATTACTGAGATGATAATATCTTACATTCTTGAAACCGAGACGTGTGAGTTGTAGTTTGCAAGTCAGTTGCCCATTGATAATATGTAAACGCACCATTAACTTGGTGTTATAAAACATATTGTTGTGTGTGATTTGATGAGTAGGTACAAGCAAGCATTTGAGTCGATGTTCATCCGTTCCTTTTACCCAATGTGGGATAAAAGCGATATCTGTGGGCCCCTTGATGATTTAGTGATGACACCCTAAGCGCTTGGCCAAGCCGGGACTAAGTTGATGTGTTCAATTGTAGTCTGTTGTCACTCTTTATAAATTGGAAATCGAGAAACAACACATGAACAGAGAGTATGATTAAAATCCATGTCTCAGTTCATACGATATCTAGAATGGAGGAAGATATGATCCCTTATCTAAAGGACGCGTTACTGATAAGATCAGAGTTGACAAAAACTTTTGAAAGCTATGATTGCTGATCAGGTTCGGAAATCATATGCAAAATAGTTATTAGACTTATCCAAGTGGGAGACTGTTGGATTAGGTATCTAAGCCCATAACTATTTTGGTATGTAATTGACCCGATTATGAGCATGTTCCTTTTGGGTAGCTTTCACTCATGCAACTTGATAGGATAACAAGAGGAGAGAGAGTAGAATTTATTATATGAATAATAAATTCGTACTCAAAATGGTTTTATTAGTATATTACAAGTTTAATATATTATTTTGAAATCATATTATTTAATTAGTATTGATCAGAAATTAATTTAGTATTAATTTGGTGATCAAAAGAGACTGATTAAATAAAGGGGACTGATATTGCAATTAACTGTTAGTTGCTAGTTGTGCTGATGGACTCCATAGAGTGGAATGGACGCAATTTATGGGGAAACCCAAAAGATTTCGTCCAAAGGGCTCTAAGGAAGGAGTCCATGGGCTGCTTAAGGCTTAAGCAGTCATATTAGGGTTTCCACCTAAAACCCTAGCAGCCACAAGTATAAATAGACCCCATCAATAAGGGATTTTCGGCCAATGATTCTAACCCTAATCTTATTGCTTGAGTGTTTGTGACTCCATTAGAGGTGCAACACTTGAGGCACTAGGCTTTCAAGAGTCAAGATCAAGAAGGATTGTGATTGTTATTGCTACATAACAATCAAGGTAATGATTCTAACCCTAATCACATGTCAGATTCAGATTCGTATGCTAGTTAATTAGGGTTTATTGCTTTGGTATTCAATGTTGTATGTTTACTTAGAAAAACCTAGATCAAAGCAATTAGGGTTGCATGAACACCATAAGAATGCTGTTATGCTCATAACCCATCAAGAGTGTGAGTGGCTATATTAACTAAATGTAAGCTCCCATGCATTCTTTTTTTATCCTAAAAAAATATAATGATTTAAAAAAACATAATTATATGCAACCCTTCTATTAATATAAATCCTTTGGGTTGTATCTAATCACTTAAACATATAAGCTTATGATATGAAAAATGAACCTTGAAAATTACATAACGAGGACAAAAGTGTTGAACAAAGAGAAACCATAAAATGATGGCTAACTTATAGGATTCAAGAGCAAACACACCAAGTATGGATATAACAAATAAAATAACGAAAATCAGATTTTTCACAATTTATGCTTACAGAACATTATTACTTTAGTCTATGAACTCAAAAGTGTAGCAACCAATTCCAAAGTAAATTTAGTTTAGTTTAGAAATCAAATTAATTACAAACTTTTCTATCTCGAAACTTTCAAAACTAAACAAATTTAATAAGTCTAAAAAAAACCATTTAACATCAAATGCCTTTTTCTATTTTGAGAAGAAAGGATATCAAATAAAACAAAAAAGAATTACCTTTAGACCGGCAACTGATACATATCCTGCATCTACATCCATTACATCTCTTGCATCTACATCCATGTTGATCAATTGCCCCTAAAATCAAATTCAATTCACAAATAATAAAAAGCGTAAACACGCCCTTGGTCATTTGACTTCACCAAATTTTGAATACCAATTCTAACTGAAAAATTTGTTAAATCAATCAACCTGAATTAAGAAATGTTTGTAGCTGTGATATGAAGATTTGAAGGAGAAAAACATGGATAAGCAAATATAAATATGAAGTAATCTGAAACGGAGTGGTTATTATCGATTTAATAAGTTTGACTTCTTGACAACATAGATCGGCAGGGTAAATTGGTGCTTTGCAACGACCGGTGGTAATTGTGTAATTTACGAACTTAAAGTTTACAAGACAAGAAAAACCCAATTGATTCAGTTTAATCCAAATTCAATATTGAGAGCATGCATTTCAATCGAAATCAAGCTAAATTGAGTTCAAAATTTCGTCCTAAAAAATCCTAACTTATAGATCAATATGAACAAGCGATTTCTGAAGAGTTTTAGGGTAAAATCCATCACTAATCAGGCTTAAATGAGTTGTAGATTTTGCATAAGATGTATAGAATTGAAAACAAAACGTACCAACCACCATGAAGCCCCTATGGATCGTGTTTGTAGAGATCAACATTGTCGATGGTGGATGGTAGAGTATCGAAACCAACGAAATTTGTTGGCAATTAGGACTTATAGCAGATATAGTGAACGATGACCTCCTTCTCTATAGGATGAAATCGGAAACCAGGTGGTTCGTCGGAGGTCCGATGGTCTCGATGGTCGCCCGACGTGAAAATGAGACGAGAAAAATGACACAGGTAGAATGGGTAGGGGTGGGGTGGGATGGGGGCCAGGTCCCGTTTCTTTTTAATCTTTCATCTTTACATCTCCAATTTCATTTTCACATATTTACAAAATTGCCACACTGTCAATGTTGTTCTCTTTTGTTCTCAAATTAAGAATTGTTCTCATTTGAATATATCTATATAGGCTTAGGTTATTTTGTTTAAAGCAATTATTGTGTTATTGTATGCATAAATGTGGGCCAATCAAATTTACTTATTTTAAGAAAGTGATTAATATCTATTATTGAATTAAATATAATTGAAAAAATCATCTTAATTAATTACAAGGGTAATTTAGTCAATTAATATAGATTTAATAAAGGAAAATTGCATTTTTTAAGGGATCATAGATTCTATTAATTTTAAAAATCCGATTTTACGAATTATAATTCTTTTAATTCGGACATTCGGACAGAATATGTTTATGAGTGTATTAAAAAAAAATATTCTTGAACCATAAATAATAAAAATATTCTTGAACCTATTTCTTGATGATGACTTTAAAAACTTATTGAAGAATAACAACTTCTTGTAGAATAACAAAATCTTGAACAATCAATTGAAGAATAAAAACAAAAAATACATTATTTCTTATAGAATACGAGTAATAATTTATAAGAATTACATTTCTTGTTAAAGAATAAAACTAAAAAAACAATCAAAACGGGAAAGAAAACATCAAAATCTAACAACGACTAATACATTCTAAAAGAATAATATGGTCCGTTCTTCAAGCATTAACTTCTGTGATTCCAATAGAATTGGAATTCGTTATTCCATTCCAATAGAATTGGAATCTCACCAATATCATCCATTCAATCATCTGCATAAATGAATAAGATTATTCCAAGATTCGGAATCTGGATCGTCGGGGTGATTTTGTACACAAATCAATTTGACTGAATTGTGTGGGATCCACAGTTTCAGTTTCCGATTTCTCTGCGAACATCTTCAAAAGTTATCATTTAGCAAGTTGACACTTTTTACATTACATATACATTGGCATTTACAAAATTATATATATACCCATTCCTTCACAAGCATCAGCAAAAGTGTAACAGAGCAACAAACATACCATGAAAAGACATATGTTCATATGTTGTTAAGCAAAATTAGAAAGAGTCATCAGGCTTCACAAAGTTGTGATATTCCAGTTGAGTCATCTCCCCTCCAGCTTTTGGGTCAAATTGGCATCTATAGAAACTGCACAATTACAACAATTTTAATCCATCAAAACAGAGTAATCATCATTCCAGAATGAATATAAATCTGCCAAGAAACTTTAATACCTTCCATCTAAGCCAAGAATCACCACTATGTTCTTTTGATGACCAAATGCAACAATATACTGAGAGCCTTCAACCAATCGGAACTGAGCCAACGACCACACAAAGCTAAAATACATGGGGATAACTCCCGCAACATAATTTAATGACATATTCATGAAGCTATAGTATGTCTTTTTGTCAAAGATTCGAGAGCAATGGTTGATTTTTAATTAAAAACCAATGCGACTGTGTGTACTGTGTAACTTTAATGAGAGCACGAGATGAACTGGTAATGAGGACTGGATTATTGACAGATGTGATGCTGAAAACATGAATAGTACCCTTATCACTTGATACAGAATGTGTGTTTTTGTCTGTACTTGTCTTCTAGCTTTGTAATTGAGTAGTGTGTTTTGTGAGTGAAAATGACGAGTGTGGGCAAGACTTAAAGATACATAAATCACCATCACCAAACAAATAATTACCCAGATTAACCCCGAATAATTCTATGGCTCCAAAAATGCAATCTAGAGTGTCCGAACAGATAGTTTACGAAAGGAGGAGCTACAGAAAGGAGGTGTTGTTTACTGATGCTATGAGGAGGAGAGCGAGAGGGCAGATCAAAGAGCCGAGCGAGAGAGATGGAAGGTCGAAACAGTGAGCAGATCAACAAAGAGAAGATGGCCTTGGTTGTAAAATTCTAGGGTTTTGGAAAATTCAGTCATTTACACAAACGAGGGGGGATTGGAATTGAACTCATCTTCATACCGGGCTTGAAGCAGATTTCCCGAACAATCCCGACGGAAGATCCCAATACCACCACTAAGACCACCTCTGTTCGATGCTTGATTGCTCGATTCTTCCCTCTCCCGATCTATGAAGAAGATGATGAAGGGTCGCTGATGTCGATTTGTTCTAGGGTTTTCAGAATCGGTTTTTAGATAAAGAGGAGAACGGGATTTAAACTGGAGAGATACCATGATTATAGGGATTATTTTTTGAATTTATTAAGCAAATTACTAAATTACCCTTATTTATTTATTTAATTATTTAATTTTGATTGGCCCACATTTATGCGTACAATAACACAATACTTAGTTAAAACATTTGAATCTAGCTCTCTCTCTTTCTCTCTCTCTCTCTCTCTCTCTCTCTATATATATATATATATATATATATATATATATATATATATATATATATATATATATATATATATATATATATGTTCAAACATGGTGGTATTTAATTAGACCATGACCTACTTAAGAGATCATATAATACATACTTATCAACATGAAATACTATTAATTTTCATAAGAAAATGAAGTAAAATATATTAAAAACGTGATGAAAACCTATCAATAATAATGTTCTTTTTGCTGTAATTTTTTTGACATGAATCTATCATAATCTCCAAGAAGTAAATATGACATTATAATGTCTTGTGAACGTGTATCCATAATGCAATGCTTCATTTTTCTCTACTTTCTTATCATTACCTTCTTTTTTATTTTCATGCAATTTATATAATAAAAAAACAAACAAATGTGAATAACCAATGTTCTTATATGTATTGTATAAGAAGTCTCTTTCGTTGTATTATTAAAAAAATGAGAATAACTAATTTTTAAAATTTTTATCCAAAAAAGATTAATCATAGGGTGAGATCCTAAAACGCTACGATCCTCAACTTTTCACTGGCGGGATCAAACGCCGGTGAGATCACTTCTTCAATACAATGGGAGATAATACATGGACGACAGTCAGTCACAGGAATAGGAACGTGCATGGAAAATGGTAGGGTTCCGCATATCAGCCATGATTCAATAAACAGTCACGTAAGGTCAGATATAATCTCTCTCTTTATAACCAGTTTTCCAAGTTCTGTTCAATTCGGAGACATTAAGAGGGTATGTAGTCGAGCTTGTAATCGTTTGGGTAAGATATTCGATGTGTTTATTGCTACAAAACTATCTAAATTGGGGAAACGATTTGGATTCATTAGGTTTTCAGGTGTTACCAATTGTGCCTCTCTGATTAAACAACTTCGTGATGTTTGTTTTGGTTCATATAAAATGTTTGCATCCTTACCCCGTTCCTTGGAAAACAATGTTCGTACACCCCAAAAACCGTTGTTAACTTCACAACGGTTCATCGAGATGTGAGTGTTAAGTCATATGCGAATGTAGTCCATGGCTCAACCAATGATATTAGAACCAGTAAAAACATGGAGGAGATCATTGACCTTAATTTTGGAGAGTTCATAGTTGAAAAAAAACATAGGGCATGCCTTGTTAAGGCAAGAGACTTTTCTACACTTCCCAATCTCTGGGCGCTCTGTCTGGATGAAGGTTTTGATATTTTTGAAATGAGATATGTTGGAGGTTTGTGGGTGTTGATTGAATTTACTTCCAATAATGCATGCAAAAACTTTTTGGGTAGTAAAGCAATAGATCATTGGATTTTAGAAAAGAGAGAATGGGATCGAACCTTTGTTCCATCAGAACGTATATTGTGGGTTGATGTTAAAGGATTACCTCTTTCTGCTTGGATTAAAGAGTCTTTTAGAAAAATTCTTTCTAAATGGGGAACAATTGCTCAGTTAGATGATGACATTGGGGAAGATATTTATAAGAAAAGGATCTATATACTGACATCTAATCAAAGTATTGTTTCAGAGGTGATCAAAATTCGTGTTGATGGGGGCTACATACTGGATTAGAGTTAAAGAAGCTCTAGGGTGGACTCCCTCCTTTGTTCATGATCTTCCTGGACGAAAGTGAATTACAAGACAATGACCAAAATGAAGAACACTCTCAAAATTTTGATAGGAATGAGGATGTTTCATCGGACCCGTTTGGTATTTATGATGCAATTGAAAAAAAGAAAATGGATGAGGTCAACAATGACATTCAAAAAGGATTTAATAGTTGGGGTAATGGAAAAAAGCATAAAAATAATAGAGAAGGGCTTCAGGGCCAAAATGGGAATTCAGCAACATAAAATGTTTTTTACCCTTCTCCTGTTGAATGCCGTGCTTCAAGTTCTCCTGCTGCTTCACAGTCAAATTCTTCCGCTGCCCCTAGTCCGACTGTCAACATTCTAGCTACCGCTGCTGCTGAAGAACCGCAAGCAGCCCCTGCTACTTCACCTAACTTGACAGTAGTTACTGTTGTGAAGTTCGAGAACTCTCCAGCACATGCTACTAATTCAGGGCCATTTCTAATTGGAATAGACGCTTCTAATAAACCTGCACCGGTTGGTTTTTCAGGTGGATACATTTGTATTTCGGGTATCTAATCTACGGATGATTCTCTATCTCATACACCTGGTTTCTCAAATATGATTCACAGAGAGAAAGATGTGTTCTCAGAAGGTTCACTCAATACTGATTCAAATGTGGTTAAATCCAAAAAACAATTGCAATGGGAGGTATTATTGGTCTCAATATGAGTGGTTGCTCTGAACATGTTAAAAATACTATTCAAGAGGAGCGATCTAAAGAAATTTAGATATGAACTATTTATCTATCAATATTCAAGGAGCGGGTTCCTTATAGAAATGGGTGTGGATAAAATCTCTTTGTGTTAAATTTAAAGTTAACTTTTTTGGCTATTCAAGAAACGAAAAAGGAGCTAATTGACCATTCTCTGGTTCGTTCTTTTTGGGGTAACCTCGCATTTTCTCATGCATTTTCTCCTTCTCGCGGTGCTTCGGGAGGTATTTTGGTTACTGGGACCCAAATATCTTATTCATAATAAAGTAGTCATTTCTGATTGGTATGTGGCGGTGGAGAGGGGGGGGGGGGGGTTGGGTTGTCTCTAGAATGGACGTCTTGCTGATTTTCCGTCTATGCTCCCCAAAGAGACGATTGTAAAGACAACTTTGGGATGCAATTTCTATCTTGATTGCTTCTTTCTCGAGAGAATGTGTGGTCATGGGAGATTTTAATGAAGTCAGAAACGAGTCTGAGAGATTTGGTTCTTATTTCCAACATATTCACGCTAAAACTTTTAATCAGTTTATTGATCGGGCTGAGTTAATTGATATTCCTATGGGTGGGACTCGTTATACTTGGAGTGATAGATGGGGATCCAAGTTTTCTAAACTTGATCTTTTTTTTGGTCTCTGAAGGTCTTTTGTTGCGTTTTCCTCATATTATGGGTTTGGTTCTGGACAAAAATATCCCAGACCATCGCCATCTTGTTTTATTAGAGCATCGTGTGGATTATGGTCCATCTCCTTTCCGTATATTTCATTCTTGGTTTGAGTTGGAAGGCTTTGATGAAGTGGTTTATAATTCTTGGAACTCCATCGTTGTCGAGAATATGATTGATAATCCTTGGGTTATTTTTAAGAAGAAGCTTCAACTTCTTAAATCTAACTTAAGATTATGGAACTCTAGTGCTCGAGATCATTTGATTAGTAAAAGGAAAACTCTTCAAGATAAGGTTGAAGAGATTGATGCTTCTCTTATACTTGACGGGGGTAGTGCTGATCTTCGTGAACAAAGAGTTTTGGCTATTAAAGAATTGACGGACATGGATCATCTTTCTTAAGCAAAGTTGGCACAGAAAGCGAAAAATTCAGTAGGCCATTGAAGGGGATGAGAACTCTTGTTTTTTTCCATGGTATTATTAATCGGGAGAGGCGTCATCTTGCTATAAGAGGTATGATGATTGATGGTGTTTGGGTGGATGATCGTGGGAGGGTTAAGAAGGAGTTCCAAAATTATTATAAAAATCTTTTCTTGAGAAAAAAGGAAGACGCCCTTCTATTGATCCTAATCTGTTTCATACTCTCACGGAAGATCAAGTTCTTTTTCTTCAAGCTCCTTTCTCTCGTGATGATATAAAAAGGGCTGTTTGGGATTGTGGTTCAGATCGGGCTCTTGGGCCGGATGCTTTCTCTTTTGGTTTCTTGAAAAGATTTTGGGATCTTATTTCTGATGATTTGGTGGCTTTCGTTCAACATTTTCATAATCACTTCTCGATTCCAAAAGGTTGCAACGCTTCTCTCTTTACGGTTATCCTAAAGTTCGAGACCCTAAGGATATTATAGATTTTAGACCTATTAGTCTAATAGGTTGCCGATACAAAATTATTGGTAAATTATTAGCTAATAGGTTGATGAAGGTTATTGGTTCTACTGTTAGTCTGGAGCAGTCTGCTTTTGTTAAAGGTAGACAAATCTTGGATGATCCTTTTCTTCTTAATGAGG
This sequence comes from Lactuca sativa, assembly GCF_002870075.4. NCBI lineage: Eukaryota > Viridiplantae > Streptophyta > Magnoliopsida > Asterales > Asteraceae > Lactuca > Lactuca sativa. Next base: position 28,159,607 of record NC_056625.2, on the reverse strand, counting down.
TGGCTGCTTGGAATAAGTCTTCGAATAATCCACTTATGATTTTTAAATTGGATTTTGAGAAGGCTTTTGATTATGTCTCGTGGGAGTATCTTTTGGAGATTATGTAGATTATGGGCTTTGGTAAGTTGTGGTGTGATTTGATTATGGAGCTTCTCCGATCTGCTAGGGCTTCTGTTCTAGTTAATGGGTCCTTTACTAATGAATTCCAAATCCAACGTGGCATGAGACAAGGTGACCACTTGTCCCTTTTTATTTATTTATTCTGGTGATGGAAGGCTCCATGTAGCTTTACTTAAAGCTCATATTGCAAATGTGTTTCGAGGCATTTCTATCAGTGGGATTGATATCTCACACTTGGTTTATGCTGATGATGCTGTCTTGATGTCGAAATGGGACCCTGAAAATGTTTTCCGTATCATTCGTATCCCACGGTGTTTTTATATAGCTTTGGGTCTCAAAATCAATTTACAAAAAAGCGAGCTGATTGGAGTGGGATTCCTTTTGCTCAGGTTGAGGTAGCAACTCGTAAGGTTGGGTGTGCTCCTGATTCTTGTCCTTTTATTCATTTGGAGTCCCTGTTGGTTAGAATATGTCTCGGATTTCAGCTTGGTCTTCAGTTGTTGATCGTTTTCGCTCAAAACTCTCGGGTTGGAAAGCGAAATGCCTTTCGTCTAGAGGTCGTTTCTTTTTTATCAAATCGGTTCTTGGAAGCCTCGACAGTTACTTGATGTTTATCTTCATGGTTCTGATCTCTTTTATTAACACATGGGAGTCTCTTCAAGCTAGGTTCTTTTGGTGTGCAGACTTAGATGAGAAGTGCATGCAATGGGTTTGCTGGGATAGAGTCTTAGCTCAAAAAAAGGATGGGGGTCTTTGTATTGGCAATTTGTTTTCCTTCAATCGGGCCTTACTCTATAGATGGCGTTGGAGATTCTTTCATAATCCGGATTTGATCTGGGTTAAAATTGTCAAAGCTCTTTATGGTCCTGAAGGTGGTTGCAACTCTCTCTCTCTCTCTCTCTCTCTCTCTCTCTCTCTCAGAGAAGAGGATCGATTGGTCCTTGGAATGGTGTTATTAGGATGCTTGTGTAGCTTAATAATCGTGATTTTGATCTCATGCCTTTTTGTCCTATTAGGGTTGGTGATGGGAATATGACTTCTTTCTAGCATGACGCGTGGAAGGGGGATACCCCCTAGCTGCTTCTTTTCATAGGATTTATGCTATGGAGCTTGGATCTTCATAAATCTCTATCGATCGGTTCGTGATAAAGTGCTTCTTAGATGGGATTTTGCTTTTCTCAGGCGGACTCCTAGAGGGGGTATTGAGGAGACTCAATGGACTGTTTTTACTTCCTTAATGCAAAATGTTCATCTTTATTCCATCCTGGATCGTTTGGGGTGGACTATTGATGTTTCTGATTCCTTTACTGTTTCTTCTCTCAGAGCTTTTTTGGATAGTCGCATGTTATATTCGGGGGGTCCTGAAACTCATTGGAATAATTGGGTACCTATCAAGGTGAATATCTTTATTTGGAGATTGCAGTTACGAAGTATTCCTACTAGAGAGAACCATTCTATCCGTGAGATTACTATAGACTCGATTCTGTCCAGTTTGTTCCAATACCGTTGAATCTATTGATCACCTTTTCTCCATTGTAACCAACTGACTGAGATATGGACTCATGTTGTTGTTCGGTGGGGCGTCCAAATTCCTCATCTTTATTCAATTGATCAACTCCTATCGTGGTCTGATTCTCCTTCCTTAAAAAAGGGCAACGTCAAGCCTTTGACACAGTCATCTTGACCACCTTATGTTATTTATGGAATTTTCGTAATTCCATTATTTTTGGAACAACACAACCTAAGAAATCTTTCATTTTAGATGAAGTGATAGATAGATATTTTTTTGGATTTCCAATAGGTGTGGAAAAATTAAAATTAGTTGGACTTTTTGGCTTCATCATCCTCTTTTAGCTTGTAATTTGTTGTGATGACCTTCTATTTTTAGCTTCTTGCTAGGTTTTTAATAAAAGTTCCGCCGTTCTAAAAAAAATGAGAGTTTCAAATGATTTACGAAAAATAACTTCTAATGAGCTGTTAATGTAATTTTCTCATTTATCTTTTTGGAATTAATCATATCAAAATATAGTTAATTTAAGTTCCTATCTTATATGATTTTGTTCAAGCAATGTTTTAAAAACCGGTTTGAACCGGCCGGTCAAACCGGTTGGACCGGAAATCGGGAGAGGAAGCGGTTCAACTATCACCGGTTTTACATTGATTTCTGAACGGGATTGAACCGACCGGTTTTAGAAAAAACCAGTTGAATCGGTCAAAATAAACCGGTTGAACCGGTTAAACCGAATAAAAACACATGAAAAAAAAACCATTTACATAATAAACTTTGATGATTTTCTTCAAATCTATTTAGCTTTCTCTAAATAAAAACATATGGTAAATGTTATAAATTTTTTTGATGTGTTTGTATTTATCAAAAACTATATTTCGTTTCGGTATTATACTTTATTTTCTTTTTGACGTATATGGATTGATGTAAAAACACTAAAACTTATGGTTATGTGTTATTTTAATATATTTGGATTTATCTACAACTTATTTTTATGTGTATTTTTAATGTTTGAACTTGTAAACATCAAATTCATAATTTCTATATGTATGTATGTGTAGGAAAATAGAAAAAAAAATCAAGAAAAATATAGAAACCGGTTCACCCGACGGTCGGACCGGTTAAACCGGAAACCGATCACCATACCGGTTCAACTAAAAAACCGGTTTTTAAAACATTGAGTTCAAGTTTGAATCTTATATAATTTAGTCATGAATTATTTGATTTCATAAAAACAAATTCATACATTCGGCCATTCCCCACCTTCGACGACTCCAACTAGGTCTTTTCCATGACTCTAAAAGAGGAGAGCAAACCCCACCACAGAAAACGACAAGTAATTGGAGAATAAAGCATTCAATATTGTTAAATTTCTACGGAAATATGTTTGCTTCGTCTTTCAACGCAAATTTCTCTTTGGAATTTAACATATGTGTTGATTTGATTTAATGGTCACCCTTTATATATATATATATATATATATATATATATATATATATATATATATATATATATATATATATATATATATATATATATATATATATATATATATATATATATATATATATATATATATATATTGAGGTTCATTTGACACCATTCTAATTTTGTGAGACCGTGAGACCAAATATAAAAATAACTTTAAAATGCAAAATAAATTGAAAAATCCAAAAAAAAAATTTTAAATATTATTTTCGGAACTTGAAGTAACTAAAAATAAAATAAAATAAACATAAAAAATAAAAAATAAAAAAAATACCGTTTTTTTTTTTGAAAAATACGTGAAATATTCTAATAAAATATTACACTGACATATTATAAAAAATAATTTTAAAATGCAGAATAAATGGAAAAATCTAAAAATTCTTTTTTTAAATATTATTTTCGGAACTTAAATTAACTACAAAAAAAAAAAAATAAACAAAAAAATAAAAATAAAAATAAATTTCATTTTTTTTTTTGAAAAATACGTGAAATATTCTAATAGAATATTACACTGTACATATTCTAAAAAATAATTTTAAAATGCAAAATAAATGGAAAAATCCAAAAATTCTTTTTTTTTTAAATATTATTTTCGGAACTTGAATTAACTAAAAGAAATTAAAAAAAATAAAAAAAATAAAAAAATACGTCTCACGGTCTCACAAAATTAGGCCGTCTCACATGAACCTAACCTTATATATATATATATATATATATATATATATATATATATATATATATATATATATATATATATATATATATATATATATATATATATATATATATATATATATATAAGAACGTACATGCGAAAATGCAAATAATTTTCGAAAACTCGAAAACAAGAAAAACCTATGAGATTGTGCCACCTCAACATTATCTTTTTGGACAATAACTCATCCAAAATTTGAAATACATGATGATAATCGATAATAGATGAGAAATTGTGTCATATTAACAAAGTATAATTTTTGACATTCTTATTATGAAAACGCGAATTTAAAAATGGTTAACGACGTGAAAAAAATAATAATTATTAAAATCGTTTTTAAATCTATATTATCATAACACAATCCAATGTAAACTTATTATCTTTAATTTATTGCTAATAAATTTATTTTTTATAGTACATATGTTTAATTTTTTTAAGATAAAATTTGTTTTCACGTTTTCGTAAGATATTTATGTTTTCGCATGAATATATATATATATATATATATATATATATATATATATATATATATATATATATATATATATATATATATATATGGTGAGGTTTAATAGATAAGTATAATTAACAAGGAACTAAAGAACCAATCGTGAGCATCGTAATCATAATGATCAACGGCCAAGGAAATTGATATACACTTTTATATTGGACACATACACCAAATTATATCAAAAAATCCAAATATTTATCAAAAAACCCACATCTTTTTTTTTTTATTTAAATTTTTTTTAGGCCACATTTTTTATTAAAAAAAAACAAAATATACCATTGTTCTCGATTTTTCGTCATCTTTCCATAGAGATACATATTTATATATAAAAAACGATTTTTTTTTTTCAAAAAAATCCACTTCATTTTGTTAGTTTTTTGAATATTTAAGTTTATTTTTATAAAAAAAAACTAATTATACCAAAAATATTAATTTTTTGTAAACTATTAATAAATATCAACACCGACAAAAAAAAAACCTCGAACAGTGTAGTTTTACAATGTGAATCTAAACAGTAAATATTTCAATTTTCAACATTCACAATGTGAAAAAGCTCGATCAGATGAAGGTTCTAAAAGGCGTGAGGCGTGGCGGCAAGGCCACACCTCAAGCTTAACGAGTTATGGCGAGCCATGACGTTTTTCAAGGCGTGATGTAAGACGGTGATTTTGTATTAATTTATAATTATATTACCGCATAAATATAAATTTATATCAAATATACCTAGTTTTTAGAAGTGTTATATCAACAACTAATAACAGAAAGTTAATAAAAACACAATACTTGTATGTCCGATTAGAAAATGTATAAAAAAGAGCAAAAAAACGTGTCTCAAACGAAAAAACACGTGCCATAACACGCCATAACGCGCCATGACACGCCATATCACGCCTTGCCACGCGCCACGCCTAACAGCAACGTTATGAAGCTTTTCGTAACGGCAACGTCGCGCCTCACGCCTTGGCGCGCCTTTTAGAACACTGGTTCAGATTCACATTGTGAATCTGACTTACTATTATACACACTATGAATTTGAGAAAGTTAAAAAAAACATCTATCTGTGTAGACTCACACTGTGAATCTAAACTGTAAGTATTTCAAATCTTAACATTCACAATGTGAAAAAACTCGATCAGTTCAGATTCACACTGTGAATCTGACTTACTATTATGCATACTATGAATTTAAGAAGGTTCTCAATGTGAATCTGAACATGTTTACAATATGAATCTGAACAGGTTCACAATGTAAATCTGAACTGAAACAGAGTTTTTTGTTACCCGAATATGAATATATGTTTAAAAAGTATAAAAAACATGAATTTTGATATATTTATTATTATTTTTTTCTATAAAAAATAGACGTTAACTTTTCAACAAAGAAAATGAAGTGAGTTTTATTCGAAAAAAAAAAAGTTCGTTTTTTATATATCCTCATGGATCTCTTTGGAAAGAGGAAGAAAATTCGTGACCAAAGGTATACTCGGTTTTTTTTCGATAAAAAACATGGCCAAAAAAATTTTTAAACGAAAAAAAGGAAGTGAGTTTTGTTATAATCTGGTGCATGTGCGTCCATTGTAAAAGTCTACAACCCTTGCTTTTGTCATTGATCGTTTTAAATTTCAACGCCTTGGATTGATTCCTTGATTAATAATGGTTCGGTGCATGTGCGTCCATTGTAAAAGTCTACAACTCTTATGATACACTTTGGTCATCAATTCCATATTCAGAATCAACAAATGATACGATGGAAAACTAAATAGAAAAAAGTCAAAACCTCATAATAATTTACAAGTATATTCAATAATTTGAGGATAACATAGAACTTTTTGGATTTGTTTCATGGATTCGACGATCCCGGGACCGATACCCTCGCCAAGGAAGAGAGTGGCGCGGATTAGAATGGAGCTAGATGAATACTTCCAATTTCTGATGAATTGATAGCGAAATGAATTTCCATGGTCATATGCTTGACTTTCTGATCCTAGGAGCTGATCAATGATGACAAATTGACGTGTACAAAAACTTGATAGATCATTGTTGATCGATCTCGATGAATTGATGACCATGAATCGGGTGATTTAGAGCTTTACATATCGCAATCGAAGGTGAACATGAACGTTCTCGATCTATAGGTTCGTAAATTCTTCACCAATGATCTGGATACGAAAGATTGTTGATTGGTAGCCGATGTTCATTGTTGACGGACGTATAAGTGGACCGATTGAGGGAGGATGGAGACGAGGGGTAGAGATACGGTGGAGACGTGGGAGAGAGAGAGAGAGAGAGAGAGAGAGAGATCTGACAAGGAATGGTGATCAGGAGACGTACGTGTATGAGTCAATTTCTATATTTCCACTTATTTACAAAAATGTCACAATGCATCTTGACCATCCCTTTCTTTTTTATCCAACACTTCACTTTTAAATTTCGGGTTCTCGAAAAACTATGAGTTCTCAAATGATCATTCCTCTCTCTCTCTATATATATATATAGACACACACACACACATTGTTTCATCTTCTATATCTTACAAAAAAGTCATTTACCAATGTGACTAAAATAAATCATTTTTTTTACCATACTAATTTCAATTTATCTATTAACTTCTTACAAATAATTACTAACCTTTTAATTACTTAGATTCCTAATAACAAAATAATAATATATCACAAATATTTACAAAGCAAAAAAAATATAAAAATTTCATAAAAGTCATCATTTTTGTTTAATATGTTAAGTACTATTTTAAGTGTTTGTACCCTGTCAAACAAATACTTAGACTAGTGGTTATAGAGCTGGTTTATATAATATCAAAAAAGTGTCATCTCATATTCATATCATCTCCATATTATAGCATCGTGATGAATTGGTCACCATATTAAAAACCAAATAATTTGCAAGTCATCATTTTGTTTTTTATTTTCGAGTTTTTATTTAATAATTATAATAACAAGTATAATTTTTTTCAAGATACCGTAAAATTTGGCGAGCTCTGCTTTCCAAAAAACACATTTCTTCGTATCATTTCCTTGAGTTTTCATTTTCAATGTCCCACACTATGCTACCGCTAAAGCGTATTCCTCATCCGGTGTCCATCATTGTGGAATTTCTTCATTTTCCGTGACAACTGTTTTACCTTTCCCTTTTCATTTCCCCCTCCCTCTCCTACTACCTTCAGGTTGTGTTTTAATAATGAATTCTACCGATGGTTGTGTGGGTGGTGGTTGTGTGGTTGTTTGTGTTTGAACATTTGGCATAAAAAAAAAATTACCAAAAAGGATTTTTTGTAAATTTGGGTTTTAGCCAAAAAAAAATTGTTGAATGTTGGGTGAGGAAGGACATTTGATTGGAGGTGATGTAGGATTGAAATAAGTTCCTTTGAATGATATTCTTAGCGAACTTTGAGACTTTAATAGGTTTATATAATTTTCATATCTAGCGAATCCGATCAGAGATGTTGTGTTTGGTTGTAGGTTTGGGTTTGGTGGAGGGTTGTTTACGTTTTGCTCTATTTTTTCGTTGAAGAGGTATTGAATTATATAAAGTATAAAGATAAAGAAAAGAATGGTGTGAAGAAAATGGAGTAAAACTATATATATTTATAGGTAAAAAATTGTTTTTTAAATGGTCGATGGCCAACGGTCATGCGGACATTTTATCCTTTTCCTCCCGTTTCAAGATGTTACTACGACAACGAGGTGTACTACAACGAATTAGGGGTGTTGTTCATTTCAACATAACGACTTTGTAAAGGTTCCACATCGTCTCTCCATGGCGTTTTTGTACCCATAACTAGTTGTCTTAGAAGGCGTACATGTTTGTCAGTTTGTGAAGCCGAAAAAATATTGTTTTGCCAATGTTTATTATATATAATATAATGACTAGAAAGTAAGTGTTGAAAAACTCTATTTTTTGGTGTTAGGCGTGTCAAACACAAGAAATAAAGGGGTACAATAGACTCTAAATACACTACTTTAATGCACTAAAAAGTAGTACAAGGCAAGTAGGGTCGATCTATAGAGACACGGAATAAAAGTCTATACCTTTTTGCATAAGGTACTTTGGTCACAAAAAGGGAGGAGTTTTTAGTGCAATGATTAAACAAAAAAAATTGAAAGCAAAAATAAGCAACTAAACTAATGAATTAATTTCATATTTGGTAAAGACTCTAACTTCATGAATGACAACTTAGTAATGTGATTCAAAGATGACACAATATTTGTTCATTTTTATCTAAGTTGGTACTTGAAAGTGTCAACAAGCTCTAACACTTCCCTTTCACCATCTTAATTAACCAAAACAAGCTCTTTGATTAATCCTAACCTTACTAATCTAATCTAAACAAGCTCTTAGAATTAGATTACAAGATTGCATTAAACTCTATGTGAAAGTTCCCAACAACATCCAATGCTCCTTACAAGCTCGGGAGTGTAAAAGTGTATGAATAAGATTTACACTAGATTTATTCAAAGGAATTCAATTTAGTGCTTGTTACTTGTTCAATTTCACAAAACAATTACGAATTTTGTAAAAGAGATAACTTGAATGACCTAACCCTAATTCAAATGGCCAATGAGAATCACAATTAGAACTAAACATTCGATTGAAATAAAATCAAATTTATTAGATAGAAACTGAAAACAAACATTATGTCATATGATTGAAATCATTGCCAAGAAGTCAAAACATGAAATTGGAGAAACTAAAATTCTAGCCACACATGGCTAGAACAAGATCACAAGTCTAAAAGATGAAATTAAGTGCAATTACAACTTACAAATACTAGAAATAACGTTTCCAAATGATTAACGATTAAACCCTTGCAAAAGTCTTCAAACTCCTCTCTCAAAATTTGCCCTACTATGCTCTACTCTGCCCAAATTGAACCAATTCCCGACATATGAAAAATGGAAAAAACTGCCAAATGGCAGTTTTTTAGTCGAACACGACCCGTGTTAGAATAGAGTAAATCAACACGGGTTGTGTTGATTGAAAACACAACCATCAATCCTCGATTCCAGCTCTAATGTACAATGCTCAAAATTACAAAGCTGACCGAACACGCCCCGTGCCCAAATAGGCAAAAGTGACACGGGCCTTGTTGAGTGAAGTCAACACGTCTTGATCTGGTCAAACATGCCCCGTGTTGCTCTCTTTGTGCTGATCCAAATTTGATTTTCTCAATTCTTCCGTTCTACGCCCGATCATCCCGTAATCTTCACCAATGCTTCCCGGCACCTCCAAAAGCGCGCTCCAACCTCCGGTTTACCTGAAAGAGACATGAAAGTGTGCAAATAAGGTCGTTCTAGAGACTAACATGAATATGATAATAATGCAAGAATAATGAATTATAACTAAGCTAAATAAATGCATAAAAGGGACTAAAAGTTGTGCAAAAAGGTGCACAAAATGCTCCTAACAAATCTCCCCAAGCTTAGACCTTTCTTGTCCTCAAGAAAGAACAAGAATCAGACAAAACATGACGATTTTTAGATGGCAAAAAGAAACATAGAGTAAAAAGGGACGGAAAGATCCTTAGGGCTAGGAATGAATGCATGCAATGCAATACCATGAAAAAAAAGATATGTACAAAAGCACTTGAGAAACAAAATGAACTAAAAGAAAAAATTAAAAATGAAAACAAAATATGTACTTTTGTAAATAAATAAAAAAATACAATCAAAATTTACATCAATGAGGCTCCAATCATTAATACCTAAACGACCATCCTGCTTCCTTCCACATATCACAGACTCTCAAAGTGAGGAAGATCCGAAACGGTGTAACCCAATAGTCCAACCTCTGTTTTATTTAAAGTTTATACTTTAATAAGCTTTATGGGTGAAAATAACACAGTCCAAGATCTCATGTTCTTAAGACTAGATGGACAAGAATCTGAATCGGCGTGTTATTAAGAACCCTTCATAGTGAATCAGCCTTCGCTGAAACAACGAGCCCACCCGAAGGGGCCCGACTCCTATGCTTTCACTTTTTCGAGAGTCACAAGTATCATATCACACAATTCTTCATTCGCCAGATTTGACTTTGAGACGACTTTTGATTTTTTTTTTTTCAATTTGGATTTGTATCTTCATTTGAGCTTGAATTCTTCAATCAACTTTTGAATTTCTGAAAATTTCTTTGTTTGAGTACTTGAAATTCTGATTTGGGTACTAGATGTGACAGTTGTACCCTTTCTTCTTTCTTGAATGTGTGGATTTGATACTTAAGCTCTCTGTTACCGTGAGAGTAACGCGTGTCAACAAATAGGTCCGTGTTCTGTGGGTTCAGAGTTGTCGAAAAATATTCTTTTTAAACATTCAGAAGCAAATCCTCCTAGAGCTATTATTACCGCCCACAAAACGTTTCAGCATGCCATTTTTTTAATATTTAAAGTCGGGTTCTCAAATTACGGTGTTTGGGCCCCCTTGTTGTGATAGTTGATTCTACACTTCCGGTAGCTATCCGGTCGCCTCGTTTTTTTTAAAGAAGCATGAATATGCATGCAAATGATGGAATGCAAAAAAAAAAAAAAAAAAAAAAAAAAAACTTGAAATAAAAAGGCATTTTTTTTAAAAAGAAAATGCACATGAATACCTAATATACGACTCTACCCCTCCCCAAGCTTAAAGATAAGCATCATCCCCGATGGTTGGAGAGGGCGGAACAACCTACTACTACTACTACTACGGAGGATAATATCCACAGTTTCGGGTCCAAACCGAAAAGTCCTCCTCATGCTTGTGCTGGTGCTCTTGATCCCGAGTGTACTGGGTGGTGAAGGAAGAAAAACTTTGAATGAGACTCACAAGATCGTGTTGGTAAGTGTCAAGGCGGGTATGGATCGACTAGAATTGATCCATATATTGTTGATGATATGATGAGGGCGTAGCATGATGAGATGAGCTGGCACCACCCGTAGGAGGAGTATTGCAGGGCTCCTCCTATTCATCATCATCATCATCATCATTAGCACCATCCTCCTCGATTCCTTCACTTCGCTCGTCTACCTCAGTGGAATAGGATCGGGGAAAGAGGTATGGAGTGATTTGCCAGTCCGTCGTATGGTTGGGGCGTCGGAGACCAAGAATGTTTTTATTTTCGGGTGTGATGAGGAGCTTTGGGTCATGATTTTGGCCCATGGTAGAGTGGTGGGTGCCATCCGCTGCCGAATGGAATAGTCACATGTACTTAAGAATGGTTGTGGTGAGATAAGGCTCACCCGACAGTGGCTGGTGGTCACCGGGATATGGGGTTCGGATCGGGGAGCTCTTGGCGAGCATGCTGACTATGCCCCACAATAAATTTTTCCCGACCGGGAAGTGCTAAGACGGAGGAGTTTGCTGCACATAAATTGGCTATAATGAGGTACGATATTTTTTTCTGGGTGGGCCATTACATAGAGGCTTTTTAGCTCCAACGCGCTAATGGTGCTTCACTCCTCTCTAGGGATGACGAGTGAATCAATAATCCGGTGGGCCACCTTCATCACAGGATGGATAAGTGATGAGGCTTTAACCGCGTTGGGGACATACGGATGCAGATGGGTGAGTTGGGTCCACCACCACAGATTGTTGTAACCTATAATTCAGTCACTAGGGCCAAATGTGTTTTCGGTTGGGGCCCCAACAATGGAATTGATTTGATCCAAGGAAATGGTGTAGTCTTGATTCATGAGACGGAAGTTGAGGACCCCATGGTCCAAATAGACCAAGGACAGAAACTCAGCTGTTGGAACTTTTTAGCTAAGTTCGTGGACCTGTAACAACCCTTGCCTTCCGATGTTGCTAAACAAGATGCGGACTTGCTTTTAAATGTGCAGCTCATGGAGGGATGGAACATGTGCAAACTTTTGGATGGTGTGACTATGTTGAAGAAATGCTTCGAGTTTGGCCTCTTGAATTGGACCAAGACACACTACACCACCATGGGCCGGATTAGGTGACGGTGAGGGCGGGGGCAACGGGGACCTAGGTGGTGGTGATGGGGACGGAGGTCTACGATGATGGGCGGATAACTTAGTGTGCCTAGGTCTCTTAAAAGGTTCACCTTCCATAGTCAAAATTTGGGCCAAGTCAAAAGTCAACCGGTCAATAAGTCAAAAAGTCAATTGTTGACGGGTCTAGTCAACACAAGCTTGGCCACCAAAATTTCGCGGGAAACTTGGTTTTGAATGATTTCCAAGTGATAATCAAGTCCAATTTGACCATAATTGCATACCATTTGACCTAAGAACACAAAATCCACAAGTGAAGAATTGGAAGGATTGTACCGAATTGTTAGTGGAAATGCGTTGTTGTTGGTGAGAAAGACCTTCTTCAACCTCCCCAAGCTTACCTACATGATGAATTAAGCACAAAAACACCAAATTCTTCAGATAATTTCAGACCTAGGGTTTGTCAAAACCCCCAATTCCACCATGAAAATGCAAGAAAATGGTGTATTAGATGTAGGAGATTAAGTGGAGAAGATGAAAGTCAAACCTCTTTGAAGATTTAAGCCAAAACCTTGTAAAAATTGAAGGGATTTGAGTGAAAATCGGACCTTGGAGTTTTCTTGGAAGAGAGGGGCTGTTATGAAATGAATGCGTGTGTAAATAAGGCTAAATCCAGATTTTAATCCTTAAAAATCACCAAGTTTGCTGCGCAAACACGACCCGTGTTGCCACAGGCCAAATCAACACGCCTCGTGTTGGGGGGAAAATGTTGAGTGATGCCCAAACACGGCCCGTGTTCCGTGTAAGCCAAAATGGAACACGACCCGTGTTGCTCTCTGAATGCGACATGGTGTTTTTTTTTCATGAACATGACCCATGTTTAATGTAAGCTAAAATTGAACACGACCCGTGTTCGTCTCTGAATGGCATTCCTCACTTTTGAAACTCAAAAATTCCCCTCTCATTCAAATGAAGTGTTTTTGCATTTCGAGGTCCTTTTGGTGATTTGAAATTATGTTTAAATGCATTTGGAACATTAAAAACCAAAAACTTCAAAGAAATAGAAATGCTTTTAAAGAAAATGACAAAAATACCCCCGGGTTGCCTCCCGATTAGCTGCCTGTGTTTTAAGTCGTTGGCTCGACTTTGCCCCCGATTATGCTTCAGTCTTGGTACGTGGGGTTCCCAACAACTTCTATCTCCTCATTCTTCACCACGAATCCTTCGTAAAACGGCTTGAATCTATGTCCATTGACTTTGAATATTTTTCCAATTTGTTGGCTCGTGATTTACACCGCACCATGGTCAAATACCTTTGTGACCACAAAAGGACCAACCCATCTTGATCTTAACTTCCCTGAAATAAAGTTGAACCTCGAGTGGTAAAGAAGCACTTTTTTCCTTGCACAAAAGTCTTTCGAGAGATCATTTTGTCATGATACGTTTTTGTCTTTTCTTTGTAAATCATGTTACTTTCATACTCATCATTCCGAATTTCCTCTAACTCTTGAATGTCTAGCTTCCTTTTGTTTCCCGCCTCATCTTCACTCAAGTTGAATTTCTTTATGGCCCAAAAAGCTTTAAGTTCAAGCTCAACCGGGAGGTGACACACTTTTCCAAACACCAGCTTATATGGGGACATACAATTGGGGGTTTTGAAAGCAGTACGGTATGCCCATAAGGCATCATCTAGCCTTATGCTCTAGTCTTTCCGGTTTGGATTGACTGTTTTCTACAGGATTCTTTTGATTTGCCTGTTCAAGACTTCTGCTTGTGTAACGCCCGTGTTTCAGGGCTAAACATTTTAGATGATGTAATAGTTTAGTTCAGCTATTGTAACTCTTTTTGAAGTAATAAAAATGAATTATTTGAGTATTATGTGAATTTATGTGCTTTATACTTAATTATAAAGGTATAATTAATAAAGAATAAAAATAAGCGTCGAAATTAAAGTGTGAGATAAACCTGATATGTTTACTTAAAGTTGTAGTGGACGAAACAAGGATTCCGAAGATATAAAGAACGCCGTAATCCGAGTTATAACAAAGAAGTTATGACCCGTCGAAGTTTCGCGACGGAACCAGAATGATACCAGGAAGCGTAAATAGTGAATTTATGATAGAGCGAGTTTTAGCCTTATCAATCTAAATGGAAGTCATAAAATACATTAAACCGAGATCGTCCATAAAAAGAACGCCCAAATCTGACCTCGTATGAGGAAGTTATGATTTTTCGAAGTTTCGGCTTAGCGGTGTACAGCCCGAAGTTCGAATATTAGATCGAGCGGTTTTAAGCCGACAAAACCTAAATGAGAATTGAAGATCTCGTTAATAGTAGTGTAACGATAAATAGAAAGATGAAAACGGACGTCGGATGAAGAAGTTATGAATTTTTAACGGACCAATCCTGTCCTGGCCTGTTAATAATATAACTTTTAAAATAAATTCAAAATTAGCCGACGGAGTCTAAACGAAAGCTGTAGAGTACATTCCCGCCTACACATGGATATAAAGAACATTGAAAACGAAGCTCGTATGCGAAAGTTATGATTTTTAGAAGTCGCAAAGTGAATTTGCGAAATCTGATACGAGATTGATGACGTGGACAAATCTCAGCCGTTCCTTGTTGCCAACGCCTCGCTTTGGATGGTGATAGCTGGTGCGAGGACTACGCCCAACGTAATCCGAGAACGCCCCACATAGTCCGAAGGTTACCTTGAGATGCGAAGTACGCCCCGCGTCGGAAGGAGTTGCGCCTCGCGTACAGTTGCATCCCTCGGTCCAAGAGAAGCCACGTCGCACCAAGCCATTTCAGACGCATGTTCTATGAAGCCACCCTTACGCCCGGCGTAGGTCCGAAGTACGCCTAGCGTACTCCGAGGCCTCACAGGCTATAAAAAGCCAGCGAAGGCAGCCGAGTTCTTCACTCATTTTTCACTTCTCTCTCTAACTTCTTTCTATCTCTAAGATCCCTAACCCCCTCCTAAGCCTAGGTAAAACCCCTAGCACCCGAAGGAATCCCCGAGGCTCCCGGGGTTCCGAGAAAAAGGGTCTTTCGGTGTGGAAACGCTGCTCCAAGTGAAGCCCGGTTTTCTTTAAAATCCGCTGTAAGTGAGCTACGCCTATGAAATTTTTAATATAGCTTTTAAATAATTATAGTAATGTTATTAGGTCCTTAAAATAATTATTTGGGCTATTAATATGAGTTATATAGAGTGTTTTTTAACACTTATATAATAATAATAATAGCTAGACTATTAATTAGTCACGGTTAACATTAGAATAAACACTAGTGGTATTGATACTAGGTTTTGTCGAGGGAAAATTGTTTTGAGATAACAAAGTGTTGTTCGAGTACCGAGTCAACACCTAATCAAGTGAGTGCATAGTTACTTTCATCTTACACATAGATATGGAGTATTTAATATAAAATATGTGCTATGTGTTCATATTGTCCGAATACTTGCTATCTATGCTGATGAACGATTTTTTTACATGTTTTAAATGATTTAAATTGTATATGTATTTTATACCTACAAAAATGTTGGGGTAAAACATGGGTAGATGTAATAGACGATGTGTGATAAAATGATGAGAGGCCTCGATGTTGTTGTTGTTGATTCTGTCATCTAGCGGAGTATGGATGACGACCACAGACTCTTCTAGACAGTCCAGTGGAACGCTAACAGGCTCGCAACCTGTAGGTGTTTGTGAACGATGTGTTCACCGTTGTACTCCATCCCCCACATGGTTGCCTTAAAGACATTTATTGCTGAGGAATCCCCTTAGCTATAGTCTCCATCCCGATGTTGATCCTTAGTCTAGGTCCCTTATGATAGGTGTTTTATGGACATAATGTGAGGATAACGGGAACGGGTAATCGGGTTATTGTTGGTTGATGAAATTAATAAACTTATTTATTTTTGGTTGAAAACCCTATGTGCTCACTAGGCTCCCAAGCCTGACCCACTCAATTTCATGTATTATAGGTAGTGGCGCTCGAGCATAGATGTTATGTTTGGATGAGGGATTACGGATATAGGCATGTAGTTATGAAATAATGTAGTTAGGCTTATATTGTACTGTTTGTGTTTTTGATCTGTATCGAACATGACATCCCGAGCCTTTTTAATGAAATACATTTCTATGGAAATGCTTTGATAAATCTTTATCATATTTTATTTTGGGAACAAATTCTGCAACACTTTTATGAACAATATTACTCTGATTTTCAAACAAGCATAAACAATATTGGTCTTTTCTGGACGTGAAAATGGGGATGTCACAGTTGGTATCAGAACATTAGTTTAAGCGAACTATGAATTTGTAGGATTTCCAGACTTAAACATAGAATGCTAAGCGATGATTGTGAGATGTGAACACTAGCTTATTTTAAGGATTATGCCTAAAATATTTTTATATGCTAAATGCTTTGTGCCTAATATGTTGTTATTCGTTCGGATCATGGTCTGTTGCCGAACAGATCTGGAAACCTTATGTGTTTAGGATTCTAAACATACGACTACAATATTAGAACTAACATGTAAACCTTTCGGAGCGATAAGAATGATTTAAATGTCTATCCTAAATAAAGATCTAAATTCACCTTATTTTGTGTATAGATCAAAATGGAAAGAACCCGCAGTGGAGTTGGGAATGCAAATGGGAATAGGAATCAAACCCTAGTGATTCAGCAAATACCAGTTGTAGCAGATGCTCCCAAACCAATTACCATGGATGGAGTACAAGCCATGATTCGTGCTATGTTAGCAGAACAAATGGAGGAAATGAGGCAGATGTTGCATGAAAATAGGGACAAACCTACCATGCCCATTGAGCAACCTGAGCTAATTCCCGTACAATCAGAGGAAGGGAACTATAGCCGCCATGTGAGTCAAGTTAGGACTCAAGGAGAACGATGGAATGACCCGGGGAGGGGAAACGACAAGGATGGGTGGATGTATAAGAATTTCATGAGTGCAAAGCCACCAAGTCTCTCAGGAAGCCCAAAGTCTGTTGAGATTATGGATTGGATCTACGAAATGCAGATGGTGTTCGAGAGCTGCATCTGTAGCAAAAAACGAAAGACTGTCTTAGCAGTTAGGCAACTGAAGACCGAAGTCTTGAGTTGGTGGACGCTATTGGCAGATACAATGCCACGAGGAGAAGCCCTGAAAATTTCATGGGAAGAGTTCTTGGAACAACTGAAGATGCAGTACTGTTGAGAGATAGATCTGATTGATTTGAACAATGAGTTCCAAAACTTGAAGAAGGGAAGGATGAGAATTGATGACTATGCTACTGCATTCACTGAGAAGATGAAGTTATTTCCATACCTTGTGCCAACCGAACTCTCCAAAATTGAGAGGTTCGCAAATGGATTGCCAGCCAACTTTGGCCCAACAGTCAAGATGGCAACTACTCTGAAATTAGCTATTCGAGCAGCTAAGAATGTGGAAACCCAACAGAAGGAAAGGGGTCTGGAGAGGGCCGAGGTTGGTGAGAAAAGGAAATTGGATGGATCCTCGATGTCTGGAAAGAAGAGTAAATTCTCGAAGTCTGGTTTGAGAGGAGGAGCCGAAGCAAAATGATGCGACAAATGCAAGAAGAAGCACCAAGGAAAATGTGACGGAGGGGTCGCCTTTTTCAAGTGTGGAAAGCCCGGACACTATGCCAATGAGTGCACGTTCACTAAGAAGGTCTGCTATGAGTGCAACGAGGAAGGGCACATTTTGAGGGACTGCCCGAAGAAGAAGGAGGTAGGAAGACCCAACATTCCACCAAAGCCGAAGGCAAGGGCCTTCTAGATGACGCTCGAGGCTATGAAGGAGGCAGCAGACGTCGCTTTAGGTACCTTTCTTGTAAATGGTTTTCCTGCCAATATATTGTTTGATTCCGGAGCGAACTACTCCTTTGTGTCACATAAGTTTGGTGGGAAACTAGCATTGCCCGTAGAAAAACTTGATAATACCCTGATTGTAGAAGTTGCCAGTGCCAAGTTCGTACCTGTTAGTGATCGTATTAGGAACATCGTCATCGACCTAGACGGAAACGAATTCCATGAAGAGTTGTTGCCCATAGAGTTGAACGTTTTGATATCGTTCTAGGAATGGATTAGCTTAGCGCCAACGATGCTGAGATTCTTTGCAGGAAGAAGATAGTAAGGGTGAACCCGCTCGGAAAAGATTCATTTATGGTGTACGGAGACAAAATCAAAGTGAATTCTGGAATCATCTCCCTGATGAAAGCCAGAAAACGTTTGTCCAAGGGATGTGCATCATACTTGGCATTTGTTATCGATGCTAAGAAGGAAAAGAAGGAGGTGCGGAATATACCAGTCGTGTGTGATTATCCAGAAGTCTTTCCTGAAGATCTTCCCGGATTACCACCTGATAGACAAGTAAAGTTTAGAATAGACTTGTTACCAGGAACAACACCGATAGCAAAGGCACCGTACTGACTAGCACCGACAGAGATGAAGGAGCTTATGACGCAACTTTAGGAGTTGTTGGACAACGGTTTCATTCGACCTAGTTCATCACCCTGGGGAGCTCCAATGTTATTCGTGAAAAAGAAGGACGGAAGCATGAGAATGTGTATAGACTACCGAGAGCTGAATAAGGCAACGGTGAAGAACAAGTATCCATTTCCAAGGATTGATGACCTATTCGATCAACTGCAAGGATCGAGCTATTTATCAAAGATTGTTCTCAGGTCAGGATATCATTAGCTAAAGGTAAGAGAGCAGGATATTGAGAACGAGATATGGACACTACGAGTTCTTGGTGATGTCTTTCAGACTAACCAATGCTCCAGCATCGTTCATGGATTTGATGAATAGGGTTTGTAAACCATTTCTCGATAAATCCGTGATAGTGTTCATATATGACATTCTCATCTACTCGAAAATCCAGGAGGAGCATGGCCAACATCTACAAGAAGTGTTGGAAGTGTTGAAGAAGGAGAAGTTGTATGCAAAGTTCTCTAAGTGTGATTTTTGGATCTGAGAAGTCAAATTCTTGGGTCATGTGGTTAACCAAGAAGGGATGATGGTTGACCCAACAAAAATCGAAGCGGTGATAAAGTGGGAACGACCAAAAAGTCCCAGGGAGATTCGAAGCTTTCTAGGATTAGTTGGATATTACCGACGATCTATCCAAGGCTTTTCTTCGATAGCTGCTCCATTAACAGCGTTGACCCACAAAGGAGCCACATATACATGGAGCGAGAAACACGAAGATGCATTCGGGAAGCTAAATAAGAAGTTATGCGAAACACCGATACTTTCTCTACCTGATGGAGTTGAAGACTTCGCAGTATACAGTGACGCATTTGGAGTCGGGTTGAGTTGTGTTCTAACCCAAAGAGAAAAGGTGATAGCATACGCATCTCGACAATTGAAAGAGCATGAAAAGAACTACCCCACTCATGATTTGGAGTTGGCAGCGGTAGTATTTGCCTTGAAAATATGGAGGCATTACCTCTATGGCACGAAGTGTAAGCTTTTCACTGATCATAAGAGTCTCCAGTATCTCTTTAATCAGAAGGAATTGAATATGAGGCAATGACGCTGGCTGGAATTACTCAAGGACTACGACTGTGAAATACTTTACCACCCTAGTAAAGCAAACGTTGTCGCTGATGCTCTCAGTCGAAAAGTCAATCTTGAAAGGAAAAGGCCAAGAGCGTTGAGAATTGAAGTCATCTCGACGATTGTGGAAAGCATCAGGAAAGCTCAAGAAGAAGCTTCATAGAAGAATGACCGAAAAGAAGAATGTTTGGGAAAAACATTGGTGTTCGATACAAACCGTCAAGGACTGAAGGTATTCCAATATCGGATTTGGGTACCTAAGATGGGAGGAATAAGAGATCTTCTGATGGAAGAAGCGCACAAGACCATGTACTCGATTCATCCCGGCCGCACTAAAATGTATAGGGGCCTAAAACCCTACTACTGGTGGCCGACGATGAAACTCGATGTTGCGAAGTATGTGGCCGAGTGTGTGACATGTGCGAGAGTTAAGGCACAACATTAGAAACCGTATGGGAGTTTAGAACCTTTACCTATACCCATGGGTAACTGGGAAGACATCACCATGGATTTTGTGACTAAATTGCCAGGACGAAGAGCGGTCACGACATGATTTGGGTAGTCGTGGATCATTTCACTAAGAGTGCACACTTCATAGCAGCCAACGAAAGGTGGTCTATGGATAAGCTCGCAAATGCTTACGTGAAGGAAATTGTAAGACTTCACGGTGTTCCTCGTACGATTGTATCGGATCGTGATTGTCATTTCACGTCGAAGTTTTGGAGAAGTCTACAAGAGGAATTGGGTACGAAGTTGTGTTTGAGTATGACTTACCATCCACAGACTGATGGCCAGAGCGAAAGAATGATCCAGACACTGGAAGATATGCTGAGAGCATGTACCCTCGAGTTCCAAGGGAATTGGGACGAGCACTTACCCCTGGTAGAATTTTCCACAACAATAGTTTCCACTCGAGCATCAAGATGGCGCCTTATCAAGGGTTGTACGGACAGAAGTGTCGTACGCCTTCTTGTTGGCTTGAGGCTGGAGAAAAGCAGTTTATGGGCCCCGAGATAGTCCATGAGACTGCTGAGAAGCTGAAGGTAATTAGGGAATGAATGTTAGCAGCTCAGGATCGTCAGAAGAGCTATGCTGACAAGAAAAGACGATAAATGACATTCGAAGTTGGGGATTCAGTTTTGCTTAAAGTCACACTGTGGAAAGGGCTTATAAGATTTGGGAGACAAGGAAAGTTGAGTCCAAGGTTTATTGGACCGTTCAAAGTTCTTCAGAAGATTGGGAACCAAGCTTACAAGCTTGAATTGCCTGAAGAACTAGATGGTATTCATAACACCTTCCATGTGTATTATTTGAGGAAGTTCACGGGATAAGTTCCCGACATAATCCCGATCTCAGAGTTAAGAATGGATGAGAATAAGAGGATTGGGAACCAAGCTTACAAGCTCGAATTGCCTGAAGAACTAGATGGTATTCATAACACCTTCCATGTGTGTTATTTGAGGAAGTTCACGGGAGAAGTTCCCGACAAAATCCCGATCTCAGAGTTAAGAATGGATGAGAATAAGAGGTTGATCGAAGAGCCCGAGGCAATTGTTGACCGCAAGACTAAGAAGTTACGATGAAAGATGGTCGACTTAGTGCTAGTCCGATGGAAACATTCGAATGGTCCGAATCTCACTTGGGAAACAAAAAGTGACATGATTAGTCGCTACCCACATCTGTTTGCTGATGCATGATTCCAGGACGGAATCATCCTAAGGGGGAGAGAATTGTAACGCCCGTGTTTCATGGCTAAGCATTTTAGATGATGTAATATGAAATACTTATGATCTCACCAGCTTCAAAGCTGATACTCACTTTCAAAATTACTTGTATCCTCAGGTCATCATAGACAAGTACAGATGCAAGGATTTGGGAAGATGGAGCTCGTTGAAGACCCATCTTTCATTTTGATTTATGCTTTAGTGTTTATCAAAATTTGACAGAACACATTTGTATAATAATTATATTATTAATGCAATGGATGATGTTGTTGCTTGTTTACTACTTTACATTGTTGTGATACTGTACATGACGTCCTCCGCCCCAGAACGTTTCCGCCGTTCTTGGTTTTGGGGTGTGACATAATAGTCTAGGTCAACTATTGTAACTCTTTTTGAAGTAATAAAAATGAATTATTTGAGTATTATGTGAATTTATGTGCTTTATACTTAATTATGAATGTATAATTAATAAAGAATAAAAATAAGCGTCGAAATTAAAGTGTGAGATAAACCTGATATGTTTACTTAAAGTTGTAGTGGACGAAACAAGGATTCCGAAGATATAAAGAACGCCGTAATCCGAGTTATAACAAAGAAGTTATGACCCGTCGAAGTTTCGCGACGGAACCAGAATGATACCGGGAAGCGTAAATAGTGAATTTATGATAGAGCGAGTTTTAGCCTTATCAATCTAAACGGAAGTCATAAAATACATTAAACCGAGACCGTCCATAAAAAGAACGCCCAAATCTGACCTCGTATGAGGAAGTTATGATTTTTCGAAGTTTCGGCTTAGCGGTGTACAGCCCGAAGTTCGAATATTAGATCGAGCGGTTTTAAGCCGACAAAACCTACATGAGAATCGAAGATTTCGTTAATAGTAGTGTAACGATAAAAAGAAAGACGAAAACGGACGTCGGATGAAGAAGTTATGAATTTTTAACGGATCAATCCTGTCCTGGCCTGTTAATAATATAACTTTTAAAATAAATTCAAAATTAGTCAACGGAATCTAAATGAAAGTTGTAGAGCACGTTCCTGCCTACGCATAGATATAAAGAACGTTGAAAACGGAGCTCGTATGCGAAAGTTATGATTTTTAGAAGCCGGAAAGTGAATTTGAGAAATCTAATACGAGATTGATAACGTGGCCAAATCTCAGCTGTTGCTTGTTGCCCACGCCTCACTTCAGATGGTGACAGCTGGTGTGAGGACTACGCCCAGCATAATCCGAGAATGCCCCACATAGTCCGAAGGATGCCTTGAGATGCGAAGTACGCCCCGCGTTGGAAGGAGTTGCGCCCAGCGTACAGTTGCATCCCTCGGTCCAGGAGAAGCCACGTCGCACAAGCCATTTTAGACGCGTGTTGTACGAAGCCACCCTTATGCCCAGCGTAGGTCCGAAGTACGCCCAGCGTACTCCGAGGTCTCGCAGGCTATAAAAAGGCAGCGAAGGCAGTCGATTTCTTCACTCATTTTTCACTTCTCTCTCTAACTTCTTCCTCTCTCTAAGATCCCTAACCCCATCCTAAGCCTAGTTAAACCCCATAGCACCCGAAGGAAGTCCCAAGAAAAAGGGTCTTTCGGTGCGGAAACTCTGCTCCAAGCGAAGCCCGATTTTCTTTAAAATCCGCTGTAAGTGAGCTACGCCTATGAAATATTTAATATAGCTTTTAAATAATTATAGTAATGTTATTAGGTCCTTAAAATAATTATTGGGGCTATTAATATGAGTTATATAGTGTGTTGTTTAACGCTTATATAATAATAATAATAATAATAATAATAATAATAATAATAATAATAATAATAATAATAATAATAGCTAGATTATTAATTAGTCGCGGTTAACGTTAGACTAAACCCTAGTGGTATTGACACTAGGTTTTGTCGAGGGAAAATTGTTTTGAGATAACGAAGTGATTTCCGAGTACCGAGGCACCACCTAATCAAGTGAGTGCATAGTTACTTCCATCTGACACATAGATATGAAGTATTTAATATAAACTACATGCTATGTGTGCATATTGTCTGAATACTTGCTGTCTATGCTGATGAACGATTTTTATACATGTTTTAAATGATTTAAACTATATATGTATTTTATACCTACAAAAAATGTTGGGGTAAAACATGGGTAGATGTAATAGACTATGTGTGATAAAATGATGAGAGGCCCCAATGTCGTTGTTGTTGTTGATTCTGTCATCTAGCGGAGTATGGATGACGACCATAGACTCTTCTAAACAGTCCAGTGGAACGCTAGCAGGCTCGCAACCTGTAGGTGTTTGTAAACGATGTGTTCACCGATGTACTCCATCCCCCACATGGTTGCCTTAAGGACATTTATTGTTGAGGATTCCCCTTTGCATTAGTGTCCATCCCGATGTTGATCCTTAGTCTAGGTCCCTTATGATAGGTGTTTTAGGGACGTAATGTGAGGATAACGGAAACGGGTAATTAGGTTATTGTTGGTTGATGAAATTAATAAACTTATTTATTGTGGGTTGAAAACCCTATGTGCTCACTAGACTCCCAAGCCTGACCCACTCAGTTTCATGTATTACAGGTAGTGGCGCTCGAGCATAGATGTGATGTTTGGATGAGGGATTACGGATATAGGCATGTAGATATGAAATAATGTAGTAAGGCTTATATTGTACTGTTTATGCTTTTGATCTGTATCGAACGTGACATCCCAATTCTTTTTAATGAAATACTTTTCTATGGAAATGCTTTTATAAATCTTTATCATTTTTTATTTTGGGAACAAATTCCGCAACACTTTTATGAAAAATATTACTCTGATTTTCAAACAAGCATAAACAAAATCGGTCTTTTCTGGCCTTGAAAATGGGGATGTCATAGCTTACCCATTGGTTTGGTGGTGATAGGTTGTTGAGATTTTATGAGTCACTCGTTACTTCTTTAGAACGACTTTGAGCATCCAGTTACAATAATGGGTCCCGCGTTCACTTATGAGAGCCTTCGGTGTGCCAAATTGGGAGAAAATTTGTACCTTAAGAAAATCCACCACAACTTTGGAATCATTAGTACGGGTGGCCTTGGCCTTCACCCATTCGGACACATAGTCCACCGCCAACAAAATATATGAACAACCAAAAGAGGGCGGAAATGGTCCCATAAAGTCAATACCCTATACATCAAAAATCTCGCATACTAAAATAGGGGTAAGGGTTATTTGCTTCCTAGAGCTTAAAGACCCGAATTTTTGGCCCTTATGACAATGTGCACACAACAAATAAGAATCGTGAAAAATGGTAGGCCAAAGGAATCCACTATCTAAGACTTTTCTAGCTGTTCTTTGAGGTCCAAAGTGACCTCCACAAGCATAAGAATGATAGAAGTTAAGGATAGATTGTACCTCTTTATGCTCAACACACCTTCAGATCATTTGATCTGCACAATATTTCCAAAGGTAAGGTTCATCGCATACATACCACTTGGCTTCCTTCTCTATTTTATCCTTTTGCCAACGGGTGGAATCCGGGGGAAATTGATTTGTGACCAAGTAATTGACAATATCTGCATACCATGGTGCTTCTTTGGCTGTAAATAAGTGCTCATATGGAAATGTGTCACAGATTGGAATACCATCTTCGGGTGATACAATGCAGCTTAGATGATCCGTAACCAAATTCTCCTTCCCACTTTTATCCTTGATCTCAATATCGAACTCTTGCAAAAGCAACATCCACCGTATTAACCTCGAATTCGAATCTTTCTTGGTAAGTAAATGATTTATAGCTGCATGGTCCGAATATATGATCAATTTGGTTCCAAGGACGTATTGTCGAAACTTCTCTAGTGCAAAGACAATCACAAGCAACTATTCCTCTGTTGTGGTGTAGTTTCTTTGTGCACTATCCAGGGTCTTGGATGCATAGTAGATGACATGACGAGCTCGGTCTACCTTCTGTCCCAAAACCGCCCCAACCGCAGTATTGCTAGCATCACACATGATCTCGAATGGAAGATCCCAATTTGGTGGTTGAATGATGGGGGTCGATGTCAACAAGTCCTTCAAATGATCAAATGCACTTTTACATGCATCACCAAACTCAAAATCGGCATCTTTTTGTAGAAATTGACACATCGGCATCGTGATCTTGGAAAAATCTTTTATAAACCGCCGATAGAAACCTGCATGAACAAGAAAAGAACGCACTTCCCGAACATTTTTCGGGTATGGTAAGCTCTTAATAACATCAATTTTGGCCCTGTCAACTTCTAAACCTTTTTGTGACACCACATGTCCAAGTATTAAGCCCTTGTCAACCATAAAATGCATTTTTCATAATTAAGGACTAGGTTTGTGTCAATGCACCTTTGTAAGATTTTGGTGAGGTTTTGCAAACATTCCTCAAAAGAATTTCCATAGACAGTAAAATCGTACATGAAAGCCTCTATGATATTTTCGACATATTCTGAAAATATGCTCACCATACATCTCTGGAAAGTCGTGGGTGCATTGCACAAGCTGAATGGCATGCGTCTATACGCAAAAGTGCCAAAAGGAAATGTGAAAGTGGTTTTCTCTTGGTCTTCCGGGGCAACCAGAATTTAATGAAAACCAGAAAAACCATCAAGGCAACAATAGTGATATTTTCCAGCCAATCTTTCTAGCATTTGATTAATTAATGGCAAAGGGAAATGGTCTTTACGGGTGGAAGCATTCAACCTCCTATAATCGATACAAATCCTCAACCCGTTTTGCACACGGGAGGGTACCAAATCCCCTTCAGAGTTTTTGACAACAGTGACTCCGAACTTTTTCGAGACAACTTGCACGGGACTTACCCACTTACTATCGGAAATGGGATAAATTACACCTACATTCAAGAGCTTCATGATCTCCTTTTTCACTACATCCATCATAGGTGGATTCAATCTCCTTTGGGCTTCACGAGTTGTCTTAAAGTCCTCTTCCATCAATATTTTATGCATGCATAATGATGGACTCAACCCCTTTATGTCTGCAATGGTCCAACCAATAACCTCTTTGTACTTTTTCAAAATTCCAACCAGCTCTTTTGCTTCCTCTTGTGCTAGCTTGGTTGAAACTATAACCGGTAACGTCTATTCCTCTCCTAGATAGGCATACTTGAGATGGCCGGGAAGAGTCTTCAAGTCAAGACTCGGTGGTTGTACTATGGATGGGAGAAGTTTCGGATCAGAATTTTGAGCTTCATGCAGGGTGGTTCTACTCTCATAGGTTGTGCTTTTTCTAAAGAGTTGATTGCTTCAATTAACTCATCCTCTAAGGTGTACTTATTATCCATATTCTTGATCCATGTCTTATCAAAATGCTTGCTCAAGATGGTGGTTAGTAGATCTTAGCTTGACAACTCAAAACAATAATTAGTACATGAATCAATAACATCTATGAAGTTTAAATAATTAATATCACTAGGATAACGCATAGCTTCAAAGATATTGAAGTTGATCACCTCAACATCGAACTCCATAGACAAAGTACTGTTTGCTACATCTATTTTTGTTTTTTGCGGTACTTATAAAAGGTCTCCCCAAAAGGATGTAGTTTGATTGTGGGGTGTTTTCATCACCCATGTCCAAAACATAAAATTCAGCAAGAAATACAAGTTCATTGACTTGCACTAACACGTCCTCCAATACACCTTTTGGGTGTACCAAAGACCGGTCGGCAAGTTGAATGATAACTCTGATTTTTTATAAAGGTCCAATTCCCATTGTCTTATATATTGAATAGGGTAAGACATTGATTGATGCTCCAAGGTCTAGCATGGCGCGTGGTACAAAAAGGTTTCCCATTTTACAAGGAACCGTGAAAACACCCGGGTCGTTGCATTTTTTTGGTAGCCGTTTTTGTAACCTGGCTGAAACATTTTCCCCAACTTTCATAGTTAGATTTCCTTTAAGGTTTTTCTTAGATGTGCAAAGATCCTTTAGGAACTTAACATATCTAGGAATCTATGTAATAGCATCTAAAAGATGGATATTTATTTCAACCATTCAGAACATCGCCATGATGTCGTAATTTTCTCGCTCTCTCTTTGTGCTTGTTAGCCTTGAAAGAAAATGAGCTGGTGTGACTTTCACTTCGGTCTCTACTGACTTCTTTGACTTTGAAGTACTTTTCCTTTCCTCTTCTTTGACAACTTCTTCCACCTCGATCTCTTTCTCTTCTTCTTCTTCATCCAGCATCCTTGGACCTTCATAGCTTTTCCCACCTCTTAAAGTAACGACGCATGCATTGTGTTTCAGGTTCTTCTCGGTTTGAGATGGTAGCTTGCCTTGTGATTCCATCTTACTCACAGATTGAGAAAGTTGTGACACCTATTGCTCCAAGATTTTTATTCTTGCCTTGGTTTCTTGTTGGAAGCTTTGAGTGCTAGTGGCAAAGCTTTTGAAAATATCTTCTAGTGACATGCTTGATGAACCCGCTTGTGGAAGTGGTTGTTGTGGATGCCTTGACTGGAAATTTTGAGGTTGAAAGGGTGGTCTTGGTTGATTTTAAGGAAATGGTGGTTTTTGCTGGTATTGATGTGATTGATTTGGTTGATAGTTTCTTTGTTGATTTCCTCCCCAACCTTGATTGTTGTTCCATCTTTGGTCACCCCTTGGCTGCTCATATCCTCTCTGATTTGATCCGGAATAGCCTCCCATGACTTTTGCTTCTTCATAATCCTCCTCTTGAAGTTGAGGGCACATTTCGGTTGGATGCCCCACTTGAGTACAAATACCGCACGGGCAAGGTGTGGGCTGCACACCTTTGTCTTTTGCTAGCATCATTACCAATTTTGTAAGCTCGGACAATTGAGCTTCAATTTGAGGAGTTTGGACCTCTTTTACACCTCAGGGTGCATCCGTGTACCGTTCTTCATCATGGCTTGAATGTTTAGAATCTTCAACCATGTTCTTGATTAAGTTGCAGATTTCGGTTGGAGTCTTGTTGGGTAAAGATCCGCCACTTGAAGCATTAAGAAGCGTTCTTTCCATTGGAGTCATTCCTTCAATGAAATATTGGAGGAGCTGATATTCGGTAATTCCGTGCTTTGGACATCGGGCATAAAGTTTCTTGAATCTTTCCCAATATGCCTGGAAAGCTTCTCTCTTGTGTTGCTTAATTCCAATGATTTCCCTCCGTAGGGCTGAAACTTTCATCTCGGGAAAGTATTTATCCAAAAAACAACCTCGCAAGGTCTACTCAAGTAGTTACCATCCCCGTGGGAGGTCATAGAGCCAGTCTTTAGCTGCATCTTGCACTGCGAAGGGGAATGCCCTATGCTTCATTTGATCCTCCGTGACATTGTGTGGCTTCATGCCCACACATACAACGTGAAACTCTATAAGAAACTTGTGAGGATCTTCATTCTACAAGCCTCTAAAGGTAGGGAGTAAGTGGATAAGCTCGGATTTTAATTCCAAGTTTGTGGCAGCAGGATATGTGATGCAAAGAAATTGTTGTGTAACCTCTTCTCTCGACCATTGACGAAGGGTTTGCTCGGGTGGTGGGTTTGGAGGTGGATTTCCTCCATGGTTATCTCCCATGGTGTGAGTAGGGATTGACGTTTCTGTGGGTGTGGAGTTTGGGATATTATGAATAGGTGAAGAAGATGGGGTGATACTTCTGGGCGAGGATGGTTGAGATGTAAGTAATAGGCTTTCTATTTCGGATGTGGACGGACTTGAGAGGGGTATGTCCTCCCAAATGTTCATTACTGGAGGGTTAGAAGATGAAGAAGTCCCGAAAACCGGTTGCCTCTTGCAAAGCTTGGCTTGCTTCCTTAACTTCTTTGTAGTCTTCTCTACCTCCGAGTCAATTGGCAATGGTGTACCTGTATGGAAAGTATAACAACCCGTTATTTCAGGTCAATGTAATGACTAAAAGTTGAGTCTTGTAACCTCTTTGTAAAGTAATAAGAATATCATCGAAAATGAAATGTTCAAAAAGCTCTGTTTGGGTACACTATGTGGTGGATATCGTGATAAGGTTTCCAAAAATATAAAGAACGCTAAAATCCGAGTTATAACGAAGGAGTTATGACCAACCAAAGATTCGTAACGCTACCGGTAAAGCGCTGTTAAGCATAAAACGAGAAATCTCAATAAAATAATTTTTAGCCTTAGGCATCTAAATGAAAGTTGTAAATATCTTTAAACCGCGAGCATACATAAAAAGAACGCCCCAATCTGACTTCGTATGAGGAAGTTATGATTTTTCAAAGTTTCTGACCTAACAGTAGACAACTAAAAACGCGAAACAGAGATCGAGAGGTCTTTAGCCGACACAACCTAAATGAAAGTTGAAGACCCCGACCACAGGAGTACAACAGTCAAAAGTCTGACGAAAATGGACATCAGATGAAGGAGTTATGGAATTTAAACGAACTTTTCCAGGTCCGGCCTGTTAAAAATAATATAATAAAAATAAAGTCAAAATTAGCTGACGAAGTCTAAACGAGAGTTGTAGATCCTTTTCACACCTACGCGTTCATATAAATAATGTTGATATCGGAGCTCATACGCAAAAGTTACGGATTTTACAAGTTCGGGACACAAAATCCGAGGCTGACTCAGCCTCACGACGTGGGGGGACCATGCTCACGATGTGAGGTCGTGATTGATGGGTTCCAGAGTATCAGCCACTTCAAATCGTCGAAGAGGATCATGCTGACTAAGCCTCATGAGGTGAGGATCCAAAACTCACGTCGTGAGACTCCAAATCAGCCCCTATAAATAGAAGCTTAAGGGTGCCGGGTTTGGTGCTCATTTCTTTCCTTCTAAGTGTTGATACTCTGCGTGATTACCTCAATAAGCCTTCCTGAAGCCCCGGTTTTTCATACTCGAGCCCCGAAGGAAGTTCTACACTCCCGAGATCCCCGAGAATCCCGATATTTCAACTCTCTCTAGTCGAAGTTCTGCTTGATTCTTCTCTTGACTACTACAAAACAACCACTTCAATCAAGTGAGTTCATACCCCTATAACCACACTTTAAATATGTTTTTAACTGATTTTAAACACTTTAAAGGGGGAGAATACAAGTAAACACATGGCTAAAATCCCGAGTGTAAACGTGAAAAATCTTGTTATGCTTTGCATGCATTAGACTTATACAAATGCATAGTATCCAGGGTAGCCATCCTTGTTAAACCATTTTATGCATTCAAAGAACTTATGATTTATGCTTTGTCAAATATTGTTAAAAAGGATAAACATTGTATACAAAACTATTACTTTTAATACAGACTTAGTTGAAAATCCGTGATACAATTACATCTTTAATGCTACCTTTTTGCGAAAAGGTACTACCTAAAGTCCTGTCTATAATATGTTGGAATAGTGTCTAAGGCTGCAACTATATTATGCAAGTATTTGACCCGGTTGTGCATGGTCCTTTTCGGTTGCCTTCACCATAGCAACTTGATAGGATGATTTATTATGAGAGAGTAAATATTATTAATATATTATGAGAATAATATAAAGAATAATATATTGTTATTTGATTAATATAAGTCATAGAATTAATTGGAATTAATTTGGTGACTTAAAGAGATTAATTAAATAAAGGGGTATAAACTGTCAATTGTTTGATAGTTAAGCTTTAGACTGTAAATCCATATAGATATACAAGGGACGGATTCTAGAAGCTAGGATAGCTTCAAAATCGTCCATGACTTATCTATGGAATGGATTTGGATAGCCTTAAGAGAAGATTATCCAATTAGGGTTTAGGTTGTAACCCTTAAGGAGTCTACAAGTATAAATAGACCCTATAGCTAAGGCAAATCGGCACCTCACCTAAAAGTAAGAGAACCCTGGCCGATTTCCTCCCCTCTCCTCTCTCCTAAATCATCTTTCTTGCTATTGGTGTTTGTAAGCCATTAGAGGAGTGACAATTGTGACTCTAGAAGCTCCAAGACAACAAGATCAACAAGGAATTCAAAGGTATGGTTCTAGATCTGTTTCAATGTTGTTATTTAACCTAATTAGTCATTAGAAGTCTTGGATTCTAAGCATTTTTAATTAGAAAGCCTAGATCCAAGCATTAGGGTTTTGCATGCGCACATAGGAAAGTTCTTATGGCCAAAACCCATCAGTGGTAACAGAGCCTAGCTTGGTTTTCATTAAATTGTTGCTTGATTAACTGAAACTAAACTACAAAATTCGATTTTTATGTTTCTGAGTCATGGACTCGACGAGTTCCAAAGTGGACTCGGCGAGTTGGCCTGACTCAGTGAGTCCCTTTGTGCATTCGGTGAGTCCAGGCGTCATGAATGGCCAGATTCGGGATTTTTTCATAATTATCTTATGGAAACTTACCCTAATCATATTAGATCAACCCTAATCCTATTTTTTGATATATATGACTATAATCTTGATCTAATTAAAGATATTTATCAACTAATAAAATATTTAATTTCTTTATATGATAATTGATTAATTATTTTGATTATTTTGGTAATTATCTTGAAAGGAATCTTGAATAAAATCAAATATAGATAATTAGGATATTAATTGTTAATTGGAATTATTTGTTATTTGATCCTCCATGTTTTAAATGTTTAAAACTTTTCCTCAAGTTTTGAAATTTATATTTTGTGATTAAAAGTTTTAATTTAGACAACTTAAATTTCAAAACCTAGATTTTAAAAGATTTAAAATACAACCCTATACTAATATGATATTACTAGAATAATATATATATATATATATATATATATATATATATATATATATATATATATATATGTATGTATAACTAAATGTTAGTCTTACCGTTAGTAGGCCTCATTCACGAAGCCGATCTATAAGGTGGGTATAAGGTTGCGGCCTATAAAATGACGCTTAATGGGTGTACACTCACACCCACCGCTTGCTTGATTGGTGGAGGGTCGTTAGCCGAACGGGTAGGATAGGGCAACCTCATCCTCTCATTAAAAGTATAATAAGTAATACAAAGTAACTACACATATTTTAAAATTTCCCAATCTTAGTTACTTTAGGAAAAGTGAATTGATGCAATCCCATGAAATTACACTTTGCACCCTTGCTAAGAAATTAGTGGAGCGTGTGTGGTTTACCGGCACACTAATTGGTTCTAAGCAAAGGTGGCAAAGGGTGATTCATTGTTTATCATAGTTCGATGGAGCGTGTGTTGTTTACCAGCACATCGAATAGGTGATCGTTACAATGAAGGCACCATGTGAATTTGCATGGTAATTCACACCCGCTTTGTGATCCTCGGTATCCCAGTCACAAACAAGAGGGGCATATCGAGATTTAAACATGCCACTGAATAGTTTCAATGAATCTCATCCGAACCTAGGAATTCTCAAAAACACTTAGGACTAATAGTTTAAGCTTTGTGATGGAGAATTAGTGAATCGTCATTCACTTACCTTCAATTTATTTGCATGTTAGATTACGGCATCCCTTTTCTAGTATGTAAATGTTATTGTTGGATCCTAGCCCTAATTTTCTTATTGGGTGATAATTAGGGATTCTTATTCTAATCTATCTTTGTCCTTTCTATTTGTAGATGTCGAACGCTAACAACGTTGCTGCTAGTTCTTTCACATTGATGAGCCTTTGCCAAAAGGTCACCTTCGATGGAACGAACTTTAGCGAATGGATAAGATACATTCGCACCATTGCTCGCTATGAGGATAAGGAGTATGTCCTTGATGAGAAGCTTGAGAAGATCAACCCCGAAATCGCTACTCCGGCTGAAATCACCACTTTTGAAACTCATGAGCGAGATGCAACGAAGGTACATTGCATCATGATTGCCACCATGAACTCCGAATTCCAAAAGTCCTACGAGGACATGTACCCGTACGAGATGCATCAAGACTTATTGGAGAGATACCACCAAAACACGAGACAAGAGCGTTATGAGATTTTCACCAACATGATTTCCGCTAAGATGGGTCGTGGAGAATCTCTTACTGTGCACCTGCAAAAGATGCAAAGGTATGTCGACCGCCTTCGCAAGTTAAATGTTGACTTTGGGGAAGACTTGGCGATCGATATGGTGCTTCACTCTTTGCCTCCGATGTACAACCAATTTAGGATGACCTACCACATGAAAAAAGCAGAGGTCACCCTAAGCAAACTCCAAGGTCTCTTGAGGGTTGCCGAGAGCAACTTCAAAGACAAGTCTGTTGCACCAACTCCCAATCCGCCTGCTGCTCCTGTCTTGGCTATTGGTCAAGGAAAGGGAAAGAAGAGGAAAGCTTCATCGAAGAACTATCGCAAGGTTAAAGCCCGAGATGGTGCCTCTTCTAGTGGGACCAAAGTTGATCCCGCTAAGCCCTGCCCTAACCCGAAGGAGGCAGAGTGCCACCACTGCCACAAGATAGGACATTGGAAGATAAGCTGCCCAGAGTACCTGCAAGCCATCAAGGAAGGAAAGATCAAGCTATCTTTCGCAGGTATATACACAATTAAATCTAACGATTCCAATCATGCTATTTCTTGGGTTCTTGATACCGGTTGTGGTTACCACATTTGTTCTAATGTGCAGGGACTAAGAAGAAGTAGGGATGTGGAGCAAGGAAGAATCAATCTAATCATGGGGAACAGAAGATCGTCGCCTGTAACCAAGATTGGAGTGTATTCTTTAGTGCTCAGGAATAATTTGTGTTTAGATTTGAACAATTGTTACTATTCACCAGAAATGGCTAGAAACATCATTTCATTTCATGGTTTATATAGACAAGGTTTTAGATTTTCTTTTAATAATGAGAATGGTTCTATTTTGGCTTATCTAAATGGTGTCTTTTACTTTGAAGCTATACCATGTAATGGAATTTATGAAACTGTTATGATTGTTGATAACTTAGGAAATGATGTTTTGAACATAGATTCTTCCACTAGTATGGATAAAGCATCCTTGTGGCATTGTCATCTTGGACATGTCAACAAGAAACGCATTGCCCAACTCCAAAAGGA
Organism: Lactuca sativa; assembly: GCF_002870075.4. Lineage (NCBI taxonomy): Eukaryota > Viridiplantae > Streptophyta > Magnoliopsida > Asterales > Asteraceae > Lactuca > Lactuca sativa. The sequence continues at coordinate 28,125,053 of NC_056625.2, read as the reverse complement.
TGGAGTGTTGGAGTCATTCGACCTTAGGGAAGATGACACATGCGAGTCTTGTTTACTTGGAAAGATGACTAAGTCACCCTTCACGAGTACATGTGAAAGGGGTGAGGGTCTATTGGACCTAATACATACCGATGTATGTGGACCGTTTAGATCAACCACGAAGGATGGAAACCGCTTCTACGTGACCTTTACCGATGATTATAGTAGATATGGGTATATCTATTTAATCAAGCAAAAGTCAGAAACCTTTGAAAAGTTCAAAGAGTTTAAGAATGAAGTGGAGAATCAATTGGGCAGGAAAATCAAGATGCTTTGATCCGATCGAGGAGGAGAGTACCTAAGTCTTGAATTCCACGATTATCTCAAGGAGTGTGGAATAGTTTCGCAATTGACGCCTCCTACGACACCGCAGTTGAATGGTGTCGCAGAAAGGCGTAATCGAACCTTATTGGATATGGTTCGCTCTATGATGAGTCGTGCTTCACTACCTATCTCTTTCTGGGGGTATGCCTTAGAGACTGCCGCCCATATCCTTAACCGAGTCCCTACCAAGAAGGTTGCCAAAACACCTCACGAGATGTGGACAGGGAAAGCTCCCTCGTTGGCACATATCAAGGTTTGGGGTTGCGAGGCTTTCATAAGACGAGATACTCACGACAAGCTCGAACCTTGAAGTGAGTGATGTATTTTCATCGGCTACCCGCAGACATCCTTTGGATATCTCTTCTATAGACTGAAGGACAATGTTGTCTTCGTTGCGAGGAGAGGAGTTTTCCGAGAGCGAGAACTCATAAGCCAAGGAGACAGTGGGAGGCAAATCGAGGTTGAAGAGATTCAAGAGTCGATAGATGAAGGAACCTCTACCGCTGGCACTTAACCCGAGGAGGAAACTCCGGTTGAACCGATTGACGAGTCCTTACCTCTTAGACGTTCCGATAGAGTTAGAGTTCATCCCCAATTTTATGGTTTTCATATAACTACCGAAGGGGACACGTATATTAGTGATGGTACACTAATAAATTCTGATGAACCTAATAGCTATAAGGAAGCCATGGCAGGCCCAGAGTCTGCAAAATGGAAAGAGGCAATGGATAGCGAGATCCAATCCATGTATGACAACCAAGCTTGGAATTTGGTTGATTATGTGCCCGGACGTAAGACCATTGGGTGCAAATGGATCTTCAAGAAGAAGACCGACGTGGATGGAAAAGTACACACATATAAAGCACGATTGGTTGCGAAGGGCTTTACTCAAACTCCCGGAGTTGACTACGATGAGACCTTCTCATCAGTTGCGAAGATAAAATCTATTAGAGTGATGCTAGCAATTGCCGCATTTCATGATTATGAGATTTGGCAAATGGATGTCAAGACCGCTTTCCTTAATGGAAAGTTGGCTGAGGATGTTTACATGGCTCAGCCAGAGGGGTTCGTGGATCCGAAGCATCCAAATAGAGTGTGTAAGCTTGAGAAGTCCATTTATGGACTTAAGCAAGCGTCTCGCAGATGGAATCTTTGCTTCGATGAGAAAGTCAAAGAGTTTGGATTTGTACGAAGCGAAGACGAATCATTTGTATATGTCAAAGCCAGTGAGAGTATAGTAAGCTTCCTCGTTCTATATGTCGATGACATATTACTCATTGGAAATGACATCCCGACTCTGCAGGAGGTTATGTCCTGGCTCGGGAAGTGCTTCGCTATGAAGGACCTCGGAGAGGCTTCTTACATTTTGGGAATAAGGATAGTAAGAGAAAGAAGTAAGAGACTAATTGGACTTAGTCAGAATACTTACTTGGATAAAATACTAAAACGATTTAGTATGGAAAACTCGAAGAAGGGAGAATTACCGATACAAAGTAATGCCAAGTTGAGTAAGACTCAAAGTCCGAGTACCGAAGCTGAGATAGCAAAAATGAGCCGAGTACCATACGCTTCCGCAGTTGGCTCAATCATGTAGGCTATGACTTGTAATCGCCCTGATGTAGCCTTCGCTTTGAGCATGGTAGCAGATATCAAGGGAACCCTGGCAGAGCACATTGGATTGCGGTAAAGAATATCCTTAAGTACCTTCGGAGGACGAAGGAATGGTTCTTAGTCCTCGGAGGGAGTGATGACTTGAAGGTGCGAGGGTATAGTGACGCCAGTTTTCAGACCGACAAGGACAACTACCGTTCGCAGTCGGGCTGGGTCTTTACCCTAAATGGAGGAGCAGTGACATGGAAGAGTTCCAAACAGGAAACTGTAGCTGATTCAACGTGTGAATCAGAGTACATTGCAGCGAGCGAAGCGTCGAAGGAGGCAATATGGCTAAAGAACTTCATCAGTGATCTTGGAGTTGTACCTGCCATAAAGGAGCCCATGGAGATTTTATGTGATAACGAAGGAGCGGTTGCCTTAACCAAGGAACCGAGGGATCATGGTAGATCAAGACATATCGACAGAAAATATCACTTCATTAGACATCGTGTAGAAGAAGGACAACTCGTAGTGAAGAGGATATCATCAGAAGATAACCCAGCAGATCCGCTTACGAAGGGACTGAGTAGGGTTAAGCACTTGCAGCATGCTAGGAGTATTGGGCTGAAGGATGATATTAGCATAGATTGTATAGTATTAGAAACGTGTAATAGATAAATGTAATTAACATTTGATGATTAAATAAAGGAGTTTTATTTATGAGTAATGTTACTATCTTATGTTAATTGTTTAGCTATTGTTTCACTTTGCATGTTTTGACTTCCAGAATAATTGAGTTTATTAGGAATAATCGAATTGTTCAAATTGTCTACAATCATTCATATGTTGGAAGTAGATATGAATGAAGATTGTCATGAATTGGTGTGTAGATTGTCTAAATGGTTTTAGACATAGCAAAGGGTTGCTGCAACGTTCATGAGTGCTTATGAACTAGTTTTGAGCATTGGAACAAACCCGCGCTTGCTGGAATCACCTTATGGAATATGATATAAAAGGGTGATCGCAAGACGATAATACCATATAGTCTTAAAACCTAGATATATGGTTTGTTATTTGTTAATTGATTGTACATTGATAATGCGAAAACGCATCAGTAACTCGGTGTTATAAAACGCATTGTTGTGTATAGTTGCTTAATGAATAAGTAAATGCATATAAGTCGAAGTTTATCTGTAGCTTTTATCCTAAGAAGGTAAAAGCGATATCTCGGCCGCTCGATGATTTGATTTGACTTATGTGCCGGGCCCGGTCAGAACTGAATTGATGTGTTCGATTAAGTTCTATGTCGAATAAATCAGAGATCGAGAAACCTAAATGTTTGACTAACCGTTCCATAGGATTGTCAGCATGATATCTAACAGAGGACTATACGATCCCTTATCTAAAGGACAAGATTGATTAGATCAGAGTTTGACAGCGTCTTTGAGAGCTACGATTGCAAACCGAATTGTACTTGTGCATATAGTTACTAGACTTATCCAAGTGGGAGACTGTTGGAATAGTGTCTAAGGCTGCAACTATATTATGCAAGTATTTGACCCGGTTGTGCATGGTCCTTTTCGGTTGCCTTCACCATAGCAACTTGATAGGATGATTTATTATGAGAGAGTAAATATTATTAATATATTATGAGAATAATATAAAGAATAATATATTGTTATTTGATTAATATAAGTCATAGAATTAATTGGAATTAATTTGGTGACTTAAAGAGATTAATTAAATAAAGGGGTATAAACTGTCAATTGTTTGATAGTTAAGCTTTAGACTGTAAATCCATATAGATATACAAGGGACGGATTCTAGAAGCTAGGATAGCTTCAAAATCATCCATGACTTATCTATGGAATGGATTTGGATAGCCTTAAGAGAAGATTATCCAATTAGGGTTTAGGTTGTAACCCTTAAGGAGTCTACAAGTATAAATAGACCCCATAGATAAGGCAAATCGGCACCTCACCTAAAATTAAGAGAACCCTGGCCGATTTCCTCCCCTCTCCTCTCTCCTAAATCATCTTTCTTGCTATTGGTGTTTGTAAGCCATTAGAGGAGTGACAATTGTGACTCTAGAAGCTCCAAGACAACAAGATCAACAAGGAATTCAAAGGTATGGTTCTAGATCTGTTTCAATGTTGTTATTTAACCTAATTAGTCATTAGAAGTCTTGGATTCAAAGCATGTTTAATTAGAAAGCCTAGATCCAAGCATTAGGGTTTTGCATGCGCACATAGGAAAGTTCTTATGGCCAAAACCCATCATAATAACCAAAGTCTCCCGTTTAGCGAGCGCGTCAAATGTGTATAGATCTATATGGGAAGTCATGATCTCGCGCCCTGATTGTTAGCTACAGTCCTTTAGGTGACAGTTTGTCATAAACGTTCCGACGCCTGAAGACCGTCACCACATGCATATTATCTTTAGTATGGTTATAAAAAACTCATGGGATAGACAATTATTATGGTATTCTGATTTTATGATTGAGTAGTTATTAAAACTATTCTTCATCTAACAAGTGTGATCTTCTTATAGCTTTATTATATAAAACTATGCCTCAACCTTTTAAGCATGTCAATTGCTTGCGATTTTCGGTCTTGGACATTAGAGACTGTCTGTTACTTTAGGAAAATAAGGGATTTTCCTGTATCTAAAACAATCAACTAATAGGAAAATAAGGGATTTTCCTGGTGCAACTATTTACAATTCACAACACGAACATCCATATGCATTTCATACTTTTATAAGAAAATAAGGGATTTTCTTGGAAAACGTACGAACTTTGGAATGGCCTAAATTTTTCTCAAAACTGCTTATGAACTCACCAACTTAATTGTTGACACTTTTTCTTTGAAATAACTTGTATTCTCAGGGAACCGCTAAGCAGGTTTAAAATCCAACTTTTGGGGATTAACGCTCTGACGTTAATTACTTCTTTTGAAAGATGTTTATATATTTATCTTTTGAACATGTAACAAATACAATTATGTAAACATTTTGAAACCTTTATATGTATGGTGGTGTGTGCCTTCCTTACTATGAACCGTTATGATACTGAATATGATGTCCTCCGCCCCCGAACGTTTCCGCCGTTCTGGTTTAGGGGTGTGACATATTGGTATCAGAGCATTATTTATAGTGAATTAAGTATATCAAAACCATTTTTGTTATATGTGACAACCCGATATTTCGGGACAATATGATGGAACACAAGTCAAATTTAGGTCAAAATTTAACTTTCATAAAATCTTATTTGGGTTAAATAAAGTAGTAGGAATCGTATCAAGATTTTCGTACATATAAAGAACCCTAGAATCCGAGTTATAACGAAGAAGTTATGACCAACCGAAGATTCTCGGCAAAATCAGCAACACTGATAGACGTAAAACGCGAAGTTTCAATACAATGATTTTTAGCTTTAGGTATCTAAATGAAATTTTTAGATATCATTGAACCGTAAACGTACATAAAAAGAATGCCCAAATCTGACTTCATATGAGGAAGTTATGATTTTTTGAAGTTTCAGTCATAGCAGTAGACAGCTAAAAAGAGTTTTCGAAGTTACATGATACATGAGTACATTACATGATACATGAGTACGTTTACACAGATAAGCTTACATGAGTACGTTTACATGAATACTTTTACATGAATACTTTTACATAGATACTATATGGTGAGTTACTATTACATATTACATGTGTAGATACTGTTATATATAATTCTCCTTCTTATCTTTACTTTGTGATAACAATCACATCATCGACGAGATAGATTGGACTTTATATCCTAGTACCAAATGATACTTTGCGGGATTAACCATTCCTAGAATCTCTATTAGCTACAGAGGTAAATGTACATCCACGGATGTCTACGGTTGATACCATTATAGGTATACTTTAAGGGACTAACTATTCCTACACCTAGCTGTTAGCTACAGAGGTAAATGTACATCTACGGATGTCTTCAGTTAACACTGTTAGTTATCCTAGTATAAAAGGATAATACTTAAGTTAGTTATATTATTACCTTTATCTTGTGACTCATTCACATAACTGATGAGGTGAATTATATTTGAGTATCCTAGTACCAAAGGATACAATTTCTTATATTAATAATAATAGTCGAACAGTCGGGTCTTGGTAGAAGACTACTTTCAAAACAGTCAGGTCTTGGTAGAAGGCTACATTCAAAACAGTTAGGTCTTGGTAGAAGGCTACTTTCAAAACAGTCGGGCCTTGGTAGAAGACTACTTTCAAAACAGTTAGGTCTTGGTAGAAGATTTCATCTATACTAATAGGAATCACAGGGATTTCTAAGGTTTATCAAACACTTTTAATTACTTACAAACATTTCCACACTTATACGAACTTTCTTTCAAAACAATGTCAAGTCTTTCATTACAAATTTTACGAATCAAAGACACATTAATAATTATGAATTCACCAGCTTTTTGGTTGATACTCGCTTTCAAAATAACTTGTATTCTCAGGTCACAAATTGACAGGTACGACGACTAGGTCTTGTGAAGACGGAGCAGTCCAGACTCGTCTTATTTTTTGATTATTCATTTTATTGTTGTATATTATGAAAGAACACACTTGTAATTAAAATTATACTATTAATGCAATAGATGATGTTGTTGCTTGTTTACTACTTTACATTGTTGTGATACATTACATGACGTCCTCCGCCCCAGAACGTTTCCGCCGTTCTCGGTTTTGGGGTGTGACAGATTGGTATCAGAGCATTGTTTATAGTGAATATGGTATATCAAACCATAAAAGATATACTAACTATAAATACATTGGGATTAAAAATACTCTGATTTAGAGTTTATACTTTTAAATAATAAAATATTTAAGTAAGTATACGTGCCTACATTCATACTAAAATCGGTGTCACAACGAAAAGAACAAAAGTATTACGATTGTTGAATATCACAAGTAAGCTTGGGGATGTATAGTTAGTCTTGGGAGTGGCATAGCCTGATCAGCTATGCTGGTCCGAGGAGTGATTAGCATATGCCCAAGAATGGTTGTGATATGGCAACAAGTCTAAAAACTTACCAACATTACCACAATGAGACATTATAACAGAACCTAAGTCTAAAATACCATAGGGGTGTTTTGGGTTACCATAATTACTTACTTGAGAACTAAAAAGGATCTTCATTACTAAGTTGATAGTTTCTAAGTGGATACACTAAGGCTATATGTAACTAGGATGTTATAGACTTAGAATCGGTGAAATTTTTTCTTTACCCTTATTCCTTGTGAATTTAGAGTTAAGGTCACTTATTCGAAAGCCCATCCTGTGTTGATTACATATGACTGGTATGCACTTTACAAATAGTGATGTAACTGATGAAGATTTTCTAATAATTATCTAGATAGTTCGTTTAATAATTATTTCCTTACCCCAATTCTCGCGTAGATAACATGGCTAGACTCCATCTCCACGGCAGCCTGTACTACCCTAACCACGGCAATGCTAGATGGCTCGGAGAGGAGCCAGTGGTTGATCACCAAATCCCTATGGATGGTCACCAAGCCGAAGGCTTTGCTGAAGGGTCTGACTGTGAACCTGAAGTAGAGAACCTACCCCGATGGCTCTTGTTTCAAATCCTAACCCTCCTCCCGCTTTTTATGGCCCGACGCCTCCTTGGGTAGAATACATGGAAACATGGAGCGAAGAGCAAGATCAACCTATGCCGTTTAATGGAGACCTAAGCTTCTACGACGTAAACGAAGGGAGCTCAGCAGACAGAATTCTACCAATCCTAATCCGTAGAGTTTCCCGAAACAAAATTCAGGGCAGGACAGCTCTCCAACATATCAAGGAGGTTAATACCAATGCGAGAATGCATACCCTCTGCACCATTCGTCTGGAAGATGCTCGTGAGAGCTATGAGAGAAACCATGAGACCCTACTGCAAGCACTAGCTGAAACCCGAGCCAAAGTCATAGGGCTCCGAGTACGCCAGAGGGTGTACGGAAGACACCTGCTTGATGTGGAACGCCAACTGGCCGAACTGAGAGTTCACCAGAGGGATGATCGTCACCAGTAGGAGATACTTTACTTTTTGTTTTAAAGAACCGTGTTCCTGTCTATGTCCTATGTGGCATTTTCTATGGAACTGCCTTGTACTGTAGGTACTTTTAGTTAGACCTTTATGCGGCCAAAACGTTGATACTCAGGATATGATGTAAGACCTTCTATAAGGTAAAAAGTTTTCTTGGACTTATTTCATCTTAAACACCGATAATATTGACAACCGGCTAACTTCCGTGTCACTCCTTGTTCAAATACTCTCATCATACTTTCATTGGAGTCTATCTGAAACATGCTTTAGTTAAGTCATTACACTATAGTAAATAATCTCCGGAGACATTTCCAAGCCTCTTTTAGTGGTTGGATCATGTTATTCACCAACCAACGATACCTCGGCTTGAACGACAAACGTCTTAAGACCATTCTAAAACATACTTCTACTCTGTACTAGGACTGCATCATAGGGATGTAGGTCAAACCATCATGAACATACTTCCAATCCGTACTAGGACTGCATCATAGGGATATAGGTCAAACTGTCGAGAACATACTCTTACTCGTTACTTAAGCGATCGAAGTACATTTAGAGTCAACAAAAAATCGCTCACAAAATCCTTATCTTTTGTGTTACAGAATCATGTCGTCATCCGAAAACAATCAGCCGAGCAACGAAACCTCTATCCTCCATATCGGCACCGCTACGTTACAAGCTGCCGTAGCAGCTGCTGTGACAACCTTCCTTACACACATCAACTCCGGCAACACAAACAAGACTGACAAAGGAGTCGAGAGTTCCGATTATAGTACCAATCCGGGAAGTCAACAAATGCAAAACAGTCGAGGACTTGCGAAGCCGTAAGACCGAAAAGAGGAGACAATATCGCCAAGCCAGAAGTGAGCGAAAGCGATTCCAAAGACTAGCCATGCAACAGCAGCAAGTGGCAACTCCTACCCCTTCAGCACCGGCACGACCCATTCCTCCAGTCCCTGGCATCGGGACCAACCCTACACACAAAAGTAGTGATAAAGCCGGACTAGTTAAGAGGAAATTTTCAAAGTGGAGTAATGAGGAAGGCACCCGTGTCCACGTAACTCTGACTAAACACCTCACTCCCACCACCAATGCTAGTAGTAGCCAGTAATGCCACCAATGCGGTGAGATAGAGCACTTCAAGAAGGATTGTCCTATAACAAAGAACTCCGGCGCAAACGGGAAAATACTAAGGATCATGGCTGCAGGAGAGACTACTCCGGACCCACGTAAAAGTAATTAGGACGTTCATTGTAACAACCTTATAAATTGTTTAAAACTAGTGCAACTCGAGTCTTATCTTTTGCGGGATCCCGTCAGTTAAGGGATCCTCGTGCTGCGTATACTTGCCTTTTGTAGTATATTTTGTTCGCAGCAGTATTCCTGTAGTTACTCTAAAGTACTGTAACTATGTTAAAAGTTGCACTGTTGTGTTTTGTCTGTAAAGCCCTTATGATCGAATCTAGTGTCTTTATTTCCAAGTAAGGCTGATATTATCATACGACTTGAGTCAATTCAATCCGCACAATACCAGTTCTGTGCATACATCTCTTCCTCCGAAATCGTCTATCTAGCGAAACCGTCATTCTAGAACACCAAAGTACTCATGCATAGAGTACCTCATGTTTCTTATCCTTTCCGAAGAAACCTCAGCAAACCTCCCCGAAGTACCACTCGTGCAGTATGTCAAGTTAACTCCAAAGACCCACAGTTTCAATCTTAATTATATACGACTCGTATACCCGAGACTGTGATTGATGAACCTAGTATGGGTTCTACTATGAACTTCAAGATGGAGACTGCCCAAGACTGAGAGTGATCGTGCTTCCGTGAGAATAAACTTAGAAATACCTCTCCTTTCCCCTAATTCATGAGCATTCATACTTTCTTTTAGATCTTCACGACATCTAATCCACCCCAAGGTTTTGACATCATAATCAGTAGGAGTTGGTTAAGTCTAAATCGAGCCGACATCGGGTGCTTTGATAAAGTAGTTTATCTTAACCTCCCTTTTGAAAGAACCTCTTGTTATTTGCGGAGACAAATCAAGTATGAACCTTCGCATCATTTCGTGTATTCAAGCTTAAAAGTGCTTACGAAATGAATATCACACATTCCTTGCACACATCATCACTACGAACCCGGAAGTGAAAACATTCAACATACCTTCTACCAAGAGGAGTTATCATGCCAGTAAAGTCAAACGAAAGAAGCAAAGTCGTATCCCGATAGTGAAAGGTTCGTTGGAATGCCAAGCGAGGAACCGAGTTCACTTAAGAACACGAGAAGAAAATAAAACTTCTATCTGTAGCATGATTATCAATTCTGTTTAAACTCTAATTTCGGGACGAAATTCCCTCTAACGGGGGGATGATGTGACAACCCGATATTTCGAGACAATATGACGGAAAACAAGTCAAATTTAGGTCAAAATTTAACTTTCCTAAAATCTTATTTGGGTTAAATAAAGTAGTAGGAATCGTATCAAGGTTTTCGTACATATAAAGAACCCTAAAATCCGAGTTATAACGAAGAAGTTATGACCAACCGAAGATTCTTGGCAAAACCGGCAATACTGATAGACGTAAAACGCGAAGTTTCAATACAATGATTTTTAGCTTTAGGTATCTAAATGAAAGTTCTAGATATCATTGAACCGTAAACGTACATAAAAATAATGCCCAAATCTGACTTCATATGATGAAGTTATGATTTTTCGAAGTTTCAGTCATAGCAGTAGACAGCTAAAAACTCGAAATCGAGATCGAACGGCTTTTTACCAACATGACCTCAACAAGAATCTAAGATCTCATCAATGGTATTTCAATGGTAAAAAGTCTGGCGAAAACAGACATCGGATGAAGGAGTTATGGAATTTTAACGAACTTTTCCTGTCCCGACCTATTAAAAATATAATATTAAAAATAACGTCCAAAATTGCCGACGGAGTCTAAACGAAAGTTGTAGATCGTAGTCTCACCTACGCGTGGATATAAAGAACGTCGAAAACGGAGTTCATATGAGGAAGATATGAATTTTTGAACTTTACTAAAGAATTAATATATAAATTTAATTCAAAATATGGTATTATCCGAAGGAGGAGTCATCGGACCAATCCAAGTTACGCCCAGCATACCCTCGTACGCCCAGCGTACTCGGATGCTAGGCTCCGGCTTGTCCATGTCGCTCCGATGCTTCAACCGAGGATGCGGTCATGCATGAGGCATGTGTACGCCCAGCGTACCGAGGTCCTCCAGCCACTATAAATAGAATGCGAGGGTGTCGGCCATTTTTGCTCATTTCCTTCCTTTCTCACGCCGAAGCTCTGCGTTTCAACCCTCGGAGCCATCCCGAAGTTCCAATTTTCATATCCAAGTTGGGAAGGAAGTTTTACGCTCCCGAGATCCCCGAGAAACCCGAGAAATCTGCTTTCTCGAGTAGAAGTTCTGCTCAGTTTTCGTCTCGCTTTCTTTAATCAATCATGTGAGTTCATACCCCTACATTTTAAATGTTTTATAAATGCTTTAATATGCTTTTAAAGGGGGGCATACAAGTAAAACACACGATTATTATCGTGTGTTATATAAAGTTTCATTATACACTTTTTATCAACGGAATCATATGTGATTTATAACTATTATAGGGAAACTTTCGTATGCAAAATATATCACGATAACATCATATCTTTTGAAATGAAAAATGTTGTTATATATGTATAAATCAAACACTCTGCTTATACTGTATGTATATGTGTCCATCTTAGGCACTACAAAAATTATACTTTTCATAACAAGTGAGCATTTCACTAAGGATTACTATACAAACAAGACATACTTTTAGAAAACTATAATAGGTATAGTTTTAAGAGAACATCACGAACTCTTACATACTAGAAATACTATTTCAAGGAGATACATTCATATACAAGAACAAACGAACATTTCATATGTACTTCAAATAGTTTTCTCAAATGTTTTTACATGTTAAAACACTTTTAGAAAGTGTCTTACAAACTGTATGTTTCCTTTTTAAATCTGTTATAGTTGTGCTTCCAACAAAGGTTCCTTTATACTTAAACTGTTTTCGTCAAACAAATACTTTCAAAAACCGTTTTATAAACTGACATCAAGTCGATCTTTTCTTAGGTATTAATCTTTTTTCATAGGTTTTATAAAAATCCTTATATGCTTTTATATTGTCAATTGCATGCCTGTATATGTATAGCTATATAAATAATTTTTAAAAGACTTAGGAAGGCTAACCCGCTTTATTTCCTTTTCCCCGTTGGGATGTGGTCTGGTAGGGTATCGGGTAACCGTCCGAAGGTCGTTTAACTATAAGTTATATATCATGTATACATATAGAGACATAAAAGTTTTCCTCAGTCAGTTCAGTATCTTTGGGTAGCAAAGGCATACTGCAGATTATACGCGTACATGGTTAGTAATTATTATAGGTATAGTTAGGAGATACCACTTACTATTCCAAGTACAGGGAATCACACAAGAGTCAGTTCATTCATGAGTCTATACGAGTACATTACATGATACATGAGTACATTACATGATACATGAGTACGTTTACATGAATACTTTTACTTAGATATTATATGGCGAGTTACTATTATATATTATATGTGTAGATACTGTTATATATAATTTTCCTTCTTATCTTTACTTTGTGATAACAATCACATCATCGACGAGATAGATTGGACTTTATATCCTAGTACCAAAGGATACTTTGCGGGATTAACCATTCCTAGAATATCTGTTAGCTACAGAGGTAAATGCACATCCACGGATGTCTACGGTTGATACCATTATAGGTATACTTTAAGGGACTAACTATTCCTACACCCAGTTGTTAGCTACAGAGATAAATGTACATCTACGGATGTCTTCAGTTAACACTGTTAGTTATCCTAGTATAAAAGGATAATACTTAAGTTAGTTATATTATTACCTTTATCTTGTGACTCATTCACATAAACGATGAGGTGAATTATATTTGAGTTTCCTAGTACCAAAGGATACAATTTCTTATATTAATAATAATAGTCGAACAGTCGGGTCTTGGTAGAAGACTATTTTTAAAACAGTCTGGTCTTGGTAGAAGGCTACTTTCAAAACAGTTCGGTCTTGGTAGAAGGCTACATTCAAAACAGTTAGGTCTTGGTAGAAGGCTACTTTCAAAACAGTCGGGCCTTGGTAGAAGACTACTTTCAAAACAATTAGGTCTTGGTAGAAGATTTCATCTATACTAATAGGAATCATAGGGATTTCTAAGTTTTACCAAACACTTTCAATTACTTACAAACATTTCCACACTTATACGAACTTTCTTTCAGAACAATGTCAAGTCTTCTATTACAAGTTTTACGAATCAAAGACACATTAATACTTATGAATTCACTAGCTTTTTAGCTGATACTCGCTTTCAAAATAACTTGTATTCTCAGGTCACAAATAGACAGGTACGACGACCAGGTCTTGTGAAGACGGAGCAGTCCAGACTCGTCTTATTTTTTGATTATTCATTTTATTGTTATATATTATGAAAGAACACACTTGTAATTAAAATTATACTATTAATGCAATGGATGATGTTGTTGCTTGTTTACTACTTTACATTGTTGTGATACATTACATGACGTCCTCCGCCCCAGAACGTTTCCGCCGTTCTCGGTTTTGGGGTGTGACAGTATACAACTATAAACACAACCTGGCAAAAACACTCTGAGTAAGAGTCATACTTTTAAAAATTAAATTTATTTAATTTTTGTAAAGTAGGCATGCATTCATTTCATATTATTAGCAGTGTCATAAATAGATCATTATAAAAGTATTATAAATAAATTGTGTAATGCAGGTGTGCCTTGGGATATGTAATCGGAACTGGGATGAATATAGCCTGATCAACTATATTTGTCCGAGAGCCGACTAACATATGCCAGGGAGTGTCTGCAGTGGACAACAAGTTTAAAACTTACCAAGAGCATATCATTAAGAATACTATGGGAGTATTTGGATATCTTCAACCGTCAAACTTAAGGGTAAAACTTTACATGCTTTAGCTTATAGTCAGTTCTTAACCCTATTCTCGTATAGACTCAATGGCTGGATTCCATCACCCCGGCGAACCCTACTATGCTAACCAAGGTAATGAGGGATGGATTGTATACGAACCCGAGGAGGAACCCATGGAAGACGAGGAAGAGGAAGATTGAGATAGCTCAACCTCAGAGCCCGAGGTAATCAATCCGCCAGCCGTCCGACCTCCATCCGTTCGACCTCCTTTCAGGATGGGATTTCAAAGACCAACTCCCATCTGGGGAAGCCACAACCAACATTGGAGCTAGCAGCAAGGACTGCGTCCTCCTTATGATATGTGTCGGGACTTCTACGATGTCAGCGGAGGAAGTTCAGCTGATCGAGCACTCCCGGTTATGGTAGGCAAACTTGCCAATCAGGCTTATCAATCCGGAGTCCATGCAACCCGAATTCACGAGGTTAACATGAGGATGGAGGATAATGCAGCTGATATCCGACGCCTTGACATGCTACAAGGGAATGCTCGACTCCACAACAACTCTCTCCAAGAGCAAATGACTGTAGCTCTCTCCGAAATGAGAGATTTGAGGGTGCAACAAGCTGCCTTTGACAGGCGTCTCATGGGAGCCAAGCAATCGGATGCGGAATCAAGCTCCAAGCAACCCGCGCCGCAAGTAGTGCTCGCCTAACTCCCAAATTTTGATATAGAATAGGACCATCGACTAAAAGTCTTACTTTCTTTAACTTCCTGTAATCAGAGACCTTTAGAAAGGTCAATTTTGTTCTAACTTCGGATGTAACACAACCATATGTTTAATATATATATATATATATATATATATATATATATATATAAGGCATATCTCTTTCGTGTGTTAATTCTGTGCGTTTCTTTCGAGTTCATGAGTTTATCTATTGCTATTCAAAACTCCATTTGTGAATCAAACTCAAAGCTCGGTGTGGTCCAAACAAAAATTTTAAAACTATTAAAGATAGCTAAGTCATTCAACCCTCGATCACCAAAACTAATGATCTTCAGTTTTAATTCTTGGCAGCGTGATGCCTCCTCGTGCAAACCTAAGACCCAGGCCAGGCACGATACCAACACTACCAACTTATGATCCGGCCATGGCCCAAGCTACTATCATAGCAGCAGTAACCGCCTCCCTCTCTCAAATAAACTCCAACAGAAATGGAGGGGCGGGAAGCAGCACGAATCATCCCAACCATGGCACTGGTCATGGTCAAGTAAGGGAATGTACTTACAAGGAGTTCTCCAATGCAAAGCCAAAAAATTTTAATGGCACTGGGGGAGTCATTGCACAAATGCAATGGTTCGAAAAGACCGAAACAGTCTTTGAGATCTGCTCTTGCAAAGAAGCAAGCAAAGTCAAGTTCGCCACTTGCACCCTCACTGATTGCGCCCTCACCTGGTGGAAAAGCCATGTGAAGTCCATGACTCTCACCATCGCCAACGCCTTAAGTTGGGAGGACTTAAAGGTCCTACTACTAGAAGAATACTTCCCAAGGGGCGAGATACAAAAACTAGAGCAAGAGCTCTGGAATCTGAAGATGACTGGGTCTGACCTAGTAGCCTACACGGCCAGGTTCAGCGACCTTGCCGCCTTGTGCCCTGCCATGGTCAACCCAGAACCGAAAAAGGTTGAAAGGTACATTTAGGGGTTGTCACCCCAGATTCAAGGTCACGTCTTGGCCTCCAACCCTATCACTTTCAACAGTGCTAAGCGCCTGGCTCAGCGACTCATCGACCATGGGGTCAAACAGGGTACTGTTGCAACTACTGCCGATCCATCAAAGGAGGTACAAGGCCAGGGAAGGCCTTGGACCAAGAGAAGGGGGCAAAACCTACAGGGGAACCCCAAGGAACAACAAGTGGTAGCGGCTCTCGCTTTTACTGTTCTTGCCACCACTGCACCCACAAGTTCTTAAGTGGGAGATTTCCGAAGTGCAACCAATACAACTTCCACCACCACGGTCTTTGCAGTGACTTCAAATGCACAAGGTGCAATAAGAAGGGGCATACGACCCGCTTCTGCAAGGAGCCAGCCCAACAAGCCGCCCCCACTGCTAATGCCGGAGTAAGTCGTGTCTGTTTTAAGTGTGGAGCCACGGGACACTACCGTAGGTACTGCCCGAAGGCAAACGACAGGAATGCCGGCGGAAGGGGCCGAGTGTTCGCAATGGGACAGGAAGAAACCGTTGAAGACCCCACTGTTGTTACGGGTACGTTTCTTCTCAATAACTCGTATGCATGAATTTTGTTTGATAATGGAGCAGAGAGGAGTTTTGTAAGTCATAAATTTAAAGGCCAGCTAAAACAAACACCCCAATCATTAAGTGAACCGTTTATAGTAGAAATGGCCAATGGTAAAACAGAAGACACTAGGGAGATATATTTAAACTATACCCTAACTCTAAACGATAATCCCTTTCCAATCAACCTAATTCCAGTCTCGATTAAGAGTTTCGATGTCTGTTGGGTTTTGAACAATCTAACACTTCCTAAGTGTGCATGCAACCCTAATAAACCTTGGATCTATGTTTGTCTAAATACATGAAAAATAATAATTTTCCAAGGTTCATAACCTATCTAACATGGCATGGGGTACTTTTAAACATAAAAGAACTAGATGAGATTACATACCTTTTGATGATGAGTTTGAATCCTAAGGAGTTTGAGGGCCAAGCACCAATAGTGTGAATGCCTCAAATGGAATCACAAATCACCACAAACTCTTGGAAAACTTTGAGAGAGTGTACACACACTATAAAATCGGCCACATACAAAGTCTCACACAACTAGTGCCACTAGTGGCTATTTCATGCAACATAAGCATGCTTATATAGTGTACATGATTAGGGTGAAACCCTAATAACCCATGACCTTTCCTTTTCCAAGGATCCATGGGTTAAAAGCTCCATGGATCATCCATGGACTTCCATACAAGCCTAGCCCATTAACAAATGAGTGTTAGCCCACACTATATAAAACCAATAGCCCACAATCTAATTAGTCTTCCTTTTAATCTCTAAATTAATTCATAATTAATTTAAGACTAAGACTAATTAAATAACATGACTTCATATTAATATATTATAACTTATAATATAATAATAAACATATGTGTATAACTCTCATAAAATTATCCATAAATAGTTCGGGTGAAGTGAAACCCAAATGGACCATGCCGGGTCGGGTCAAGTATATACCAAATAAGTTATGGACTTAGACACCTTATCCAATAGACTCCCACTTGGATAAGTCTAATAACTATATTTGCGTATGTTACTTCAGGAACCAACCATCAATCGTAGCTCTCGAAAACTTTGTTGAACTATGAAGCGCCATTTTAGATAAGTGATCATATAATCCTTTGTTCTCATGATATCAGCTGGACAAATACATGGAACAACGTCGTACTTATTGTCCAGCAGTTTGTTTCCCGATTTTCGATTTGTTTGACAAAGAACTTAATCGAACACATCAATTTAGTTCTGACCGGCCGGTACATAGGTCACAACAAAATCATCGAGGGGCCCAGATATCGCTTCTATTTCTAGAAGGAACAGATAAACTTCGACTCATATGCTTGTTCTATTACTTGTTGAATTGTACAAAAAGGCACATTTTATAACATCAAGTTATTGATGCGTTTACGTGCAATCAATGCACAACCAACTCATAGGTAACAACTCACATCTCTAGGTTTGAAGATTTATATGATATTACCGTCTCATGATCACTCGAGATAAATTCCATGAAGTGATACAAGTGAGCGTGGGTTTAATCCAATACTCATAACTTATGAGCACTCATGAATGTTGTAGCAACCATTGCTATGACTAAACCCATTTAGCCATCTACAAACTCGATTCATGACAGTCTTGATTCATACCTACTTCCAACATATGAACGACTGTGGAGTGTTTAAATAACTTAGTCATTCGGAAAGAATAACCTAGCTATTTTGGAAGTCAAAACATGCAAAGTGAAACACAATAATAATCGAATCCAATATGGTCTCAGAACCCTTTTGAATATAAATAGAACCACCTTTTATTTATCACCATATTGATTACACATTATTCATTGTATCATGTTTCAAACAATCAACTTAAGACTTGAATAAAAAACAACAGTCGTCCCATGCTCCTAGCATGTATACTTTGTTTTTTCTAAACAATAGTTATGCCATACTCCAAGGATACACACTATGTTTGTCTATGATCCTTACATTGTGATGTAGATCAATTGAACATGATTCCATTGATACTCATTTCACAATCCCAAATCCTTATTGTAAATGTGAGAATCCCCGATTCCTATCATTTACCAAAAAATCTGTTAGATTTTAAACTTTTATGCAATGTTCCTCTTGTAATGATTATGCACAAAGTCACCAAAACCTTGTCACCAGTCATTACAGAGTATTCCAAAGAAGGTCAACTTCTATGGAACGAAAGTCTCATATTCAAAGTACATTGCTTTGAACATCCTTCTTGCATTAAGGTTTTCTAATCTTACATAGATTGAATAACTTCCACCTATGGAGACATTTCCATAGTCCGATTTTGACTATCACTTCCGAACAAGAGTTACTTCTTTTCAGAATATGTCAATATGGGCCTTTCCGATAACTTACATCATACTTCCAACATTCCCTGAGCAACCAATCTTTGGCGAACCTCAGGTTGTCCTCGACAATTGCTTAATCACTTTAGTCATATCCAGTTTTAGACTTTTCCCTTCTCAATGCCTTAAGCATTTGGAAAATTTAGAAAAGATGAATATTATAGCACATGCAATCGATCCTATATCCAAAGCATATGGGACACGATTCATGATGTTTGACATAAAGACATGATACTAGACAAGTCTTTTGCTACAATATTTTTTATTTGCCATGTTTTCAAAATTTAACTATGAAGAGGGATGCCGTAGTCATAATTGAATTTTGAGAACGCAATATATATAGAATTTCCTTAAGTCGAACCATTCAGACATAAAATTCATACATATATCCTTGACTAAAGATGATTAAAATCTCAATGTAAGCTTTAGAATTGAAATGAAGTATAATTTTCTCTCCCTTAATTATAGCAAAACAATTTTTCAACCCCTGCAACTTCACGAATTGAAACTTTGTTTTCTATAATTAACATTGCTAACTTGCAACACTAAACGTAATAATCATGCTCCCACTAACATGATGATTATCAACATAACACTTATGCTTTCACTAGCTCTGACATATTTCCAGAAATCTGCTAGACTTCTGAAATTTAGATTCATACATCCTTTCTTAGATAGCTCACATGTGTGTCTAAACAATTTTTAGAACTATGAAAAGGGATGCCGTAATCATAGTCTCAACTGCTTAGGTATTTGCCATTTCTCATAAGTACATGTTAGTGTGCCGGTTAACCACACACGCTCCACTAACGACTTTTGAAAATGAAAATAACACAATTGCTATCTACTTAAAATCTACTTAGTGAAAGCGTTTCCTCACCATCATTTTCATGAATCGGAGAGAAACCTTATGACACTTAGATTTTATAGTGTATGAGTTCCTATCCATGTGAATTTGTCAAAACTATAATCACAAGATAAGGTTAGTGACAAATTTAGCCTTACATGGATTAAACTTGTTCAGTCTTAGTTTCTAGTCACCTTGGTAGCACAAGACCCACTAATGCTTCCAAGTTGAACTCTGATAACTCACATGCAAATTCAACTTATTTGAAGTAGCTACAGAAATAAGAATTATGTCAACACGATAGGTTGCAAACCTTAAGTCCTGTGCTAGTGATAAATTACAAGTTTTACTCTTGATTAAATCTTGAAACTCTTTCAGGATCTTTAAGGCTCCCACTGTCCCCTTGACATATAAGTTTCCCCAGTCAAGAACCATTCCTTGACAAAACAAATATTCAAGGGATATTGCGGATTCTTATCAAGACTAACACTTCACACAATTGGGCTTAGTTGGTCTTTGTCTCATCCAAGACATCACAACTTACCAATCTCAAATGTACAAGAGTAGAAAACATTTTATTCTTACATTTGACTAGTGTTAATAAATCCTCTTTTATGTCACTCAAGGTTACAATCTTGGAGTATGACTCTAGGAATTGTTTTGTAACGAAGTATGACTCATCTTCTTGATTTTAACCAATCCAACAATTCATGACCTCTCTTCTTAGCCATAACAATGCACTAAGACGTCCTTAGAGTATGAATTTGTGATATGGTTTCATAATCATTAAGATGATCATGAAATACGATACTAAAGTACTCTCCCATCCTTTCAGATTTGAGAAACTTTTATCTTTCTGCCTAATTTGATTCTTCTCATTTGTTTCGTCATACATTGTACCCTTTCCAATGTTACATAATTATACTTAACCTCATAAGTATAATCATATGTACTAATCTTTAGTAAATCATGACAAATCAATCTTTGTGGTGGACCTTGACCAGCACACACCCAGTGTACCTAATTCCTTAGTCCTTCAATTGACTCACATATACATGTGATCAAAGAATTAGTCTTAATTTTCAAAGATGAAAATTCTCATTCATCATACAATACAACTTGTATGATTCCAAGTTTCTGTCCAATTGAAACTTGGGTGATGAAAAACTTTCTTCATTTGGTAAATTTAGACACTACCACAAATGAAGGAATCAAAACCACTTTCCAATATTGCTATTACTGGAAACATATAAGCAACAATTTTCCATAGATGCCATTGTAAGGATATTTTTAAAATAAATAAAATTAAAACCCTTTTTTCTTTTATTTTAAAACTTTGCGGAAAAACTTATCCTTACATTCCACATGAAAACCTTGTTGTTATCTATTCCTAAGCAATATATTATAACTCTTAAGCAACAGCTCAAAATTCTGATTACCGAACCATGCGATCGAAACCCACCTTCGCAATCAGAATCAACATATACTTACTTTAACCTTCCTATATTTTCTTTTGATTCTTAAAAACATCAACATGTGACCCATTCACATTATGTAATAAGAATCTCCAAATAGAAACTTAATAGAGTTAGTCAGTGGACTTTAACTGAAGTAGAGTCAAACTTTTTGACTTGATCAATCTTATGATCTTTCAGGTAAATATGGCAGCTTCGCAATCAGTGTCCCTCCCTTTGGCAACAAAACATATAGACCCTTTGGTAATGGCACATGAGACTATCTCAGACTTAGCCTTTCTCTTTACCATTTGGTCAACCGAGTTGACTATGGCCGATCCCTTTCCATTGGGAAGAGAAATGCTTTTCTAGATATCCAATGCTACCATTGTCAATGTCCATTTAAGACTTGGGAAGTTGTTCTTTTAATCAAATTTGCTTTACTGGTGTTCCAAATCATTGCTGATTCCACAACACCAAGCAAATAGATAACATCATTAAACGTCATGTCATAGTCTGTCTCATAGTAGTCCCAAAGAGACTCACTATGTTACTAAGAAAGTGATTGAACATCCAACTTTCACGAGACTTTGACACCCAACTCTCCCGGCTTGTCAATATGTGGCTTTATCTCCAAGATGTGAGCACACATAGACTATGCTTGCTAATAGGGATTGAGTGACTTTAAACTTTTCAAGAACTTGTGGGTGAGGGAGAATAATTGGAGGAGGTGGAGGAAGTGAAGCATGATGTTGAGGAACACCATCTTCAAAAGATTTGGGAAGATCATAGTTGTCTGAACCAGACATCTATAATGGGAGAAAATCAATTTAGTTGATTCAAAGTCCTTAATATAACACCCAATATGAAATATTAAGGCTAGGACCCAACACAATATTTTATAATTTGGAAGAGGGATGTCGTAATCCAAGCTATACAATATTTGAAGGTAGGCGAATGACGATTCACCAATTTCCACCATGAAAAACGAAATAATTTATTAGGTTTTAATTGGATTTGAAATTCCTAGATCTTTTGAGATTCATTGAACTTTTCAATGGCATGTTTCAATCTCGAGTGTGCCCTCTCAAATTTTGTGACTGGGATGCCGAGGATCACAAAACAAGGTGTGAATAACCATACCAATTCACTTGGTACCCTTAATATTATCACCCAATCAATGTGCCGGTTAACCACACACGGTCCATTGATCTATGACAAACATTAAGTCATCCTTCGTGATCCTTACTAGTCCAAGTTAGTGTGCCAGTTAACCACACACGCTCCACCAACGACTAGGTAAGGTACAAAGTGTGAATTCCATGGGCTAGCACCAAATTCACATTTTTCCTAAAGTAACTAAGATTGGAAATTAAATTAAAAATATTTAGTTATTTTATAATATTCATTATACTTTTAATGAGAATTTAAAGTCATTGTCCTACCCGTTCGGCTAACGACCCTCCACCAGTCAAGCAAGCGGTGGGTGAGAGTGGACACCCATTAAGTTGCCATTTTATAGGCAACAACCTTATACCCACCTTATAGACCGGCTTCGTGAATGAGGCCTACTAACGGTAAAACGACTTGTTCTTATACATATATATAATAATTAACCATTAATGTTATAAATAGTATAAGTGTTGAATTTTAACTTTTAAAACTGTAGGATGTGGAATTAAAGTTTGTGTGAGACTTTACAAGTTCCAAAACTTGAGGGCAAGTTTTGAACAATTCATAAACTTTTGGATATTCATAACTTATGAGTTTTAATTAAGTGTTTTAAAGCTTTTAATGAAGAGTCTCTTGGAAATCCATAACTTGAGGACAAGTTATGAAGTCCATAAAACATTTATGGGAAAAACTCTTCAAGAAAATGTAACCTACAACTTCTTAAAAAACATTTAAAAGAAAAAACTCTTGGAATTCCATAACTTGAGAACAAATCAAGAATTCCATTAAAACACATTAAGATCAAGAATTAACTAACAAACAATTTGCAAAAAAATTCTTTGATCTAACAAAACTCATATGAACATGAACATCCACATCAACAATTTCAAGAATCATATGAACACATATAAACTTGAAATTTTGATTATAACTTTGAAATTGGTCCACCATCATCATTACCACATCAAAAACAAGTTTTATGAGTCCAAAACAGTTTAAGGTAATGATTCTAGACCAATTCCAGCACCAAAACTCGAAGATATGCTGTCTGGGGTTCCAACTCATCGAGTGCATGAACCAACTCGCCGAGTTGGATGAATTTTGTCTTGGACTCGTCGAGTCCCTTCATGGACTCGGCGAGTCAGCTGTGCAGACAGCATAAAATCTTCGTTTTTCAGCAATTTGCATCAAGTATTCAAGAAAACAAGTCTAGTCTCTGATACCACTGTTGGGTTTTGAGCAATCTAACACTTCCTAAGTGTGCATGCAACCCTAATAAACCTTGGATCTATGTTTGTCTAAATACATGCAAAATAATAATTTTCCAAGGTTCATAACCTATCTAACATGGCATGGGGTACTTTTAAACATAAAAGAATTAGATGAGATTACATACCTTTTGATGATGAGTTTGAATCCTAAGGAGTTTGAGGGCCAAGCACCAATAGTGTGAATGCCTCAAATGGAATCACAAATCACCACAAACTCTTGGAAAACTTTGAGAGAGTGTACACACACTATAAAATCGGCCACACACAAAGTCTCACACAACTAGTGCCACTAGTGGCTATTTCATGCAACATAAGCATGCTTATATAGTGTACATGATTAGGGTGAAACCCTAATAACCCATGACCTTTCCTTTTCCAAGGATCCATGGGTTAAAAGCTCCATGGATCATCCATGGACTTCCATACAAGCCTAGCCCATTAACAAATGAGTGTTAGCCCACACTATATAAAACCAATAGCCCACAATCTAATTAGTCTTCCTTTTAATCTCTAAATTAATTCATAATTAATTTAAGACTAAGACTAATTAAATAACATGACTTCATATTAATATATTATAACTTATAATATATTAATAAACATATGTGTATAACTCTCATAAAATTATCCTTAAATAGTTCGGGTGAAGTGCAACCCAAATGGACCATGCCGGGTCGGATCAAGTATATACCAAATAAGTTATGGACCTGGCTGAGTTCTCATCATGCGGACATTTTATGTTACGATAAGGCCGTTCGCCTTAATCTGCCAACCGGCAAAACCCTCATTATCTATGGCGACAAACCCAACACCACTCTTCGTATTATCTCGAATATCCAAGCTCAGAAGTGCTTACGCAAGGAATGTCACGTGTTTTTGGCACATGTCGTGGATGTTAAACGAGAAGTCCAAGACATCAAGAGCGTGCCTAACGTATGCGAATTTCCCGATGTTTTTTCCTAAGACCTTCCTGGAATACCACCCGCGAGACAAGTCGAATTCTGAATCGATCTGAATCCCGGAGCTACCCCAGTACCCAAAGCGCCCTATCAATTAGCCCCAACGAAAATGCAAGAGCTATCCAGCCAACTGAATGAGCTACTCAGCAAAGGATTCATCAGGCCAAGCTTCTCGCCTTGGGGAGCACCAGTGTTGTTTGTGAAAAAGAAGGATGGGCATTTATGTATTGTGATCTTGGGATATGTTCTATTGACATGTGATACACTGGATTTTGATGATTTGTGAATGAAATGATATTTTTAAAAGTGAAAAATTGTTTTGAAAATTTATGATGTTACAAGTTGGTATCACATCCTTGGTTTGAGGGATTCGGATACACCTTCGGGCGTATCTGAAATCAAACAGAGGATTTGAGGAAAATTTCCAGAAAAGAAACAATTTTCCTAAAAGAGTAAAAGATTTCGAGAAAGGCAGAACGGAGCAGTGTGTACGATCAGCCAACACACGAACAGTGATTTCCCAAAATACCCTTACATTATGTGTTATGCGATATTATGTGATATGTTATGCATGCTAGAGTAGGCTAGGTATATATATTAGGACTAGAGTGGCCTGATTTGTGATGCCTTAGCCTAGGAGATTACTGCTGCTATGAGATGCTTGGAGAGTGAGTAGGTAACAGTGAGGAGCTATGAGAAGTGTACCGAAGGGTAGCCTATGCTTAGTGAGATGTAAAGTACTTGTGATTTGGGATCCTAGGAGGAGGACTTGCGGTGAATACTGATGCAGTGTGGACAGTATTATAGGGCCTGTACTACTAAAGACACCGGATCAGTGCGCGGTCCAAGTAATAATCCTTAGGGTACTAGGGAGCAAGTAGGGTTGAGTTATTGAGTACGAGTATACTTGATCGAGTCTTTGATATTGTTATGTTGTATTTCAGAGACATCATGGTTAAGACACGCCACAAACCAGAGACGAGCGGCATGAGTGACGAGGAGCTTCATCAGATGATCCACGACGAGGTGGCTACGACTATCCGCGCAGAGATACCTGAGATGTTTGGGTCTATCAATACCACTTTGATTGAGACGTTTGACGAGAGATATGCAACGGTTACTGAGTCTGTGGTTGCTACAGCTACTGCAGCTGTGGCTGCTGCTAGACCTCAGGGGGGTGACTCGTTGCTGTTCCTGGAGTTCAGCAACACGAATCCACCGGAGTTTCATGGGACGCACGACCCGATTGCTGCGATGAGATGGATTTCTGATATCAATGGATGCTTCTACACCTGTTCGTGTCCAGAGCATCTGAGGGTTTGGTTTGCACTGAACCAACTTCACTTGGGAGCAAAGGACTGGTGGAAGTTTGTGACGGCGGATTTTCACTACTGCAGAGATGTCGGCGGTGACATGGGAGAGGTTCACCACCATGTTCAGGGATGAGTATGTTCCCCCGGTGGAAAGGGAACGGTTGGCACAGGAGTTATTGTCCCTCAAGCAGGGGACAGAGTCCATGACGGTGATCACACGGATGTTTCACGAGAGGGCGTTGTTTTGCCCCGAGCACGTGTTGTATGAGCAGGCACGCATGAGCCGATACTTGAGCATACTTAGGAGGGACATTCGTGAGTTCATGGTGAACTCGTTATACCGGAAATTTTCTGAGCTCCAGGAAAATGCGCGGAAGAGGGAGATTGAGCTGGAGACTCAGGTCAGGGAGGAGGCAGAGTCTTAGAAGAGGGACAGATGACCGACGCAGGCTCAGCCAGCCGCCAAGCGGGCAAAGCGCGTTGATTCGAGATCTGGAGGTCCGAAGTGCCGCACTTGTGGGAAGTACGACATGATTCATGAGGGGTGTGCAAAGTTGGGGTGTGTTACAAGTGTGGGAGGGAGGGGCATTATGCGAGGGATTGCCCCAAGGGATTATCGGTTTTCTTTCATTGCAACCAGACCGGCCATCGGAAGGTCGAGTGCCCACAGCTGCTGCAAGGATCGACATAGGGATCTGCACCTGCTGCCCGTGCTATCGAGACCCGGCCAGCGAAGGCCGAGGCACCGAAGGCTCGTGGTAGAGCATTCCAGTTGACAGTGGAGGAGGTCCACACAACGCCCGATGTCGTGGCTGGTACGTATTCTTTCATTTATTTTATGCTGAGTTGAGATATTGTGCTTATTTTATAATATGCGTAGGTACTTTTCTTGTAAATTTTATACCTGCTTTGGTGTTATTTGACTCGGGTGCAAGTCGATCATTTATGTCGTTAGCATTTAGTCAGCACATCAGTATTCGACGAGAGGCGTTGAGTCGACCTCTACGAGTTTCCATAGCTGACGAGCGAGGGATGTATGCTAATGATGTGATTTGAGGATGTATACTCGAGATCTTGAGCGTTGAGTTTCCTATAGATCTGGTCCCATTTGCGATGGGGGACGTTTGCGTTATAGTGGGCATGGATTGGTTGAGCCGATTTGGGGCGGTGATAGACTGCGAGCAGCAGATAGTGGCGATACGAGACCGTTGTGGGGGAGTGTTGTCTCTGTATGGCGAGGGTACCCGATGTGGGTCAGCATTTTGCTCAGCTGCCAGAGCGAGACAGAGCTTACAGCAGGGCTGCAGCGGGTTTGTGGCCTATGTGATGGACACACGAGTGGCCGCAGAGAGGCCGAGTTCGGTTAGTGATGTGCCGATAGTGCGTGAGTTCCCGAATGTTTTCCCAGAGGATTTGTCGGGTGTGCCTCCCGAGAAGCAAGTGGAGTTTCACATCGATTTGGTTCCGGGAGTGGCGCCTATCGCCAAGGCGCTTATTGCCTTGCGCCACCAGAGATGCAGGAGTTATCCTCACAACTTCATGAGCTGTTGGGGAAAGGATTTATCAGGCCAAGTAGCTCACCTTAGGGAGCGCCGATCCTTTTTTTTCAAGAAAAAGGATGGTTTACACCGGATGTGTATTGATTACCGGGAATTGAACAAGTTGACGGTCAAGAACCGTTAACCATTACCAAGGATCGATGATTTGTTCGATCAGTTACAGGGAGCGTCTTGGTTCTCCAAGATTGACTTGAGGTCTAGATATCATCAGATGAGAGTGCGTGATGAGGATATCCAGAAGACGACGTTCAGGACTCGTTATGGGCATTATGAGTTCGTGGTGATTCCTTTTGGGCTCACCAACGCACCAGCAACGTTGATGGATCTCATGAATAGGGTGTGCATGCCGATGTTGGAAAGGTCGGTGATCGTGTTCATCGATGATATTATGGTATATTGGAGATCTAGTGAGCAGCATGAGGAGCATCTGAGAGACATACTCAGAGTATTGAGGTCGGAGAGGCTTTTCACCAAATTCTCCAAGTGTGATTTTTGGTTGCTAGAGGTCCAGTTCATGGGACACCTCGTTAACCAGAATAGGATATTGGTCGATCCGGCCAAGATTGAGGCGGTTATGAGATGGGAGGTGCCGAAATCCCCCACCGAGATCAGGAGTTTTCTAGGATTGGTCGGCTACTATCGGAGATTTATCAAGGATTTCTCCAAGATTGTTGTTCCTCTCACCAAGTTGACCCAGAAGGGCGTAACTTTTAGTTGGGGTCCAGAGTAGCAATCCTCATTTGAGACGCTTCGCCAGAGATTATGCGAAGCCCCGGTGTTAGCCCTTTCAGAAGGGATGGAGGATTTTGTGGTGTATTGTGACGCATCGATATCCGAGTTGGGTGTGGTGCTTATGCATAGGGGGCACGTGATAGCATATGCATCGAGGCTGCTGAAGCCTCATGAGACGAGGTATCCCACCCACGATTTAGAGTTAGGGGCAGTGGTGTTCGCCCTCAAGATATGGCATCATTATTTGTATGGGGTTCGGTGTACCATATACACGGACCACAAGAGTTTGAAGTACCAGATGGATCAGCCCAACCTAAACATGCGCCATAGGAGATGGTTGGATGTGGTAAAGGATTATGACTGCGAGATCCTGTACCACCCGGGAAAGGATAACGTTGTAGTCGATGCACTGAGCCGCAGGGTGGAGAGTGCCCCGATATGAGACATTTGTATGAGGATGACAGTGATGACTCCGGTGTTGGATACCATACGAGAGGTGCAGGAAGAGGCTGTGAGACTGGAGAACCGCAAGAGAGAGCAGGTGGCTGGGCAGGTATCTGAGTTCGTTACCAATAGCCAAGGGCTTTTGACCTTTCAGGGTCGGATTTGGGTGACATTTGCAAGCGGGGCATGTACCATCCTGATGGAGGAGGCGCACAGATCAGGGTTCTCGATCCATCCCGGGGCCACTAAGATGTATTTGGACCTAAAGAGAGAGTATTGGTGGCCCTGTATGAAGAGGGATGTGGCATGATTTTTTGAGAGGTGCTTGACCTGTCGCATGGTTAAGGCCGAGCACCAGCGTCCACATGGCAAGTTGCAGCCACTTGAGGTTCCCCAGTGGAAGTGGGAACAGATTTCTATGGATTGCACTGTTATGCTAAATCTTAGAAAAATTATAACTTCCTCATACGAAGTCAGATTTCGGCGTTCTTTTTATGGACACTCTCGGTTTAAAATTTTCTATGACTTTTGTTTAAATCGCTAAGGCTAAATCACGCTCTATCATAAATTCACTATTTACGCTTCCCGGTATCGTGCCGGTTCCGTCGCGAAACTTCGACGGGTCATAAGTTCTTCGTTATAACTCGGATTTTGGCGGTCTTTTATATGTATGAAAACCTTGTAACATATACTACAACTTGGTTAATATTATTTATTCTAAATAATATTTTGTCAAAAAGTCATTTTCGACACTTATTGCCTCTATTTTGACTAGTCCGGATCTACGGGCGTTACAATTATCTCCCCCTTAAGATGATTACGTCTCAGAATCATCAATGAAATAGGGCTCTCATGGTGACTCCATACTTTATCTCTTCATCCTAAGTCATAACTTTGATGTTTCTTCGAACGAGTATCTAACTCTTAGACTCCTTGACTACAGGCGGTGCTCGATCTTGCATCCGCTCTTTATCTCATGTTAGACTTCCAATCATGATCTTCATGTTCTTATGTGATTTAGTCACATTGTAGTACTTCTAACTACAAGTTTCTTACTTTAACAACGCTCACAATCGCTTTGACTATCTTCAATCTTCTGGCTTAAGTTAGATGTTACATCGAACTTGGTTCTCTGAACCACGTAACATACTCATCGTAGTCGGACTTAACTTGATGTGACCTTTAGGGTCGAAATTACAACAATCTTCTTAGTCATTACCGAAACGATGGTAACGACATGCTTGAATAAAACGGTATCAGTTACTAGCTTCTTGGTAACCTTGTGACTTTCCCTGATCCAAGCGTGAGTCCTGTGCTTCCAGTAGTATATGCATCTACTACCTTTCACACCTACTCATACTCATCCCAAGTATTGTCTCGCAGTTTTCCATGTCACCATACATGAAAAATCACATAACAGTTTAACACCTCAGATAACAAAACGAGGGCTTTATTATTTCTCGAAACTATTACATAGGTGTTCAAGTTCACCCTAGACTATGCCTCTAATAGGCTACATCATATGATGCTATGGCGACTGCATAACTTGATCTTCGGATATGAAGTCCTTATCCTTGATCCCTCGCATGGTTTTCTGCTTCGTTGAGAATCATGTGGAATGCTCTTGGCCTTGGTGGTGTGTTTGGTCTTGCTGCCTCGTTTTTCTTTGGGCACTCCCTAGAAATATGCCCTTCTTTGTTACATCCATAGCACACCTTCTTGTTGGACGCACACTTGCTGGCGTAATGCCCTGTCTTTCCACATTTGTAGCAAGTCACATCCTCGCTACATTTCCTGGAGTTCTTCTTTTTACACTTTTCGCACCACTTGGCTTCACCTCCTCCTCCTTCTTCTTCAGTCTTTGAGAATTTCCTTTCTTTTCTGGACTTTGAAGATCCTACATGCTTCCTTTTCTCTCCAACTTCAGCTCTCTCCAGACCCTTTTCCCTAATCTGGGTTTCAACATTCATGGCTGCCCAGATGGATCCTTTCAAAGTGGTTGCTTGCTTGACCATTGGTCCAAAGTCTGCTGGTAATCCATGGGCAAACTTGTTGACCTTGGAGAGCTCAGTTGGAACTAGGTAAGGAACAAGCTTCATTTTCTCCGTAAAACTTGCAGCATACTCGATGACACTCATCCTTCCCTTGTTTAGATTCTGGAACTCATTGTTGATCTCCAGAAGATCCTACTCAGAGCAGTACTGCATCTTTAACTGCACCAGAAAATCTTCCCATGACATCTTGCTCGCTTTTCCTTTGGGCATCGAATCGGCTAGTAGCTTCCACCAGCTTAGTACTCCAGATTTCAATAGAGGAACCGCGAGAGCGGTCTTCTGCCTCTTGCTACACTCGCAACTCTCAAACATCTGTTAGATAAGGTGTCTAAGTCCATAACTTATTTGGTTTATACTTGACCCGACCCGGCATGGTCCATTTGGGTTGCATTTCATCCAAACTATTTATGGATAATTTTATGAGAGTTATACACATATGATTATTAATATATTATAAGTTATAATATATTAATATGAAGTCATGTTATTTAATTAGTCTTAGTCTTAAATTGATTATGAATTAATTTAGAGATTAAAAGGAAGACTAATTAGATTGTGGGCTATTGGTTTTATATGGTGTGGGCTAACACTCATTTGTTAATGGGTTAGGCTTGTATGGAAGTCCATGGATGATCCATGGAGCTTTTAACCCATGGATCCCTGGGAAAGGAAAGGTCATGGGTTATTAGGGTTTCACCCTAATCATGTACACTATATAAGTATGCTTATGTTGCATGAAATAGCTACTAGTGGCACTAGTTGTGTGAGACTTTGTGTGTGGCCGATTTTATAGTGTGTATACACTCTCTCAAAGTTTTCCAAGAGTTTGTGGTGATTTGTGATTCCATTTGAGGCATTCACACTATTGGTGCTTGGCCCTCAAACTCCTTAAGAATCAAACTCATCAAAAGGTATGTAATCTCATCTAATTCTTTTATGTTTAAAAGTACCCCATGCCATGTTAGATAGGTTATGAACCTTGGAAAATTATTATTTTGCATGTATTTAGACAAACATAGATCCAAGGTTTATTAGGGTTGCATGCACACTTAGGAAGTGTTAGATTGCTCAAAACCCAACAGTGGTATCAGAGCCTAGGCTTGCTTGTTTGAATACTTGATGCAAATTGCTGAAAATCGAAGATTTTATGTTGTCTGCACAGCTGACTTGCCGAGTCCATGAAGGGACTCGACGAGTCCAAGGCAAAACTCATCCAACTCGGCGAGTTGGTTCATGCACTCGACGAGTTGGAACCCCAGACAGCATATCTTTGAGTTTTGGTGCTGGAATTGGTCTAGAATCATTACCTTAAATTGTTTTGGACTCATAAAACCTGTTTTGATGTGGTAATGATGATGGTGGACAATTTCAAAGTTATAATCAAAATTTCAATTTTATATGTGTTCATATGATTCTTGAAATTGTTGATGTGGATGTTCATGTTCATATGAGTTTTGTTAGATCATAGGAATTATTTGCAAATTGTTTGTTAGTTAATTCTTGATCTTAATGTGTTTTAATGCAATTCTTAATTTGTCCTCATGTTATGGAATTCCAAGAGATTTTCTTTTAAATGTTTTTTAAGAAGTTGTAGGTTACATTTTCTTGAAGAGTTTTTCCCATAAATGTTTTATGGACTCCATAACTTGTCCTCAAGTTATGGATTTCCAAGAGACTCTTCATTAAAAGCTTTAAAACACTTAATTAAAACTCATAAGTTATGAATATCCAAAAGTTTATGAATTGTTCAAAACTTGCCCTCAAGTTTTGGAATTTGTAAAGTCTCACACGAACTTTAATTCCACATCCTAGAGTTTTAAAAGTTAAAATTCGACACTTATACTATTTATAACATTAATGGTTAATTATATATATATATATATATATATATATATATATATATATATATATATATATAAGAACAAGTCGTTTTACCGTTAGTAGGCCTTATTCACGAAACCGGTCTATAAGGTGGGTATAAGGTTCTTGCCTATAAAATGGCAACTTAATGGGTGTCCACTCTCACCCACCGCTTGCTTGATCGGTGGAGGGTCGTTAGCCGAACGGGTAGGACAATGACTTTAAATTCTCATTAAAAGTATAATGAATATTATAAAGTAGCTAAATATTTTTTATTTAATTCCCAATCTTAGTTACTTTAGGAAAAATGTGAATTTGGTGCTAGCCCATGGAATTCACATTTTGTACCTTACCAAGTCGTTGGTGGAGCGTGTGTGGTTAACCGGCACACTAACTTGGACTAGTAAGGATCACGAAGGGTGACTTAATGTTTGTCATAGATCAATGGAGCGTGTGTGGTTAACTGGCACATTGATTGGGTGATAATATTAAGGGTACCAAGTGAATTGGTATGGTTATTCACACCTTGTTTTGTGATCCTCGGCATCCCAGTCACAAAATTTGAGAGGGCACACTCGAGATTGAAACATGCCATTGAAAAGTTCAATGAATCTCAAAAGATCTAGGAATTTCAAATCCAATTAAAACCTAATAAATTATTTCGTTTTTCATGGTGGAAATTGGTGAATCGTCATTCGCCTACCTTCAAATATTTTATAGCTTCGATTACGGCATCCCTCTTCCAAATTATAAAATATTGTGTTGGGTCCTAGCCTTAATATTTCATATTGGGTGTTATATTAAGGACTTTGAATCAACTAACTTGATTTTCTCCCATTATAGATGTCTGGTTCAGACAACTACGATCTTCCCAAATCTCTTGAAGATGGTGTCCCTCAACATCATGCTTCACTTCCTCCACCTCCTCCAATTATTCTCCCTCACCCACAAGTTCTTGAAAAGTTTAAAGTCACTCAATCCCTATTGGCAAGCATAGTCTATGTGTTCTCACATCTTGGAGATAAAGTCACATATTGATAAGCCGGGAGAGTTGGGTGTCAAAGTCTTGTGAAAGTTGGATGTTAAATCACTTTCTTAGTAACATGGTGAGTCTCTTTGGGACTACTACGAGACAGACTATGACATGATCCTTAATGATCTTATCTATTTGCTTGGTGTTGTGGAATCAGCAATGATTTGGAACACCAGTAAAGCAAATTTGATTAAAAGAACAACTTCCCAAGTCTTAAATGGACATTGACAATGGTAGCATTGGATATCTAGAAAAGCATTTCTTTTCCCAATGGAAAGGGATCGGCCATAGTCAACTTGGTTGACCAAATGGTAAAGAGAAAGGCTAAGTCTGAGATAGTCTCATATGCCATTACCAAAGGGTCCATGTGTTATGTTGCCAAAGGAAGGGGCATTGGTTGCGAAGCTGCCCTATTCACCTGAAAGATCATAAGATTGATCAAGTCAAAAAGTTTGACTCTACTTCAGTTAAACTCCACTGACTAACTCTATTAAGTTTCTATTTGGAGATTCTTATTACATAATGTGACTGGGTCACATGTTGATGTTTTTAAGAATCAAAAGAAAAGATAGGAAGCTTAAAGTAAGTATATGTTGATTCTGATTGCGAAGGTGGGTTTCGATCGCATGGTTCGGTAATCAAAATTTTGAGCTGTTGCTTAAGAGTTATAAATAGATAACAACAAGGTTTTCATGTGGATTGTGAGGATAAGTTTTTCCGCAAAGTTTTAAAATAAAAGAAAAAAGGATTTTAATTTTATTTATTTTAAAAATATCCTTACAATGACATCTGTGGAAAATTGTTGCTTATATGTTTCCAGTAATAGCAATATTGGAAAGTGGATTTGATTCCTTCATTTGTGGTAGTGTCTGAATTTACCAAATGAAGAAAGTTTTTCATCACCCAAGTTTCAATTGGACAGAAACTTGGAATCATACAAGTTGTATTGTATGATGAATGAGAATTTTCATCTTTGAAAATTAAGACTAATTCTTTGATCACGTGTATATGTGAGTCAATTGAAGGACTAAGGAATTAGGTACACTGGGTGTGCGCTGGTCAAGGTCCACCACAAAGATTGATTTGTCATGATTTACTAAAGATTAGTAAATATGATTATACTTATGAGGTTAAGTATAATTTTTTAACAATGGAAAGGTTACAATGTATGACAAAACAAATGAGAAGAATCAAATTAGGCAGAAAGATAAAAGTTTCTCAAATCTGAAAGGATGGGAGAGTACTTTAGTATCGTATTTCATGATCATCTTAATGATTATGAAACCATATCACAAATTCATACTCTATGGATGTCTTAGTGCATTGTTATGGCTAAGAAGAGAGGTCATGAATTGTTGGATTGGTTAAAATCAAGAAGATGAGTCATACTTCGTTCCAAAACAATTCTTAGAGTCATACTCCAAGATTGTAACTTTGAGTGACATAAAGGAAGATTTATTAACACTAGTCAAATGTAAGAGTAAAATGTTTTCTACTCTTGTACATTTGAGATTGGTAAGTTGTGATGTCTTGGATGAGACAAAGACCAACTAAGACCAATTGTGTGAAGTGTTAGTCTTGATAAGAATCCGCACTGTCCCTTGAATATTTGTTTTGTCAAGGAATGGTTCTTGACTGGGGAAACTTATATGTCAAGGGGACAGTGGGAGCCTTAAAGATCCTGAAAGAGTTTCAAGATTTAATCAAGAGTAAAAACCTATAATTTATCACTAGCACACGACTTAAGGTTTGCAACCTATCGTGTTGACATAATTCTTATTTCTGTACCTACTTCAAATAAGTTGAATTTGCATGTGAGTTATCAGAGTTCAACTTGGAAGCATTGATGGGCCTTGTGCTACCAAGGTGACAAGAAACTAAGATTGAACAAGTTTAATCCATGTAAGGCTGAATTTGCCACTAACCTTATCTTGAGATTATAGTTTTGACAAATTCACATGGATAGGAACTCATACACTATAAAATCTAAGTGTCATAAGGTTTCTCTCCGATTCATGAAAATGATGGTGAGGAAACGCTTTCACTAAGTAGATTTTATGTAGATATCAATTGTGTTATTTGCATTTTCAAAAGTCGTTAGTGGAGCGTGTGTGGCTAACCGGCACACTAACATGGACTTGTGAGAAATGGCAAATGCCTAAGCAATTGAGACTATGATTATGACATCCCTTTTCATAGTTCTGAAAATTGTTTAGACACACATGTGAGCTATCTAAGAAAGGGTGTATGAATCTAAATTTTAGAAGTCCAACAAATTTCTGGAAATATGTCAGAGCTAGTGGGAGCATAAGTGTTATGCTGATAATCATCATGTTAGTGGGAGCATGATTATTACGTTTAGTGTTGTAAGCTAGCAATGTTAATTATAGAAAACAAAGTTTCAATTCGTGAAGTTGCAGGGGTTGAAAAGTTGTTTTGCTATAATTAAGGGAGAGGAAATTATACTTCATTTCAATTCTAAAGCTTAGATTGAGTTTTTAATCATCTTTAGTCAAGAATATATATATGAATTTTATGTTGGAATGGTTCAACTTGAAGAAATTCTATATATATTGCGTTTTCAAAATTTAATTGGAAATTATACTTCATTTCAATTCTAAAGCTTAGATTGAGTTTTTAATCATCTTTAGTCAAGAATATATATATATATATATATATATATATATATATATATATATATATATATATATATATATATATATATATATATATATATATGAATTTTATGTTGGAATGGTTCAACTTGAAGAAATTCTATATATATTGCATTTACAAAATTTGATTATGATTACGGCATCCCTCTTCATAGTTAAATTTTGAAAACATGGCAAATAAAAAATATAATAGCAAAAGACTGGTCTAGTATCATGTCTTTATGTCAAACATCATGGATCGTGTCCCATATGCTTCGGATATAGGATCGATTGCATGTGCTATAATATTCATCTTTTCTAAATTTTCCAAATGCTTAAGGCATTGAGAAGGGAAAAGTCTAGAACTGGATATGACTAAAGTGATTAAGCAATTGTCGAGGACAATCTGAGGTTCACCAAAGATTAGTTGCTCAGGGAAAGTTGGAAGTATGATGTAAGTTGTCGGAAAGGACCATATTGACATGTTCTGAAAAGAAGTAACTCTTGTTCGGAAGTGATAGTCAAAATGGGACTATGGAAATGTCTCCATAGGTGGAAGTTATTCAATCTATGTAAGATTAGAAAACCTTAATGCAAGAAGGATGTTCAAAGCAATGTACTTTGAATATGAGACTTCCGTTCCATAGAAGTTGACCTTCTTTGGATTACTCTGTAATGATTGGTGACAAGGTTTTGGTGACTTTGTGCATAATCATTACAAGAGGAACATTGCATAAAAGTTTAAAATCTAACAGTTTTTTTTGGTAAATGATAGGAATCGGGGATTCTCACATTTACAATAAGGATTTGGGATTGTGAAATGAGTATCAATGGAATCATGTTCAATTGATCTACGTCACAATGTAAGGATCATAGACAAACATAGTGTGCATACTTGGATTATGGCATAACTATTGTTTAGAAAACAAAGTGTACATGCTAGGAGCATGGGACGGCTGTTGTTTTTATTCAAGTATTAAGTTGATTGTTTGAAACATTATACAATGAATAATGTGTAATCAATATGGTGATAAATAAAAGGTGGTTCTATTTATATTCAAAAGGGTTCCGAGACCATATTGGATTCGATTATTATTGTGTTTCACTTTACATGTTTTGACTTCCAAAATAGCTAGGTTATTCTTTCCGAATGACTAAGTTATTTAAACACTGCACAGTCGTTCATATGTTGGAAGTAGGTATGAATCAAGACTGTCATGAATCGAGTTTGTAGATGGCTAAATGGGTTTAGTCATAGCAATGGTTGCTACAACATTCATGAGTGCTCATAAGTTATGAGTATTGGAATAAACCCATGCTCACTTGTATCACTTCATGGAATTTATCTCGAGTGATCGTGAGACGGTAATATCATATAAATCTTCAAACCTAGAGATATGAGTTGTTACCTATGAGTTGGTTGTGCATTGATTGCACGTAAACGCATCAGTAACTTGATGTTATAAAACGTGCCTTTGTGTACAATTCAACAAGTAGTAGAACTAGCATATGAGTCGAAGTTTATTTGTTCCTTCTAGAAATAGAAGCGATATTTGGGCCCCTCGATGATTTTGTTGTGACCTATGTACCGGCCGGTCAGAACTAAATTGATGTGTTCGATTAAGTTCTTTGTCAAACAAATGGAAAATCGGGAAACAAACTGCTAGACAATAAGTACGATGTTGTTCCATGTATTTGTCCGGATGATATCATGAGAACAGAGGATTATATGATCACTTATCTAAAATGGCGCTTCATAGTTCAACAGAGTTTTCGAGAGCTACGATTGCTGGTTGGTTTCTGAAGTAACATACGCAAATATAGTTATTAGACTTATCCAAGTGGGAGTCTGTTGGATAAGGTGTCTAAGTCCATAACTTATTTGGTATATACTTGACCCGACCCGACATGGTCCATTTGGGTTGCATTTCATCCAAACTATTTATGGATAATTTTATGAGAGTTATACACATATGATTATTAATATATTATAAGTTATAATATATTAATATGAAGTCATGTTATTTAATTAGTCTTAGTCTTAAATTAATTATGAATTAATTTAGAGATTAAAAGGAAGACTAATTAGATTGTGGGCTATTGGTTTTATATGGTGTGGGCTAACACTCATTTGTTAATGGGTTAGGCTTGTATGGAAGTCCATGGATGATCCATGGAGCTTTTAACCCATGGATCCCTCGGAAAGGAAAGGTCATGGGTTATTAGGGTTTCACCCTAATCATGTACACTATATAAGCATGCTTATGTTGCATGAAATAGCTACTAGTGGCACTAGTTGTGTGAGACTTTGTGTGTGGCCGATTTTATAGTGTGTATACACTCTCTCAAAGTTTTCCAAGAGTTTGTGGTGATTTGTGATTCCATTTGAGGCATTCACACTATTGGTGCTTGGCCTTCAAACTCCTTAAGAATCAAACTCATCAAAAGGTATGTAATCTCATCTAATTCTTTTATGTTTAAAAGTACCCCATGCCATGTTAGATAGGTAATGAACCTTGGAAAATTATTATTGTGCATGTATTTAGACAAACATAGATCCAAGGTTTATTAGGGTTGCATGCACACTTAGGAAGTGTTAGATTGCTCAAAACCCAACAACATCGTCTCCATCTCAGAGATCCTGTTCATGACTTCCACCGGCGTCGGGCTTCCAGATAGACTCGGTGGTTTGGACGCCATGAAATCCTTGTATTTGCATCCACGTCCATCATTTCCTCCATCCTGGTGGTTTTGCCTAACTATCTGTGGGTTGGCTTGACCAACAGTCCCACTGTATTTTCCCTCCTCAGTCTGCCCTTCATTCAACTCGGGCTGTTCGATCTGTATGGTCTCTTCCTCTCGATTTTGTTTGAGCAAACGTCTAGTTTCCTCCATTTGGCGATCCAACATCGCCTGGATCATCGTTTGCACTCCGGCCATCGTTATTGGCTCAGCAGCGGCCACTACAACCGGTATTTGCTCAATCACTGGGGGCTGATCTCGGTTCCCATTTGCATTCACGTTTCCACTACGGGTCCTTGCCATCTTGATCTATACACCGAATAAGGTGAATCTAGATCTTTATTTAAGATTGATGTTTAAATCATCCTTATCACTCCGAAACGTGTACATGCTAGTTCTAATATCGTATTCGTACGTTTAGAATCCTAAACACATAAGGTTTCCAGATCCGGTCGGCAACAGACCATAGATCTGATCAAACTATAGCATAAAGCATAACAAATCATTTAGCACGTAAAAGCAATTTAGACATCATTCCTAAAATAAGCTAGTGCTTGTGGCTATTCAGGTGTATTACCTAAATCTATTTGACACACACCTCACAATCATTGCTTAGCATTCTAAGTTTAAGTCTAGAAATAAATCCATATTCCTAGTTCGCTTAAACTAATGCTCTGATACCAACTGTGACATCCCCATTTTTCACGGCCAGAAAAAACCGATTTTGTTTATGCTTTATAAAAATCAGAGTACCTCTTTTAATAAAAACGTTGCGGAATTTGTTCACAGTAAAAGATGATAAATACGTTATCAAAGCATTTCCAAAGAAAAGTGTTTTTATTCATTTTAAAACATTTGGGATGTCATCGTCAATACAGAAACATAAGCATAAACTTGAACTTACATTCATTATCACTAGTGATCTATATCTCGTTAATCTATCAGTGTAATGTGACTTCATACGAACACCTGTGATATAAATAAACTGAGTGGGTCAGGTTGGGAAACCTGGTGAGTACATAGGGTTTTCAACCCACAATAATATTAATTATTATGTTTAAACAATCAAACAATCAACCCAATTACCCATCCCCATTATCTTCTTTAGTCCTAAGGATCTACCCTAAGAATCAGCTATTCCTCGTTCATACATTCCTAAGGATCATCCTAAGGAATCGGCACGAAGTCCATCGTCGCCGGGGTTTAGGCACTAAGTCTGCATAGTCGCCAGAATTTATACAACAGGCACTAAGTCTGCATAATCGTCAGGGTTTTGGCGCCAAGTCTGCATGATCACGAGGGTTTAGGCATCAACTCTGCATGATCGCCACGGTTTAGAGTACACCGAGTGAACACATCATTCACAACACTTACAGGTTGCAAGCCTGCTAGTGTTCCACTAGACTGTCTAGAATAGTCCGTGGTTGTCATCCATAATCTGCTGAATGACGGGGCCATCGTTTGGGAAAAGGCTTCTCACATCGTTCACCTCTCACCCTCACCTCGTGGTCTATAACACCTCTCAACTCATCTTCCAACTTATATTCCATCTATTACATCTACCCATGTTTTACCCCAATATTTTTGTAGATATAAAATACATATACAGTTTAAATCCTTTAAAACGTGTATAAAATCGTTCAACTAGCATAGACAGCAAGTACTCAGATAATACACACACATAACACATAATTTATATAGAATACTTCATATCTATGTGTAAGATGAAAGGGACCATGCACTCACTTGATTAGGTGGTGATTCCGAACTCAGACAACACTTCGTTATCTCAAAACAATTTTCCTCGACAAAACCTAGTATCAATACCACTAGGGTTTAGTTTTTAACGTTAACCGCAACTAATTAATAGTGTAGCTATTATTACTATTATATAAAGGTTAAATAACACTTAATATAACTCGTAATAATAGCCGAAATAATTATTTTAAGGTCCTAATAATGTTACTATAATTAAATAAAAGCTATATTAAATATATTATAGGCGTAGCTCACTTACAACGGGTTTTTATTAAAAACCGGGCTTCGTTGGAGCAGCGTTTCCGAGCCGAAAGCTTTTCTTCTCGGAGCCGTCGGGCGCTCCGGGGCTTTTTCTCGTGCTAGGGATGTTCCCTAGACTTGGGAGGGGTTTTGGGAGGCTAGAGAGAAGTTAGAGAGAGAGAAAGAAATGCTTATGGTGTGAAGAAATAATGAAGGGTTCACCCTTTATTTATAAAGATTTTATAATAAAGTAGCCGCTAAGTTTCGTCCGTATCTTCCGCGTACGAGCTCCATTTTCTACGTTCTTTATATCCACGCATTGGTATTTACAAGTACTGCAACTTTCATTTAGACCCCGTCATCTAATTCTCCTTCTATCTCAGATTTACAAAAACTGTATCGTATTTATCGCGCACGAAGAGTAGTGACTAAGCTTCGTCCATATTTTTCGCATACGAGCTCCGTTTCCGATGTTATTTATATCCATGCGTTGGTATTTACGAGTACTACAACTTTCATTTAGACCTCATTGGCTAATTCTCAATCTATCTCGGATTTACAAAACTATATCGAATTTATCGCGCTCGAAGAGTAGAGACTAAGCTTTGTCCATAACTTTCGCATACGAGCTCCATTTTTTACTGTCTTTTTATCGTTTAACTCCTATTAACAATATCTTCATTTCTCTTTTAGATTATTTTGGATGAAAATCGACCGATCTAAAATTTGAATTTTCAGGTTGTGCACTGCTATGCTAAATCTTAGAAAAATCATAACTTTCTCATACGAAGTCAGATTTGGGCGTTCTTTTTATGGACACTCTCGGTTTAACATTTTCTATGACTTTTGTTTAGATCACTAAGGCTAAATCTCGCTCTATCGTAAATTCACTATTTACGCTTCCCAGTATCGTGCCGGTTCCATCGCGAAACCTCGACGGGTCATAACTTCTTTGTTATAACTCGAATTTTGGCAGTCTTTATATGTATGGAAACATTGTAACATATACTACAACTTGGTTAAGATTATTTATTCTAAATAATCATTTGTCAAAAAGTCTTTTTCGACACTTATTGCCTCTATTTTGACTAGCCCGGATCTACGAGCGTTACAATTATGATTGCGAGATTCTATACTACCCGGGAAAGGCCAATGTGGTAGCCGATGCCTTGAGCCGAAGGGAAGTTAGTGCCCAAATTTAGGATGTGTGTTTAAGGATCACCGTTATGACTCTAGTCTTAGAGATGACCAGAGATGTGCAGTCAGAGGCCATCAAGGAGGAGAACCAGAAGAGTGAGTAGGTGGTTTTTCAGGTTTCAGACTTTGATATTGATAGTAGGGGTTATTGACTCTTTCTGGACGGGTTTGGGTACCATATATTGGTGGGGCTCGAAGGGTGTTGATGGATAAGGCCCACAAGTCGAGATTTTTTGTTCATTCGTGGGCTACAAAGATGTATCTTGATCTCACTACTAGAAAAACAGTCTTTTACGACGCTCATTGCGTGTCATAAAAGGCTCAGACGACGCGCAAATGCGCGTCAAGGAAGGCCCTGTCATAAAGAGAGACGACGCGCAATTACGACGGTCGTTTACGACACGCAATGCGTATCAAGGAAGGCCCTGTCATAAAGGAAGACGACACGCATTTGTGTGTCATAACCTTACGACGCGCGTGCAATGCGTATCATTAAAACCCTTGTCAAGAAAGGCCATGTCATAAATGAAGATGACACACATTTTTGCGTATCGTAAATGTAAATGTTTAAATATATATATATATATATATATATATATATATATTTATTAATTTTTAAATTAAATTTGCATTTAATGTCTCATAATAGAAATAAAATACCATATACAATAAATTGCATAAAATTTAATGTCATACAATTCTATTTCTTACAATATATAAATTTGCATTCATCTAATCTACTCTTTGTTTCATACTAACAATTGAAATGAAGAATGCAACACTTGCATTTGCAGCATCTTATCTCTTTCATCTTGAGCTTTCTTTTCCTCTTCTAACTCCAGAGCTATTCGCTTTCATCAACCCTGTAAACAAAACACAAAATCACTTGTCATTTTCATTCTACTTTTAAAATTAATTCTTATTAGGACATTATACTTTTAAAACTACCAATCTAACAAATTTTTCAAAGAATATAATTTATAATTTTTTTATGGAAAGTACATTGCTATTTCTTGAATACAAGATGTTACAAACTGTGAAAGAGAAACCCTATGTCCACTTCCACCATGAAAAGTGGAAAACCAATCATTATATAGCATAGACACCTGGTTTTACAAGAATGAAGTTAATAATGATTAGATTGATAAATTAAGGTGTTAAAAATGAAGAAATATGATGTAATAAGATGAGAAAAATTATTAGGTAACAGGTTAAGAAGATATAAATGCACCATCATCATCCTTGTTGTGTTGGACATAGAATAGGATGCATACCAACCAGCTTGATGAACAACAAATCAAAATAAATAAATTAACTGATTTCTCATTTTCTAATATATCTTAATGTTAAATATAGCATTTACCTAGCATAGCTTGATGAAGATCATAAACATCCTTTCTGATAAAGTAATATATGAGTAATTATATATTTGCTCTAAGAAATGAACACAATACTTTCTAATTTCAACTTAACATTGATATGGCATAGAAACTTACATTCTCTTGTACCAAATAATTTCTTATTTACTCGTAGTAGCAGTAACTATATCTTCATTTTATATTTTTATTTTTTTTTAATCCTCACAAGTATTTATAATCATTATCTCTGACTATAACACTAACCGGTAAGAAGAAGGCTTTTCCCTGGTAATATCTCGCAAGTCAACTTTCTGGCTAATAAATTATGTGTTGGCGTGATAATATCAACCTCCAAAAAAGAGATAACATCCTTAGATTCCTCATTGGACTTTGATGAAGTACCCGCATTTTCATCTGCAATTTCCATCAGATTATTAGTAAATAAGGAACAACCTAAAAGATTAGATAGAACACTAACCAGATTGTGCAGCATCAAGAAGTTCCTCAAGTTCAAAAATCCAATTAACACCACCAGGCTGTACACAATCCATCCCATGTCCTTTCTTCAACAACGCTTCAGATCAGGGGCAATATAGTCCGGTGTCCCCACTGTTGAAAACGCCTTCTCTCACATAAACAAGCATTATGTGGTCATCTTCACAGCAATACCCAATCAATTTCACCAAATTCGGATGTCTGAGCTTACCAAGGAAATTAACATCAGTCTAGTTGCAAGGACAAAGAACTAGAGGAGCTTACAAGCCATTCTCTGTGGCCTTGAAGACCCTCCTTGTTGAGAACCTTAACAGCAACAGGCAAAGATTTGAGACCAACCCAAACATTCTTATCAATATAGCCCTTATAAAGAGCCCTTAAGTGAAAA
Organism: Lactuca sativa; assembly: GCF_002870075.4. NCBI lineage: Eukaryota > Viridiplantae > Streptophyta > Magnoliopsida > Asterales > Asteraceae > Lactuca > Lactuca sativa. The sequence continues at coordinate 28,080,759 of NC_056625.2, read as the reverse complement.
TCACACCTTCCATTATCGCCATATTTTCCCCATCTTCAAGCTATAAAACCAAAAATGTATTGATTAAATTAAATCAAGAAACTGTCATAAATATATGAAAAAAAAGAAAAAACTTGAAAATTTACCTGACTAGCTCGAAATGTTAGCTTCTTATCAATGTGTTCACACATGACATTAGGTTCGAATTTGATTTCCTGAATGACAAGGGTAATTTAGGAAACAATATATATATATATATATATATATATATATATATATATATATATAGCATTATAAGTAATACAATAGACTAAAAGGCTGACCTCAAACAGTTCTATTTCTTCATCGGGAGCAAAGCCTGTGAGCTCATTTAGCTTTCCCAGCATCTCCATTGGCTTTCCACTACTCTTCACAAAGAGCATTCCTACATACCTCGATACCACATTAAACCAGATTGAGGTGGTGTTTCTTTTTGAGTTAATGAGTTAAGCACTTAATATGGATAGCTATATATGTCTCTTTCTTTTTTAATTAATCTATGCATAATCACTTAATGGGTTAAGCCAAAAAACTTCACTTAATAAATGAAACATGTTGCATCTTCCTTTTATAAAACCAGACCTATCACAAATTATTGAGGTTGAAGGTGAAAATGCAGGATGGTTTTGAAAAAAGGGTGGTCAACAACAAAATATAAGCCTGTGATGATTTTAAAATATTTAAATTAGTCTAATTTCCTATAGTTATTTAAAAGGGGAGAGTGAACAGTTGGGCATATGTCTAATTTTGGTCCCTGTAATACATGATTAGTAAGTAACTTAATCTAGTAAGCTATATCGGTTTTCTTTTTGACTTAATGTAGAAAGAACATAGGAAACAGAAACATACAGATGCTATGATGTTGACACAACTTTCTTCATCTGGATCTTCCATTAACTTTTTAATGGATGGAATTTCCTCAAGAAGATGAATATAAGTGGCCCCACCACCAGGCACAATACCCTCATCCATGGCTACATACGTGGCATTTTTTGCATCCTCAATTCTTAGCTTTCGATCTTCTAATTCCATCTCAGTGTGGGCCCCTACCGATAACCAAAATTCTTTCAATTCATTATATATACATTATTTTAGTCATAATTAATAAATAAACTGACCTTGATAATGGCAACACCACCAGAGAGTTTTGCAATTCGTTCACTGAGCTTTTTGGAAAGATAAGAACTATCTGTTTCAGAAAGATCTTTCTTTATTTGTGAAATTCTTGCTTTGATTTCAGCTTTCATGGATGGATCAGCTACAATAGTTGTGTAATTACTTGTTATAGTTAATTTTTGTGCAATTCCAAGCTGATCTGAGGTTGCATATTCTAGAGATAAACCCAAATCTCGAGATAAAAAATCAGCTCCTATTTTAACATGATAAATGTCAGCAGAAAGGTGGCATAAAATAAGTCTTCAAAATGTAATATATGAAATATTTAAATTGTTACAGAATTACCTGTCATGAGGGCAATATCTTGAAGTAAAGCTTTCTTTCTTTCCCCAACACCAGGACATTTCACAATAGCAACCCTAAGTAAACCTTGATTTTTGTTAACAATTAAGGTTTCAAGAACTGAGATTGAGATATCTTCAGCAAAAATGAGCAAAGGGACACTTAATTGAGTACACTTTTCTAGCAATGGGACAATTTCTTTCACAGATGATATCTTTTGATCTGTTATCAGGACTTTAGCAGACAAATTGTTCTGATTTGTGACAAAATGAGGAGACATGTATCCTTTGTCGATCTATAGGGGAAGTATTCCTGAATAGACATTAAAATATGAAAATGAAAAAGATAAAAAGAATGTATGAATAAAATATCACAAGATGTATTTCACTTGATACCTTCATTCCTTCTTCAACAATCACAGAAGTTTCACTTGATGAAGAAGATTCAATAGAAATTATTCCATCATGACCGATTTTATCAATGGCTTCAGCAATTAATTTCCAATAAATTCATTATTTCCAGTAGAGATGGAAGCTATGGCTGTGAACAGGAAGAAAAGAATCTTTAGAGTTTAGAGAATCTCATGGAAGAAAACACTAAAATGAAAAGAAATTTACCTTTTATATCATCTCTTTTGCTGACTGGAATCATTTTCTTTTTCAAAACTTTGATCAATTCTTTGAGACAAACAATTTTGATCAATAAGAACATTGACCACAAATCAAATATATCCTAACAGTAAATAGGGGAAGAAAAGAAGCATACTAGCAAAGAATAAGATCAGGACCGAGTCGAGAAGTACTAACCATCGTAGATGTCAAGGAGTGTTGGAGGGATTACGGAGAATCAGATAAGGTCGGCGGAGAAGGAACCTTAACAGATGAAGAGGGTGTCAGTGGGATTACGAAGAAGCAGCTCCATCGAGCTCACCCTAGCATCGACTTTGAATGGAGAATGCAAAATCATGCTTGGAAGGTGACGGATTACCGACGTACCATAGCAGAATGAAGACGAAGTACTTCCACGATGAAGAAGTCTGCGTTTCAATTCATGCATCGTTATCTTTGTGTTGTGAGAGAGATTACACTAAGAAATTGAAAGAGGATGTGATGGAATGATGAGTGGGAATAAACCCTAAAATCGGATCGACAAATTTGCCCCTGAAATTTGGTTTGTTGCGCTGCTCTCATTATCTCTGGATGAGCCGCCAGTGAGAACCCCGGCACCAGAGGACTCTCTGACATCTTCTCTACCACTGCTCATCTCGACGTTAACGATGGCGGAGGGTCGATGATGGCGGAGGGTCGGCGATGGCGGAGGGTCGACGACCATGAAAGAGCACATAGCGGTGGCCGGAGTGCGAGGGGAGTAGTTGGCGGTCGATGTGGGGAGGGGAAAGATGTATCGTCGATTGTGGGGATAAAGAACGATGCGTCGAAAAGTGCTTAGGGCAAAGAGGGAAAGAGGGAAGGGAAAGCGGGCTTTTCTAATTTTTGGGTTTTCTTTTCCCGCTAACAACTAAACAACCCGCGTTTCATTAAAAAATATAAAACGACATGTCTAGATGACGCACATTCTATAATAAGCGCCCTCCGTGTTTTTTTTCTGACACTAATTTTAGGGTACACAAAAATGCGCGTCTGAAATCCTTAAAATTTTTAAAGATTTGACATTATTTTTAGGTTACCCACTTTTGCATATCATAAATCAATGCGTATCATAAATTGCGCGTCCTAAAAGGCTGTTTTTCTAGTAGTGCCTAAAGGTCAAGGCCGAACATCAACGCCCTCACGGCACGTTATAGCCCTTGGAGGTTCCACTATGGAAGTGGGAAAAGATCACGATAGATTTCATTACAAAATTACCGAAGGCTGTGAAGGGTTTTGATGCTATCTCGGTGATATTTGATCCTTTGACAAATATTTCTCACTTCTTAGCCATAAGTAATAGCTCTTCTCCCAAGAAATTAGCCGAGATCAATGTCCGAGAGGTTGTGGAACGTCATGGAGTAACGACTTCTATTGTGTTAGATCGGGATGTTCATTTTACGTCTAGATTTTGGAAGAGTTTTCATAAGGAGTTGGACACCCGATTACGTTTCACTATCGCTTATCATCTGCGGACAAAAGGGAAGAGTGAGCGGACTATACTGACTCTTGAGGATATGTTGTGGGCAATCATAATTAATTTTGGTAAGATCTGGGACTCCTACCTTCATTTGGTTGTGTTTTCCTACAAAAGGAGCCATCATGCTAGCATTGGCATGCCTCCCTTCGAGCTCTTGTACGAAAGGAAGTGTCGGACTCCTATCTGTAAGGGAGAGGTAACAAAGAGAATCGTGGGCAGCATTGAGATAGTGCTCAAGACGAAAGAGCTTATTCAGCAGGTCAGATAGAGGTTGCTGATGGCCCAGAGAAGCCAGAAGAGTTATATAGATCAGCGACACTCTAAGTTGGAGTTTTAGGTTGGATATTTGGTACTCTTGAAGGTATCACCTTGGAAATGTGTTATCTAATTAAGGAAACGGGGAAAGTTGGGCCCCAAGTTAATTGTCCTATTCAGAGCAATAGATCGAGTGGGCAAGGTAGCATACCAGTAAGAGTTACTGAGGAGTTGAGTCAGATTCCTAACACCTTCCACATTTCCCAGTTGAGGAAGTTTGTGGCCGATGAGATTGTTGTGTTTCTTCTAGAGGAAATTCAGGTCGATGGTCGCCTGAATTACATTGAGAGGCCGATGGCGATTTTGGATAGGAAAGCGAAGACCTTGAGGAACAATGTAGTGAACTTGGTCAAAGTTTTGTAGTAACATAAGAAAGGCTATGATTGTACTTGGGAGCCCAAGGCTGAGATGCATGAGCATTATCCTAATCTCTTCGCATAGGATGACTTCGAGGAAAAAGTTTGATTCTAGTGTGGGAGAATTGTAACACCTGATGTCGGGTATTTTCATTTCAACCCTTAATATTTTAATTTATTTCATATGAGACCCTTATGATGGGAGTACAATGTTGGTACACTGGGTGTTAGTTAGCACATGAGGTACGTCAAAGGTGGAGTACGTTAGGTGTAAACGTGAGTATGTTGGTTGTACTCGTTGATTAAGACCTTAAGAATTGAGTTTTTGGATAATCTATGTACGCGGAGTGTAAATATGGCTATGCCCATTGTAGCCCATTGCGAACCCGATCCCTTCCTACCTTGCACTCTACACCCAGTGTAGGACTGAGTACGACGCACATAACGGTCAGAGTGTTGACCTTTGACTTTTGCTGACTTTTTGACCAATTGTGCCTTAGGTGGATTTGTGAGGGTTTTTGGGCTTGGAAGGGGAAAAATTGTATTTTTCTCTAATTGTGGACTAGAATTGGCTTAGGATTTATAGAGTATAGAAAATTACCTTAATTATTATTTAGGTTTAACTGGTGTAATTAATAGGTGGAGTCTAGTTCTGACTGTTTCGGTATGAGTTCTATCAGTCATTTGTGCAAGATCAGACTCCTCACTATACTTACCTATGTAGTAGAATATATGTGTTGACCAGCTATTGTGGTATGTGTGTTATCGTTTATACTAAGACTTTGTATAGCCTCTAGGATTACTGAAAATACATAGGGCGTGTTGTTTGCCTACTAAGACTTCGAGTAGTCTCCAGGGTTGTAAATAACCCATAACTGTTTATTTTTGTTGTGTTGTATGTGATTCTTTGAGGAAATCACTAAGCTTCGTGCTTGCAGTTGTTGATTAAATTTGTTTCATGTAAATCTAATGATCATGGGAAGACAAAGGCTTGATTGTACACATTTGCCTGCAGTTCAACTTCCGCATGTTTTGGGACACTCAGACATTTTGATGATGATTTGCATTTGACAATTGTGATTTTCTTGGGATGGTTTTTATGAACATTTTTTTATATGAATTTCTAAAATGAAAATTTTGGTTTGAAAATTTGGATGTTACAATCTATTTGTGAATGATATGCAGTGTTGAAATTCAGGCGAGTACCCAACTCCTCGTGGAACCTCTTCCAAAACTGGTAAGTACCAATAGGGGTGAGCAAAAACCGAACCACAAACCAAAAAAACCGAAAAAACCGCATAAATCGAAACCGAAAAACCAAAACCGAAATGAAAACCGATGGTGCGGTTTTTAGTTTTGCAAAAACCGAAAATACTCGGTGCGGTGCGGTTTCTAGTCTCGCAAAAACCGCCAAAAACCGCACCGCACCGCATATATATATATATATATATATATATATATATATATATATATATATATATATATATATATATATATATTAAGTGTTGATATTTATAAGAACCAAGAACTTATGACAATTAAAATTTCTATAAATGTAAATATATATCTTATCTATCGGAGGATGACTTTATATTTTTAAGCATACATTCAGTGGTATTTACAATAACAAATAATGTTTATGACATTTTTTGAACATTTAAATATGAATAGTACTAGTGATATAGTATCATTTTTAAGAATACATTAATTGATATTATCCTATGTACTTGTGAAACAAATATTATATTAAATTCATATTATATTGAAGCATTAGAAACATGTTGAATGAGTGGTTATGTAATTTGGTTTCGAACCAAGAGGTGGTGGTATCGGTTTATATCCAATAAAAGATTAGCACTCCTCATCTGAATCAAAGTAACTCACTGAGTTACTTGAGTTTTAGTAAAAAGACAAAACGAAAAAAAAAACTAATCAAAACCGCAAAAAAAAACCGAACCGCAAAAAACCGCAATAAAAAACTGCAAAAACCGAACCGCATAAAACCAAACGGTGCGGTTTCTAAATTTCAAAAAACCGAAGTTGCGGTTTTCGGTTCGGTTTTGACCCAAAACCGCACCGAACCGCACCATGCTCACTCCTACTAGAATGGTGCGCTTCCTCCAAGAATGTCTGTCGAACCACACCAGAAACTGGAACACAAACCCTACCACACTGAGTCAGTACTTTACGCCTATTAGTAAAAAAGGTAGCAATCTAACCCCTGATTCTCTCCTTCTTTTGGTTCTCTTCCTTGATCCCCTCGATCTATGCCTCTCTGATCATATTCAATAGTGGTGAAGTGATGGTCATCCTCAAACATAGGTTTATGAAAGGAGCGCTAGTCACCTACTGAATCAATGCATCGACCACCACATTGGCTTTTCTTAGATGATACAACATCCAACAACCATAATCATTCACCAGGATATTGAGAGAAAGGAGTGAAAGACTAATTAGACTTAGTCAAAGCACCTATGTGGACAAAGTGTTGAAAAGTTTCAACATGCAGAATTCCATGGAAGGTGACTTACCGATCCAGCATAATGCCAAGTTGAGCAAGGCTCAGAGCCCGAGTACACAGGCTGTGATAGCTGAGATGAGTCGATTACCATATGCTTCCGCTGTTGGCTCGATCATGTATGCTATGACTTGTACCCACCCTGATGTGGCCTTTGCATTGAGCATGGTCAGCAGATATCAGGACAACCCTGGCAAGGCTCACTGGACTGTGGTGAAGAAAATCTCAAGTACCTGCGGAGGACTAAGGACCAGGTCTTTACCCTTGGTGGGAGTGATAACTTGAGAGTAGTGGGGTATATTAACGCTAGCTTTCAGACTGGTAAGGATAATTTCCGCTCTCAGTCGGGATGATTCTTTACCCTGAATGGAGGAGGAATTACTTGGAAAAGTTCCAAAAGGAGACAGTAGCTTATCCCACATGTCAATGAGAGTACATAGCATCGAGTGAAGCGGTGAAGGAGGCGATCTGGATGAGGAACTTCATTGGAGACCTTGGAGTTGTACCAACTATAAAGGAGCCTATGGAGATTTTCTATGACAGAAATAGTGTGGTTGCCTTAGCCAAGGAACTGATAGATCATGGTAGATCCAGACACATTGACAGGAAATATTACTTCATAAGATACAAGATAAAAGAAGGACTCCTCGTGGAAAAGAGGATATCATCAGAAGAGAACCGAGCAGATCCCCTCACGAAGGGACTGACTAGGGTTAGGCATTTGTAGCATGCGAGGCACATAGGGCTGAAGGATGATATTAGTTTTACAGATTAGATAGCTATTTCTAAAACTTGTAAAATGTAATTGACATTTGATGATTAAATAAAAGTTGTTGTTTATTTATAAGTAGGTGTTTCTATCTTATGTCAATTGTTTACTATTGTTTCAACTTTGCATGTTTTGACTTCCAGAATAATTACTTTATTCAAACTCTCCACATTTAGTCATATATTGGAAGTAGGTATGAATAAAGACTGTCATGAATTGGGCTTGTAGATGTCTAAGGTGTTAGACATAGAAAAGTTGCTACAACATTCATGAGTGCTCATAAGTTCTGAGTAATGGATTAAACCCACGCTCACTTGTATCACTTCATGGAATTTATCTCGAGTGATCGTGAGACGATAATATCATATAAGTATTCAAACCTAGAGATATGACTTGTTGCCTATGAGTTGGTTGTGCATTGATTGTACGAAAACGCATCAATAACTTGATGTTATAAAACATGTCTTTGTGTATGACTCAAGAAGTAGTGGAACAAGCATATGAGTCGAAGTTTATCTGTTCCTTTTAGTCCTTGGAGGATTAAAAGCGATATATAGGCCCTCGATGATTTTGTTTTCACCTATGTATTAGGCCTGGTCAGAACCAAATTGATGTGTTCAGTTTAGTTCTATGTCAAACAAATCGGAAATTAGGAAACAAAATGCTGGACAATAAGTACGACTTTGTTCCATGTATTTGTCTGGCTGATATCTAGAACAGATGATTATATGATCACTTATCTAAAATGGCAGTTCATAGTTCAATAGAGTTTTAAGAGCTACGATTGTTGTTAGGTTCCAAAAGTCATACTTGCAACTATAGTTATCAAACTTATCCAAGTCGGAGACTGTTGGATAAGGTAACCAAGAAGAATCTATATTTCTCTCACTATAAGAAATCATGTCACATCAAATCCAATTGCTATAGATTGATCCGATTTCCTATGGATTTCAAATTTAACAAGCCTAAGAAGAATGAATATTTAGTTAATAATGTCACACCCCTGGTCGCCGGTGGAAATGTTGAGGTGCGCGACGTAAATCAGTAATCAAAGTTATTGAATAGTACAAATATAATATTCTATTAATACCGAAATAGAAATCACATTGACGATGGCTATTGCTAAATCGCTACACACACCTAACAGATTGACGTTTACAATGGTATAATAAAATAATGGGAAGTCTTCTGAGCGAACACTTCCAACCTGCTAAAGAACCTGAGAATACACGCATTAAGATACGTTAGCAAAATTGTTGGTGAGTTCGAAAGGTTTTAACACAAGGTACATTTATAATCAAAAGTGTTTTGTAAAATTTCTATGGTTAACCAACTTTTATAAATACGTATCTTTCTATAAAAAGTATAAAAATAAATGAGTTTTAAAGTTTATTTGTACTCATTTAAAAATATCATTTGCTCAAATCCAAAAATACACCATTTGTTGAATACACAAGTAAATCAAATTTATAACAAATTTTTACGATTCTCATGACCAAACTGCTTTTTATATAAGGATTTTGAACTCTAGTCTATATAAAAGATATCCATATCACTCTTTGTGAAAACATAAAATATCCAAATTTACCCTTGAAACCTTATACAAGCATTTGTATACTTCATATGTAAAACTCATAAGTTTCGAATTTATAAACTTTGTAAATTCGTGTCGTGGTATTAATTAAGTACTATCTTACTTAATTTGGGAACCGATGTGACAACTGCCAATTTTGGATCCAACAGAAGTTAAACGATCCAACAAAATTCAATTAAAGTCAACAAGTCAACGGCCTACGACCCACACCATTGTGATTTCGATTGGTACCTATACCGAAAGCACCATGTGATCTCGGTTGGTACATTGACCGAAATCACTAGGTGATCTTGGTTGTACTAGACCGAAATCACAAGTGATTTCGGTGGATGTGGGGGGATTTCGATGAGAGGGAGAGAGAGAGAGAGAGAGAGAGAGAGAGAGAGAGAGGAAAGGAAAGGCTTAACTTTGTGACATGATGTTTCAACCTTTCCAACACAAAGATTTACCTAGCATGTATCAATGAAATTATCTAGCAAATAACAAAGTAAATGTCACCTCACCCCTCCTTCCTTAAACAAGATCGAAAACACCCATAAACCCCCCACCATCTCCATCCTTCTTTATGTTTACTCCATATTCTCTCAAGAACAAGTTCCTCCTCATTAAGCTAAATTACTCCAAGTGATTCTTGACATTTTGGTAAGTGTTTTCTTCATAATCTAGTGTTTATACACACTTTTATGCTAGTTTCATCTCATTTACACACATTATCATGTGTTAAAAACTCTTAGGATAAGACCACCTTCAAATAGTTCTTCAACCATCTTCAAGTGTTCTAGGCTTAAAGACCTTTACAATCATCTATTTATCCAACCACAACCATACTCAAGGTGAGTTCATACCCCCACATTTTCGAGTTTTTCATGTTTTAGGGGGAGAGGATTGGGGAATACAGGTAAAGTTAACTTTTAGCACAAATGTTTTCATGTTCTATTTCCTTGTGAATATTAGACATTATTTGCATTAAATATGAGTATACTAGTTTATAAAACAATTATTTGTGGTTCGATAGTTTTAATGATATAAAACTAACAAAAACAAACATAAAATATGTTATATGTTCTCTAGAAAAAGGGTAAAACCACAAAGCTACAAGGATTTTGAGACTTTTTACCAAAATATGGTTTTTCTAAGAAAAATGGTTATATTCTAGTTATTTCACCATTTTGTGGGGTACAACCCAAAATATGTTGTTTTGACCATCCATTTTGAAACTAGACAAAAACACCGTTAAATCGGGGCAAAAGCTCCAAATGGACCTTATTCATAAAAATGTCTCGTGCTTGTGTTAGATATAATTTTTTATGACTTAATCTTTTAAAACATCTAGACAAGATAATTACTATGTATTTATATAAATGATTATATAAATAGTCTTAACAAACAAACATAATAAACTATAATTAGTATAGTTTGGGAGTCGCAAACGCTAAATTATCATTACTAAAGATACATATAATTATTTAAACGTGTAATTATTTTTACACTATGTAACCACTATGGAAGATTAATGAATTCATTTACAATAAAAAGGGGTTTTCCATGCACGTAAACCAGTTGATACAATTTGTGAGACATTTGGCTACACCATACCTACTAGAGTGCACACTAAGTCATGCGTTATAACCAGAGTCTCTTGTAGGGAGAGCGTGACACTTGTGTATAGAACTATACGGGATTGACAACCCCGCACCTAAGTTGTTAGCTACAGTTAGACCGGTCAGTCAGAGTGACAAATTTCTAACAGTTTTGACGCCTGAAGAACGTCGTAGCAGGCCAACTAGTCATTAGCATGGTTATGATAACTCACATGGGGTATTAACAATACATTTCGTTTACGAGGTTAGCATATATTCAATCAGTTTTATAAAAAGATAAAAAAAAAAACATAATACTATTTCTAGTATATCATTACTTACATTTTTAGTCTTTGGATACAAGACTTACAACTCTTTTTTAAATAAAACATTGGATTTTCTGAAAGTATACACTATCATTTTTAGACAAAAAAGTTACAAATCCTTCTCATACAAAACGCTTATGAACTCACCAACTTAATTGTTGACACTTTTCAAAATCACTTGTATTCTCATGAAATCAGAAAACAGGTAACCAAATCAGTTTTGAGAATGGGGCGTCGCAGAGTCACGTCATTTATTTTTGTCATATGTATTTAACATCAAGTAAACATGTTTTGTGTACAATGTAAACTACTTAATTATCAATGAAATGGTTGAATGGATTTGATCACTATTATTCATTTGTTACGTTACTGAACATGAAGTCAATCCACTCCTAGACATTTCCGTTGTTCTGGTTTGGGGATCTGACAGATTGGTATCAAAGCATTGTTTATAGTGAACTATGTATATCAAACCATGTAAGATATACAATAGGGATAAAACACCCTGACTAAGATGTATAATTTTTAAAATATAATAGTATTTTTATAAAAAGTATACATACATGCATACATACTAGAAACAGTATCATAATAAGAACCATATAAAAAGTATTATGATAAGTTGAACACTACGATTAAGCCTAGACAGCTATGTAATCATATTTGGGATAAATATAGCCTGATCAACTATATTTACATGATATATGACCAACATGTGTTTAGGAATGGTCGTGGTGGGCAACGAATCTAAAACTTACCAACCCTATATACCAAGACACTCTAGAATCAAACATCAAGTTTAAAATACTATAGGAGTATTTTAGAATACTACATAGTCATACACTTAAACCTTTCATGTATTTCTCATATCCCTTTTCTTGCACAGACGTCATGGCAGGATTCCATATGCCTGGAGACCCCTATTGATGGGTTTTGGTCATAAGACATCCTATGTGCTCATACAAACCCTAATGCTTGGATCTAGGTTTCTCTATTGTACATGCAAGTTATCCAAGACTATAAACCCTAATTCTAGCATTCAAATAATCATATTAACATGAGAATAAGTTTATAATGTTACCTTGATTGTTATGTAGCAATAACAATCCCAATTCCTCCTTGAATTGACTTTGGAAGACTTAGAATCATAAGTGTCACTCCTCTAATGTTTCACAAACACCATAAGCAAGAGGATGAAGAGGAGAGAGGATGGAGGCTGCCCAAAATGTGTTCTAACCCTAGAAGAGAAGTTCCCCACGTTTTTTAGCCTTAAGGGTTCTATATATAGTAAGGCTATTAGGGTTATCTAACAAGGAAACCCTAATTTGGTTGCTTAAGCCCTAAGCAACCCATAGACTCCTTTAATCAAGCCCATGGACGATTTCCTTATGGGTTTCCCCATAGAATTCGTCCACCCCTTGATTCAAGGCAATCCATGGCCCAAATTGCAATTATCTTATAATTACAATTCCACTCCCTTAAGTTTAATTAATCTCTTTTAGTCACAAAACTAATTACCAATTAATTATTGACTAATATTAATTAAAAAATATGATTTCCCCTTTAATATATTATTCCCATAATATATTAATAAATCATATTTAATCTTTTCTCTCCATAATTCATCCTATCAAGTTGCTTTGGTGAAGGCAACCCAAAAGGACCATGCACCATCGGGTCAAGTACATACCAAAATAGTTATGGACTTAGACACTAATCCAACAGTCTCCCACTTGGATAAGTCTAATAACTATTATGCGTATGACTTCAGATCCTGATCTGCAATCGTAGCTTTCCAAAGCCGCTATCAACTCTGATCCTATCAGATACGCGTGTCCTTTAGATAAGGGATCATATATTCCTCCATTATAGATATCATATGAGATATGATTTCAAATCATTCTCTTTGTACTATATCTCGATTCCCGATTTATGACGACTGACTAATTAAACAAATCAAATTAGCCCTAGCCTGGCCGAGCATTTACGTTTGTCATCACTAAATCATTGAGGGGCCCAAAGATATCGCTTTTATCCTACTTTGGATAAAAGGAACGGATAAAATTTGATACAATGCTTGCTTGCACTCACTAACCAAATCACACACAACAATATGTTTTACAACACCAAGTTACTAGTGTGTTTACATATTATCAATGTGCAACCGATTCGCAAGATACAACTCACATATCTCGGTTTCAAGAATATAAGATGTTGTCGTCTCACCAATCACTCGTGATACAATCCATGGAGTGATCCAAGTGAGCGTGGGTCTAATCCAATGCTCAAATCATATTCGTAAGCACTCATGAACGTTGCAGCAAACATTTGCTTATGTCTAATACTCTTTTAGACATTCCACACATCAATTCATGACAGTCTTTATTTATACCTACTTCCAACGTATGAACAACTGTGGCCTGTTCGAATAATTTGAATGTTCTTAACCAATTAAATTATTCAGGAAGTCAAAACATGCAAATTGAAACACAAGAATAATACTAATCCCATATGGCTCAAACCTTTGAGTATAAATAAAACTCCTTTTATTTATCACCATATCGATTACTCATTATTTGTCATTTCGGGTAATCAACTTCTTACTTGAATTACAACACTTGTCCCATGCTCCTAGCATGCACACAATGTTTACGTATGGTTCTTACTTTGTGAAATAGATCACATTGAACACATTTCCAATCATACTCATTTCACAACTCCTAATTCCTTTCCATAAATAAAAGAATATCAAATTCTTGCCACTTATAGAATATATTAGATTCTAACATTTTATGCAATGATCCTTTCATAATGTCACTGCACCAAAGTCACAAAGACTATTGCTAATGATATTACAAAAACCTCTATCGGAGATTGTTACAATACAATTCCTTAGATATGATGTCTCTCACTCAAAGTACATTCCTTTGAACATCCTATTGCATAAAAGTTTCTAATCTAGTCATAGATTTTTCAATATTCAATTTCCAACATGGAAAAGTTTCCATATTTTCCATATGACAACTCATTCTTAATAGAATCTTATCTATTCATAATAATGTCAATATGGTCCATCTAGTACGGAAACATTTCCATATTTTCCAATACTATACTTCCAACTATTCACAAGCGACCAATCCTCGGCGAACTTTGGATTGTCCTTTGATAGTTGTTTAATTATTTAGTCAAAACCGATTCTTGTCTCTTTTCCCTCTAAATGCGCTAGACATTTGGAAAATTTTAGAATGGTCAAATATTATAGCATTTTCAATCGATCCTATACCTGAAGCGCATGGGACACAATGCATAATGTCTTACATAAAGATTTGATACTTTATCAATCTTCTGCCATAATATTTTATTTGCTATGTTCTCAAAATTCGAATTGTGAAGAGGAATGCCGTAATCATAATCGAAATTTTGAGAACACACTATGTACCTTTGACTAAGTTATTAACATTCCACAACCTAAGCCATTTGAAACGAAGCATAATATTCTCTCCCTTAATTATAGCAAAACAACTTTACAACTCTTACATCTTTGCAAAGTATGACTCTTGTTTTCTATAATTAATATTGCTAACCTTGCAATACTTTCCTTAATAATCATTCAATCATAACATTTATGCTCCCACTATCATGATGATTATTATAAACATAACACTTATGCTCCCACTAGCTTCGACATGTATTCATAAACATCTTAACTTTTCAGAAAACAATACCTATTGAATTTCTTAAGTCCATGTTTCTAATACTTAATGCTTTGATAACCTTTTATCAAGGATTTTTGAACTTATACACCTTTGCCTTAGATATTTCATATGTGTGTCTAAACAATTAAGACTAATTGCCAAACCTCACAATTCAAATTATGGAAAGGGATACCGTAACCATAATCGAATTCGAGAATGCAATTTTACAATCACTATCTTCTTAAAATCTCTCTAAGTGAAAGCATTTCCTCACAATCATTTTCATGAAGGAGGAAATCTTATGACACTTAGATTTAAACGGTGTATGTGTTCCTATCCATGTGAATTTGTTAAAACTAAAGTTTACGACAAATTCAAACTCATATGGACCGAACTTTCTTAATCTTGATTTCTTGCCTTATGGTAGCACAACTGCCCACCATGTCTTCTAAGTAGTTAAGAAGCTCACCCTTTCCTATCAATATACCTTTCATTGATTAAGGTGCTTTGCCTTTTATGCGTTCAAAATGAGAACTCATAGAACTCACATGCATAATTAACTCGATTGGATTGGCACAGAAACAAAATAATGTCATCACGATAGGTTGTAAACCTCAACTCGTGTGCTAGTGATGATCGATAAGGTTTATTTGATTTGTTCTCGAAACCTTTCAAGACTATTAAGACTCCCACTGACTCCTTGACATATAAGATTCTCTTGTCAATAAACATTTCTTGACAAACAAATATTCAAGAGTTAGTGTAGCTTTTATCAAGACAAAACACTTCATAACTTTGGTCCTAGTTGGTCTTTGTCCTATCCAAGACATCACAACTTTCCAAAATTGATGACTGTTATAAACCTTCTTAATACTTGTCACTCATTGTCACAATCTTAACTCTAAGACTTGTTTTGGAACGAAGCATGATTGACTTTTTGATTTAACCATTTCTTCAATTCTTGATTCCTCTTCTTAGACATACAATTGTACTAAGACTCACTTAGAGGATCAATTGAGATATGGTTCTTAATCATTAAGACCTATCATAAAGCATAAAAGCTATGCTCCCTTCTTCTTAGAATGGTGAAACTTTTATCTTTCTGCCTACTTGATTCTTCTTATTCATTCTGCTATTGATTTAAACATTTTCAATCAATTCAGAATTACACTTAATCTTGTAAGTATAATCATATTTACTAAACCTTTAGTAAATCATGACGAATATCTTGGTTACTCTTATGGTGGACGTGATCAATACGCAACTTTGTGTACTTGATCTCCTAGTCCTTCACTTGACACCTTGTCAACGAATTAGTCTAATTTCCAAATATGAAATTTCTCATTCATCGTGCAACCAAGTTGCATGATTCCAAATTTCTGTCCAATTGAAACTTGGGCGATGAGAAACTCTCCCTATTTGGTAAATTCTTGACTTTCCATAAATAACATAATTAAGAATCAACTCCATTATTGCTAATAGAAACATTCAAACATCAATTTTTCATATACGCCATTGCAAGGATAAATAAATAATATAAAAAACAAAATTTATTTTATTGCGGAAAAATTTTGTTCTTACAATGCAATTCATTGAAAAACTATGCTAATACATCTTTCTTAGCAATCTAATTCTAACTCTATGTAGTAGCTCAAGAATCTAATCTTCAAGTAATGCGATCGAAATCCATTTCTTCACGGTTAGATTCTGCTCACTTCTTCCCTTAAGCTTCCTTTCTTTTCTTCGATCCTACAAAACATCAATTGTAATCTTATCACATTATGTATTAAGAATCTAGAATGAAGCTTAAAAGAGTTAGTCAATGGATTTTACCTAGAGCCATACGTTTCGACTCTCCCATCTCTTAGATCTCTTAGGTAAATGGGGCAGCTTTGTCTCCAATGCCCTTTCTCTTGGCAATAAAAGAAAATTGACTCTTTTGGAACATGACATGGAACTACTTCAGACATTGTCTTTCTCTTGTGATCAAACTTTTCGATCATAGCATGTCTTTCGTTGCCATTGTCTATATCCATAGAGGTCTCGAAGGCAGATTCACCAATCAACTTTGCTTTCCTATTGCGCCAAATCATTGCTAATTCTGCAGCAATAAGCATATAGGTGAGATCTATAAGGGTCACGTCGTAGTTCATCATATAGTACTCTCTTACGAACTCATTATATGAGTTGGGAAGTAACTGAAGAACCCAATCAATAGCCATTTCCTCACAGACAACGGATCCCAACATTCTTAACCTATCAATATGTGACTTCATCCCTAGGACGTGTACTGTAACGCCTGTGTTTCCGGGCTTGCCATTATTAGCAATGTAATGGTCTAGGTTAACCTTTGTAACCCGTTTTGAAATAACAAGATTGTATTATTTGAGTATTATGTGTTTTGTGCTTAATTACTTAATTATGTGGTTTGATTAATTAAGAATAAAAATAAGTGTCAAAAATTAAGTGTAAAATAAACTTAATATCTTTGATTTATGTTGTAGTAGTTGAAACGAGGTTTCCGAATATATATAGAACGCCCAAATCTGACTTCGTATGAGGAAGTTATGATTTATCGAAGTTTCGGCTTAGCGGTATGCAGCCTGTTTTACTCGATTTGAGATCGAGGGGTTTTTAGCCGAAGCAATATAAATGAGAATCAAAGATCTCATTGTTGGTATCGAAGCGATAAAAAGTTAGGCGAGAACGGACGTCAAACGAAGAAGTTATGAATTTATAACGAAGTTTTTCTATCGCGGCTTATTAAAAATAAATAATAAAAATAAATACAAAATTAGCCGACGAAGTCTAAACGAAAGTTGTAGAGCGTAGTCTCACCTTTCCGTGGAGATAAAGAACGTCGAAAACGGAGTTCGTATGAAGAAGATATGAATTTCCGAAGTTTATTAAATAAATTGTATTTATTTTTAATCTTTAAATCCGACATTATCCGAAGGCGAGTCAGCAGTCCGATCCGAGGTACGCCCCACGTACTCCGAAGAGTGTCGACACTTTAGATGACGCATGCCATGACGACTTCGGAGACCTGTACGCCCCGCGTACTCCGAGGCTCCAGCCTCCTATAAATAGGATGCGAGGGCAGCCGACCCATTTGCCAATTTTCTCTCTTATCTCTCCCGTTTTGCATCGTTTTGCGTGCCAGAAATATCCTGAATCCCCGGTATTATTCCCGATCCCCGAGGCAAGTCCCGAGATCCCGAAGATCCCGAGAAGTGCGGTTCCCGAGCCGAAGCTCTGCCCGCGAGAAGTTCGATTTTTGAAGAGATCTTCCAGATCTGCTGAGGATTACTAGTTTTGCAAGTCGTAGTGCTGTCCGATCATCTTCTGATCAAGTGAGTGTATACTACCTTTCATAAACACGATAATAATACAAGTATGGTTCGAGTGTATTAAGTATATTGTTGTTTATATGTCTGAATGTGTATTCACTTTCTTCTAACTCATAGATATGATTTATTCTCTATGAGATATGTGTTATGTGTGTGTGTGCCTCATCTGTTATGTGAGATATGTGTTGATTTAAGCATGCTATACAGGATTTTAAACTATGTATACAAATGTATATTTTTATCTACTAATATGTTGGGTAGAACATGGGTAGATAGTTGGTGTGTAATAAACAGATGAGGGACCTCGTTGTTGTTTGATATAGTCATCTAGCGGAGTTTAGATGACGACCACATACTTTTCTAGATAGTATTGTGGAAACATTAGCAGGTTCGCCACCTGTAGGTGTTAATGAACTTGGGTGTTCATTCGCTGCACTCCATCCCCCTAATGGTTGCCTTATTTGACTTATATTGCTAAGGTACCCCCGAAGCATGTGTTGTCGCCCCGATGAAATATTCTTAGACTAGGTCCCTTATGTTAGTTGTCTTAGGGACATAAAGTGAGAATAACGGGAATGGGTAATTGGGTTATTGTTGGTTGGTGAAAATTAAATATGATTATTTATTGTGGGTTGAAAACCCTATATGCTCACCAGGCTCCCAAGCCTGACCCACTCAGTTTTAATTGTATTACAGGAAGTGGCGCAAGGGCATGAGATGGATGAACCATCAAGTTGTTTTGTTTACAAGTCTGCATATGTTTATATTTGTTGAATGACTTGTAATGTATTCGTTTATGCTTACTGGTCTGTATCGGAACATGACACCCCGAGTTTTGATTATAATGAAAATACATTTATTTTATGAAATGCTTCGGTAAACATTGTTTTATCATGTTTTGTTTTTGGGAACAAATTCCGCAACTCTTTCAAATCAAAAGGATTTACTCTAAAAATATTTTAAAAGCATAAATGAAAATCGGTCTTTTCTAGCCGAGATTTTGGGGATGTCACATGTACACACACCGGCTTTCCTTCTTTATGTTTACTTGCCAAAAGGGCTTGAGTGATCTTGAACTTTTCAAGCCTTTGAACTTGTGGGTTAGGGAGAATAATTAGAGGAGGAGGAGGAAGTGAAGTATGATCTCTTGTTCCTTGATCGAATCGTGGAATATCATCTTCATGTGGAATGCTTGTTCCACGGGATTTGAGAAGACCATAGTTGTCGAACTTTGACATCTACAAAATGGGAGAAAAACGAATTCAAGTTAGTCGATAGATGGAGTCCTTAGTAAATCACTCAAATGAAATACTAAGGCTAGGAC
Organism: Lactuca sativa; assembly: GCF_002870075.4. Lineage (NCBI taxonomy): Eukaryota > Viridiplantae > Streptophyta > Magnoliopsida > Asterales > Asteraceae > Lactuca > Lactuca sativa. Next base: position 28,061,329 of record NC_056625.2, on the reverse strand, counting down.
CCAACACAATATTCCACAACTCGGGAGAGGGATGCCGTAACCCTAATTGCAGAATATTTGAAGGTAAGTGAATGACGATTCACTAATTTCCACCACGAAAAACGAAAAAGAAATTTAGGTTTTAAATCTATGAAAACTCCTAGATCCTTTGAGATTCATTGAACTTTCAATGGCATGTTTAAATCTCGATATGCCCCTCTTGTTTGTGACTGGGATGCCGAGGATCACAAAGCGGGTGTGAATAACCATGCAAACTTACATGGTGCCCTCACATGTTACAGTCACCTATTCGATGTGCTGGTAAACCACACACACTCCACCGAACTATGACAAACATTGAGTCACCCTTTGCTACCTTTGCTTAGAACCATTTAGTTTGCCGGTAAACCACACACGCTCCACTAACGTCTTCGCAAGGGCACAAAGTGTAATTTCATGGAATTGCATCAATTCACTTTTTCCTAAGTAACTAAGATTGGGAATTTTATGAAAACATTTAGTTACTTTTATACTTCATTATACTTATAATGGAAGGTTTTGTCCTATCCTACCCGTTCGGTTAACGACCCTCCACTAGTCAAGAGTGCGGTGGGTAAGAGTGGATACCCATTCAATCGCCATTTTATAGGCAATTTCCTTAAACACCCCTTATAGACCAGCTTCGTGAATGAGGCTTACTAACGGTAAGACTGATTTTTACTCATACATATATATAATGTTATACCTTTAATGTTATATATATATATATATATATATATATATATATATATATATATATATATATATATATATAGTATAGGGTGTATTTTATACGTTTAAAATACTAGGTGGTCTATTTTAACAATTATACTTTTAATTCAATTAAATTGTAAACCTAAACTTTTATGGATTTATTACACTTCTTTTAATTATTCACCTTAATTAATTAATAAAACCATAAGGGTGTGATTTGAACTTTTTCAAAACAATACTAGAGTTTTAGAATTTAACATTCCTAATTAAACTTTTAATCAACTTTTAAATTCCAAAACTTGAGGGCAAGTTTTGAAACATTTCAACACATTAGGGTTTAGAATTTAAATATACATCAAAATTAAACCATTTAATCAAAATTTAAATTCCAAAACTTGAGGGCAAGTTTTGAAACCTTTTTCAAAACATTAGGGTTTCAACTATTTAAATTTCAAAACAACAAAACTTCTGGGTTCAAATTTAAACTATAAAACCTAAAGGGCAAAATATGAAACTTTTCATAACAGCAAGGATCAAATAACAAATAATATAAATTAACAATTAATCACATAATTATCCGTATTTGATTTATTTAATGATTTCTTGCAAAACAATTTATCAATTTACTCAAAATAATTAATCAATTATCTTATAAGGAAACAATTATCTTATTAATTGATAAATATCTTCAATTAGATCAAAAATATAGTCAAATATATCATATAATCGGATTAATATTGATCTAACATGATAAGGTAACTATCCATAAGCAAAAACAGCAAGAAATCCCGAAATACCCTCCATCTGACGAGTTGACTCGGCGAGTCAGGCTTGGACTCGGCGAGTCTGCATGGACTCGGCGAGTTCAGCCATGGACTCGGCGAGTCCAGCCTCCAGAAACCCAAAAAACGAATTTTCCAGCTATACAATGCATCAATACAATTGAAACCAAGCTAGGCTTTGATACCACTGATGGGTTTTGGTCATAAGACATCCTATGTGCTCATACAAACCCTAATGCTTGGATCTAGGTTTCTCTATTGTACATGCAAGTTATCCAAGACTATAAACCCTAATTCTAGCATTCAAATAATCATATTAACATGAGAATAAGTTTATAATGTTACCTTGATTGTTATGTAGCAATAACAATCCCAATTCCTCCTTGAATTGACTTTGGAAGACTTAGAATCACAAGTGTCACTCCTCTAATGGTTCACAAACACCATAAGCAAGAGGATGAAGATGAGAGAGGATGGAGGCTGCCCAAAACGTGTTCTAACCCTAGAAGAGAAGTTCCCCACGTTTTTGAGCCTTAAGGGTTCTATATATAGTAAGGCTATTAGGGTTATCTAACAAGGAAACCCTAATTTGGTTGCTTAAGCCCTAAGCAACCCATAGACTCCTTTAATCAAGCCCATGGACGATTTCCTTATGGTTTTCCCCATAAAATTCGTCCACCCCTTGATTCAAGGCAATCCATGGCCCAAATTGCAATTATCTTATAATTACAATTCCAGTCCCTTAAGTTTAATTAATCTCTTTTAGTCACAAAACTAATTACCAATTAATTATTGACTAATATTAATTAAACAATATGATTTCTCCTTTAATATATTATTCCCATAATATATTAATAAATCATATTTAATCCTTTCTCTCCATAATTCATCCTATCAAGTTGCTTTGGTGAAGGCAACCCAAAAGGACCATGCACCATCGGGTCAAGTACATACCAAAATAGTTATGGACTTAGACACTAATCCAACACCTATTTCCCTAACCAGGGAAATGGCAGTTGGATCGAGGAGGATCCTAAGAAATAATGGAGGAAGACCTTGAAGAGGATCCCGAGGAGGATCCAGAGGAGGAGGAAGAAGAAGACAAGGAAGAGGTAGAGGAGGACTCAGACGTAGAGTCCGAAGTCATTAACCCTCCCTATGTTTCCTGATTTCCCGCACATCGTCTGGGCTACCAAGGACCAACACCCTGTTGGGTAGAGGAACTGGAGAGGTGGAGCAGATAGCAACACCAGCGTTCTCTATACGGCATGGAGCAAGGTTTCTATAACCTCAATCACGGAGATCCCGCAGACAGGTACCTCCCTATCATGGTTCAACACATCACGTACCTCTGGGATCAGACCAGGGCATCGAAAAGTCGGATCTTGGAAGTGAGGGTTGCCGTGGAGATCACTGTCACGCAATCTCGACAGCCGGAGAGGGATTACCGTCAGACATGTAGTATCATTGATGACCTCCAGGAGGGCCTTACCACCGCTTGAGAAGAAACGGGGGAGTACTAGGAGAGGCGCTCGACCATCGAGGAGAGGGTGATTGCCGCAGAGTGTCGGATAACGGAGATGCAGGCCTGTGACATCCCCATGTTCACGTCCAGAAAAACCCAATTTTGTTTATGCTTTGTTTAAAAATCCGAGTAATATTTTAAATAAAAGTGTTGCGGAATCTGTCCCAAAACAAAATATGATAAAGATTTATCAAAAGCATTTCCGTAGAAATGTATTTCATTAAAAAGACTCGGGATGTCATGTTCGATACATATCATAAGCATAAACACTACAGCATAGGCTTTATTACATTATTCCGTATTTACAGGCCTAAAATCCATTAATCTCTCATCCCAAGACATCACATCTATGCTCATGCGCCACTACCTGTAATACAAGAAACTGAGTGGGTCAGGCTTGGGAGCATGGTGAGCACATTCGATTTTCAACTCACAATAAATAAGTTTATCAACTTTATCAAATCAAACAACCCCGATTACCCGTTCCCGTTATCCTCACTTTACATCCCTAAAACATCTAACACAAGGGAACTAGTCTAAGGACTATCATCGGGATGGACACTACTGCTAAGGGGATTCCTCAGCAATAAATGTCCTTAAGGAAACCATGTGGGGGATGGAGTACACCTGATGAGCACACAGTTCAAATAAACACACTGTTCAAATAAACACCTACAGGTTGCGAGCCTGCTAGTGTTCCACTGGCCTGTCTAGAATAGTCTATGGTCGTCATCTATATCCGCTAGATGACTAGATCATCAATAACATCTATAATGAGGCCTCTCATTATTTTATTTTGTCACACATCAACTACTACATCTACCCATGTTTTACCCAACACATTTTGTAGATATAAAATACATATACAATTTAAATCATTGAAAACATGTATAAAACGTTCATCCAGCATAGATAGCAAGTATTCAGATAATATGCACACATAGCACATAATTTATATAAAATACTTCATATCTATGTGTAAGCTGAAAGTAACTATGCACTCACCTGAAAGGTGGGGACTCAGCACTCGGACAGCGCTTCGATAATCTCAAAACAATTTTCCATCGATAAAACCTAGTACCAATACCACTAGGGTTTAGTCTAACGATAACCGTGATTAATTAATAGTCTAGCTATTATTACTATTATATAAGCTTTAAACAATACCTATATAACCCATATTAATAGCCCAAGTATTTATTATAAGTTCCTAATAACGTTACTACAATTAATAAAAGCTATATTAAAAATAGCGTAGGCGTAGCTTACTTACAGCGGGGTTTTCTCAAAACCGGGCGCCGCAGGAGCAGTGTTCCCAAGCCGAAAGGGTCTTCTTCTCGGAGCCGTCGGGCACTCCGGGGCTTCCGCCTCGCGCTAGGGAGGTTCCATAGACTTTTCGGGGTGTTTCGGGGGGTTTCGGGGCTAAAGAGAAGTTCTAGAGAGAGAGGGAAGTGAGGGGAGGTGTGAGGAATGAATGGAGGCCACACCACTTATTTAAAGGGGCTGTAGGATGGTTCATGTCGTGAATTTTTAATATTCCCGTCGTGAGCTAGGTTGGCTACAGCCAGGCGCAGCCTGGTGCTGACACGTGGCATCGCACACAGGGTGGAAATCAGCCGATTTTCAAAAATTCATAACTTTCGCATACAAACTCTTTTTTCGACTTTCTTTATATCCAAGCGTAGGTAAAAACAAGATCTACAACTTTCATTTAGACTCCGTCGGCTAATTCTCAACCGGTCTTAAATTTAACAGGAGGAGGAGTTTAGACTGCTAAATGACCGCGAAGAATTCGTAACTCCTTCATACGGAATCCGTTTTCGTAATTGACATTTGATGATTAAATAAAAGTTGTTGTTTATTTATAAGTAGGTGTTTCTATCTTATGTCAATTGTTTACTATTGTTTCAACTTTGCATGTTTTGACTTCCAGAATAATTACTTTATTCAAACTCTCCACATTTAGTCATATATTGGAAGTAGGTATGAATAAAGACTGTCATGAATTGGGCTTGTAGATGTCTAAGGTGTTAGACATAGAAAAGTTGCTACAACATTCATGAGTGCTCATAAGTTCTGAGTAATGGATTAAACCCACGCTCACTTGTATCACTTCATGGAATTTATCTCGAGTGATCGTGAGACGATAATATCATATAAGTATTCAAACCTAGAGATATGACTTGTTGCCTATGAGTTGGTTGTGCATTGATTGTACGAAAACGCATCAATAACTTGATGTTATAAAACATGTCTTTGTGTATGACTCAAGAAGTAGTGGAACAAGCATATGAGTCGAAGTTTATCTGTTCCTTTTAGTCCTTGGAGGATTAAAAGCGATATATAGGCCCTCGATGATTTTGTTTTCACCTATGTATTAGGCCTGGTCAGAACCAAATTGATGTGTTCAGTTTAGTTCTATGTCAAACAAATCGGAAATTAGGAAACAAAATGCTGGACAATAAATACGACTTTGTTCCATGTATTTGTCTGGCTGATATCTAGAACAGATGATTATATGATCACTTATCTAAAATGGCAGTTCATAGTTCAATAGAGTTTTAAGAGCTACGATTGTTGTTAGGTTCCAAAAGTCATACTTGCAACTATAGTTATCAAACTTATCCAAGTCGGAGACTGTTGGATAAGGTAACCAAGAAGAATCTATATTTCTCTCACTATAAGAAATCATGTCACATCAAATCCAATTGCTATAGATTGATCCGATTTCCTATGGATTTCAAATTTAACAAGCCTAAGAAGAATGAATATTTAGTTAATAATGTCACACCCCTGGTCGCCGGTGGAAATGTTGAGGTGCGCGACGTAAATCAGTAATCAAAGTTATTGAATAGTACAAATATAATATTCTATTAATACCGAAATAGAAATCACATTGACGATGGCTATTGCTAAATCGCTACACACACCTAACAGATTGACGTTTACAATGGTATAATAAAATAATGGGAAGTCTTCTGAGCGAACACTTCCAACCTGCTAAAGAACCTGAGAATACACGCATTAAGATACGTTAGCAAAATTGTTGGTGAGTTCGAAAGGTTTTAACACAAGGTACATTTATAATCAAAAGTGTTTTGTAAAATTTCTATGGTTAACCAACTTTTATAAATACGTATCTTTCTATAAAAAGTATAAAAATAAATGAGTTTTAAAGTTTATTTGTACTCATTTAAAAATATCATTTGCTCAAATCCAAAAATACACCATTTGTTGAATACACAAGTAAATCAAATTTATAACAAATTTTTACGATTCTCATGACCAAACTGCTTTTTATATAAGGATTTTGAACTCTAGTCTATATAAAAGATATCCATATCACTCTTTGTGAAAACATAAAATATCCAAATTTACCCTTGAAACCTTATACAAGCATTTGTATACTTCATATGTAAAACTCATAAGTTTCGAATTTATAAACTTTGTAAATTCGTGTCGTGGTATTAATTAAGTACTATCTTACTTAATTTGGGAACCGATGTGACAACTGCCAATTTTGGATCCAACAGAAGTTAAACGATCCAACAAAATTCAATTAAAGTCAACAAGTCAACGGCCTACGACCCACACCATTGTGATTTCGATTGGTACCTATACCGAAAGCACCATGTGATCTCGGTTGGTACATTGACCGAAATCACTAGGTGATCTTGGTTGTACTAGACCGAAATCACAAGTGATTTCGGTGGATGTGGGGGGATTTCGATGAGAGGGAGAGAGAGAGAGAGAGAGAGAGAGAGAGAGAGAGAGAGGAAAGGAAAGGCTTAACTTTGTGACATGATGTTTCAACCTTTCCAACACAAAGATTTACCTAGCATGTATCAATGAAATTATCTAGCAAATAACAAAGTAAATGTCACCTCACCCCTCCTTCCTTAAACAAGATCGAAAACACCCATAAACCCCCCACCATCTCCATCCTTCTTTATGTTTACTCCATATTCTCTCAAGAACAAGTTCCTCCTCATTAAGCTAAATTACTCCAAGTGATTCTTGACATTTTGGTAAGTGTTTTCTTCATAATCTAGTGTTTATACACACTTTTATGCTAGTTTCATCTCATTTACACACATTATCATGTGTTAAAAACTCTTAGGATAAGACCACCTTCAAATAGTTCTTCAACCATCTTCAAGTGTTCTAGGCTTAAAGACCTTTACAATCATCTATTTATCCAACCACAACCATACTCAAGGTGAGTTCATACCCCCACATTTTCGAGTTTTTCATGTTTTAGGGGGAGAGGATTGGGGAATACAGGTAAAGTTAACTTTTAGCACAAATGTTTTCATGTTCTATTTCCTTGTGAATATTAGACATTATTTGCATTAAATATGAGTATACTAGTTTATAAAACAATTATTTGTGGTTCGATAGTTTTAATGATATAAAACTAACAAAAACAAACATAAAATATGTTATATGTTCTCTAGAAAAAGGGTAAAACCACAAAGCTACAAGGATTTTGAGACTTTTTACCAAAATATGGTTTTTCTAAGAAAAATGGTTATATTCTAGTTATTTCACCATTTTGTGGGGTACAACCCAAAATATGTTGTTTTGACCATCCATTTTGAAACTAGACAAAAACACCGTTAAATCGGGGCAAAAGCTCCAAATGGACCTTATTCATAAAAATGTCTCGTGCTTGTGTTAGATATAATTTTTTATGACTTAATCTTTTAAAACATCTAGACAAGATAATTACTATGTATTTATATAAATGATTATATAAATAGTCTTAACAAACAAACATAATAAACTATAATTAGTATAGTTTGGGAGTCGCAAACGCTAAATTATCATTACTAAAGATACATATAATTATTTAAACGTGTAATTATTTTTACACTATGTAACCACTATGGAAGATTAATGAATTCATTTACAATAAAAAGGGGTTTTCCATGCACGTAAACCAGTTGATACAATTTGTGAGACATTTGGCTACACCATACCTACTAGAGTGCACACTAAGTCATGCGTTATAACCAGAGTCTCTTGTAGGGAGAGCGTGACACTTGTGTATAGAACTATACGGGATTGACAACCCCGCACCTAAGTTGTTAGCTACAGTTAGACCGGTCAGTCAGAGTGACAAATTTCTAACAGTTTTGACGCCTGAAGAACGTCGTAGCAGGCCAACTAGTCATTAGCATGGTTATGATAACTCACATGGGGTATTAACAATACATTTCGTTTACGAGGTTAGCATATATTCAATCAGTTTTATAAAAAGATAAAAAAAAAAACATAATACTATTTCTAGTATATCATTACTTACATTTTTAGTCTTTGGATACAAGACTTACAACTCTTTTTTAAATAAAACATTGGATTTTCTGAAAGTATACACTATCATTTTTAGACAAAAAAGTTACAAATCCTTCTCATACAAAACGCTTATGAACTCACCAACTTAATTGTTGACACTTTTCAAAATCACTTGTATTCTCATGAAATCAGAAAACAGGTAACCAAATCAGTTTTGAGAATGGGGCGTCGCAGAGTCACGTCATTTATTTTTGTCATATGTATTTAACATCAAGTAAACATGTTTTGTGTACAATGTAAACTACTTAATTATCAATGAAATGGTTGAATGGATTTGATCACTATTATTCATTTGTTACGTTACTGAACATGAAGTCAATCCACTCCTAGACATTTCCGTTGTTCTGGTTTGGGGATCTGACAGATTGGTATCAAAGCATTGTTTATAGTGAACTATGTATATCAAACCATGTAAGATATACAATAGGGATAAAACACCCTGACTAAGATGTATAATTTTTAAAATATAATAGTATTTTTATAAAAAGTATACATACATGCATACATACTAGAAACAGTATCATAATAAGAACCATATAAAAAGTATTATGATAAGTTGAACACTACGATTAAGCCTAGACAGCTATGTAATCATATTTGGGATAAATATAGCCTGATCAACTATATTTACATGATATATGACCAACATGTGTTTAGGAATGGTCGTGGTGGGCAACGAATCTAAAACTTACCAACCCTATATACCAAGACACTCTAGAATCAAACATCAAGTTTAAAATACTATAGGAGTATTTTAGAATACTACATAGTCATACACTTAAACCTTTCATGTATTTCTCATATCCCTTTTCTTGCACAGACGTCATGGCAGGATTCCATATGCCTGGAGACCCCTATTGATGGGTTTTGGTCATAAGACATCCTATGTGCTCATACAAACCCTAATGCTTGGATCTAGGTTTCTCTATTGTACATGCAAGTTATCCAAGACTATAAACCCTAATTCTAGCATTCAAATAATCATATTAACATGAGAATAAGTTTATAATGTTACCTTGATTGTTATGTAGCAATAACAATCCCAATTCCTCCTTGAATTGACTTTGGAAGACTTAGAATCATAAGTGTCACTCCTCTAATGTTTCACAAACACCATAAGCAAGAGGATGAAGAGGAGAGAGGATGGAGGCTGCCCAAAATGTGTTCTAACCCTAGAAGAGAAGTTCCCCACGTTTTTTAGCCTTAAGGGTTCTATATATAGTAAGGCTATTAGGGTTATCTAACAAGGAAACCCTAATTTGGTTGCTTAAGCCCTAAGCAACCCATAGACTCCTTTAATCAAGCCCATGGACGATTTCCTTATGGGTTTCCCCATAGAATTCGTCCACCCCTTGATTCAAGGCAATCCATGGCCCAAATTGCAATTATCTTATAATTACAATTCCACTCCCTTAAGTTTAATTAATCTCTTTTAGTCACAAAACTAATTACCAATTAATTATTGACTAATATTAATTAAAAAATATGATTTCCCCTTTAATATATTATTCCCATAATATATTAATAAATCATATTTAATCTTTTCTCTCCATAATTCATCCTATCAAGTTGCTTTGGTGAAGGCAACCCAAAAGGACCATGCACCATCGGGTCAAGTACATACCAAAATAGTTATGGACTTAGACACTAATCCAACAGTCTCCCACTTGGATAAGTCTAATAACTATTATGCGTATGACTTCAGATCCTGATCTGCAATCGTAGCTTTCCAAAGCCGCTATCAACTCTGATCCTATCAGATACGCGTGTCCTTTAGATAAGGGATCATATATTCCTCCATTATAGATATCATATGAGATATGATTTCAAATCATTCTCTTTGTACTATATCTCGATTCCCGATTTATGACGACTGACTAATTAAACAAATCAAATTAGCCCTAGCCTGGCCGAGCATTTACGTTTGTCATCACTAAATCATTGAGGGGCCCAAAGATATCGCTTTTATCCTACTTTGGATAAAAGGAACGGATAAAATTTGATACAATGCTTGCTTGCACTCACTAACCAAATCACACACAACAATATGTTTTACAACACCAAGTTACTAGTGTGTTTACATATTATCAATGTGCAACCGATTCGCAAGATACAACTCACATATCTCGGTTTCAAGAATATAAGATGTTGTCGTCTCACCAATCACTCGTGATACAATCCATGGAGTGATCCAAGTGAGCGTGGGTCTAATCCAATGCTCAAATCATATTCGTAAGCACTCATGAACGTTGCAGCAAACATTTGCTTATGTCTAATACTCTTTTAGACATTCCACACATCAATTCATGACAGTCTTTATTTATACCTACTTCCAACGTATGAACAACTGTGGCCTGTTCGAATAATTTGAATGTTCTTAACCAATTAAATTATTCAGGAAGTCAAAACATGCAAATTGAAACACAAGAATAATACTAATCCCATATGGCTCAAACCTTTGAGTATAAATAAAACTCCTTTTATTTATCACCATATCGATTACTCATTATTTGTCATTTCGGGTAATCAACTTCTTACTTGAATTACAACACTTGTCCCATGCTCCTAGCATGCACACAATGTTTACGTATGGTTCTTACTTTGTGAAATAGATCACATTGAACACATTTCCAATCATACTCATTTCACAACTCCTAATTCCTTTCCATAAATAAAAGAATATCAAATTCTTGCCACTTATAGAATATATTAGATTCTAACATTTTATGCAATGATCCTTTCATAATGTCACTGCACCAAAGTCACAAAGACTATTGCTAATGATATTACAAAAACCTCTATCGGAGATTGTTACAATACAATTCCTTAGATATGATGTCTCTCACTCAAAGTACATTCCTTTGAACATCCTATTGCATAAAAGTTTCTAATCTAGTCATAGATTTTTCAATATTCAATTTCCAACATGGAAAAGTTTCCATATTTTCCATATGACAACTCATTCTTAATAGAATCTTATCTATTCATAATAATGTCAATATGGTCCATCTAGTACGGAAACATTTCCATATTTTCCAATACTATACTTCCAACTATTCACAAGCGACCAATCCTCGGCGAACTTTGGATTGTCCTTTGATAGTTGTTTAATTATTTAGTCAAAACCGATTCTTGTCTCTTTTCCCTCTAAATGCGCTAGACATTTGGAAAATTTTAGAATGGTCAAATATTATAGCATTTTCAATCGATCCTATACCTGAAGCGCATGGGACACAATGCATAATGTCTTACATAAAGATTTGATACTTTATCAATCTTCTGCCATAATATTTTATTTGCTATGTTCTCAAAATTCGAATTGTGAAGAGGAATGCCGTAATCATAATCGAAATTTTGAGAACACACTATGTACCTTTGACTAAGTTATTAACATTCCACAACCTAAGCCATTTGAAACGAAGCATAATATTCTCTCCCTTAATTATAGCAAAACAACTTTACAACTCTTACATCTTTGCAAAGTATGACTCTTGTTTTCTATAATTAATATTGCTAACCTTGCAATACTTTCCTTAATAATCATTCAATCATAACATTTATGCTCCCACTATCATGATGATTATTATAAACATAACACTTATGCTCCCACTAGCTTCGACATGTATTCATAAACATCTTAACTTTTCAGAAAACAATACCTATTGAATTTCTTAAGTCCATGTTTCTAATACTTAATGCTTTGATAACCTTTTATCAAGGATTTTTGAACTTATACACCTTTGCTTTAGATATTTCATATGTGTGTCTAAACAATTAAGACTAATTGCCAAACCTCACAATTCAAATTATGGAAAGGGATACCGTAACCATAATCGAATTCGAGAATGCAATTTTACAATCACTATCTTCTTAAAATCTCTCTAAGTGAAAGCATTTCCTCACAATCATTTTCATGAAGGAGGAAATCTTATGACACTTAGATTTAAACGGTGTATGTGTTCCTATCCATGTGAATTTGTTAAAACTAAAGTTTACGACAAATTCAAACTCATATGGACCGAACTTTCTTAATCTTGATTTCTTGCCTTATGGTAGCACAACTGCCCACCATGTCTTCTAAGTAGTTAAGAAGCTCACCCTTTCCTATCAATATACCTTTCATTGATTAAGGTGCTTTGCCTTTTATGCGTTCAAAATGAGAACTCATAGAACTCACATGCATAATTAACTCGATTGGATTGGCACAGAAACAAAATAATGTCATCACGATAGGTTGTAAACCTCAACTCGTGTGCTAGTGATGATCGATAAGGTTTATTTGATTTGTTCTCGAAACCTTTCAAGACTATTAAGACTCCCACTGACTCCTTGACATATAAGATTCTCTTGTCAATAAACATTTCTTGACAAACAAATATTCAAGAGTTAGTGTAGCTTTTATCAAGACAAAACACTTCATAACTTTGGTCCTAGTTGGTCTTTGTCCTATCCAAGACATCACAACTTTCCAAAATTGATGACTGTTATAAACCTTCTTAATACTTGTCACTCATTGTCACAATCTTAACTCTAAGACTTGTTTTGGAACGAAGCATGATTGACTTTTTGATTTAACCATTTCTTCAATTCTTGATTCCTCTTCTTAGACATACAATTGTACTAAGACTCACTTAGAGGATCAATTGAGATATGGTTCTTAATCATTAAGACCTATCATAAAGCATAAAAGCTATGCTCCCTTCTTCTTAGAATGGTGAAACTTTTATCTTTCTGCCTACTTGATTCTTCTTATTCATTCTGCTATTGATTTAAACATTTTCAATCAATTCAGAATTACACTTAATCTTGTAAGTATAATCATATTTACTAAACCTTTAGTAAATCATGACGAATATCTTGGTTACTCTTATGGTGGACGTGATCAATACGCAACTTTGTGTACTTGATCTCCTAGTCCTTCACTTGACACCTTGTCAACGAATTAGTCTAATTTCCAAATATGAAATTTCTCATTCATCGTGCAACCAAGTTGCATGATTCCAAATTTCTGTCCAATTGAAACTTGGGCGATGAGAAACTCTCCCTATTTGGTAAATTCTTGACTTTCCATAAATAACATAATTAAGAATCAACTCCATTATTGCTAATAGAAACATTCAAACATCAATTTTTCATATACGCCATTGCAAGGATAAATAAATAATATAAAAAACAAAATTTATTTTATTGCGGAAAAATTTTGTTCTTACAATGCAATTCATTGAAAAACTATGCTAATACATCTTTCTTAGCAATCTAATTCTAACTCTATGTAGTAGCTCAAGAATCTAATCTTCAAGTAATGCGATCGAAATCCATTTCTTCACGGTTAGATTCTGCTCACTTCTTCCCTTAAGCTTCCTTTCTTTTCTTCGATCCTACAAAACATCAATTGTAATCTTATCACATTATGTATTAAGAATCTAGAATGAAGCTTAAAAGAGTTAGTCAATGGATTTTACCTAGAGCCATACGTTTCGACTCTCCCATCTCTTAGATCTCTTAGGTAAATGGGGCAGCTTTGTCTCCAATGCCCTTTCTCTTGGCAATAAAAGAAAATTGACTCTTTTGGAACATGACATGGAACTACTTCAGACATTGTCTTTCTCTTGTGATCAAACTTTTCGATCATAGCATGTCTTTCGTTGCCATTGTCTATATCCATAGAGGTCTCGAAGGCAGATTCACCAATCAACTTTGCTTTCCTATTGCGCCAAATCATTGCTAATTCTGCAGCAATAAGCATATAGGTGAGATCTATAAGGGTCACGTCGTAGTTCATCATATAGTACTCTCTTACGAACTCATTATATGAGTTGGGAAGTAACTGAAGAACCCAATCAATAGCCATTTCCTCACAGACAACGGATCCCAACATTCTTAACCTATCAATATGTGACTTCATCCCTAGGACGTGTACTGTAACGCCTGTGTTTCCGGGCTTGCCATTATTAGCAATGTAATGGTCTAGGTTAACCTTTGTAACCCGTTTTGAAATAACAAGATTGTATTATTTGAGTATTATGTGTTTTGTGCTTAATTACTTAATTATGTGGTTTGATTAATTAAGAATAAAAATAAGTGTCAAAAATTAAGTGTAAAATAAACTTAATATCTTTGATTTATGTTGTAGTAGTTGAAACGAGGTTTCCGAATATATATAGAACGCCCAAATCTGACTTCGTATGAGGAAGTTATGATTTATCGAAGTTTCGGCTTAGCGGTATGCAGCCTGTTTTACTCGATTTGAGATCGAGGGGTTTTTAGCCGAAGCAATATAAATGAGAATCAAAGATCTCATTGTTGGTATCGAAGCGATAAAAAGTTAGGCGAGAACGGACGTCAAACGAAGAAGTTATGAATTTATAACGAAGTTTTTCTATCGCGGCTTATTAAAAATAAATAATAAAAATAAATACAAAATTAGCCGACGAAGTCTAAACGAAAGTTGTAGAGCGTAGTCTCACCTTTCCGTGGAGATAAAGAACGTCGAAAACGGAGTTCGTATGAAGAAGATATGAATTTCCGAAGTTTATTAAATAAATTGTATTTATTTTTAATCTTTAAATCCGACATTATCCGAAGGCGAGTCAGCAGTCCGATCCGAGGTACGCCCCACGTACTCCGAAGAGTGTCGACACTTTAGATGACGCATGCCATGACGACTTCGGAGACCTGTACGCCCCGCGTACTCCGAGGCTCCAGCCTCCTATAAATAGGATGCGAGGGCAGCCGACCCATTTGCCAATTTTCTCTCTTATCTCTCCCGTTTTGCATCGTTTTGCGTGCCAGAAATATCCTGAATCCCCGGTATTATTCCCGATCCCCGAGGCAAGTCCCGAGATCCCGAAGATCCCGAGAAGTGCGGTTCCCGAGCCGAAGCTCTGCCCGCGAGAAGTTCGATTTTTGAAGAGATCTTCCAGATCTGCTGAGGATTACTAGTTTTGCAAGTCGTAGTGCTGTCCGATCATCTTCTGATCAAGTGAGTGTATACTACCTTTCATAAACACGATAATAATACAAGTATGGTTCGAGTGTATTAAGTATATTGTTGTTTATATGTCTGAATGTGTATTCACTTTCTTCTAACTCATAGATATGATTTATTCTCTATGAGATATGTGTTATGTGTGTGTGTGCCTCATCTGTTATGTGAGATATGTGTTGATTTAAGCATGCTATACAGGATTTTAAACTATGTATACAAATGTATATTTTTATCTACTAATATGTTGGGTAGAACATGGGTAGATAGTTGGTGTGTAATAAACAGATGAGAGACCTCGTTGTTGTTTGATATAGTCATCTAGCGGAGTTTAGATGACGACCACATACTTTTCTAGATAGTATTGTGGAAACATTAGCAGGTTCGCCACCTGTAGGTGTTAATGAACTTGGGTGTTCATTCGCTGCACTCCATCCCCCTAATGGTTGCCTTATTTGACTTATATTGCTAAGGTACCCCCGAAGCATGTGTTGTCGCCCCGATGAAATATTCTTAGACTAGGTCCCTTATGTTAGTTGTCTTAGGGACATAAAGTGAGAATAACGGGAATGGGTAATTGGGTTATTGTTGGTTGGTGAAAATTAAATATGATTATTTATTGTGGGTTGAAAACCCTATATGCTCACCAGGCTCCCAAGCCTGACCCACTCAGTTTTAATTGTATTACAGGAAGTGGCGCAAGGGCATGAGATGGATGAACCATCAAGTTGTTTTGTTTACAAGTCTGCATATGTTTATATTTGTTGAATGACTTGTAATGTATTCGTTTATGCTTACTGGTCTGTATCGGAACATGGACACCCCGAGTTTTGATTATAATGAAAATACATTTATTTTATGAAATGCTTCGGTAAACATTGTTTTATCATGTTTTGTTTTTGGGAACAAATTCCGCAACTCTTTCAAATCAAAGGATTTACTCTAAAAATATTTTAAAAGCATAAATGAAAATCGGTCTTTTCTAGCCGAGATTTTGGGGATGTCACATGTACACACACCGGCTTTCCTTCTTTATGTTTACTTGCCAAAGGGCTTGAGTGATCTTGAACTTTTCAAGCCTTTGAACTTGTGGGTTAGGGAGAATAATTAGAGGAGGAGGAGGAAGTGAAGTATGATCTCTTGTTCCTTGATCGAATCGTGGAATATCATCTTCATGTGGAATGCTTGTTCCACGGGATTTGAGAAGACCATAGTTGTCGAACTTTGACATCTACAAAATGGGAGAAAAACGAATTCAAGTTAGTCGATAGATTGAGTCCTTAGTAAATCACTCAAATGAAATACTATGGCTAGGACCCAACACAATATTCCACAACTCGGGAGAGGGATGCCGTAACCCTAATTGCAGAATATTTGAAGGTAAGTGCATGACGATTCACTAATTTCCACCACGAAAAACGAAAAAGAAATTTAGGTTTTAAATCTATGAAAACTCCTAGATCCTTTGAGATTCATTGAACTTTCAATGGCATGTTTAAATCTCGATATGCCCCTCTTGTTTGTGACTG